>NC_090927.1:1135607442-1136232442 GCF_040938575.1 Ambystoma mexicanum
TCTATGTCCTGTCCTCCGGAGGGAAAGAAGAGGAGCTATCACGGAACAAGCGAGCATCGAACTACATATCACAAGCATCATCCGATTTATTGGCACAGATCCCAGACAGGTATCGCCTGTTCAGCTCCGTGGAAACATTTTTTGCCTCACTAATTTCAAGTGTCCAAGCAAGAGCAAATGCAAAATGGCTCCAGATCACACGGTGGGAACTGATTCAGCTGGCCAATGACACTGAAGAAGGGTTCAACATAATAAAGGTGGAACTACGAGCTCTGCGACTAATGACCATGCAGAACAGGTATGTTCTGGACCTGTTAACAGCGATCGATGGAGGTGTTTGCCGAAAAATAGGAAGTGCGTGCTGCACGTTCGTACCTTCTGAAGACGCAGAAAATGGGTCCCTGCCCCACGTCATTGAAGCAGTACATAACCTGGGAGAGAAGATGAAGATGGAAGGTGGGGCTAAAGATAGCTCATGGTTCGACAATATCTTCTCCTGGGTTCCCTCATGGCTTGGAATGGCAATGAAGTTCTTGATACCAGTTGTGGTGGTCCTCCTCGTGGTGTTCTGCCTGTGCCAGGTGGGCCTCCGATGTTGTGCTAACGCAGTCCCTAACGGTGCAATGATGATGGTGACAATGGGCAACTCTGGTGGTACAATTAAGGCGACACAAGAAGTACATGTACAGACAGGAACAGATAACACTCCCAGGTACCAGTTAGTGCCTATGTACCGTGATAAGTACATAGTAGATAAACTATGGCACACCACTATCAAAGAACCACGAGACGTGGAACTGGAATGGTATGAGGAGGTCTGGGTAGACTTGGAAGAAACTGGTGACTGTATATATTTAACATGTACACCAGATGAGTATGCTAGAAGAGGTGAGAGCTTGAGGGGGGTATGCAGAGCCTGGATGCCTAGAAAAGGAACACCTGCATGGGATGATGCAGTGATAGAGGAGCAAGAATGTAGAAGATTAGAAGAGCTAAAGAATTCGTTACTTTAGTAACGAAAGGGGGGAAATGTAGGGGAGGACTGGCCGCGAGGCCCTCCTCACCTGCAGCCTTCTCCCCAGGTGAGGACCATGACTCGGTGGCCGTCCCCTCATGCCACCCGGGCCCAGGTGGAGGAGGGTTCACCCGCCGACGACATTGCCCACACGTATCCGTTCCCTGCATATACCAAAATTCAGTTAGGCCTAGAAGCCATCTTGTCTAGCAAACATGGCGTGAGTTCAGCACACTGTAACGAGGCCCCCACCTTTGGAGGGCCTTTCATGCATCTCTGCCGCCGCAGTAGCCCTGGTAGATCCGCTGCGAGCGCGTTCCCATGAGAAAGTCGGGTATGAGCTAACCCGAGATGCTAACACTGTAACATTTTATCGTTCACAATGTAATATTGCACCCCGCACGACCTGGTCCGCGAGGCCAGGGTGACGGGAAAAAAGCTGAAGCATCACTATCTGAAGAAAGTAGAAAATAATTCAAGTATTGGTATTAACGAACTACCTCTGTTTAAACAGATCCTGTAAACTGTGAATAAACCATAAAGATGTAACGTTACATGATACCACCCCAGGTCTGGACTAGTGCTGCTATAACCACAGAGAAAGATGTCGACCAAATGTATAGCCTTTATCTGTATAAGTGTTCTTACAATTTTATGTAGAAACCTGAACTCATATATGTTTTCTTAATCACCTAAAGCAGCGAGCATCAATCTCTGTAGGCCATAACCTAGAACTACCTCGTGTAACGTCTAATGTACATAAAATAATCACACCATGTAGTAAATATAATGTTAGGTAATGAAAAGGTACTCGGACCGACTGTATTAAAGAAATGTGTAACGAAATTGAAATATATATGTGTGTTTAAATAACATCAAAATAAGGCGGAACATTATAAAAGTTCTGCATTCAAAAGTTAGCAACGCACGAGGAAAAAACCTTTGTGAATATATGCAAGGCCATTCTCCCTCCCACCCTACCAAGCCTGCCAGATAAAGAAGCTAAGGCATGTGCCGCGCTCCCTCACCTCCCCCAACCAAGCTGGAGCCGCTTCAGAGAGTCAGAGGCCCCGGTACCGCACCCAAGGCCACAGCCCGCCACCTGTGTTATTTACAGCACGGTAATAAACCCACGTTTGAATCTACTGATCTACCAGCACCCTCTCGTAAATCCCACAACCCCCCCTAGACCACCCCAAGAATCATGACGACCCCCATCACTGGGACAAGACACAGAGACCCATTTATATAAAAACTTCTAACGCGGCAGACAGACATGTATCATTCGGCTCAGGCCCCAGAGCCCAGCCCCTCGACCTAAAATACCGGTCAATAGGACACAGGTAAATCTCACCCCAACCGACAACCACCGGACCTCTCACGAGGTGCATTCCTCATGTGTTGCGTTTATTTTATAAGACAAACTGCTGAGCGATTTATTGATGAACTTAGATGTCGTTTCTTGAATAACTGCAGTGTGCATGGCCTAGGGCAAACGAGTCAGGAAAGGTATTCATCTTTGTCACAGGCTGCCCCAGCATACCAACACCGCTCGGATGACCTCAAGCTGGCCTGCCAGGCCCAACCCAACCCACGAGGCTGACCAGTGACGTCCTCACGCCAAGACCAACCACGCTGCAGCAACACCTATAGTTAGTCGACGCCACCCAATCCCAATTAACTTGTGCCCCCTATAGTGTGTAGGTTCTGATGACGTTTTTTGTATTAGAAATACGCCTGTCTTTGCTATTGTCAGACAGAGCGCTCTCGGAGGTTGCAGAGTTCTTTGCATGCCCTATTCTTTGGATAAACTCCCACTTACGCTCACCCGCACTCTGTCTTGGTCTTATTCCCACTACGGGAGAGTCCCTTATTGTCTCTCATTGCGGGGAGGATCGTGCTGAAATTGGGGGCGCTTCCTTTCAATGTGCTGCCTGGAGTAAGGTCAAGTAGCCATCAAAAGAGAGTAGGGTTTTGAGCCATGTTTCTAGAAGGATGATAAGTGTGTGTTGCCCGAGGATTCAGGATAGATCGTTGTTATTGATCAAGTGGGTATTGCCCCTGGTGTTAGAGCAATAAGCAGCAGGCAGTTGTGGTTCTCAGGAGGAAAAGCCAGCAGCCTCACCCTGATGATCTAATCTGGGGCCATACCCTTAAGCCACGACCAATCTCAGCTTTCTTTAGATGTGAGGATCTTCGTCTTCAGCGACAAGACCTGTTCCTCCACGGATTCTCCTATTCCTTGATTAAAGAGCTGATCACCTTTGCGTGTCGACCTCTTGCTGTGGGCACGGCTCCTCGCCCTGTGTGCTGCTCCACACCGGGGGTTAAGTCAAAGCCTATTCGGCGAAATGAGTGTTTTTCCTTTAGCAGGATGTACCTCACTATCTTAGAGTTCAGGGATATCACTGCTTGATCAAAACACTGATGATCAAACAGCAAAACCCTTGTTAGATCTCTGGAGGTAATACTGATCAGAGCCAGGCTCTTGCATTACAGATGCAAAATGTTAAACCTGTTCATAGTTATCTGGCGAGTTTCTGGTAACACGCTTTCAATTAAGATGTTATAAAGATGCTCTTTCTCTTTTGCCTCTTGAGAAGGCTGCCGACTTGAAGGACTTGAGAAGGCCACTAAAGCAGGCCCCAACGGATACTGTTCTTGCGATCTTTCTTTTTCACTTGCGTTGTTTGAAGTGCCCAACGGAATTGCCAATTGTTGCCGCGCTGGTCTCCAAAACGGCAAATTCATATGGAGTTGCCTGCATGGTTATTTAGGATTGTCGAGCGTTGCCATCTGCGAGACAGCTGGGGAACTTTGGCTCAGTGCAAAAGTGGTAGTTCGGGAAGATCTGACACTATCTCTTCAACACGCGTATGCAGGCTGAGATCCTGCGTTTTTGGCTGCAGAGCCCCATCCACGATATTCTGAAGAGGTCTGGTCTCTAACGCCATGTCGTGCGGGCTTAAGTTTGTCGATATAAGATTACAGCCCTGTGGATTCTGTGTGGCTTTACTTGCAGTTCTTGGGGCACCAGAGGCGATGTTAATGTTCTTAGAGCAAACTGCAGCTTCCTTAGTTTGTAACAACTCTGCCTGCACCGTTGGTTGTGAGAGTAATGTGTGTATGAATTGATGCACTGGTTGCTTTTTTTACTGCCTTCTGTGCCCTATTTTTTGCCTTTTTCATTTGAGGACCCCGGTTGGGCGACGGGAACTGATTTTCAGCAAAAGTCACAACGCTCTCCGCGGGGCAATCTGTATTCAAGTGCTAGCCCCGGATATCAACTTTTGCCTTCTTTGAGATTGTTAACTGGTCTGCAAGTGCAGGGTTATTAGCCTGGCGAGTTGATGCTTGACTCCCAGTTGCCAGAGTAGGATTCGGTCATATGATGTTTTGTGCAAAGGCCTCCAGTTCAAATGCATAATCTTTGTCCACGACCCCAGTATTGGCTCTTCCAGTGTGTGGAACGTCTTGTCCAAAAAATAATTCTTTAGCCGCTAAATGCAATTTTACGCTTTCAAATTTAAATAATATTGACTCCAAACGTGCTGTGTTGTACTTGATTTCTCACTGAGGGCACTCATACAAAGAAACCAATATGCAGAGTACTTGGTTTATTTCTGTCAGGCACCCCTCTCTGTCATATTTCATAATATCGTCCATCTTGCGCATTACTGCCGATAGTCATCTAGGAGGGAGAGGAGTAGTCGAGGGGGCTGGCGAAGATACCAAATAGTCAGTTCCAGACATTTATGATCACAGTGTGTTGGTATTTTTGGTGATAGGCTCAGGTCAGGGGGTGTATCATCCATTTGCATGTCTATGGAGCCATTATCCAGAGACATTTGGGGTTGCATATTTATGCCCACAGCCAAATAGATACTTGAGGTTTTACCCACTCGTAGGTCCCCCTAACCAAGGATTCAATTGTTGCAGTGGAGTAAGTATCTGTCTACCTAACCGGTGTGAAGAAGGAGGTATGCAAGCAGGATTTCGGCTTCAGGGCCGTGGCTTTAAGGTCTGTGGTGTGGGAAAGATCACAAGGAAGAAACTGTGCAGCCGCTTGCTCAGTGGAGGAGGAGAATGGAACCGGTAAGCTTGCTGCAGCCAACAGTTCTGCATCAGTTAGTGGTGCTGAGAGCACGGTTGACAAGGAGCACCCACTACGGAGATCGTACATATTGTGTCAAAAGTATGTAGACAACACAGCAGACATAGTTACTTCGACACTCACACCTGAGCCCTGCTGTCTTGGTGAGTTGTGTGAACGATGAAGATGAAGGTGCTGTAGTTGTCCGTCCGGTTTCCCAATCACTCCAAATGCTCCCAACACACTGCGGACACCCATATCAGTTCTGAACAGACTAAGACAGGGGTGCATATGTTTAATTTATATGTGTCCGACTTTGGAGATGCTCTTGAGCAGGCCTCTTTTGTACCAGCTAAAATAGGTCACCTACGAGCTTTATGGTTGGCCTACGCAGACAATTTTCTGTTGCTGTCCAGTTCAGTAGTGGGATTACAACGTTTATTGACTGCTTTTGAAAGTTATGCAAAACGAACATTTTTAAAAATCAACAAAGTCAAAACAAAGGTTCTTACAATTACGAGAAAAAGGAAGAAAACTGAAGGAAAGTGGGTGTTGGACGGTGTCCTCCTTGGAAATGTGTCGGACATGATATATGTGTGCTTTTATACTCTTGGTTGTACAAATAGAGGACAAATAATGAGTTACTTCAAACAAAAAAAAATATTTATTAATTTCTCAGATGTACTTAGTAAAGAAATAGGTACGGCAAGTATTCCATCACTACCTTTAGTGAAGTTTTACCTCAGTAGTGTGCTTCCCAAATTTACTATGTTACAGAAATCTACCCAAGTTGGGCCCCAGACTATTTGTTAAAAATGGAAAGCAGATTGTGGAGGGGAGTCTTGGGAATACCTAACTGCAGCAATTCTGTAGCATCTGGTTCTATGCAGCATACTGACATTGGTAAAAGTTGAAAAATCTGCCGTTTTACTATAAAGTGCTGACTCCTTGTTCAATTTCTAGTTATCTGGATTTGAGTCACATTCTGTCAGTAGGTAAGCAAAAGACCTTGTGAGACGTTGGTGTGACTTTTGACTCTGTATTGGAGAATATTGGTCAGACAAGTTCGGACATATTGTTTCAATTGTTACAGTTTAGGCAGTATTGGATTCCTTAGTACACATACTTTTTTTTTACTGTTGTCTCACAGTGATAAAACATACGTGATTCATTCACAGTGGTTCATAACATTCTGATCAACTGATAAGTTCATAAAAGTGCTTAGAAGCTCTGCAGGGAGAAGGGGGAATGAAAAGTAGAGTAGAAGGGTGTTAATTAAAGAATGGGTTAAGTCTATCAGGAGTTGGTTCAGTACTGTCATAACGTGGATTAAGACTGGATTAAGACTGGTTTAACTCTTACCTAATTTTTTCCAAATAGTCTTGTAATCTTCTTTCTGAAGTCAAATCTTTAGATAGGTTATAAATTATGATGCAAAGTAGTGGTAGTTATAAAGCAGGTTTCTCTTCTGATTGTAAAAGGTCCTATTGCCTCAGTGCATTGAGGAGCAACGCCTAGATAAATGAAAATAAAATAAAATGGTAGATCACCATTTGATGTCACAAGGAATGCATGTAAAAGTCTCAGGTTCATTTTAGGTTCTTTTTAGGAATCAGGCATTTTGGGGTTTTAATCTGTGGTGGTGAACTGTAGTCCTTCCATCTGTGAATTGTATGTTTATTTGTAGTATATAAGATTAACCTTTCGATTTCTAAATAATGCAGGTATGCCTAGCTCTCTGTCAAGAAATGGGTCCTCCACTGAGGTGCCTTTCAAGTATTTTCATTTAACCTGTTGACAGGCGTTTCCAGCTGTTTGGTCTATTATATACTATGCCAAAGTTTACCTATTTTGCACAGGTAAGGGGATATTACTGATTTACTACTAGGGACGTATTTGTAAAAAGTGAATGGTCTGCTTCCCTTGTTTATGTTAGTCACCTCTGCAAAGACCCTGACCTGGCTTGCAATGGGGTTTGCTTCAGAATGTTACACTATCATGGGTACAAATAGCACTTGGTTAAGAAAGGCTCAGCTTGTGCAGGTCACTTATTGTGCTTTCTATTCCTCTCCATAAAGGTTTAAACTTTGGAGATACTTCTCAGGTTGTGTAGATATTAGCAAAACAGGGGCATACCTCAGTGCTAAGTAGGATTGGCTGTGCTCTGTCCTTGTATGGGTGGTTGGGTGGTCTTATTCTATGTCAATTTAGCAGTTATATTCTGAACTTTTCACTGGAACAGATCCTTGATTTTGCCATTCCGGCTTATCGGAAGGTGGCTCTGGACTTCCTACAGTTATTATGTTCTGTTACTTTTCTTTTGTACTGCACAAATCACAACTGTAGAGGTCTTGAAGCACAACCCTTTTATTTGTAGAGGGAAATTGTTACCCTACCCAGGGTGTCAGCTTGACCGTGGTCTGTCCTGTGAAAAAGAATTGGAGAATGGAGACTAGTTGTCATTTTTAGTCTCCAAATTGTCATACTTCATCTTCCATCTTCATTTTACATGGAGGACATCTCAGAGGTCCTCCAAAATTTCAAATATCTAGAAATTCAGTTACATGTTTCTGGTGTGTAGATGTGACAAACAACAACCTCTGTTGAAGTCCCCCATGGCATCTGCTGTGCAATCTGGCTACTGTGTTTTATTGGACTCTTGGACCTGGTTTTCCTTACCTGGATTGTGTGCTCCCGTTGCTGATTTTGGACTGGTATGTAGATTTTGCTTTTTTGAATTCTGATTTTGGCTTGTCAATACTTTTCCTGGATTTGACTCTGCTTATGAGCCTGCACCACATCTTGCATTTCTTTCTTATGGATTAGGTGCATTGATCTCTTGGATTGTGTTTTGGACCATTTTATTGAAACTGTGTATTTCTGCCTTTTTCTTTTGGATTGTTTTTGGATTCCTGTGAGGTTTTTCAAGACTTTGCTTGTTTTTTTCCTGAACATTCATTTAAAGACTTCCTTCTTATGTTTGTGCACTTGCTATTCTGAACTCTATTTGGATTTCTTTGGTGATTCTGGTCTATTTTTTGGGTGTTTCCAAGACTATGTCCAGGTAAATAGTAAACATCCACTGGGGATTATAAGGGTGTGGGCATAGAAAGGTTCCTTATCCTGATTGTGTGCTCTTTCATTTCAACCTGGCGCTGCAGACGGTAGTCCTCCACCTTTTGCTCAGTCACATGGTCAGTACAGTGTGCACTTATTCTTGTTGGCTGGGCGATTGGGAGGAAGGTGCTCTTGCTCTGCCTGGGTCAGTACAAGTCCTTACAGTAGACTGTCAGTTAAGATCTTTTTTCCCTTTTGTCTATCAATGGTGTTTGTTATCAGTGGCTACCTTTTAACTTCAGAAATGTGTCATGATCCACAGAACATGCCCCTTTTGGACCTCATGGTCCTTGTCACAACGGGGCTTGCACTCCTTGATACTCCCAACATGGCTGTCTAACGTGCAACATCTTCCTTGTCCTTACGTCAGATGCAGCGTGTTTACAAATAGGGCGCGCCCCCACGGGCCCGCACGTTTCAATGCTACTGCAAGCAGCGACTTGACGTGTGCTCCGTAGTTCGCTACACTGTTGTCCTTGTTCCTGGACCTCCTAATTCCACTCCCATTACCCTCTTCCTTCCTCCTTGTTTCCCGAACTCGTTTGCTGTGTGCTTACCTTCTTCGTTCTGAACGCACGCTGGAGCCAGAAGAGGCTTGCACGCTTATACAAGACCAGGTCCGTGTGTAAGAAGACACCGCCCAAGAAATCCTGCAAGGATCGCTCCCAGGTGAGAAAGGGGGAATTCTGTGACAGTTTGAGACTCCAAACGACTGAAGTCGAAGCCGACATGGAAGCGGCTGTTCAGGATCTCATGCATGGCATGCAAGAACTAACGACCGAGCTCTCAAACAATTAGTTCTATCCCGTGATTCTGCCACAAAGGAAAGCGTATTGCTGGGTGGCATTGTTGACAAATACGATGGGTCGGCAAAAACCCTTTGTGGATTCCTTGATTCTTGTTTGGTCCACTTTACTTTTAAGCCCTACTACTTTTCAACCCCTAGGGCTAAGGTTGGCTTCATAATTTCACACCTTTCCAGAAATGCTCTAACCTGGGCTACGCCCTTAGTCAATTCTGGTAATGCCCTCCTGGATGACTATGACGGTTTCATACAAGCCCTTAAAAACATGTTTGACCACCCTGAGCAGGTCTATAGTGCCCAGGAGCGCCTGCTAGACTTTCAACAAGGATCCCAGGATATGCTTACGTATGTAACCCGATTCAAGCAATTGACCAAGGAAGTTGACTGGTCTCCTGAAGCAAGTTTTACACTTTTCAGAAGGGGACTGAATGAGGATTTCAAAGATGAGTTGGCCAGAGTGGCTCGCCCAAGCTCATTCCAGGCTCTTTTGGACCTTGCCTCGATTATCGTGGACTAAATCAATGCACCCTCAAGGACCGCTACCCTTTACCCTTGATCTCGGATATCTTGGAAGCGGTGAGAGGAGCTGTAATCTTCACAAAACTGGATCTCAGGGGTGCCTATCATCTGATCCATATCAGGGAAGGAGACAAATGGAAAACAGCCTTTCGAACACCCTTTGGACAATTCGAATATCTGGTAATGCCCTTTTGACTTGCTAATGCCCCTGCTGTCTTTCAGCGTTTTTAATGGATAGGGTGTTCTCTGATATGCTGTTCATCTTCGTCATCGTCTACCTGGACGATATCCTGATCTATTTCAAGGACCTTCTTAGGCATGAAGAACATGTTAAGGCTGTTTTACAATGACTACGTGAACATAGACTCCTACCCAAACCTTTGAAATGCCTGTTTAATGTGACCTCTGTTCATTACCTAGGATTTGTCCTTAGTCCAGAAGGAATTGGTATGGATCAGTCAAAGGTAAAAGCCATATTATCGTGGCCGGCTCCCACTTCTGTGAAACAAGTTCAATCCTTCCTGGTGCTAGCCAATTTCTACCGGAAGTTCATACCCACCTTTTCTGAGATTGTTCAGCCGATCATTGCACTCTTGAAGAAAGACACTCCCTTTTTCTGGTCTACACCTCAAGACAAGGCATTCCAACGTTTAAAGTTTACTCAAGCCCCCATCTTAGCCCAACCCCACATAAATCGACTATTCATAGTGGAGACGGATGCCTCTAACTACGCCATAGGAGCAGTGCTGAAGCAAGAGTTTGAGGACAAGATGGAACACCCCATTGCTTATCTTTCAAGAACTCTGACTCCCAGTGAGACACATTACTCTGTCCTGGAAAAGGAACTGTTAGCCATCCGTCAAGCCTTCACCGAATGGCAACACCTACTCCTGGGAGCGAGACATCCAGTCCAGGTCCGCACGGACCATCAGAAACTTCAAGTTCTACAATCCTTGGAGTGTAGGAACAGTCGTCAGGCCTTTGGGCCTTCTTCTTTGCCCAGTACCAGTTCCACATTCATCATGTCCCCGGATCACAAAACATAATTGCTGATGCCTTATCCCGACATCCTGACTATGAAACAATTGAAGACCGGACCTATCCCAAGATGTTTCCCGACACGATTTTTGTAGCTCAAGCAGTCAGTCTCCTCAAAGAAATTCGGATACAAACCCAAGGCTCGGAGCTCTTTAAGGATATTTCAAGGAAGAATCAATGGAATCTAAAAATCAAGGATGGATACTTGTTCAATGATAATGCTCTAGTCATCCCCACACAGAAATTACAACAAAGGATAATCAACGTCTGCCACGATACCCTTCATTCTGGACATTGTGTCGTCAACAACACCCTCGGTCTTATACAAAGACAATTTTGGTGGCCTAGAATGAAGACAGACGTACAACTGTACATTCAAGCCTCTTCTATTTGTAATCAGAACAAACATGATAACAAGAGACCAGCAGGTCTCCTACTACAACCTACTCTACCAACAAGACCATGGGAATTCATCACTACGGACTTAATTGAGGAATTGCCACCTTCAAGGGGATACACGACTATCATGGTTACCATTGACTTGTTCACTCACATGGCTCACTTTACACCCCTGCATAAACTACCGTCCTCATCAGAGCTTTCTGGAATGTTCCTCGAACACATTTTCGGCCTACATGGACTTCCTTCCAATATCATATCAGACTGAGGACCTCAATACGTCTCACAATTCTGGAAACATCTCTGTCGCATTCTTGGAATCCAACGCGTTATCTCATCAAGTTATCATCCACAAACCAATGGAGCTACGGAACGTGTAAACCAGACCTTGGAACAATACCTTTGCTGTTTCACCACTAAGGTTCAGGAGGACTGGTCGCTCCTAATACCCGTGGCTGAGTTTGCGTACAACAATTCCGATCATTCGGCAATCAACACCAGCCCCTTTTATTGCAGTCAAGGATTCCATCCATCAGTGTTACCCTCTGTTCTTCCACATCCCACACCTGTTCCTACCGTTGACTCCTGGAGGGAAACTCTCATCAATGTACACACGGAAGCCAAGAAACACTTAGAGAAGGCCAGAATACAAACTAAACAAAACGCTGATTCTAAAAGAAGACCAGTGCCTTCATATGCAGTTGGTGATCAAGTCTGGTTGTCCTCGAAGCTACTACCCTGACACTTACGGCCTAACAAACTGGCCCCCCGGTACTATGGTCCATTTCCCATCAAGGAAATCATAAATCCTGTCTCATACCGACTCAAGCTATCCGACTCCTGGAAGAAGATTCACCCAGTTTTCCACACTTCTTTATTAAAACCCTACATCCGATCTTCCCGGAAATCTTGCAGACCCCCTGCGGTGGTGGTGGACGACCAAGTGGAATATGAAGTGTCCCGAATATGCGATTCCAGGTATAAATGTGGTCAGCTTCAATACCTGGTTGAATGGAAAGGATATCCTCCAAGTGAAAGAAGCTGGGAACCAGCTTCTAACCTGAATACCCCTCGATTGCTCAGAAGATACCATCTCATACACCCGGGCAAACCCGGTGGAACGAGTCTTCGGAGGGGGCATGCTGTCATGATCCACAGAACACGTCCCTTTTGGACCTCATGGTCCTTGTCCCAACGGGGCTTGCACTCCTTGATACTCCCAACATGGCCGTCTAACGTGCAACATCTTCCTTGTCCTTACGTCAGATGCAGCATGTTTACAAATAGGCCGTGCCCCCGCGGGCCCGCGCGTCTCAATGCTACTGCAAGCAGCAACTAAACTTGTGCTCCGTAGTTCGCTACACTGTTGTCCTTGTTCCCGGACCGCCTAATTCCATTCCCATTACCCTCTTCCTTCCTCCTTGGTTCCCAAACTCGTTTGCTGTGTGCTTACCTTCTTCGTTCCTGGATCCTGGAGTGTCTGAATCCTGGATCTCTGAACGCACGCTGGAGCCAGAAGAGGCTCGCGCAGGCTTATACAAGACCAGGTCCGTGCCTAAGAAGACACCGCCCAAGAAATCCTGCAAGGATCGCTCACAGGTGAGAAAGGGGGAATTCCGTGACAGAATGTACCATTGGGCATTGTCTTCCAAGTGTCCTGAATGGACAAAGCTATTGCTGGGAACATGTGTAGTTGAGGGAGGCAGAAGAGGAGATAATGGCCCAATTACTTACCAGTAATCTTCATTACTCTGTGTCCATGTCTTCCGCATCATAGTCTTTGATTTTAATTCCTCCCAAGACCCATTTTGATTTTAAAATGCTTGGTAATCAAACAGAACATGTTGCTGAGTGCTTTTAATCCTGGCTTAGGGGAGGAGTTAAAACATTGGGAGGAGCAACACATTTTTTGAGAGCTTGTGACGTGCCTGACTCCCAGGTGAGGACTCGTTGAGTAAGGTCTGTGATGTGGAAGACGTGGAATTGTAGTAATGAAGATTACCTGTAAGTAATTGGGCCATTTCAAACTCTTCTTGTTTTTCAAAGTGAAAGAACAAATAAATATTGAGGCTGAGTACCACAAAAGAAATACACCAATCACAGGCTAAAAAGATTCACAGATCTTTTATTACTGTACAGTTTACAAAGCGAAAACAGATAGCTATCTGTCTCCCAACACCTCGCAATGTGTACCAGCCCGACAGAGAGAGGTGAGAGAGTGCTGGACGTCTAAACTTTTGTGCTTTTATGCAATTTCGTGTAATATTGTCCAGCCTCTCTTCACGTTAATAATTTGTGGTCTAGAGTTCGTGCCTAGTTCACATACAGATTATACAATATTATGCAAAGGATTACATAGGTTTGCATTTCCATGGAGGCACAATGGTGATGTATGTTCTCGGATCCCACGGTAAGCCTTGTGCAACGTCTCTTTACAGTTCTATTCGGCCTATGTATACACTCGAGGTTTGTTCTTCATTGTCCCAATGTGTACACAAGGATGAGTCTTGTGAGCAACACTTAAACAACAGTTCATAAGCAGCACAAGGTCTCATTGCCTAGTCTAAACAGTCGGTTCTTGGACAGTCTAAACATTAGCAGATCTCAAAGGTCAGGAGGCGTGGTTGCAAGTTGAAAACATAGTCCACCATTTCAGAACGAAGAACACACGAGTAGAAATCAAAATGGCGGATGAATCTTAAAATGGCAGCAAAGTTAACCTAGCATCAAAACTTTGCAACGCGGTTTTCCGTGTAGCGCAAATAGGCTTAGGCCAATATAAATATTAAGGAGGCACTATACAATTACCGTTTAACAAACCCTCCTTTTGGACTAAGCCAAGAGCCTTACTAAAAATATTTTCTTTACTCGTAACTCCACGTTTCAATGTCCGTACATCCTGAATCATATTGATCAGTTATATCAATTGCCATTAGATCTTTGACAGTAATATCCTTCATCACAAAAACATTAGTCATCTTCTCAGGTGTGTGTATTTTCGGTCCTAATGTTCCTACAGTTTGTGCACAACATCCCCCTAACCTCGAACATATGGCAGGAAGACATTGTATGCAACAACAACAGAACAACAGAATTCAAAGGATTACCATTAAGACTGAAAGAAGTTTCCATCCCAGAGACCGTAAAAAGTCCCAAAACCAAGTACTAAGATCCCAGTTTCCCTCTGGAACATGCACTTCTAAGCTTAGGATGTGCAGATTTTGTATTGCCTTGAATATGGTCGGGGAGGAGTCAGGAAGGAAAACACAACAAGCGGACCCCACCAATTTACATACTCCACCACGCTCAGCCAGGATGACGTCTAACACCATCCGGTTCTGTAGAGCCACTAATCGAATGGCTTTCTGTTCTAGAGTCATATTGTACAGTATATCAGTGGTCCGGTTGACGGTTCTCTCCAATACTCTTGCCAGTCTCCTAATATCCTCGTAATTCATGATCTGTCCCCAAAATGGTACTAAGGATTTTGCTACATCACCCATGACTTGTGAGGAGTATCACCATTCTCGTCCTGCCTTGGATGAGCCCTAGAGACCTCAGTGGTACTAGCTACATATACCCCTGGTAGCAAGATACCCTCATAACAAGTACCCGGCCAATCCCTAGGTAGCCACGGATAAGCTTCATTATCGCAAATGAAATAAACAGGATTGCCTACATACAAAGGTCTGTCCTCACTAGTCAAGTTTGCAACATTGGTACAACCCTCAAAAGTACCCATCGACTGAGAACCATTCCTTTGTATGCATAAGGAAATAGAGTTGGGGCTATGGTTGATAGTATAGGAAGGTGGCGTGGCATCCCGGTTGCCTACGGGAGCCATCTTGAAAGAGATTAATGATTGAAAAGGTCTAGATATTCTATCGGAAAGGCCTAATAGAAACAATGTTAAGTTTGCTCCTATTTGCAAAAAGGGAGCATCCCAGAGGTGTCAGGACTCGCCTTTCAAACTCATTTAAATTAGTCCCATCAAAGTTCCCTGAGATGCTATCATTCCAACGACCAAAGAATAGTGCCCTTAGAGATGCATAACATGCAGTAGTGAGAGGCAAAGGATGAATATACCAACCCAACCCTTTTTCCCCATGCTGTGGCAAATGCAAACAGATCCAGCAGTTAGTTTTATTCAGAATTGCATGAGTCGCATTCATTATTAACAGAAGTGTGTTGTTGTAATACCTCTGTCTGTGTTGGGAGTCCCTAGGAGATAGATTGTGCAGGTGCACAAAAGGTGTAGACATAATGGGAACACTCTCAGTAGGCAAAAATGTTTCAAGTGGACGCACTCCTTCAATGTACCAAAACCCAAAAGCAATTGCTACTGTTGGAACGGTTAACATAATTACAAGGAAACAATACGTCCTCAAGGACCATGTATTTGTCTGTCCAATGTCTTTGTTAGCCACAAATCGATCGGTTGCTCTGTACGAGTAGAGATAGCGACAGGCATTGTTCCTCAAAGCTCTTTCCCGAAAAGTTCCTGCAAAAAAAAACACTGCAGTCAGTTTGCTGGTGATCCCCTGACCATGTGATCTTTATTGAAGATAACTTTTTCCGGTCCCTAGCCACTTGCTTATGTTTCAGCGCGAAAGTGATAGAGGACGAGCTAAACAGTCGTTTCCTGTGGGCACAGCCGTGCTGTGCAGTAAGTCTAGTGCCGTGGGCGCAGATCGTACCTCAAGACTCCAGGTACTGTGTGATCTGTGAACAGTGTGTTGTTGCTTCCTGATGGAAGTGGTGAAACAGAGATATCGTTCAAGGGTGCAGAAAGATCGGAAGAAGAATTCAGAGACAAAGCAGCAGTCTCCCCAGGCCCTGCGGGCTCAGGAAGTGTCTCCAAATTACCCTTGATGTTGCTCACGACCGATTGATAATCAGAAACAGAGCAAGTAGTTTTCTTCTTTTCTTCTCCGTCGTGTGGCGAAGGGAAAGGTATCCTCTGGACATGCGTACAGTGTATCCAGTGTCGTTTCCCAGCTACTCGTACGGCAGTCTCTTTGGCCAACAGGACCTGAAATGGTCCTCTCCAATGCAGTGTGAGGCTGGATGCTCTCTCAAATGATTTCGTGAGCACCCAGTCGCCAGGTCGAATTCTGTGACTTGGCCCCTCGTATTTAACTGGGAGGGCTTCTTGCACCTGTTGATAAATCAAATACAGGTTTTGAGTTAACTGGTCACAGTATTCAGAGAGAAGCAAATGCTCTACATCCTTTAAATGTTTGGGATTGAGAAGGTTCCAAATGTTAGCTGGTCTCCCCATGTTAATTTCATATGGGGAGAGCCCAGTTCCAGTCTGTGGTGTTGTCTGTATGGACAGTAGTGCTATAGGTAAAGCGTCCGGCCATTTCAAATTACTTCCGGCACAGACATTAGCGATTTTATCCTTTAAAATACCATTATGGCGTTCTACGAGTCCAGCACTTTGAGCATGTCTAGCCGAATGGAGCCGTTTATCGATCTGTAATCCTGCGCATACTTGCAGAATAACAGCAGCGATAAAATGTGGACCATTATCGGACCAGATGACACTTGGGAAGTCAAACCTAGGGAAATATTCCTTAAGCATGGTTTTCGCCGTTGTTATTGCTGTGGCATCTTTCATAGGGAAGGCTTCAACCCATTTGCTGAAGGCACAAATGACTACCAGAACTTACTTGTAATTGTTACAGCGCTCCATCTCGATGAAGTCGAAATTAATTACTTCAAAAGGCACAGAGGGTGGACCAAAACGACACCTCAGTGTTGTCGTACCCTTCCCTGCATTATGCTGTAGGCAAATCATACAATTCTGGACAAAATGCTCAGCAGTTTTTGAGATGTTAACATTTTCCCAAACAGATTCTAACATTTTGCAGATCTTCCTAGCACATATATGAATGGGACCATGGGCCATTTTGATCATAGCGGTGACATATGCATTGGGTAACATCCATCTTCCTTTTGAATTATCTACCCAACACCCTTCTTCATCCAACCTTGCCAAACCCTCAGACCATTGTTTAAGTTCTTCTAGAGTGGTATCTGCTTAAATATTCTTTATCGAGTCAATCCCTTCATCTATAATACAAGTGTTTGTGGCTTCGTTTGTAGCATACATATCTGACTATAGATCAGTAGCAGTCTGTTTAGCTATCCTGTCAGCAAAAGCGTTCCCTTTTCCTACATCATCTACTACTTTCTGATGTGCCGCGCAGTTCATAATTGCTGGTTGAGTGGGAAGCGCAAGGGCAGAGAGTAGCTGAACTATCAAGGTGCCATGTTGGATTTTTGTTCCGTGTGAGGTCAAAAAACCTTGTTCCGCCCATAGTCTACCGAACAGCAGTGGATGTACCATCCGGAAGTTTGAATCAGGAGCCATCGTAAAACTGCTCCCCTTGTGCATCATTCAGAGGTGTATCTTTCAAATCAATCCTGCCTTTAGTTTCTTGTTCTGTGGTATAAAGGCAGTCATGTGACATCTCGTCACTGCAAGCAATATCTTGCAGAAGAGGTAACAATTCAGCCGGATTCAATACACAACACTTTTTAATTTGAATATGTGATGCAAATATGATCAGTTCATATCTTGTTAATCGTGCGGAAGTAAGGTGTTGTGTTTGCGTTCTATTTAATAGAACGTCTACAGAGTGAGGTACCAACACCGTTAAAGTATGGCCTAGGACCATACCCTCGCTCTGCTTTACAGACGCAGTGGCAGCAGCGACAGCTTTCAAACATCTCGGCAAAGCGCATGCAACAGGATCAAGGGTGGAGGAAAACTAAATGCACAGTCTACTCTTCCCCCCATGTTCCTGCGTTAACACAGCCAAAGCACATCCACCACGTTCATGCACATACAACTCGAAGGCTTTATCATCATTTGGTGTGCCCAAAACTGGTGCTGAATGCAGTGCAGTCTTGAGCAGATCAAAAGCTTTCTGGTGTTCCAAGTTCCACAGTAATGGCAAAGAAATGCCCTTTTTTGTCAATGCCAACATTGGTTTGATCCCTAGTGAGAAATTAGGGATCCACTGTCTACAGTAAGAAGCCATTCCTATCAAGGCTCTGACTTCCTTCTGTGTATTTGGGACAGACATGCTAGAAATGCTCTTAATCCGTTCAGGTGTCAATCTTCTTCCCTCCTTTCATAGGAGATAGCCTAAATAGGCGACCTCCTGTCGACAATACTGAAACTTTTTCAATGAGGCTTTATGTCCATGCTTTGCTAGATGAATAAGCAATAACACAGTGCCTTTCTTGCAAGCACTTTCTGAGTCTGCAGCTAAAAGAAGTTTGTTGACATATTGAAGCAATGTACAAGTAGTAGGCAACTCAAGTGTATCAAGCTGCTCCTTCAAAGCCCTACTATAAATGCTAAGACTCTCCGTGTACCCTTCCGGTGCACGGGTGAATGTAAACGAGCTTCCTCCTAGGGTGAACGCGAACAAATATCTACTATCCACATGTATAGGAATGCTAAAGAAGGCATTCTTAAGATCCACAACACTGAAATGAGTAGCAGAAGCTGGAATCATTGTCAGTATCGTCGTTACATCAGGCACAATTGGAAATTGTGGAGCAACAAGCTTATTGCACGTAAATCGATAATAAAACGGAAGGGAATTGCATTATCCCCTTTCTTGTACACCGGTAAAATCGGGCTATTGCACAAACTTCCTGCAATTTCTTCAATTACTCCACGATGTACAAAATCTGAATCTATACACTTCAAAGCTTGCTCACCATCAACCAAAATCTTATATTGTGGAATTCGTGGCAACTTAACTCCTGATTTCAAAACGATTTTAACAGGCTCAATTTGCAAAATACCAACATCATTGTCATCAATCGCCCATAAACACGCCGGAACTTCACTAAATTCTGGCAGCAAAGGTCTATCAGAAACTGTGAGGCAGAAGAATGCTGAGCTGAAATCGTCAAACACACTCAATCCGGAGAACAATGAACTACCGCATTTAATTCTTTCAACAGATTCAACCCCAACAAATTCTCTCTACAATTCGTTGTCAAAAGAAACAGACTGTAATCCGTAAATGGACCCAGTGAAATCGGTACCGGCAGAGAAACCGGACTAACCACTGGCGTACCAGAAATCCCTACAGAAACATTTTTCTGCCCTGACAGTGGAAAGTCTGGAACCCGTGAGTGATCAATGGAACACTTCTGTGCTCCTGTGTCTATCAAAAATAGATGCTTCCTATTCCCCACCATCATCTCAACGTAGGGACCTTCTGACTAACGGGAATAGGCGCTGGTTCCAGACCCTGCTTCGAGCTGTCCTAACGAAACAATATATCGTCAAAGACAATATCTTCGGAAAGATAGGCAGTGGAAGGATTATCAAAGATATTTCTGCTATCTACACTAGGTTGCTGATTATCTTGCGAAAAAGACTGAGAATTTTGAGCAAACTGGATTCTTCCAGGACCCCCTACACCAGGGCGGCCCTTGGATTGTCTACTCATGACACCATATGTGTTATTTCGACCTTTGCTGTGGATCAGGCATTGTGCTCGCCAATGACCATCTTGTCTGCAATAAGCACATTGGTTCGCGTGTACAGGACCCAATGGCACGTTACTTTGTGGAACGAACTGACCTCTAAATTGTGTACCGCCTCCTCTAGGCCCTCTAACTATATTTTGCAATAATACCTTAGTTTTCAGATCTCTCTTTTTCTTTTCAATCCTTTCTTTCTCATTGTTGACTCTATTCTCATAATACTGAGCCATATGCAATACTTCGGACTGTGATTTAGCTTGCCAAGCACTCTCGGAAGTCATAATTTGTGACTGGATATCAGGCAACAATCCACACACACATTTATACACAAATAATCTTTTCCCTGACTCAGTGCTTAAATCCTGTCTGCTAAAATCTGAGAATACTTGTTCGAACCGATTAAAGATTTCGGTAGACCCTTCAGCTTTTCCTTGGGTACAAGCAGTGAGTTTGTCCCAAACAATCCTTCTCTCTGGAATTAAAGTCTTCAATTTTGCTACTATTCTATCTGGCAAAGTCAGTATCACCTGTGGTGGTCTTTCACCAGCTGTCCTTTCTCCATCTAGCATAACCAAGTTAACCCATGTTTCACCTAACCCCGAAGCATCATCTACAGTCCTAATCTGTTTCCATAAATCAGCAGGTAGGAGCACAGGGAACAACAAGTCTATATCACCCAGAGTAAAAACGGACAAATGCAAGACAGATTCTATTTCTTTGTAAAACCCTGTCGGATTTTTCCTATTGTCTGGAATCGACTGTCTTATAGTATTCACTTCCTCTCTTGAGAACGAGACCTGAACAAACTCTGACACGTAGTGAGCTTCAATATCATAGGCTGCCGCACCCGTTGCAACATATCTCGGAATTTGAACTTTGGGAACAAATGTCGGAGGAAGCTCTCTCATAGGCAACTGAGAAGTAGGCAACTCTGAACACTTACTAAGCAACAGAGCCATGTCGAGCGCTAAAGTGGTAGAAGTAGTGTCAGACGCAAAAGCTTGCTTATAGATATTCAATAATTCTGTGGGACAATACATCTTTTTCTTTATACATTCATCCTGCAGGTATTCTACCATTACCTGTATCACTTTCCTCTGCATTTCTGGAGTATACTGAATATACTTATCGTATACTTCTACGGGAGATATCAACATATCTGAAATCCACCTAGGTGCATCTCTCGTGCAAATTCGCGTTTCTTCACTCATCAACATACAAAGAGGAAGGAACCGTTTCTGTACATAAAGAGCATCCAAACTATCACCATCTACTTCATCATTCTGCAACCTTTCTAACTCCCTTCTAAACTCAAAAACCCTCTCGACATGCTCATGTACTTTCTCCGCAGTATCTCTTGAATAAGCTAAAACATTCAAATCCCTCAAACCTTGTGGGACATCTGTGTCTGTCAGTCTATTCCACATTATAGGCAAATGTATCCCCATCCCTTCAATTAAAACATTCTGATCGGAATACTTTCTAAATTAGACAGTGTAGCTAAGACAATAGATTGTTCACCTTTCTCTATACATTGTCTGGCCCATGCATTGAAGTCTCTCTTTCTCTCGGTAGAAACCGTATTTCGAGCTACAACTTTTGATTCAACACTCGCTCCTTTATCAGCTGCAAGCGGAGCAGAACCTCTTGGGAAAGAAAGAGTAGACAAATCCTGTACGGCAGGCAGTGGAGACACTATCACTGGCACCAGAGATGGATCTATTGGAACCGTAACAGTCGGTAAAGGTGTAGGTACAGACGGAGGAACAACAACAGGAAGCGGAGCAATAACTGGTGGTGGAGAAGCAACAGGAAAAGCAGGAATTGGTACAGGAGGAGGAACGACAGCAGGAAGAAGTGAGACAGCAGGAATAGGTACATAAGGAGGTGGTGCAGTGGCAACAGGCCTACGTTCAATTAAGAGTTTATCAATTAGTTCATCTGATGCATGAACATCTTTAGACAGATATATTTTCTGTATACCAAGTTGAAAAGCCCTATCCATGTTTCTGACTGTTTTTGTTGATCATACAATAATGCCTTTTCAGAGTTTGACGTATGCCGACGTGCATGCTTCTCTTTACTCTTAAGTTGCTGAATAGCTTCCTTTTTCCAATTTTGTTTTACATCAAATGCTGCAGGTCTAGCTTTTTTCTTTAACAATATGGATTCTAAATACTGTATTCGGGAAAACTCAAAACTACCATTGATTGGCCACTGAAGTTCGGAAGCATGTCTAGTTTGTCTGTGCCAAATATCATTGAATACTATACTACCAATGCTGTACTTACAGTACATAGTACATGCCGGCAACCCCTCCTGTGGTGCTGGACGGCCAAATTCCAAAGATTGTCTGTCTCTGCGGAATAACACCCTGAAACAGGCAGACAATTTCCCAGGCATATCAGATCACTGGTGTTACCTGGCACCGATTGCGCTCGCGAGAACAATACTACAACCAAATATCAGGATACTTAGGAATCGGGCACAACTCACCTGATTCAAAGGACTAAGGGAGGTCCGATTGGACTACAAAGGACAACAAAGGACCCTCGTGGTTGGTGATTTTGGCAAAACTGCCCGCCTCGATATATGGACCCTTGTCAAGATGCCGTCTCGGACCGCAAGCTCACCTTCCAGGGATCGGGTCGTGCAGTACTGTTGAGGTGTTGCATCTCATCCAAGAAGGGGCCCCCTTTCTCACCATCCGATCCCGGTTTGATAGCCGTGTCAACTCTTCAACGAGGTGGCATCAATCTTGAGGGTCCCTATTCGGGCACCATCTGAAAGAACAAGGAAATATCGAGGCTGAGTACCACAAAGAAAATACACCAATCACAGGCTAAAAAGATTCAAAGATCTTTTATTACTGTACAGTTTACAAAGCAAAAACAGATAGCTATCTGGCTCCCAACACCTTGAAAAGTGTACCAGCCCGACAGAGAGAGGTGAGAGAGTGCTGGTCGTATAAACATTTATACAAAATTATACAAAATGTATACAATTTTGTGTAATATTGTCCAGGCTCTCTTCACGTTAATAATTTGTGGTCTAGAGTTTGTGCCTAGTTCACATACAGATTATACAATATTATGCAAAGGATAACATAGGTTTGCATTTCCATGGAGGCACGATGGTGATGTATGTTCTCGGATCCCGCGGTAAGCCTTGTGCAACGTCTCTTTACAGTTCTATTCGGCCTATTTATCCGCTCGAGGTTTGTTCTTCAATGTCCCAATGTGTATACAAGGATGAGTCTTGTGAGCGCAGACAACACTTAAACAACAGTTCATATGCAGCACAAGGTCTCATTGCCTAGTCTAAACAGTCGGCTCTTGGACAGTCTAAACATTAACAGAACTCAAAGGTCGGGAGGCTTGGTTGCAAGTTGAAAACATAGTCCACCATTTCAGAACGAAGAACACACGAGTAGAAATCAAAATGGCGGATGAATCTTAAAATGGCGACAAAGTTAACCTAGCATCAGAACTTTGCAAAGTGGTTTTCCGTGTAGCGTGAATAGGCTTAGACCAATATAAATATTAAGGAGGCACTATACAATTACTGTTTAACAAAAGAAGGACTTTATCTATGGGCGACCTTTGTTAACTACATTTGGCCCTTCCAGCAGATGTTCCAGCGACTCATTGGGCCTCATTACAAGGCTGGCGGTCGCCGTGGCTGTAGAATCATTTTTTCCGGCGGCCACAAAAGGGCAATTACCGGGTAATTACGACCTTGCCAGTCCCGGTAATTGCCCTTTTCTGGACGCCGGAAAAAATGATTCCCCATTCCCATTTGAGCGCCATAGGGCTCAATGGGAATGGGGATGGGGGGTAGCACCGGTACCATTAATAACGGTTCCGGTGCTACCATCATGTTCTGCTCACAGGTGCCGGTACGGCCACCAGGTCAGACCTGGTGGCTGCAAGGGCACCCACGAGCAGAACTGGTAGTATGGCGGTATGGTAGCAACGGTGCCGGTAGTGTTACCGGCACGATTGTTGCCTTACCACCATACTTATAATGAGGCCCAGTGCAATTGACAGTGATAAAGGCAGAGAAGGGTTCCACTACAGTCTGCATAAAAGAATGAACAGAAGCAACTGGCCCCCAAAATGCACTATAATGTGTCCATTACTGCATTTCCAGTGTCATGATGGCGTCTGAATCCTAACTCGTGAGCAAGGAGTTGTGATCAGCATGAACTTGACTCTGGTGGCATTAACTTTTTCTAGGAGTTTAGACACAATTATGAGGCATGTGACTGGGTGAAGATGCTATAGGAATTTAGGGTGCAGGCTTTTTCACGACAGAAGTATGTTTGCCCTCTTTATCTCGGGAGGCAAGTCTACACGTTAGTGAGCTCCATCTTAGCTCTGTGAAGACTCAGATGATGGCGCACTGTAAATGCAGCCAACTGGGGCAGCGTTAAACTCTGCACCAATGGGCTTACCTGTCGCAAGAAGTGCTTGAGCTTGTAAAGGCCCGGCTTCTTGGAAGAAGTCAATTCATTTATGGGGGGAAGATGACATGAGCTGAACTCTGATGAAGAGCTCTGCAGGAAACTGCACCGCTGGGGGATAAGGTAATTATGCAACTCCTCCCTCCAGTTACAGAGAGCTTGGGTACTCTAGCAATGGAATTGCCTTGGCTGGGGTGGGTGTAAAAGCACTATTAAGATTGCACAGTAGTTGTTTAGAAGAATGGGTGTTACTGAGTTTGCTGCACTAGAGCATAATATTGGCCCCATGAAATCCCATTATACTAAAAAGAATCTGCAACGTCAACAGCATGACAAAATATATCACTTTCCCATTAACACAACAATGTAATATTTCAGAAAGAAAGCTGTTTTCTGGATTGTATAACCTCTCATCCTTAGCACTCGAAATGCACCTCATCTGAATTGCAGCTTCTAACTTTCTCAATCCATTAATAAAATGCATTCCTGTAGAACACTCTATTTACAAAGAGACTGTTTAAAAATATTCCTTCTAAACTAAAACGATGTTTCCCAGGGCTATGAAAGTGCCAACAACACATAAATTGAAACACGCACTCAAGAGAGCTGCATTCTATCTACTGAATAGCAAACATCCTGAGTCTGCACAAAGTGGCCTTTCAATTGGTGTGTTACGTGTTGCTATAAATTCGGTTGCTTTTGTCGTTCCCCAGTGCATTTAGACCTTCACTAATGTAGTCTCCGGGTTTGAAACACGTCCGCAAAACGAAGTCATCAGCAACATTAAGTGTGACTGGTTAAAATGAGAAAAGTCCTAACTAGGAATTAAAATTAATTTTACAAAAGCCTTGATTTCTCAGCACATTTGGGAAGTGTCTCACTTTCAGAACTCGCCTTCAGCTTTTCCAAACTCGTGTCGTTCAATGGAAATGTATATGTTCTATGTTCAGTGACATGTTCGGCTGATCTCCAGATAGGAATAGCACTGGGAAGTAAATGTCTGGAGGAATACCACCAGGCTCCCTCCTGAAGCTGTGCGGGATCGAAACTGTAGAGAGGCAGTGTACATGTCATCTATCGAGCCCACCCCCTCACCGTCATCATATTGGAAGAACAGCAAGAGAACACTGTGCATGACACCTTGTATCATCCCAATACCACATCGAAGGTATGAAAGACATATGTGCTCAGACAACAGTACCGAATGTATCCGCGAACTGTGGTGGTAGACATGAGCCTGCAGACACCACTGGACATAGAAGAGCTATAAGTAAAATCGGACAGAAGAGAAGTGACGTCATGAAGAGAGAAGATGCATAGATGTACTAAACCTGATGTATGGATGTCTGAAGAATGAAGATGTACTTGAAGCAACAAAGTAAACGTATGTGCTTCTAAATCTGTGCATTCTCCATTTTGTGCTGTATTTAGTTTTTTTTTATAGGAAATTCGAATTAAGGTGTGCTATTAAATCTGTGCATCCTCCATTTTGTGCTTTATCTAGTGCTTTTTGGGAAATTTGAATTTAGGAGTGCTTTTAAATCTGTGCATCCTTCATGCTGTGCTGTATTTAGTGCTTTTTGGGAAATTTGAATTTAGGTGTGCTTTTAAATCTGTGCACAGATTGTCTTCCATTGCACACCTCTTCCTTCTGTGCCCACGTGGCTGCTAGGTCACCTGGTGAGTTCCCGTGCACTGTGCAGCTCCCCTGTTTTTCTCTCTCTCTCCTCCACTACTCCATTGATACTCTCTATCTTTCAGACCTATTGTAACTGCCATTCTATCACGTGGCCTACCTGTCTCATGAAGTCTGGAAGAAAATAGCTGAAAAGCTCTCTTGAACTCTAATCCAGGCCTACCTATTGCTGACACATACATCAATGCCACTTCCAGAAAGACTATTAAGGATGTCCTCTTTTCTGTCCCCTCTCCTGACTCATTGACCCCCTCCATTTGGCCTCCACTCTTTCCCCTTTCTCCTCCTCACCCAGTAATGGCGGCTCTAGGTGGGGGTACTCCTGGCATACTTCTCATCCTCTAGGTGCGTCATTAATGTCTATCACAATGGCACTATCATGGCACATGTTTCTCAACCTACTCTTTTCCTTCAAGACCAGCACCTGCCCTCTCTCATAAACTTTCTCTTTTCTCCTGCCACTACTTCCTCCTCTCATCTCACCCCTCCACCACCACCAATGGGAGTACCACGCCCCTGTATCCCCATCAGAAAACCTTCAACGGTGGTAACCAGCTTCACTTAGCTACTATGAACACTCTCTCTGCTGTCAAACACTCCCCTGACATCTGTCTCCTTCTTGATGATTTTGACCTAGATGTCCTCGCTCTTACAGAGATGTTGTTCAATGCCAGCTCTGTCACTGCTCTTGACATTCTTGTTCCTGAGGGCTACAAAACCCTTTACAAACCCAGACCCAACAGGCTTAGCAGTGGAGTGGCCCTAATCTTCCCTGAGTTGGTCCCTGCCTCTGTCATACATACACAATCCTACTCCTCTTTTGAATGTCTTGTCTGCAAGCTTGGTGTCTCACCTACTCTCTCTCTAACACTTACCACTATCTCCAGGCCCTCTGGTCCTAGCTCTCTCTCTTCCTCTCTGAATGAGCTGTCCTCGCCTTCCTGTCTCTCAACCTCTTCTTCCAAACTCCTCCTCCCTGGTGGCTTCAGCATCCACCTCAATGCCCTTGAACCACCCACCTCCCAGTTCCGTATCCTCTGTGATTCCCTTTCTCTCCCTATTTTCCCCTCTGTCCCAACCCACTCTGCTGGTACAACCCTGGATGCTCTAATTTATGGCAACATCTCTATCTCTAATCCGTTCACCACACCCCTTTCTTGGTATGACCACTCTCTCCTCTCCTCAGACCTGGGTCCCCTTGGCCCTCTATCCGAGTGACCCCAGCACAACCAGCATCCTTCACCGTCATCAGACCTGTGAAGTGAGTGTCAGTCACTGCTTTTGCCTCCACATTCATCCTCCCTCCCACCCCCATCTCTTACTCTCCCTCTGTCCTTGCTAACATGCACCTCTCCATCTCTAACATCCTTGACATCCTTGCCCCTGTCATGAGAATCCAACAAAAACCTGCCTCCAAAAACAGCAGCTGGTATAACTCTGATCTAGCGTCTCTGAAATGCAAGTGTAGAGTTGCTGAATGGAAGATACAGACCTTGGGTTTACCCTCTGACAAACTATTTTTATAAGCCTCTTCCTGTGTGAATTCTTGGAGAAGATGCTCCTCCCCCAACTGACCCTCCACACTGGTCTTGTCGGTTGCCTTCATGACCATCAATCTGGATTTCTGTGAAACCATGCTCGCAAATCTTGACTCCAACTTTCCTGCTGTTCTCATTCTCCTTCATGTATCCTCTGCCTTTGATGTGATCAAACATTTGATTCTCATAAAACTATTCCATGACACTTGCAGCATCACTGACCAGGCAAGGGTTTAGCAGACCTCTTTTCTCATGAACCACAATTCCCAGTTGCAATTTGGACCTTTCTCTTCCACCACCTCCCTCTCTACCTGTGGCATCCCCCAAGTATCTATCCTATCGCCATGGCACTTCAATATCTATCTTGCCCATCTCGTTCACCTGATTTCCTCCTTCTCGCCTCATTTCCAGTGTTATGCCTATGACACACAGCTTTCCTTCAAACTTCCCCTACTACCTCCGCTTCTTCCTCTCTGATCCCTGACTGCTTGTATGCCATTCAGGCATGGTGTGCAGCCAACGATCTCTGCCTTAATGCCAGTAAGATGGAGATCCTTCTGATTGGGACACCGTCACCCTCATTTCATCCTACCCTCTGGCCACGCTCTCTGGGCCCTCTACCTCCACCATCCTGTGAGTCACAAAACTTCAGACTTATCATCGACTATGCTCTCTCCTTCATCCCTCACATCTTGAATCTTACTAAGACGTCCCACTTCAACCTTCACCTCCTCAGAGGCATTCTTCCTTTCCTCACCTTCCCTCAGAGGTTCAATGCCTTGAGAGCTCTGGTCTTCTCCAGGTTGGACCACTGCAATAGCCTCTTTCTCAACCTCCCTAGTTCCTTCCTATGCCCTCTCCAGTAAATCTAGAATAGGGCTGCAAGACTTATCCTTGGCTTCAAGCCCAGGGACTGTATGTCTCCAGCCCTAAAATGTCTCCACTGGGTCCCGGTGGCTGCAAAGATCAAACTCAAGACCCTCTGCATCATCCACAAGGCTTTCCAGGGCCTGGGACCACAGTATCTCCAACTTTCCTCCCTAAATACTCCCCTGCTAGAGCCCTACTTTCGTCTGACTCCATCTCTTTGACTGTCAAACAAAGAGAGGGGGTGCAGGACTCCATCCTTGGCTGGTGCCTCCCTTTGGAACAGCCTCCCTGCACCTCTCAGACTTGAGGTGAACCTCCTCCAGTTCCAGAATCTGCTCAAAACTCTGTTGTTCTCTACCTCCTTCCCTCTTTCTCGTCCCTGCTATTGACTGGTGGCCTGATCCTCATGAATCTCACAGTATTCCAGGACCTTCTTCCCAGACAATGCCAGCTCTCCCCACCCACACTGCACTGCTTCCATGTCATTTCATTACGGGGTGTTTTTTCGCAGGGTTTTTTACTGCAAACTTTTTAACGAAAAAACAATCAATTTTTTTACATTATTTTTGGGGATGACCCACACCACACCACCCAACCCCCATTCCCTTTCAGTTTTATCTATTCCCAAATACCCACATCCCATATATATAATTTTCTAACCTCCAAAAAAGTGTTTTTCATTAAAAAATTCACTGTAAAAAACCCAGTGAAAAAACATCCCACAATGAAAGGACGTTGTACCCACTGCACTGCCCCTGCTGGCCCCTGCTCAGCAGTTCTGCATTCCACTCTTGGGAATTGCCTGCACTTAGCCTGAGGTTCTCCCCTGGCTCCCTTAGCACTTCTCTCCTGGGCCCTTCAACAGCACTTGCCACTCCTCTGCCCCCACCCGCTCCATATCTCTTGCACTTCTCCTCTCTCCCCTTGCAGGTACGAATGCCACAAGGCCTAGTAGGACCATAACTGTATTTTGCTGCTTTTGCTATTGTTATTTTTCCTGTTTCCTTCCCATTTAGCCTTGTGGCACTTTGAAACACTATTCAGTTGTATAAGCGCCTAACAAATGCACAATAAATAAAAAAATTAAAAACATGCAAATATGAAGAAAACCATATACACTTAGAAGACAATTGCCAAGAGATGTAGTAGATGTATATACACAGAACCGCAAGGTAGATGAGACAATGTAGAAGCTTGCTAATGTAGAAAATATAACACGAGTATACCAGCAATGTTGAGGAAATGGATGTCAGCATTGTAGAAGAGTAAGCAAGAAATCTTGAGGCGAGAGACCAGGGCTGCAGAGCTGACTGACTGGTTCATGCAAGAACAAAGGGTATTTTGTTGGCTCAAGATCAAGGATGCCACAGTAATAAGCAAATGCAAAGAACGAAAGGAGTCAAAAAGGATAAGCCTTGTACATAAGACCTATTTCTCTTAGATTAAGTAAATGAGTGAATAATTATGAGTGCCAAGTTTTGAACAATCAAAGATGCAGAAAGCATGTGCAAGATGGAGCAACCAAATCTCCAAAGACCAAGAGGAGTAATAGCACCCAGTATAATTGAATCAAATAGCATTAAATAGATAGACAGAATGGACACAATCACGGTTTCTTCACACGTGGTGTAAGACCAGAAGCCAAGACCTATTCATAAAGCTCCAGACGAAGATAGCAATGTACCTTCACTCCCTTTAAAGTTCAGAGGAAGAGACCAGGCAGCAAGATCAATTACTAAGAAGAAGCCTTGGCTTAGGGACTAACTGATGAAAGATGATAGGCTAATTAGCTAAGAAAGGCAGTTGTCTGACATTGGTCACCTGCACCTGGTTTGCTTTGCTAACGAGTTTCATGTCCAAGGATGGAAGAGTGTGCCAACCAATCACCAGTGTGATGGTGAACTATACATTGTTGCAGAAGCACACCTGCTGCTGGTATTATGCTATTATCTGTATTTTACATAGTTAGAGGGTGTTATCTGTATTTTACATAGTTAGAGGGTGTTTAAGGCATGCCTATCAGATAAGAGGCATCCAATGATGAAACTATAGATATATATGTTCCCTTAGCTAGTCCCTCCACCTGATAGGTTTTTACTGTTTGCCACATAGGATGACGTCATAGTTGACGTACATCAAAGTATAAAGCCTTTTTTGTAATTGTTTGTTCGCCAGGTTTCCCTACTTTATTGAACTGTTAATAAAGTAGTATTTTGCCATTTTCTTTGAGTCTGTCCGGTTATTTGGGCCTGAGATCATTTATTTGGTAATACCATTCGGCACTTGGAATGCTCCAGGTGCCATTGAACGTGTTGGTAGTGGTGCAGATGGTACAGATACAGACTCTCGATTTTTTACATCTTCCACCATTAGCCATAAAATCACAGAGTTTTCTGTGGAAAGCGGAGAAAACACGTGTGTGAAACGAGATGGTCAGCAGGTGCCTCTTTTGTCTGGTCCCCATGGGCACCATGAGGACTGAAGGTGAACTTGTTAATTGGAGAAGAGTCGATACCAAAGGGCTCGAACTGAGCAATGGATGTAAGTAGAACATTGAAAGTGGCAAATAAAAGGGGAGGTATTGTAAAGTATAAAAATATATGTAGTAAGGAAATGGGAACGTGATTTGTTTTAAGAGAGAGTGATTACCAAGATTCCTATTCTCAAGGAGATAGAAGTTGACACATTACACTCCAAGTGGGGTATTCTTTACAGAGGATTCCTGAGGCAAGGCTGATATGAAGAATGCAGTACACACTCCAAAATAAGGTAACTAGAGAAAGTAAAAGAAAGAGGATAGTAGAAATTGTTCTGCACATTTGTTTTGGGTTGTTAATATATTAGTGTAAGAAGTTGATTTGTTAAACTTAAAACGTAGAATGATAGTATTGATCTGGCTAGTTATCAGACCCTAAAAACAAGTGATTGGTGCCAATCAATCAATTATAAGATGGTAGCAGTTGAGAATCGATAGATACAATAAGATTCTTAGGTTGTTAATAATAAAACAGCAAGATAGCCTGAATCGATAGAACTATAATAAAAGATCAGAGAGAATATTATTGTATAGGTTTGAAAAAGAAAGAAAAAGAAAGAAATGTGAGGAAATAGAAACACCAAGCCCTCATTCCGAGTAGGGTGGTAAGGGATACCGGGCACCGGTAAGGAGACCGGTGCCGGTAATCCCTTACCACCCTACTATGAGGTCCCTTAGCAGGCCACTTCCTTAATGCCTGGTCTGACCAGGCATTAAGGACGGGACCCGTTAAGGGACCTGGGCGCAAATAACGGGCTTGGCATACGCCGGCCCGTTATTTGCGCCCTCCCCATTCCCATTGAGCCATATGGGGGCTCAAATGGGAATGGGGAATGGTTTGGTGAATGGGGACTTACGGTCCCGCCAAGGTCGGACTAGACCAGTAAGTCCCCATTGCACCAAACCGGACACAGTACCGTTATTGGTGGCAGTCATGGCGCAAATAGTGCCATGACTACCACCAACCTCGGAATGAGGGCCACAGAGATTGAAAGAAAGAAGGTTGCAAAGAAGTTGAGAGGAAGAAGAGAAGAGGCAGGTGAGAAGACAAGAAGAGGAAGAATAAATGGAAATGAGAAGAAGTAGAGGACAAAGGGAAGACAAAATAGATCACATTGTTAACAGGTGTGTAATAGCAGTTAGAGAATGAGAACAATGGAAAGAAAAGAGAATATTGCAACAGCCCTGCATGGAGCTGTACGACATACCTAGAGCACTGACATGGGCTGATGAGTATGAGGTGGAAGGCATAGGGAAAAGGATTCAGTAATGATATAGACAGATGAGGGGAAAAGATGGTGATGAGACCAGGGGGAGTATCAAAGGATCTCCACCGAGAGAAACAAGAGATAGATTGGATGATGTAATGATGGGGAAGCATGAACGCTGTAACTAAGCAGACTAGACCTTGATGATGAGTAAAGGGATAACAGCCATACCAATTGGGTTTAATGATGTCAGACGAAGAAAGGCCTGAAAACTAGAGAGTGCGAGTAGACGGCGAGTGTGGCTCTTTGATTGATCCAGACATTAGAAAAGGGGTGAAGTTGTCAGATTTAGAAGAACTAGAAATAAAAACACCAGAACCAATATCATATCCCGAACTACCACAAGGACTATAGCATAGTGGTTGGGAAATGTCCCCACCATATTTAAGTAGATTGAGGTCATTGCCAGGATGAAGATGAGCGGATGAAACTAGCACTACCTGCAATACAAGGAGCGTAGGTGGATACACACAATTCTTGTAATTAAAAAAGGGGGAGGACAACCACAATATATACCATGGCCGCAGATGGATAAAGATCATTTAAAATGCAAATTACCTAGTTTGACCGCAGGAGCGGGTAAATGTATTTATGAGTTTGGAAGAGTGATAGTGGGAATGACACTAGCAGTGGTTGACATAAAAGGCCTACTAGCAGCTATCCTAGGGGAGAAAGGTGATGACATTTGGAGACGAGCGGGATATGCAAGTCTAACAGTGCAAAACATGACACGATGGAGCGCCATTTAATAATTGCAAAGCAGATGTAAGCAGGGCACTTATAGTACAGTACTATGATATGTCAGATATGGGCATGATTATGGCAGGGAAAATGGGAGAGAATGAAGATCCTGTTGCTTATATTCAGGAGATTCAAGATCATTGGCATTTTGAGATGAAGGAAACTTGGGATAAAATAGTAGCATTATTTTATCATATTTATGTCAGGGACTGCCCGAGCCGTATAAAGGCAGATGAAGAAACAAATAATGATGGAAGTGAAACCATAGCCAGAAATACAGTTGACTATCATACATCATTGCCGATTGTTACAAGAGAAGGATAAGAAAAAAGCTGAAAATAGGAAGCTTGAGGAAGCAAGGTTAGTTCAGAAAAAAATTCACCATAGATGGAGCAGCATTGACAAGCAGTGAGGGAGTGGTTACACAAGAGTTACCATACACATCCAATCAATGTAGGGTTCCCAGTAGATCAGGGTGGGTAGCATTTTGGCCACGTGGTAGAGGGAATGGACCTAGAGGATGAGGAATCGGATTCCAAAACTCTCAAGAGGAGGAACACTTCATGGAGGCCAGCCTCAACAATGCTGGAATTTTGAAAGAATGGGACATATGGCCCACACATGTAGAGGTAGAGAGGGCATGCAGCAGAACTGGCAAGCTTCAAGAGGGGGGATGGGATATCTTCACTGTATAGTCCAGAACCACCACAGTATTATGCCCAAGATTACACGCAGTATCAGACATGTGCACCACAAATACAGCAAACGTGCCAAGTTCTGCTACAATTACAGTAGCCACATGAGCAACCACAACAAGCACCTATGGAAACACAAGTATAGACCCAATAGTACACCTTGACACAACAGATTACAATGCCACAATGTAATGCGAATACAGGAGACCCACAAAAATACCTACACCCAGGATAGAGAGTGTGGTAGTGGTGGGAAGAAATCCTGTTACAGGTACAGGGATGAATTTATATCCACAATAGGAAAGCCCACAGAGTGACCGGATGTATTCAGTTCTACCAGTGGCACCAGACCCCCAAGAGGAACCAAGAGTCAGGGAAACGATAAGAGGCAAGGCATTTTTATTTCTTGTAGACACAGGAGCGACTCATTCCTGTGTTTAAGAGGGAAAGTACCCAATCTTGGCATTGCCATGGATGCACAGGGATTCATTGGAGCTATGCGTTTACTTCCTTTTACTGATGAATTAACAATTTCAATAGGATAACATGATATATCTATGGAATTATTGTATTCTCGCAGACACCAGTAAACATATTAGGACGTGACTTGATGACAAAACTTAACATGATGATATCATTAACTGACAAACAGATAATATGTTTCACTCCAGGGATGCACAACATGAATGTAAGAGAGTTTATATTAGCATTTACAAGCCAGAAAGCATTGTAATTTTTGTATGGCGTAAATATTTTATTAACATGACTTCCTGGATTGATAGGTAAATTGCTGAGGATACCTGACACATTTCTGTTTAGACCACAAATACCTATGGATGATGAAGAGTAGGTTATTCCCATAGAACTAGAGGCAGCAACAGTAAGAGAGGAAAGGGTGGTTGTTCATGTGACGGATTATGAAGGAAGAGCATAGAGAACACTAATAGCTCTTGATGAATGGTATAGACTAACGGACTTGACAGATTAAGAATTGTTCAGAGATGAGTATTCACATGATGAACTAGTATTTTTCATAAGCCTTATCTATTGAGTAAACGTTGAGAATGGGGGAAATACCACAGAGAAAGGCATTGGTAAAAAATAAACCGTCATTTTTCCAAGAAGATTTAGAAAAGGTGCCAAACATCTTATGGACCAAGAGTCCATATGATGTGGGTCTATTGAGTGGAGCAGGAGCAGTTAAAGTCAAGCTTTAGCAGGAGCAATTTTACCATGAGCAAAACAGTGTCCCATGTCCAGAGAAGCAGATGAAGGTATATTTGAAACTATTTCTGCTTTAGTACAGCAGGGAATACTAGTACTATCAGACTCCACATGTAACATGGCTGTGTATCGGGTAATGAAATCAATGGGGAGTCATGGAGATTTATTCAGGATCTACGCCCCTAAAAAATATTGTCAAAGCAGAGTTTCCTCTGGTTCTGAATCCAGCTACAATATTATGTAATATCCCAGCTACAGCTAAATATTTTACAGTAGTAGATTTGAAGAATGGTTTGTTTTCAATTCCCTTTCATGAGGACTTCCAAGATTTGACCTCATTTTCGTAAAGGAAATCAGTGGTGTAAATATACAAGATTACCGTAGGGTATTGTGAATCCCTATGAATCTTTAATAGGTTTCTTCAGATGCTCCTGTGTAATGTTTTTTTTATTTTTATTTTTTATTTAAATGCTTTGTTTGATTTAAAAAACTTTTAATTTGTCTTTGCATATATCTTTAAAAATGATCAGACAGTACCACTCTTCTTATTCATCTACGGTTTATTTAGTAATGTCATTCCAAAATTTGATCACAGCAAATATCAGGCGTTGGTTCCTTCCTTCTAGAAGTTCCGCCCATCTTTCCTCTGTTGTCGATTGTTTTTCTGAAATTTTAAAGAAATCTTTATATAGGTCTCTTTTTGCTTTCAAGGCTGGACATACCATAATCAAATGAAAGAGGGTTTCTGGTCTAGTTTGGTTGCAAAAGCGACAGACAGCGGATTTGTTATGTGTTTTATCTATCAATGCTTGATATTCTCGGGTGGGCAATATGTTTAGCCAAAAGCGCAAAAACAGATCTCGAATATTGCAACAGGGAAACAGTGCCAAATATGATGGTAGTTCATTAAGTGCTCTCACTTCCGTTTCCGCATGAAGGTGCCGCTTGTATTTTTTCTGTACTTCTATTGTTCTTAACCAATCATTCGTTTGTATTTTCCGTTTTGCATATTGTGGTCTATTAAGCAACAATTCATCTGTGATGTCTTCCGCTCTCATTTTCGCTTTAATTTCATTAGACCATTTCAATAATGCTGCTGTTTGAAAAGCTTCCTTTTTTTCCTTTAGGATTTCCAAAGCTGGTATTTCTTCTTCAGAAGTGATTTTTCTTAACAAGTCCATTTGTTTCCAAAGCACTATAGATTGTACCGATTGTAAAGCTAATTCAAATCTTAATCTATTAATTGGAAATGTTTTAGGCAAGGCAAGAGTTTTCCTCCATAATAGTGCTTCATAATAAGGCCATCTCATTAGTTGTGGATTAATGATTGTCTCGCTTGCATATGTCAAGATTGGGATTACTTTTTGTTTGTAAAGCAGAATTGTGGCTTTTACTGAAAAGGTCCCATATTTTAAGTGGAAGAAACAACCTTGTTTTGCCAAAGATCTCGCTTTCCCTTCAATATGTTCTTTCCATTCTGCTTCGTTCGCCGATGGATTGATTAGAGCCCCTAAATATTTGATTGTTTTGGTTGACGTGATCACTTTATTTTCTATTTGAATCTTCATGTTCTGTTGTGTCTATGTTTTTAGGGTAATCAGTTTCATTACTCTCGTTTTATCAATGTTGATTTGTAGATTATTCTCCAACATGTAATCTTGTGCTTTATTCATTGTTTGTTGCAATCCTTTCAATGTTTTGTCCAAAATAATAATATCATCTGCATAGATTAGCGTTTGAATGGTTTCACTGTTGATTTTTGGTGGATTTGCTGTATTGTTTTGAATTTTTTCTCCAAAATCATAGGTAAAGAGATTATAGAGGCACGCGGCTAATGGACAGCCTTGCTTTAAACCATTCTCAGTTAGAATGGATTCTGTCACTCTTCTCTCTTTCGTCAGCCGGACACATATAGAAGTATTCGAATATAGTTGTTTTATTGGATTCAGAATATTTGAATGGCATCCCCAATCTCTTAACTTAGCCCACAATAGTTGTCTATTGACTGAATCAAAAGCGGTTTTTAAGTCTATAAAAATAGCATACAGTTGTTGTGATCTAGCCATTGATTCATGTTTCATCATATTCAGGAGCAGGAGGTTGACATTCGTGCCTATTCGTTTTACAAAGCCTGTTTGTCTTTTGGCTTTTTTATCGTTATCTCTTGCCCATAGGTTCAATTTTGTTTGAAGGTTACCGGCAAATAATTTTCCCAAAGGGTCCAATAAAGCTATCGGTCTATATTTTCCCGGATCTTTTCTATCTCCTGCTTTGTAAATTGGGATCAGAACAGCTGTCGTCCAAGTCTGAGGTATCTTTTTCGTCTTTTCAATTAATCTTAATAGATGACTCAAGAATTTGGCCCAATGTTCTGGGGCCGTTTTTAGGTCGCTATTTGCTAAGCCATCAGGGCCTGGAGCTCTCGAGGAGTTGAGTAAGTTAATGGTACTAATAATGTCTTCTGTCTCCCATTTCAGGTCCCAGGGATCATCATCTCTCTCTATGTCAACTATATCTGTTTGTACAGTATTTTTGTATAGTGTTGAGTAGTGATTCACCCATCTGCTTGCATCCACTTCTTGAATCATATTCTGTCTAACAGATGAGATGTTCAACATAGACAATAGATGGCGCGTATTTTTTTGATTAAGTGCTGTCAAAATCGCTTCTACATCATTCTGTTTTATCGATGCTTTGTTGGCTTTTATTGCGTTGGAATACTTAATCTTTTCTTTTTTTATTTCCATTTCAAAGTTTAGTGGCTTGTGTTTTCGCAATTTTTGCAACGCTTTGTAGTGTTGTTTTTTTTTTCGTTTGAACTTCAATATTGAAGTAATGCGGGTGGATTTGTTTTTGATTCCTCTTTGATCCCATATGTTGGTATTTTTCTAGGATCCAACCATAATTCAATTTTAGTTTATCTTGAATCGGCGCACCTTCAAAAGTTGAGACTATTTCCGCCATTTGGTTGTGTTTTATCCTGAGTCTATTCATCCTATTTGTAAGCTCAAAGTCACGTAGTATTAGACGTTGGTCAGTTCTTGCCTGGATAGCCCATTCAATCTGAATCAAATGATGATCGCTATCCTGCTGAATTGAATTTCCAATTGAAGTAGTTAAGTTTCTGATCCTTTCCGATGGGAAAATATAGTCGATAATTGAGTTAGATGTTTCACTTGACCAAGTTGGTAACGGTTTACCCTCACTGACTGTAGGTTGGTTACTTAGAAAGATGTTTCTCAGATTCGCTTCTATAGTCCATTTTTTTGCTCTACTCGACAATATAATGGGGTCTAAATTCTCACCTTCTTTATTAAATAGATGAAAGTTAAAGTCTCCTACTATAATGAAATCCGTTCCGATGTTAGAGATGGCCACGTTATCAATTTCATCATATATTGAATCGATGAATTTCGTCTCAGACATTGCATTTGGGTTCCAATATATATTAAATATAGATATCAGGTTGTCATCCAAGGAAGAAGCTGTTTCAGCCTTGTTATCTGTTGCCATTTTGATCGTTACATATTGAGCCCATGGATGTATGTTTTTACTTGCAATTATTGTCCATATTGTCAATATTTTTGTTAGTATCAACATTCCTGTTGCAGGTCTTCCCTGTTGTGCTGATATCGCCGGATTCATTAGGGTACTATACCCATCACAAATAACCTCTTCAGTCAGCCACGTTTCCTGCAAACAGATAATATCCAAATTGTCCAGGAGTGTTGAGTGTTTTTCTAGGAGGTGTTTGTTTCCTCTTGTATTCCAAGATCGCAGTGATATTCTACACTTCTTGAACTTCAATATTGAAGTAATGCGGGTGGATTTGTTTTTGATTCCTCTTTGATCCCATATGTTGGTATTTTTCTAGGATCCAACCATAATTCAATTTTAGTTTATCTTGAATCGGCGCACCTTCAAAAGTTGAGACTATTTCCGCCATTTGGTTGTGTTTTATCCTGAGTCTATTCATCCTATTTGTAAGCTCAAAGTCAGGTAGTATTAGACGTTGGTCAGTTCTTGCCTGGATAGCCCATTCAATCTGAATCAAATGATGATCGCTATCCTGTCGAATTGAATGTCCAATTGAAGTAGTTAAGTTTCTGATCCTTTCCGATGCGAAAATATAGTCGATAATTGAGTTAGATGTTTCACTTGACCAAGTTGGTAACGGTTTACCCTCACTGTCTGTAGGTTGGTTACTTAGAAAGATGTTTCTCAGATTCGCTTGTATAGTCCATTTTTTTGCTCTACTCGACAATATAATGGGGTCTAAATTCTCACCTTCTTTATTAAATAGATGTTTGTTTCCTCTTGTATTCCAAGGTCCATTTTTTTGCTCTACTCGACAATATAATGGGGTCTAAATTCTCACCTTCTTTATTAAATAGGTGTTTGTTTCCTCTTGTATTCCAAGATCCCAGTGATATTCTACACTTCTGGGATTCATTCATTTTTCGTTGTTATAAATAGGTTTTCCTTCCACTTTGCTTAGTCTCTACATTTGATTTCATTTGTGGAGTCTCACGATAATCACGCCATAGGGTTTGGGAGTGTTTGTAATCTTGTTCCTGCAGCTTTGGTCTTGAATTATTAAGATTTTGAGCATCTTTGATCCCTTTGCTCTGTTCCTCATTATTGATTGATTCATGCTGCCTAAACGGAGCTAGATTTTTTTTTTCAGCAAATGCCTGTGAAACAAAGATTTCTTCTATTCCAAAGCCTAATTTCTCAAACTGATGTTTATTTGCTAGAACCCTTTGCATTGTAGCCTGGTTGTAAAAATCAATTTGGACCTCTTCCATATATTGTTTATTTGGAAACAGAACTAGTTCTAGATCATCCGGTTTTATTGTATCCACTTGTGGAATTGCTTTAAACAACCGCAGAATATTGGCTCTGTTCATTATTACCGTCTCCTCTGTGTTAGCTCTCGTTGGAAATAAAGCTAATCTATAGGCACATGTTACATTCTGCGGATTTTGGAATATTGGTCTAACTAATATAGGACTTGGTTGAGTCATCAGGCTATTGTTGTTGATATCTTCGGATTGCGTCTCTAGTGATAACCACGATTCATTGTTAGATACTCTTCCTCCTCATATTCACTTTGAGTTTGTTCAATAATCGTCCCTTGGTATTCATCAACGACGATCAGAGTCGCATCTTGTGAATTAGTTGATATAGAATTATAGTCACTCATATCGTCAGCAGTTGATAAGTCTATTATTGGAAGAGGTTTTACTGGTTCACAAGGTGTTTTTTGATTGATTACCTCTAACAGCGCATCCATTGGTTCCATCATTTCGTTCGTATCTACATTGGTAGGCTCTTTTTGTCTTACCGCCATTTTTGTTTCACGCATTTTCTGTTGTGTACCCTTTTGTTTTAAAGTCAGATGATTATTGTTGTTCTTTGACTCATCCGTTAACGTTTTCTGCATTGACTTCATTTTTCTCAGAAATGCCCGAGATCCATTCTGTTTTTTTTTGTCATTTTTTTACTCTTTGGTTTGGTTAACAAATCTTGACCCACTATCCCACGCTTTGAGAGATCAAATATATCAAACGGCGTACAAGATGGTGGCTCAGTATTAGCTGGATGTGTCGTTATTGACAAGTTGGTTGGAATCATCGGGATGATCTGAATTTCATATTATGTACTTTGGTCTAATTTGTCTTCTTTTTTTATTTATATCTTCAGTTTGTCTATGATTTGGTACATAGTGTTTTTGTTCCATCGTGTGGGCCTGTTTTTTTGTTTTATCATCAATCACTTTTTTGGTAATCGTTGTAACAGTCTCCAAAAGATTCTGTTTGTCTACCCGGTCGACTCTTGCCAATTCCGCTAATCGCCTTTGTCATATTCTAGATGTTTCGGCTTCTTGTTTCAGCCGTTCCTGGATAGTGTTTATAAAGGTTTCAAAATAAGTTTGTTTAGTCATTATCATCGCTAACAACGTTGCCTGATCTTTTGTAGAATCAAACATATATTCCTGTATCTTTAAAAACGGAATCATTGCAGTTGACAACACTGCTACCAATGTATTTTGTAAATCTAGCATGGTCGTTGGGATTCTTTGTTGGGATTCCGGTGCTTGGGATTGATGTTCAGTTGTTACATTTGAGGAGAATGAGTCAAGGTCTTCCGTTTTATGCTTGGGTAACAGTTTATTCAAATGCATTGTCTTTTTATGACCAGGTGAGCCAGATCTTGATCGTACAATTGGTGTGGCGGTCTTGATGCTTCTTAGAGGATTTGGTGTGATTACCCCGTCAAAGACTTTGTTTCTTTTTTCCTGGGACTCCATAATGGCGTCTATCTCGGTGATATCAAGGGATAGGCGAGCGATTCTCAGTGCTATGGGTTTGTTGTGCTCAATGTTCTGTGTCGCCGTTGGTATATATGTTGACTGCCAATGTAATTTAGCTGCTTTGGCTCACTCTTGTAAAGACGGGGTAAAGCAACTGTCTTCTTCACCTGCTTTCGTCAAATTTTTAGCTATTGATTGGTCTGAATATAGTGTACCATCAGATGGGGTCATATGCGCCAAGACTGCATCTCCTTGCATATTATTCATTGGTTCTTCTAGCTGCGGTTTCAGTGAGTAGCTGTTTAGAAGCATAGAAGTGTTAGTTCCAGCAGCTTTCAAATCAATCAATTTTTGCGCATTGTATTTGTTTGTTTTATTCAAATTTGTTTTATTCAAATCTGTTAGGTGTTTTACAGTTATATTATCCTTACTCGGCAACTGAACTTTCCGGGTTGCCTCTCCGGGTTTTGCTATTGATTCTACTTTTGGTGTTTCTTTGCTTCCTTCTGTGCTTCTATGTTCTCTATTGTTATCATCTGTTGCAATGATTTCCCCCGTTGTCATGTGAGCAGCGGGGTTCTTGGATATTTGTGCAGACGATTCCTCTAGCTTCCCTTGCCGCCTGGTTCTTGGTTTTTGGATTTCCATTGCTGGAATCGGAAACACGACTAGGCGTGAATTACAGGAAATAATTTCCACTTTAGATCAGCAATTCCCACCGCAACCAGCCGCAAACAGCAGACAACAGCGCGCCCTTTACACCACGCAGGCTTCACGCTGCAAGGGTCGCGCTGTTCTGCCTTTGAGGCTTCAAGCAGGGGGAGCGGCTTCTGGTAGTCACGTGACACGGGTCACGTGTTGCTGCAGGATGCCGCTCGCTTCAACTGCTCTCAGCTGAGGCTGAGAGACTCACGCGAATTGGAGCGGATGCAGGGATTTCACTCGATCCTCGTCCCAGACGAATGCAGGTATTTCCAAAGTTCTTCCCACAGAGTTTTGTCACAATGTAGCAGCCGCACAGCAGACAACAGCGCGCCCTTTACACCACGCGGGCTTCACAATTCACAGAGAGCTCTGCTCGGGAGCGCGCAGTTTGATCCGTGTTCCTGCAGGCGGGGATTCGCCTCTAGCAACTGAGAAACGGTTTGCGATAAGTCTATCCTGTGATGGTCAATAAACAGAGGCATGTCCTGTGTAATGTACAAATTAAGAGTGCATTAATTCAGCATGTAGATTACATATTACTGTGCATAAGACAGAAGACAAATGCAGGGAAGATTCAGTCCAGCTAATGACAGTATTGGCAAACAAAGGATACAACATGGACAAAGAGAAAGTACAGTACTGTCAGGAAGAAGTTCTGTACATAGGACAGCTAATCTCTCAAGAGGGGAGAAAAGTGACACCTGAGAGAGCAGAAACAATGATGAAAACTCTAAGACCTAAGACAGTGAGGGAAATGCAGACATGTCTAGGCCTATGCAATTATTGTAGGGCCTGGGTTTTTGATTACAGCACATATATTAGACCACTTCTGAAAGGACTTAAAGAAGCAAAAATGGTTAAAAATGAAATAACATAGACAGACGAGATGACAGAAGGATTTGAAGAGTTGAAGAAGGTGATTTGTACAGCCTCTTTGTTAGGGATTCCAAATTGTAATGAGTTTTGTTTATTCTTGCATTCAAATGGAGTGGTAATGACAGCAGTCCTCACGCAGAAGACAAAATTAGGACACAAATATAAACCACTGGCTTATTATAGTGGGATTCTGGACCCAGTAATGAGGGGGCATTACCCTTGCCAACAAGCATTAGCTGCTGCTGATTTTACAATTGAAAAAGTTGCAAGTATTACAATGCAGTGTTCAATTACGTTATTCGTCGAGCATTCCTTATTTTCCATTTTGGAAAACTCTAAAAGCACATTGACTACGCAAATAGAGTCAGGTTATTAGTTGATTATTTCCAACCCTGCAATCAAAATGATTAGATGTAGAGTAGTGAATCCAGCCACATTCATAGCAGAACCAGTAGGAAAAGAGAATTATGTACATGATTGTACAATGTATACTGAGTTTTATGATGATATTCCCTACGTTAAAGAAAATGCTCTAGGAGGGGGGATTCTATGAATTGATGGCTCTTCAAAAATTGACCTAACGACAGGAGAAAGCCATACGGGATCAGCAGTAGTGAAGTTAAAAAAGAATTTAAAGTAGTGATGAGTGCGAGATTGCCTTCACATGTTCAGCAAATGCTGCAGAATTAGTCAAGCTTATCGCCACACTTCAGAATTATGAGGATGAGGAAGTGACAGTGTACTCTGACTGCACCTATGTGTTGTCAACCGTTCATGCAGGGTTGTCACATTCGAAAAGGAAGAGCTTCCTCTGCGCAGACGGCACACCAGTGCAACATGTGCCGATGTTGGACAAGTGTATTAAAGTACTAAAGCTCCCATTGGCTATCACTGTGGTGAAGTGCGCAGCCCATACTAAGAGGGCCAGCATGATTTCTCATGGTAACAAAGCACAGACATTGAAGTGAAAAAAGCAGCATATTTCTAAGCACAATATTTCTAATTTTAAAGTAGAAAGTTTTAAACAAATATCAGAACGTTGCAAGATGATGAAAAAAGGCTTTAATGTATTATCCATTGTACAGTTATTTGAGCTGCAAGGTCAAGCCCCAGAGGAAGAACAGGATTTATGGAAGACACAGGGGTGTTCTTCATCCCCCTCAGAGGCTATATGGAGACAAGATAGTACTGGAAAGCCAGTTATGCCTCTAGCATTATTGTGAGTTGAGTTGCTCAGGATTCTTTCTTATAGGCATAATCATAGGACAATGTAAGAAGACAGCAAAGAAAGCCATTGGAATGAAGATAATGATCAATGTAAATTCTGTGCCTGACTAACATACACAGGTTGAAAAAAAACATGCAAGAGCACTTGAAGGGATGTATCTTGCAACGCCAGGGACAAAGTTTTATTATCCCAAGGATCATAATAACTATGTGGGACATTGGGTGTACTGGCGACTTTGGAGTGTTGCCATATGTCCTGGAGTGTGGATGAACATATAAGAATGCAGGTGACCTGACTTGGGTGACGCAGTTATGGATTCTGAAGAAACCACAGTGTGAAGAAAAAGTGAAGAGAATTGGGGATCGAAGGTATGAAAGAGGTTATGCGCTCAGAAAAACATACCAAATGTTTATTCTAACTGAGGCGGTAGACATGAGTCTGGAGACACCACTCGACATAGAAGAGCTATAAGTAAAATCAGACAGAAGAGAAGTGACATCATCAAACGAGAAGATGCATAGACACGCTAAACCTGATTTATGGATGTCTGAAGAATGAAGATGTAACTGAAGCAATGAAGTAAACATAGATGCTAATATGAAGAAAGCCATATACACTTAGAAGACAAGTGACAAGAGATGTAGTAGAAATGCAAGGTAGATGACACAAAGTAAAAGCTTGCTAATGTAGGAGATATAACAAGAGTAGAGCAGCCATGTTGAGAAAATGGACTTCAGCATTGTATAATAGTAAGCAGGAAATATTGAGGAAAGAGAAAAGGGCTGCAGAGCTGACAGGCGCTGGAATACAGATTCATGCAAGAACAAAGGGAATTTGCTTGGCTCAGGATCAAGGCTGCAACAACAAGAAGCAACTGCAAGGAATGAAAGGAGTCGAATAGGATTAGCCATGTACATAAAATATATTTCTGTTAGATTAAATAAAGGAGTGAATAATTATGAGTGCCACGTATTGAACAATCAAAGATGTAGAAAGCATATGTAAGAAGGCACACCAAGTCTCCAGAGGCCAAGAGGAGTAATAGTACCCAATATAATTGAATCAAATGACATTAAATAGAAAGACAGAATGGACAAAATCATGGTCTCTTCACACGTGGTGTAAGACCAGAAGACAAGGCCTATTCATAAAGCTCCAGATGAAGATAGCAATGTACATTCACTCCCTTTAAAGTTCAGAGGAAGAGAATGGGCAGCAAGGTGAAGTACAAAGAAGAAGCCTTGGCTTAGGGCCTGACTGATGTGAGATGGTCGGCTAATTAGCTAAGAAGGACAGTAGTCTGACATTGTTCCCCTGCACCTGGCTTTCATTGTTTACGTGCTGCTCATGATCCGAATGCCCAAGGTTGAAAGAAAGTGCCAACCAATCATGAGGGCCTATGTGATGGTGAACTACACATCATTGCAGACGCCTATGGTATTTTGCTGTTATCAGTATTTTTACATAGTTAGAGGGTGTTTAAGGCGTGCCTACCAGATAAGGGGCAGCCAATGATGATACTTACATGCACATGAACTATATATTTATATGTTAAGTAGAAAAAGAAGGTCAGGCGCGCACTCTGGTTCCAAGTCATTTAATCCTGATGTAAGTAATAACAGGGTTGAATCCCAACACAGTTCAAAAAATAATAACAGGGCTGAATCCCAGATGCAAATAGTCCCAACAATGTTAAAAAATTACCAGGGTTAAATCCCAACTGCTACAGTTCCAAAGCACGATAGTTAGTTCTACTCCTCCAAGTACTTTCAAGTCTCAAACTCTCATCAGGGAGGCTGTGTTAGCTGTGTTCCTTTTCAGGTGTTGCTAATTACTTTTTTCAATTTCATTCAATTTCAGTCTCAAAGGATTCTGGTTATTGTAGTGATGGCACAAGTATTTCATTCAGGAGACCAGGAACCAACTCCCCTCCAAACACAAATCTTACCCACAATTGGGGGAGGGGGGAAAACCATGAATATGGCTCTCCAAAGTGGGGGCATAATAGCCCCGGTGCTGCTGCCTCTGGAGCCCGGGTCTCCTGTAACATTAAGTAGAAAAAGAAGGTCAGGCGCGCACTCTGGTTCCAAGTCATTTAATCCTGATGTAAGTAATTACAGGGTTGAATCCCAACACAGTTCAAAAAATCATAACAGGGCTGAATCCCAGATGCAAATAGTCCCAACAATGTTCAAAAATTACCAGGGTTAAATCCCAACTGCTACAGTTCCAAAGCACAATAGTTAGTTCTACTCCTCCAAGTACTTTCAAGTCTCAAACTCCCATCAGGGAGGCTGTGTTAGCTGTGTTCCTTTCCAGGTGTTGCTAATTACTTTTTTCAATTTCATTCAATGTCAGTCTCAAAGGATTCTGGTTATTGTAGTGATGGCACAAGTATTTCATTCAGGAGACCAGGAACCAACTCCCCTCCAAACACAAATCTTACCCACAATTGGGGGAGGAGGGAAAACCATGAATATGGCTCTCCAAAGTGGGGGCATAATAGCCCCGGTGCTGCTGCCTCTGGAGCCCGGGTCTCCTGTAACATTAAGTAGAAAAAGAAGGTCAGGCGCGCACTCTGGTTCCAAGTCATTTAATCCTGATGTAAGTAATAACAGGGTTGAATCCCAACACAGTTCAAAAAATAATAACAGGGCTGAATCCCAGATGCAAATAGTCCCAACAATGTTAAAAAATTACCAGGGTTAAATCCCAACTGCTACAGTTCCAAAGCACGATAGTTAGTTCTACTCCTCCAAGTACTTTCAAGTCTCAAACTCTCATCAGGGAGGCTGTGTTAGCTGTGTTCCTTTTCAGGTGTTGCTAATTACTTTTTTCAATTTCATTCAATGTCAGTCTCAAAGGATTCTGGTTATTGTAGTGATGGCACAAGTATTTCATTCAGGAGACCAGGAACCAACTCCCCTCCAAACACAAATCTTACCCACAATTGGGGGAGGAGGGAAAACCATGAATATGGCTCTCCAAAGTGGGGGCATAATAGCCCCGGTGCTGCTGCCTCTGGAGCCCGGGTCTCCTGTAACATTAAGTAGAAAAAGAAGGTCAGGCGCGCACTCTGGTTCCAAGTCATTTAATCCTGATGTAAGTAATAACAGGGTTGAATCCCAACACAGTTCAAAAAATAATAACAGGGCTGAATCCCAGATGCAAATAGTCCCAACAATGTTAAAAAATTACCAGGGTTAAATCCCAACTGCTACAGTTCCAAAGCACAATAGTTAGTTCTACTCCTCCAAGTACTTTCAAGTCTCAAACTCTCATCAGGGAGGCTGTGTTAGCTGTGTTCCTTTTCAGGTGTTGCTAATTACTTTTTTCAATTTCATTCAATTTCAGTCTCAAAGGATTCTGGTTATTGTAGTGATGGCACAAGTATTTCATGAAGGAGACCAGGAACCAACTCCCCTCCAAACACAAATCTTACCCACAATTGGGGGAGGGGGGAAAACCATGAATATGGCTCTCCAAAGTGGGGGCATAATAGCCCCGGTGCTGCTGCCTCTGGAGCCCGGGTCTCCTGTAACATTAAGTAGAAAAAGAAGGTCAGGCGCGCACTCTGGTTCCAAGTCATTTAATCCTGATGTAAGTAATAACTGTGCTGCAGCATATTCTTCTATGATCTCCATCTCTTATTGGAAAGGTGTATAGAATGTGTGGTGCTCCCTAGCCACATTGATGTAGGACTTCTCCATGGTAATAACACTTCCTTAAACATGCTGGTGTCTATTTCGGACCGTAGAAGAATCGAGGGAAGAGTCCAGAACATCCTCTAACCTTCAGAACCCGAGCTGTGGAGTAGGAGGGACGTTCTGTGGGCATCTCTGTAGTCAGTGACACCCATTGCATCTAAGTTTGCTAGGAATTACGGTTGTGATTGTTTCCACATATATAGTGGGGTCCCAGGAGTTTGCAAGCTTTGGGAACATCTGAAAGGGGACTCTGGTGCATTTGTATGTGATAACTGTGCTGTCTCTTCACAAGACTGTCACTCCTTGCATTCTTCTAGCGACAGATGGCAGGGACTCAACCTATTGGACCTTTCCTGTGGGATAGGCACAGAAGAGGCTCAGCATCCACCACAATGTGCATAAGGAAGGGATGGCTCATCCACTCCCCCTCTTGGTGGCCGCCTTGCTCCGTAACCCAACAGGAGGATATGGTGGCCTCCCCTTTTTGTCTATACAGAGTGCAGTCATCTATGTAGTTCCCAGCTAGGCAAACTGCTACAGGCAACAGCAGAGAAGTCACTGTACCTCTTCTTCTGCCCCGCTCATCACTAGTTGTTGAAATTAGTGCCCTGGCACAAGAAGTGTAGGTATTAAGTATTTAATATATGTGTTTTCACTACTGCAAACAAACATCGTTGTGTAAACATACTAAACACCCTTCCCAACATATTTTAGGTTTGGTGCAACTATATAAAGACACTCCAGTCCTAGAATGCATGGGGAAAGTGTTGGATAGAGGCTAACATAAAATATAGATTACCCAACGATGTTTGTTTTCAGCACTGAAAACACTGCATACTAAAGTATTTATTTCTTCACATAGTGAAGGAAACTCACGGTCTCAATTGAATCTTTCAAAATCATTCTCCTTAGAATGTCGATGAAAAATATCTTCTTAACATTCCAGAATCTACCCATCAAAGTACTACTCGTACACTAGAAGACAGCATGCAACGCCCCTGTTTTCTGGGAGAACCACAGACTTGTAATAAAGAACTAGAGGGCCAACATTCCATACTTTATGAAAGCTAAAAGTGATGCAGCCATTTTCCATTGATTTAGCATCCATGAACACCATGCTTGTGGAAAAGCTGCCATAGGAAACAATGTGGCGTTAACCTGGGGTAATGGCCCGGTAGCCTGAGTTAACGCAAGAGCAAAGTGAGAGCAGTTAACTAGGGCACTGGGACGTTACCACCCATGTAGCCCATGGAAAGGGTTACTAATGCCCTTAGCGACCCGGTTTACCAAAGAGGTAACCAGGGGTGCTAACAAACAACTATTTTTATGCAAGGAACGAGACTCCACGTGCGTCCGTTTCAATGAATGAAAATACTTTGCAAAGATGGCCACTATGTTTGTAGCAGGTGGGGCTCCATGGTGAAGACCCTCTTCCATTACCATGACGGAGAGAAAACCAAGATCCAGGGAAGCTGCTGCCGTGGCTGCAAGCAGTGCTGCCTCCACAATCAGGTAAGTGGGGTTGGAGAGGGGGGTTGTGTCTAGTAAAAAAAAAAAAAAAAAAAAGAAAGAAGGGGAAAGGGAGGGTGGGTGTAGTGGCAGTACATATAGAGCCACCAAGGGATAGAATTGATTATTTAATTGATTTAATTGATTATTTAATTATGTATGTTTGTATTGATAGCAATGAAAAAGCCCTGAGGCATCTAGGCTCTAGTTACAGGACATTTGGATTTGCACAATGTTATCAAGTGTTGCGGTCAGGTTACATACACAGCACAAGGCTGGAAAGTCAAATCAAGGAGGTTGCAGGGAAATTGCAACACACAGCACAAGGCTAGAAAGTCAAACTAGGTAGGTTACAGGGAAAGTGCATATACAACAGAAGACTGCAGAGTCAAACCAGGTAGGTTGCAGGCACATAACATATGCAGCACAAGACTGACAGGCATGGGGAGCAACAAACGGTGCCTGGTACTCCAGAGGTCATGTTAAATAACAGTGAAAGCTGGCAAAGCCTCACCCAGTGGGGCTGGCTGCTACTTCAGCAGTTCAGACATAAGAGTCATGGATTAGTGTGTTGCGCAAGCACTTTTAGTTAAGGGGAGGCCTATATGAATACAGTTCCAAGATTCACACATTTCTCGGGAAAAGGTACTCTAATATAATCACAAAAGGTCAGTACCGAAAGGTCCAGTACACCATAAGGAAATCACAGGCCAGAGAAAACCTGCAGTGTTAACAGGCTTTCAAGCCAAAAAAACAAAATATACAGAGAACATCTACAATTTCTCGTGCCCCACTACATACAATGGAGAACAGTTTAGAAAAGTGTGTCACCCGTTGCTGGTTTACTTCCTGGTTGTCTGAAGCAGAATTGCTTAGAGATGAAGGCCGGTTGGATATTTTTTGTGTACAGGGGCGTAGGAGACCCATAAAATCTGCGGGGGGCAGGGGACACCTTTGGGGACTTTGCTTTTGTAATTTATTTATTGTGTTTTAGTCAAAGAAGTCGACTTTTCACAAAATTAAAATAGCAGTATGTAATAAATGACATATATCATCAATGTATAAAACAAGAGAAAAGAAGAAAAGAAAACCAAAGAAAATGAAGAAAAAGAAAAGCAGTTCAGAATATAAAATCCTCCCAGCGATGGACATTTAGAGAGATCTTTTATAATACACTCACCTGCGCTTTAAGTGCAGATGTTTGATGGATTTTCGCCAGCCCATCCTATCGTATTCCACTTGAGCCCCTTTACAGCATTGGATGGGCTGCAATCATACCTCGGCAACAGGGTATTCATTGGATTTACATGGACAGCAGAACAAGTGCTGTTTTGACTTTCAAGGCTCTGCTTTATTTTTTTCTAGGTCACCAAGATGGCTTGTGGTGGCCGCTATTAAAACTTGTCTACACTGCATTAGTCAGCTGGTAGTGGGTACCAAAAATGCAGTCTTAAAACAAGCATGGGCAACGGCAACCATTTGGGCTTTAATGTAGGCATGGAAAAGGCACTTGCCAAGCACTGCCATAGTGGTATTTGGTACCCAGTGATGGTAGCAGCTGCAAAATGGTGCAAGTACCTGGACATTTAATAGCAGTGCCTGGCAAATGCCCAATACGTATACACAAGCAAACAGTTGCCATTGCTGGTTTTTAGCAGGACTTCAGTGAAGGAAATGCATAGTGCTAATAGAGTGGATGAAGGCATCCCTGGCTAAGACATTTGTATTACACTAGTATGTTCCCAGCTCCAATTAAATTATTAACTACACAGGGCTTTGTAGTAAACATCCCTAAGTCAGTGGCTTTATCTAAATCAGAACTGGCACTTTGTGTGCCCTTTATAGAACATTCTAGTGTTTTTAAAAGGAATAGGTTATGGCGTAAAAGGAGTCTGCGGCCCATGTGCCATCCATCCATCAAAAACCCATGAAAGTTGCTAAAATAGCCCAAATAACATGATGCTGTGTCGCAAGTCAAGATTCCATGCACCCTGGCACCAGCTCCCACTACAGGACAGGTCAGACGCGAATATATACCTCATTTAAGGTTAGTCCTGACTTCAGAACTAGGCTGAAGGTAGGATTGAGTGAAAAGGAAGTTGTTGCAGGAACAACCTGCTGTGACTGTCTCTTCCTGAAGAGGACCAAGACAGGAGAGCAGAAGACACTGGGGCAGTGCGGGAGCATCAAGCCCAAGCTCCCATGTTTCCTCTAATAAATCCTCCCCATGCCGGCCTGCACCTGGGAGGGGGAGCCACTCTGTGTATTATCAGGCCCAATCAATGTGCAGACAGGTATGGTGCAGTATATATATCTGCAATTATTTCAACAAATGACTTCTAATCGTCCTTGTGCAGGCCTTGTGAGCATGGATCAAGCGTTAGAAGAAGACACATTCCTGACTGCACCCTTTATCTGGGAATATGAGGTGAGACACCATTCTTCCTTGTACAAATCTCCCCTCTGTACCCTTCTCTACTTCACATTCTCTTCTGCTGTACACCCTTTTCTCCAAATTCTCTTCCCTGCACCCCACACCAAGTCACTCCTCTGACACACTGCCCTCTGCACTTTCTCTTCTCATTTGCAAAACCCAACGCACCTACTATGCCATTTCTGCCCTACACCACTCTCCCTGTGTTCTGGTCTTTCCTGCACCCCTTTGTCCCCTGCACACACTGGTCACCCCATGCTGCAAACCATCCCTATCTTTCATCTGCACTATGTTCTTGTTCCCATCTCTCCCCTCCCTTGCTCCTCTATTTTTCTGTCCTCTGCACCCTTTCTACCTTTTCCACTTTGCAGTCCCACATTCTACTGCACTCCAGTCCCTCCCCTCCCATTCCCCCATGGCCAGCACCCCACAACTCTCATCTGTACACTTACTCAGCACTTTCTCCTCAGTCATCAGAGCACCCTCAATATCCTGGTTTACATTTCACAGGTTTTCTCTTGCATACCTTACATGACCAACCACTCCATACAACTTCTTAGAATAAGCTGGAACAGGCATGCCAGATCCATTACATTTAAAGGGCTCATTGATACCTGCAAGCATTAACTCAAGAAATAGTCAGAAGCATGGATATTTGGAAGGGGGGACAGACAGAGAAGTCACAAAATCCATGTACTGCAGAGGCTCTACTCCCAAAATCTGATTGAACTGCGACAACTCAAGTACGCTGACAGAAACAGCCAGGATGAATAAAACAGGGTGAAGCTTAGCCAAGACCTACACAAGGTGTGCACTTGGTTTCTTTGGAGAGATGCGCAGGATGGGCACCAATAAATGGTTTATTTTGGGCAGGGACAGAGTTCAGGTCTGTGCTGGTAGTATTTTGTTTTATGGAATATAATAACACTTTGGTCATAGTGCTACATGCTAGATGCTTTCAACTTCTAGGCAATGCAATAGCAGGTATAATTACCCTCATTTGAACAGTACTCAATTTATGAAAGCTTAAGTGGTCCCAGCTGCTCCTGGGTTTGAACTAGAGAAATGCAGGTATCCCTCATGTCAGAGACCAAGCTTTACATGTGGTACCATCCAAACATCAAGCATGTGTGAATTGGTGGGAAGAGGTGGGGATGTGTACCTTAAGTGAGACCTACTGATAATAGAGTATACATCAAGTGTTTTCCCTTGCCTACCTTAGACATTACTATGGAAAAGAGCACACATCCCACAAAGCAGCTCTTCTTGAGATTGGCTCATCCTCATCTTACTTTATATGGTTTCATGAGGATTTCGTATGCTACGTCAGGCTGATATCTCAGGCAGTTGCAAGTCAGGCCTGGGGTACAGGGACATCTTGGAGAAAATCTAGTCTTTGCCAGATTGTGTGATCCTGGGCAAATCGTGTGACCTCCCTACTGTGCATTTCGTTTCTCTATATGTTTGCTTGGGATCACCTAGAAGTGACTCAGTTGGCAATGTACACTATAACGAAATGCCTCAATTGTAAATGTTCTAACATAGTTTCTTGTTGCTCCGTGTATGCTAAACATGTTGAGTGAGTGCGAAGAGGGACAAAGTGTCACAGCAATAGATGTCACCTCCAGCTGGGGGACGGGGTCTCATTTTGGGAAGCAGTTATAGACACATTAATAGAATTTGTAATGTTATTTTTGCAGGGAAACGTGTCAGGTGCGATCAGCTTGATCCAACTCTAAGGAAATAAACTAGAAACAATCTCAAAGTAACCTATTTTTAGGGGCACTAGTGTAAGCAGCAAAAATAAATCATCATGCCCTTCTCCTTAAAAAAGGCAATACATAATATATTAAACAGTGTTGTGCCTGGCATTTGTATCGAAACTGCATGTACATGTCAATACCAGCTCCCATTGTGCACCCTTGATCCTCTGCTGTATCGGTGAATGGCCTCCGTATTTTGTTTGTGTAGCCTTGCAAGCCCGTGTTGGCCAATGCTTGGAGCTTAAATGTGAGCCTTGGCTGCCCATCAGTAAGGAAGAGCCATTCCAATGTGATGTTCCTCTTTGGCAGGGGCACACTTTCATGAATTGAAAAGCCTGAGGGCGGCAGGGCCATAGGTTTTTCAATTCATGAAAGTGTGCCAACGTCAGATGTACAGTTTCTAAACACGCGCAGCGCATTGCAAACTGATCAGGGCATCCTGGCCTCTTAATGTTTCATCATGAAACATTAAGAGGTCAGGATTCCTGATCAGTTTTGCAACGCGCCACGCGTGCTTAGAAACTGTATACCTGACTTTGGCAATGGCACATTCCCTCTAATACATCCTCCCCATGCCGCCCTGCACCTGGGAGAAGGGGGCCATGCCACTTGACCTACCTTACGGTAGCTGAGGGTTTAGGTGGAGGTCGAGTCACAGTCGGACTAGGAGTCTGTCTCACTCTGTCTCCCCCAATAACACATGCTGTCAAAGAGTCACTGGAGCATGTGTCGCTGCCTGGCTTCTCATTCGTTCAGGAAAAACAAAGGCTGAGGCTGCGCAGCAGTGCACTGCGCAGGCAAGGCACGTGCAGTTTGTCGCCCGGCCTGGGCACGTTCATTATGCGCAGGCACGGGGCGCTGCAAACGAAGTTGCAGACAGTCTACTTTAACTTTTGCAAGCTGACATCGTATTTTACACGCTGCAGATACTTGCCTGGTGTTCCAGGGACAGCTAAACCACCCGAGCATTCAAGATGGGCGAATTCAGATGTTGGTAGTGGTGATCTCATTAAAAGCAAATTGGATCACATATATTATGGCGTTAATGAGGGATTACTAGTCCGCCCACCCTATTCTAGATCATGAAAAACCTTTGGTTTTTCGTGAGGGTGAAGCTGATCACATGGAGGGTGGCATCCCTCAAACAAGGTTGATGTGAGAGGTCTGGGGCTTACTTTTGGCGCTTTGCGTAAACACATTTTGGAGACATTTTTATTATATTTTGACCAGTTTTTCAGGGGCGCAATGAAGCCATTCTAGTCGGCACCATTTGAGAATGTCCTTAAGTACTACCTAGTAGGAATCCTGCAGATGTTAATCTTCTCCATTTCAATGTCTCTCATTTTACTGTACTAAGCGAGATAAAGGGCTCCGTTGGGCACATGTGACTTGTGATTGACTCATCTTCTGTACTGGTCTTTAAGAGGGACTGGTGCTTAATAATGGCCACCTGGGTGCATCTCCTATGTACAGGGGTTGTTATCCACACAGGTTTACGCTTTATAAAAACCATGCATTCATACATTACACAGTTCTGTAGCAGACATTTGATGGCCGTCAGAGGAACAGAAGGTTATGTAGGCACAACCAACATGTAACTGCCCCAGCCCTAGCACAGTCTCTGCCGTACTAATATCTATAATATTTCTGGAATATTAAAAATCATTTTTTCTTTTACTGCCCGCAGAAGGATACATGGACGCACCCAACCCACCTGACACGTGACTGCCTCTACTCCCCCAGCTCCGCCTTTCAACGACAGCATAAGAAATTTACACATTTCAATTTTATGCGACATCCTCTCCACCTACCAGCGCTGTGCTGTAGTTCCATTATCCCCTCCCCCCTTCTCTCTCCCGGCCGTGTATCGCCCCTAGTTTGTACGAGGCAGCGTATGCTGGTTCTCCAAATAATGGACTGAGTATTGTAGAGCGCCAGGAATATACAAAAGTGCTAATATATCGCCACAAGGAGGAGATTTTTTCTTTTGGGACTAGGCTCATCTTTCAAGGTGAATAATTTGTTATTAAAATGCTTCCAAAAATCTCACAGGAGGTGACACAGAGTGTCGGCATGGTGACTGATGTGGCTAACAAGGGACAGCAACACTAACACAGCGGCCTGGCAAGAAAGAGCGTACCCTAGCATTGACCGGCCGAGAAAGTGGGGGCATCCGTGGCAGTGGCACATGCAGCTCTCCATGCAGAGGTGATGGAGAGCCCGGGGAGGGGCAAGGGAGGTACCACTGCAGTGGAAGGGGGTGGAGGGCACACGGGTGCCGCTGTGGCACTGCATACAGCGGGGAGCGGTGGGCGATTCACCTTGTGTGGCAGTGCATGCTTGTGACCAAGGAGTGAAGGGAGGAGGCAGGGCCCGCAATGGGGCATTAGGGTGAAAGGAGTCAGAGGGGTGTGTGTTCTGCCATTACTTGTGCTTGATGAGGGGAGAGAAAGGGTGTGTCTTCACACAGTGCGTGTAGTGGAGTGCAGTGAAATAGATGGGATGTGTTTCATTACTGCATGCAAGTGTTAAAGAGAGCTAGGGTGATCTAACACTGCATGCATTGGGGGAAGAACGTTATATGGTGTGTGTGCTGGCACTGTATGCATTGTGGAAAGAAAGATGGGTTTTGTGGGGGCACTGAAAGAGGTGGTAAAAATATGGTGTGGTCTGCCACTGAATGCAAGGAAGGAAGATAGAGCAAATGTGAATGGGGGGCAGTCAGCAATGCGCCCCCTCCCTCGCAACAGCCCTTGACCCAGGACTACAGCTACCTAGACACTGGATGAAAAGGTGTGTGTGTTCTGACACTGTGTGTACTGGGCAGCAGGGAGAACACCCGGCATGCTCTGTTATTGCGGGCAAGGGGCAGGGTCATTCTGGTCCTGGACCCAGTGAGGTGTTTTATGGCACTGCAGGAATGAGACACACAAACATGGCATTGAGGTGAAGGCGCTAGAGCAGGGGTCTCCAACCTTTATGCTAGCTAGAGCTACTTGTAGTGGAGGCCAACAGTGGATAGATAATAGCGGGTGATATTAGTGTGGGGATATTTATGAACCTCAGAATTTTTACCAATATATTTTTGGCACAGTTATTTCCCCTCTATAAACTGATGGAATAACATATGCCTTCACAATTATATTAAGAACTTCATAAACCTCTTTATTGCATTATTATTTATTAGTAGCTGTCTCAAAAAGACAGATATTTGCTGGACTACCACACACATATCCTGTCATTTTTGTGCCCCTTCCTTTGCGTTTTATGCACGCTTTCTACATGCTAGGCACACTATTGTTTTCCAAATGTGCATTTCACACTTCCATAAAAAAAAATATATATATATTTCCAAATTGAAAATTGCTGCTTGCGTTCACTAGCTTTCTTTGAAATGCTTTTTTGTCAGACACCACACATACTCTGTTACTGTGTGTGCCCCACTGTGTTTTAGCACAGGTTATATTTATAAAGATGTTATATGCTTATCAAACTGGTTAATCACAAATAAATGCTTTTGTTGTGCTCACAGCAGTTTTTAGGAAATTAAATAGTGGGTTCGTGGGTGCCAACTTTTGATTTTCACTACAGGGGCAGACATATAGCAACCAGCCCAACCCATACCCTGGCCAAACACATTTTATAACACTTTTTTTATAAGGCATTGCAAAAAGTCATACGATTATCAACCTGTAGTTTTGAATATATAACATCTCAGCATCGGTCTGTCAACCTGCTGAGCTACCCTGGTAGGCTTCTACTGTACAGTGTGTCTATGGATTGCTTAATGTACTAAAAGTGGGTGTACCTGTGTCATGCAAGTGATTTCAAGTGGAAATGTACAGTGTGGAGTTTGAAAGAAGCCACTTGAAAGTAATAGCACAATTTATTAAATATTATTTTGAACATTTCCAGGCGAGCGGCAGTGCTACTGTGATATTTTCATTGCATGGTCATAATGATCCTGCCCCAGACCCTCTGACATCTCTGGCAAACAAGAGCAGCTTGCTTAAGCAAGACAGTGTCGTGGGGGCGCACAAGGCCAAATGTGGTACTACAGGCGGCCTGCTGAAGCAGAACATGATACTGACATCTGTCAGTGTGTTTACAAGCAGCTCCACATGGCACAGCACCAAGTTCGTTGCCTGCAATTGGGACAACCAGGGTTCGATCCTGAACACAGAAAATAGCCACAAAACACACCATCAAATAATTTAACTTAAGAAAGTGTATATTTTTCGGTATAGATCGCTGCACTAGAGAAACAAATTCTGGGGAGGATAAAAGCTATTATATCCCCCCACTTAAAATTGTGTGGGGGATTTGTCCCCTCCATCCCCCCATGTCCTACGCCCATGTTTGTGTGCCCTTGCACACTTTACATGCGCACAGGATCTGTAGTCGTAATAGAGCCATCATCTGTCATGAAGTTGTGAAGGCACTCTCCAAACAACAAGGAAACAAGGGAATCAAAGAAGGAAAATCAGGACAAATTAAAAGGAGCCTCATTGTGAGTTGACAATATTAACAGAGCTAAGTTAACTTCCATTTGGAATTCATACCCGTATTCTGTTCTTTGGTTACTCCCCATTCAGAGGACATTAGAATTGCCACTCACAATTAATTGCGCATGTGTAATTAATGTATGTATCTTCACTCACAAGCACCCATTTTTTTGCCTATGGGTTTTGTCCCATGGGTGACAGGGATCAGAAATTAGATCATGACGACATTTCAGTGGATTTTCTTGCTGGATGGAAAAACAACAAAATCAGGAAATAAGTTCACGATTGTTAAAATAAGATGACTTGAGCCAAAAGGACCCAAGGTGTCGCAGCACTCTGAATGAAAGGGTAACGTCTTTCCTTAGATTTTGTTATGAGAAACTCTAGCCAAATTAGGCCTGGCTTATAGTGCTATTGCATTACCCTTCTTCCTCCATCGGGTTCCATCACCATTACCTCTTTCTTCCACAGACTCATGCTGGAGGGGTTTCTCTCTCGCAATATCTCTGGCTTTTGGAGTTTCCCTCACTCTGTTTCTCTATACCATTCTTTTGGGCTTATATGTTTTCTTCACCATGATATCACTCTCTTCCCGGACAAAGTCCTTTTTCGACCTTGGGGGAATCAAGTATTCGTGTATACAATGAGATGCCTGTAAAATCTGGGATAGCTTTTACAGGGGTGTTAAGGAGAGTAGCGAAGCCTGGACTATCTTCAGCTATCGCAGAAACCCATGGAACATTCACTGATTTCCTTGAGTCTGATGGTCTACCCTCCAGCATGTCCCTCTCTCTCTAAGCTAGTTCTCTCACTCCCTCCACAATACTGCACTCTGCTGTCATACCTTCTCCAAGTATGGGCCCACCCTATTTGCATCAGATTTTTCCCTGCCACTGCTTTGGACACAATGCCTTGGACTTATCTGGATTCCTTGAACCTTCACAGTTACTTTGTCTATTTTTGATCTACTTTGTTCTTCTTGTTACTCTTCCATCTCCTCCTGATTTCAACTGGTCATCTCCTTCTTGCCACCTCTTTCCAAAATTCCCCATAATTCAGCATGATCTTCTCTTTTCCATCACCTTGGTCTTCAGCAGCCTCCATCTGATGTTCACCCACCTTTTATCTTCACCTTCTCCAGCCTCTAGCTGGCAACCTACTCTGCCAACTTCTCTTCTGACCCAACCTTCTTTGTCTCTAGAAATGCTGACAATGTTTGATTGCAAGCCTGGCTCGTGTAGCCCATTGCAACTCCTCATGGGACAACCTCTGTGTGAGGGTCTTCAACTAAGAGGCCTAATTGGTGAGGGACTGTGATTGCCCCTGTAGTTATTGGGCACACTTGGGCTCTTTACTGACTGGAGAGGCACACCAACCCTTTACATTACTGGTCTGTCATCTAGCATTTCACAAAGGTTAATGTGGTGGTCTGCAGAGAGATGCACTGAGCCTGGTACCTGAAATTGCCATTAAACGTGTATTTTTTTTTATTTCTCTGAATTTCCAAGAAATAGCTCTGTCATGGAGTGAGAGTAGACAGCAATGTCTGAGGCATCTTTTACCCATGATCTCACTTCACAGGCCACACAGGACATTTGTTCTGAACTCCTGCAATCTTTGTGAGGCTGTGAAAAAAGTAGCACAGGAAGCTGCTAAAGGCCCCTAATGTCTGTTCAGGCTTTAGCACAGGTTTATTTTTTTAAAACAGAATACGTTCTCTCTGATTGTTAGGCAAATGGCATACAAAATCACAATTTTGTGGCCACACAAAGCCAAAAGGGGTGGTAGGAAGGACTAGATAATTTGAGCCAAAATGAATTAAGTATAAATATGCTATTGCTATCAATGTGAACAGTTGAGGAATTGGGGTTATCCAACAGTTTAGGGAAAGGGGAGATCCTCAATACCCTGCATCATGTACAAGAGGGAATCTTCATACACTACTCTACGAGGTGAGAGTCTCCATTGGTCCACTATTTACACTTGTTGGAGTCAATATGGAACCCTACAGTGTCCTGCCACTTCCCTTGTCTGTAGCCTTTCTGTAGCCCTAACATGATCTCCCAGAACTGTGACTTAAAGTGGCAAACAGAAAATGATCAAGCCCCTTTAAGAGATGTGTGTGAAGGTAAATCAGGCCATCACACTCCTACCTATGGTCAGGGGTGATTATACTCTCATGAGTAGCTCTATAACAGTGAACAATGGCTTCTTTGGGGGGTGGGTGCGAGTTCAGCTACACAATCAGACAGGCACTTAGAGGATGAGGAATAACAATACCCTTGATCTAGACTTGCCAATGTACCCTAACATACTTCAAATTAGCTCACACTAATGACATTTCCAAACATTTGTTAAGTCCCCCGTCCAGAGTGGTTTATAGTCATAGTTTCGAATCAAAAGATTTGAAAAACAAAAGTTTCGAAAAAAGGTTTCGAAAACAAAAGCTGTGACATGCTATGTTTAACATGTAAAGAGCATTTCTTTCAAAACCAATCCGTCGTCAATGGTCACGGATTGGTTTCAATTGAAATGCACTTTTACATGTTAAAAGAAGCATTTCAATGCTTTTTTTTTGGTAACGTTGAAACGTTAGATGGAGCTGTCCAGTGCTGTAATTTCAGCACTGGACAGCTCCAAGTAACGTTTCGAAGTTTTTGTGCACATTGGCATTTAAATGCTTTTTTAACTTTGAAACGTTACATGGAGCTGTCCAGTGCTGTAATTTCAGCACTGGACAGCTCCATGTAACGTTTCAAGGTTTTAGTGTATATTGGGGGGGTTCCCACCAAGGCGCCCCAACCCCAAGGCCACCCTCCCACCCCCCAACCCAACCCAAGCCCCAACCCTAACCCTAACACAAGTTTCGAAAGGCAAACTTTCTAATTTTTTTCAAAGAAATTGTAATTCGAAAGAATGGCATTTCGAAAAAAAATGCAAAAGTTTGCCTTTCGAAACTTTTGTATTCGAAAAAATGACTGGACACCGTCCAGAGTTAGTGCCCAGAAATGTAACCTATGCGTGTTAGGACAGTATTTCAGAAGTCCAATTAAGGGCTTCATAAAACCATACAGATGAGGCAGTACATAAGCTCCACTCTTAGTGTATGGCTGTACAACCTGAGATTGTGGTAACATGGACAGAGCAGCCAGGCTTATCTTAGGGGGGGCTGTAGCTTAGTATGTTAAACGGTAATTATATAGTGCCTCCTTAGTATTTATATTGGCCTAAGCATATTCGCGCTACACGGAAAGCCGCATTGCAAAGTTCCGATTTTTGAGTTAACTTCACCGCCATTTTTAAGATTCATCCGCCATTTTGATTTCCACTCGTGTGTTCTACATTCTAAAATGATAGACTATGTTTTCGACTTGCAGCCAAGCCTTCCGAACTTTGAGTTCTGTTAATGTTTAGGTTGTCTGAGAGCCAACTGTTTAGACCGAGCAAAGAGACCTTGTGCTCCATATGAACTGTCATTTAAGTGTTGTCTGTACTCACAAGCCTCATCCTTGTATAAACATTGGGACAATGAAGAACAAACCATGAGCGTATGCTTTAGCTGAACTACATTGTGAAGTAACTTGGAACAAGGCTTACCACGGGATCCGAGAACATACATCACCATTGTGTCTTCATGGAAATACAAACCTATGTAATTCTTTGCATAATATTGTAAAATCTGAATGTGAACTAGGCACGAACTCTAGACCACAAATTATTAACGTGACGAGAGGCTGGACAATATTACATGAATTGTATAAAAGCACAAGGGTTTAGATGTTCAGCACTCTCTCACCTCTCCTTGTCGGCTAGTACACACTGTGAGGTGTTGGGAGCCAGATAGCTATCTGTTTTGCTTTGTAAACTGTACAGTAATAAAAGATCTGTGAATCTTTTTAGCACGATATTGGTGTATTTCCTTTGTGGTACCCAGCCTCGATATTTCGTTGTTCTTTCAGGTACAAAGAAATTGTAGCATACATATGGTCCAAAGAAACACTGAAACACTATGTATTGCAAAGATAAAGGGTTTATTTAAATACAAGTACGACCAGATAAATCTTTGGGAAATAAGTGCTATTAATATATAAAAAACCCAATCATAAAAACCAACTCAATACCTATGGTATGCAAACCACGGTATAACATTATTTAGAAAAGCAAAAAGCAAGTCAAAGTGAGTCAATCTAAGGTTATACATTAAGGCTAGTGATATACTATTATTGGGGAACAAGGCCAGGTTAGATATACTTTTTGAATACCATCAGTAATTCAGGGGTAGTTGTCCCTGTCAGCCATGCAGTGACACTCAATTATCAAATCACATAATAAACCAACCCTTTTACAAGTATACTCCTTAAAACATTACTTTTCGGAACTCAGTGCAAAGCTAGTAAATCAACTCATATACTTTCCGGAGGGGCCTCAAGCTACTCAATGATAAGTATTAACACTCAGTAACTATTTTAGAATGCACTAAGCAAATCATGGACAGCAAAACTCTATCACACTTTACGAAACACACAATGTATTTCAAGATAAGAAATGTACTTATTGGTACACAACTATCTCGTATCTAATAGCTGGTTATAACCAGTATACTTTTAAGAAGTGTATAATACAGTTCCTAAGGTAAGTAAGATGTTTTTGACTCTATTTTAGAATCAATACACAATACATAAATGGTTGACAACGTATAGGTTCCTATGAGATGGGGCTCCATGCGTTAAGTGTATCCTGGCAACGCTGTGCAAAGCTACTTTCACGTGTGGTGACACGTGATGAGGTTTAAATAAACATAGCGTGTATCTGTACCTGTGACCACTGGAACAAGTCAGAACGTCACAGAAATGCTCTGTGCGCCATATTAGATAGGGGCGGATTTCAGCCAGGCATGGAATATGCGTGGCAGAGATAATTTCAATGGACTATTTAAAACACATATGACAAGTACTGTGATGTGCTCCACACTGTTAATTTAATCTATACCACTATTGGTGTATGAAGAAACATTTGTGCACATAAAGTTGCAAAGCAAACACTGGTTTCAGGAAACAGTTCATATAGGAGAACAAAAAGGGTTAACTAACATTTCCCTAAATACTGAAAAAGCAACAACATATGTATTTAGTCTGTAGAGCATTAGGATCCTGACCCACAGGATATATAAAATCTATGTGCAACACTGGTGCTGATCCCAAAGTGTCAAACATTAAATGAAGCAATTCAAACAGAACTTTTCATTCATTCCTCTAGGATATTTGGTGTCTAGTAGGTGGATCCAAAACATTTCTCTCTGGGATAGAACAGTGTTGAAGTCCCCCCTCTGATGGGACGTTTTACCACCTCCAATATGGTAAATTGTATCTGTGCAATAGAGTGCCTTAAATCTTGAAAATGCTTTGCCACTGGTGACTTAAGATTCTTACACCGCATGTTGGACTTATGTTCCCTCCATCTCTCTCATGTAGTCATAGATGTTTGTCCAATATAAAACAAACCACAAGGGCACGTTATGCTATAAATTACCCCTGCAGGTAGCAACATTTCTCAGCAGTATCTTTTTCCTGGTGTGGGGATGTGTGATACTGTTTCCTTTAGTTATGTTGTTGCAATAACTGCAAGTCAAGCAAGGGAAACTACCCTTCTTTGCTGTTTTTAGAATTGATTGCTTATTTCTGGGTGGTCTTTCTGCCTGAACTAACTTTTCACGTAAATTCCTCCCACGCTTATAAGCCATCTTGCGTGGTTTGGGGAACAGTTTCAAGAGTGTTGACTCATGGTGTAAAATTCCGCAATTCTTTTTGATGATATTACCAATTCGTTGGATCTATCTGGAATATTTGGTGATGTACCATATTGAAGGAGAAGTGACTTCCACTTAAGATTTAAACAGTTGCTCCTTGGGAATAATTGCTGTTCTGGATCTCGCCTCCTCCAGTACTTTCTCTGGATAGGCCCGTTCTGCAAATGTATTCACCAATTCTGTAGTTTCTTCTATATCAGAGATAATCCTTTTCAGTCTGAGTATCTGACTGTAAGGTAAGATTTTTGTCATGGCTTTGGGGTGAAAGGTGGCGAAATCTAGCAAATTATTTACATCAGTTGGTTTATGATACACAGTGGTGATGATTTTTCCTTCCTCAATAGATAATTGTACATCAAGGAAGTGTAGAGTGGGATTCCCAAACTCTAAACTAAACTTTATGTGTGGGTGCACTTGATTCAAATATTTAAAAAAACATATAAGATCTTGCCTAGAGCAACTCCATATTCCAAATATATAATCGAATCTCTTCCATATCAAGATTTTGGTCGACCATTCTGGATTCTCCGATACATGCATCTTTTCAAATACATACATGAATATATTTGTGTATGCTGGGGCCATGGCTGACCCCATAGAAGTTCCAAAAGTGTTGGCATAAAATTTACCTTGGTATCGAAAAAAGAATGATATTAATCAATTCTATGACAGACTGTTTCTCACATCCCACATTTTCTGATTGTAATAATAGCCACTCTATTTCCTCAATTCTCTCTGCATGTGGTATGGACATTTACAAACTGCATACACCCAGAGAGAAGAGTAAACATTCAGATGATAGACTAACAACATCTTGTATACATTTCAGAAAATCAGTCGTATCCCTTAAACATGTTGGAATCTTTTGGACCAACGGTTTTAGCATTTTCTCCACATAGATAGCCAATGGATCCAGGATGCTTTCATTGCCTGCTACAATAGGCCTCAATGGTGGTTTTAAGTTGTCTTTGTGAATTCTGGGCAGTCCGTAGAAGACAGGTGTTATCGGGAAATGGTTCAGAAGAAGATTCTTGGTCTTTTCAGTTATCCAATACAATTGAAATGCCTTCTCAATAGTTGTGTTAATGGGTAATTGTATGTCTAAAGTGGGGTCTTGATCTAATGGTATATATGTGGACCCATCATCTTGTAAAGCAACACAACTATTATGATAGATTTTGGGATCAGCACAAGTGTTGCACATAGGTTTTATACATCCAGTGGGTCAGGATCTTAATGCTCTAAAGACTAAATACATATGTTGTTGGTTTTTCAGTATTTAGAACATTGTTATTTGATCCTTCTTTTTCTCCTATATGAACTGTTTCCTGAAACCAGTTTTGGCTTTGCAACTTTATGTGCACACATTTTTCTTCATACACCAAGAGTGGTATATATATCGAATTAATAGTGTGGGTACTTGTCATATTCCATGCCTGGCTGAAAACTGCCCCTATCAAACAATGGTGCACAAAGTATTTCTGTGACGCTCAGACTTGGTTCAGTGGTCACAGGGACGCTACGCGCTACATTTATTTAAACCTCATCACGTGACACCACACGTGAGAGTAGCTTTGCACAGCGTTGCTGGGATACACTTAATGCAGGGAACATCATCCGTGGAGGAAAGGAGACCCAGAATGTGAGTGAAGATACACCATCTCTGGTGCATTAAGGTAGGAGCAAGAGACTCTCTAGGCTTTGTAGTCTATAATTTTATATAAGCGGGATAGCCCCCTACACAAGAGGGAGGACTAATTATATTTTCTCCCATGTAGAGTATATCGAGACAGGTGATGTTGATATCTAGAAATTCCAGGCTGTATCGTGATTGGTGCAGATACTAACAACGTGCTTATCATATACACGTATGAAATTCTAATTCCACAGGTATGACTATCTTACTGAATAAGATAGGTTGACAGCATATTGAATATGGAGTAGATGAGCATCTACCCTGTATATTTTATACTCTTACATTCAGGACTTCAGTGTCCTGGTATACAATAACAAAGTTGGAAGGTCTGACAGGAACTCTTTTGCACAAACTGTTGGGTGTTTATATCACTGATAGACGGTCACACATACCTAACACAGACAGAGAAGCAGTCTGTCCAATCCATTCAGTTCAGGCACGTTAGAGCCTGCATGCAACTAATGGCATGCAATATATAACAGAAGATGTGGAGTGGTGATTCACATTTTGGTTTTCTGACTCATATGAACCTATAGTCAACCATTTATGTATTGATGGTGATGGATCCAGGGTAATGTTACACAATGTGTATACATAGATATATAAACACACTGGGTGTAAAGCTTATTGTTGAAATTGGTTGTACACAACTGAAGAAAGTAATTCAGAGGAAAGTAATTGTATTAATGAAATCCGGGCCTCTTTCTGTTTTGTTTTTCTGTATACCCATAGAAGTCCACTCCTGAAGAAGAAGTACAGCGCCCCGAAACTCGTAGAGTATGAAGGACTTCATATGAAAGATGTATTTTACATTGTAGAAGAAAACTTTGGATTTGTTGTATATATCCATTGAATTGTGTTGTTTGTGATTATTTTCACATTAAATGATGTTTCAATGTTGAAAGTGTTTGGTTGGTAACCAGCATTCAAGGTGTGCAGGAGATGGGAGTGTGTATAGATTGGGCACTAGTTTGTTGTTTACAATGTTATTCATGCAGGTAAACGCCATTGGTAAGCTTTTACAATTATTTGGTTCACCAATGATACAACAGCAATTCGGAGTCAGTGCGAAGTGCCATGGTGGTCTTGTGCAACATGTGGTTTAACGGGCGCATTCTATGAGAAAACTAATGAAAAGTCTCGGGTCTCTGTGCAGTGGCATTAACATTTCTGGGGGCAAAGTGAGTACAGTGTGAAATTAATGGTCCAATGAATAGTGGTACAGAGCAGTTCTGGGGCAGTGTGCTTGGCATGGGGGAATATAAACTAAAATGTGACCCTGTGCATTATGTGGGGGATGTGAGATTATGTTATGTGATACTTGTAAAGTGCTTAAATGCATTTATCCTGGGTGGCCTGGGAGTTCTGTAGATCAATGTTTAAACATACATGTCTAACAATACACTGCATTACATGATAATTGTCTTTGCATCCACATGATTTTTTTGCATAGATTACTAATACTGTAGTGTTCTATTTAGTATTTTTATGCATTGGGCACAGTGCATCACATGATGTGCTATGTCAGTGAAAATGTTTATGCTGTCATGAATAAAATGTGGTATAGGACTCAAGCACGTAATATATGGACACTGGCAGTGCTGGTAATGGGAATTATAAATTGTGGGATCCCACCAGCTTTGGCGAGGGGGTTTGAGAGGGGGTGGGGCGTAGGGGTTGTAAGTTAAGGATAGGAGGGGGACTCAGGAAATGTTTCTCCCCGTGCCGCCTAAATAAACATTTTTCAGTGTATTCATTAATAAATGATTAGCAACTGCAAAATTAACAATGGAAGGAGAAGCGCTTCCGATATTGTTGCAAGCAAATTCGAAAAGGTGCACATCTGTTAACATATTAACCTCTACTTAAATATTAATGTTCTGCACGGTACCATCCTGACAGGCATATCCACAAATATTTTCACAAGAGGTTCTGGTGATCTACTGGGACGTCTCTTGACTTTGATCCTGAAGACATGACTTCCATTCCGGGCTTCAGCAACACAAACGGATCACATATTTTAAAGGGTGCAAATATATTTCCCAGATCTGCGATCTGAGCAGAATTTTTTTGCCGGATTTCAGATTCGGGAAAATACGGGCCAATGGCCAGCACTGGATGCTGGACAAAATGGTATTGCCAACACCATATGTGATCGTAATTATCCATATTTGGTCAACTGATTCTTAAGGTTCACAATACTGTTATTCATGCTATGTTGACCTGTACAACTATTAATCCTTAAGTGAAGAATTGGGTTGGAGACAGGTACCTCAGTTGCAAATGCACGATTGTAATTGCCATTGCTTGCAAAACATGTTCCGCGCATGTGGGAAGCTCTGTGATGATCTGGCTGTACCCTTTTGTTGCTCTACGTCACAATGCGGGCTTGGTCGATGACGAACTTGGAGGAGAATTTTGAAAATGAGCAGAAAAATAGAAGAACTGTTGTGCAGACAATGGAATCGAGCAGAGTTTAGCAGCTCTGTTTACATGTCAGATTTCTGATGGACTTGCCTCATCCCGTAAATCAAAGGACTTGTCTTGATAGTGCACTGCAAACTGCCCTTTAGACTCAAGTGAGTGTTGGTGAAGAGAGCTGACTTCATGGATTTGCGGTGGCGTAGCGGTAGATGGGCACTGACAGTACGGAAATACAATGGCTGCATGTTGGACAGTGACTACCTTTGCCCACTTAATCAATAACATCATGGCCATCTGCTATTTCTTCCATAGAAACCTCTGTTTTGCATGGTCTGCATTTTGCCCGCTCATTTTTAGGAGGTTTCAACGTCCTTTTAGGTTTCCTCACATTCCCTTGTGGGAGAGATCCATCTCCTCGAGAATGTGTCCCAAGACCTGGCATCTGGCCACTGGGAGAGACTCTCCATTTTTCCCCACACATTAGTAGGAGGCTAGAAGGAAGCTTAGACGCTCAGGACTCTTGCTTCTGTTTTACAACAGTGCGTATTAAGCATGAGTAAGGGCACCTCAACCTACCTTCGCCACAGGCATCTCCAGAGGTGAGGATAAGCATGCAAGGCCTAGAAACAGTTGAGTGGGAGTGAACGCGATAGCTTAACCTCTGCCTAGTGTACTGCTTAATTAGACTGAGCTCTAAACTGGCCGTTGGACCCTTGCCACCCAGGTGTAACGCTTTTGCTGTGGCAGGCTGCAGCTACCTTTGTGATTGTTTTTAATACATAGACTCAGGATTTAATTCCAGAACTACTGTGTAACACTCTGAGTTGCAATGTATCTGCCACGAGTCTCTAGAGCCCTATATTTACAAAACTAAACAGATTGGGTATAGAAATGTGTTTAGAAAGTAGGAGTTAAGAATCTCATGTGAAACTACCCAGAAATATGCTATTTTGAGTTCGGATTGCCTTCAAAGAGTTTCTTATGTTTATGTTTCTATTTATTTGATAAAACTGTATCAAACAGCCTTTCAAATATAAAAATATACATACTCAAGTACTTATGCATGACACATATTATACATAATACAATAAAAGTCGTCAGAAAACATCAAAAAGGATCAAAAGGACAATTTGAGGCCCTTAAGACATTTAAAAAATACATATGATCTTAACTATTTTGCCCCAAAGCCTAGGGCATTAAATATACATTCCTCGAAATTATAAAGACATTCAAAACAATTTAAAACTCAAAATGTTAGGGTCTCAAAAGCAAAAGAAATAATCCAAACCCGTTCATAATTTTTGACAGTTTAACTTAATCCTTTTCATTTTTAGACAAGTATTATCTTCAGTTAAATTTAAGGCTTGCATAAATTTGACCATTGCTATATCCACCACTGATCTCTGACAGTCAAACAGATAACTCCACAGCATATCCGAAGTTATAATATATTGACTTATTTTTGCTTTCTTAACATGCCACTATATATCATATCGTAATAAGAGTCAAAGAAATGTTTCCTGTGGTTTGGTTCCAGATCGATCTACACCATGCAGGGCGAGTCTCTAAACTGTGAAGGGGAGAGGCCCCTGCAGGCCTGCCAGAGAAGCTACTACCAGAGTCAGTAAAGGTACATCCCAGGAGGGAATAAGACCAAGACCAAGTGAGAGTGATGTCAAAGGCTTTATCTAAAATTAGGGCAAACAGAATCTACTATGCTCACGCTGAGAGCGCTCTGCAGAACACATGTTGCAAATGACTTTTATACAGAAAAATCATCATCGAGTTGTGGGAAGGCCTAGGGGGCACATGAACAGTTGGGATTGGTCACTAAGAGGAGGCACCTATAGGTGCTATGTGGTCGGCGATGGCTGATTGGTCCATGGGTAGGTGGTGAGTTGACATCATGATGTGGTGTACTGGGTCAGGAGTTCATCCGGGCTCATCTGCCCAACCTCCGACGAATGGACACATCTCATCCTGGTCCTGTCACATTTTGCCCTTGTGGCCACACATTCCCATCTGGTCACACATTCAATCACTTCGTTTGGCAATAAGTTGCGCATGGAAAAACAATGCATGACTCTCTAATATTGGACACCACTTACGTGCCTCTTACCAAGGATATTGTTTTCATGTAAAAACACATAAACATAGTTGAATACCTGGTTGGGGGCATTTCTTCATTATTGACAGGGGGAGGCAGGGGTATATGGTTACTGCGGATGGATTTCCGGAAACACATTACATCTGTGGACATATCTTTTCTTCGAGGGCCTTTCTGATCGTGTGTCTAAACCACATAACTCTGCATTTGGACAGGGTGTTCTGGAATCGGCTTAAGGCCCTCCTACTGAGGTCTTTGGTTTCACATCACTTAAGAAATGGGGGGGTCATTTACAATTACATTTAACAAGTTACTGCTTCATGTGCACTTAGCTGCTTCTGTATTTAAAAGAAATACTCTATGACATTGTTCAAACTTCATATGCTTTTGGGCAATCTCATAACGCAGGGACGAGGGGGTGGTAGGAAAGAGAGGGCTGGCGCACAATCAATGCAACATGAATAACTAAGTTCGATCAACAATTCACATAATTCTGTCTAATGATATGTCTAGACATACATTCTGCTTCATTAACAGCGAGGTAGCATTGTGTGAGTTTGCATAGGTCTCTGGGTTGTTTACTCATTACGGGACTGCACGTTAATCGTGCTGTCATTTAAATGTTATAAGTCAATACACATTCTGATTTCAATAGAACAAGCTATCATAAAAGCTTCTAATACCTACGTATATGTATTTACACTGTTATGCTCAGCGGCTCATTGAAGGTGTCAATGGGTTTACATGCATTCCGAATATGAGGCGAGGGCCTTTGTTCACGCACTTGAGTTGGAAAGGGAAGATACATTTGTCACCTTAAAAGTCTCTCGTGTTGTTGACTCTGCTCTGGGGTACACAGGGTTTAGGTGTCTGCGGTCAAGGTCTAAAGGGTGCGGGGAAGATTTTTAGAGAGACAGATAGCCCTGGCCTTCGCCTCTTCCTCTTGAGCTGCCTTCGAATCAATAGAGGGAGTTTAGATGGTGAGTTATACAGTGCAGATTTTGTTGCTTTTCTGCGTGCAGCCTTCTCATGGGAACCAGGCAGTTATGCGGAAGGCAAGGAGGAGGTGGCGGGTGAAGCGCTACACAGACTGTGTGCTTCCAAAGATGGTTGCAGGTTGGGGTGAGATCTGAACACCCTCTCGCTTACTTACAAGATGGAGTCTGTGCGGTACAAAATGGAGTCTTGACTTAACCTCATAATGTAAGGTATAAGGATGTGGTAGTGATCATAGGTGTATTTGTACAAAAGGGGCGATGTTTCCCTGAGGTGTTCCCACATGAGTGCCCCAAGTCCGGGCCCCTGGACTTGGAACAGGCATGACAGGGTCCACTCAGGAAGCATGGGAATAAGGGGGGGGGCTTGAATGTCCCCTCCACCCACTCATTTCCCCCCTTTTGTTACTTAAGTAACGAATACTGCAACTGCCCCAACCTCTTGCGTTCTTCCTCCTCTGCCACTGCTTCGTCCCATGCTGGTGTTCCTTTTATTGGCATCCATGCTCTACATACTGCACGGAGGCTATGTCTCCGTCTAGCATACTCATCTGGGGTGCAGCTTAGATACATACACCCTCCGTCCCCTTCTAAATCTACCCATACCTCCTAATACCAGCATAACTTGCGGGGTTCTTTTATGGTTGTGTGGTATAAGCTATCAACTATGTGTCCTGTGTTGTATACTGCTTCATTCTGTATTTGGGACCCGGGGCATCCCCCATCTGCACTTCTGCCTCGTGTTTTATCTGTGCCACACCATTTGCACGCCCCATTGTCACCATCATTAGCGCGCCATTTGGTACTGCATTTGCACAGCATTGAAGTCTTAATTGGCACACACAGAATATTAGGAGTAGAAAAACGATGAGAGGCATGAGTACTTTTACAGTCATTCCAAGCCATGGTGGCACCCACGAGAATAAGTTGTCGAACCAGGCGCTGAGCTCAGTTCCTCCTTCGCTCTTCATCCGCTCACCAAGATCGTGTACTGCAGCAATTACGTGCAACAGAGAACCATTCTCTGCATCGGCAGAGGGTACAAATGTGCAACATGCACTCCCGATTTTTCGGCAAACACCTCCAATCGATTGCAGTCTATAAGTCCAGCACATATCGATTCTGCATTGTCATCAATCGCAAGGCCCGCAGTTCCACCTTGATGACGTGAAATACTTCTTCAGTGTCGTTGGCCAGCTGAATGAGCTCCCATCTAGTCATCTGCAACCACTTGGCGTTTGCTCTTGCCTGGATGCTGAGAACCAGTGATGCAAAGAATGTCTCCAATGAATAGTCTGTACTTGTCTGGGATCTCGGCCAAGAGTTCGGAATACTTTGTGGAGATATAATTGGATGACCTTCTCCTCCTTCTGGATGTGCCTTGCTCATCTCCTTCATTCAGGACGTCTGCAGGCCCTTTCTTGAACGGTATTGGGGAAGGTGCTCCTGCATTTACGAGCGTTTCCCGTTTCCCATTGATGTGGCTCTCTGGGATCACCATCCGTGCGGAGTGGAGTGTCGCAATGGAGCACGTCCCTTTCCAGTATTGTGGAAAATGCAGGTAGGCCATGATGCCGCAAACCCAGTATGTGTCCATCAGAGTGGTGGTGCCTTTCTTCATGTCGGGGATCATAAGCAACTTGCTGCAATTTTCGTTTCTCCCCATGTCCTTTTTCCCTTCTCCATTGAAGCACAGTTAATACGAGATGTTTTTCTGTAGCTTGAAGGGCTTTTCGATGGTGCTAACCCAGGTTAGTTTGCTTATATGTTTAGTCCATGTGGGGGTGCATGTTCTCTGTACCCATGCGAGTTTGTCCTCTGAGAGGCCCCAGAGCGCTTCTGCTTTGCACAGGACCTCCTCCTTCTGCCACTTGTTGTCAGCATGCAATGTGCCTTTAATTACCAGGAAGGGTTCCTTTACGCAGACTACTCCTTGCTGCCGGGAGTAGCATGTTTGTTAGTTTTGAAGCAGTTCAAAAGACAATGTGTGTGCTTGAAAAGTATTTTTGATTCGACACAGTGTAGGATGTACAAGACATTGGGCCTCTGCAACTGGTATTTCTTGTGGCAACAACACTTTGGGAGTACCTGAGGCGTGGGGAATAAGGGAGCAGACATAGCAGCTCTCATTAGTGGTCTGCTGTGCCGTATGGCTCATGTCGGCATACCACCTATTTGCTTGATGGGGGTGTTGGGGATTATCAACAGTATCTAAATCAAAGCTGTATTCTTCCCCCTCACCATCTGTCTCCATCTCCCTTCTTTTCCTCTCCAATCTCTTCCCCTCCACCCCCCTTTGCTTGCTCTTCACAACAGTATGGAAGTCGTCATTACCTCTAAGCACCATCCCCCCTTCACAATACCCCCCTTTAATAGCTGAGTCAGGGTGTTTGCTTATTTCTTCTACTGCCACAGCGGTGGGATATGGATGGTTTAACACCCATGTTAGTTTTGTGGGAGTCTTGTCATTCATTGTGTATACATTGAAATGTGCATTTTTCATTATCAGGGGTGATGTTGTGTTGTGCATCTCAGTGGCGTTGTTTGTAATGTTTTCTGGGTCCAATAACCCCATATTAGCCTTGCCCCATCCCAAATCAGGTGGGTTCCTCTCTCTATTGTCTTTATGCCGGCACCTCCATTACCAACATTGATGGAAATATACACTATGGCCCAGTACAGAAACAGGCCAAATAACACGGTAAAGAACATCACAGCACACAAAAACAACATGCACTCATACAAATAGCTAGGATATAACTCTCTCCTCCTTCTATTCCTTTCTACACTATTGCTAACTGTGTTCTTAGACTTTTCCATGCCTGATGAGTTTCCTAATAAATGAAACATAAGCACATGTTAATCATGCATGGCAGTATATACATTATATTGTTTAACCATCAATGCGATATTTTAAACTCTCATCATTATCATTTTGTTATTTTATCTGTTCTCGTTGTTTCTGCTTATAATTGGTATTTATTTATATTTCTGGCCACGTCCATCCATCACTGCTCCCACATCGTACGTTTGGGGAGGAGAGAGGGAAGGAGGCCTGAGCCGTGCTTGTATCACTTCGCTGTTGGAGAGAAAAATGTTACTCACACATTGTTATTGTACACCATACCTTGAATCATAAAATGCAGCCATTTTCATTATTTTTCTCATGTTTCGTGATTACACATATTGCTGCCATATTTACACTTTTGTTGCCATCTCTTACCCTAACTAGGGTTTGTCAAGCATTCAATGGGATACCAATGTCTCACCCGGTCCCCTTATTGCGTTTGAGTGTCACCTTCCTCCATACCTTCTTGGGCATTTCGATCATCTACATTCCCGCAGGCCCTGCGCACATCTGTCAAGTGCACCCAGTAGCGCAACCCCTGGACCTTGACAGCTGTGGCTGTGCAGAATATTACCTTATATGGGCCATTGAACCTGGGTCCGTTCCATCTCCTTACAAAACTCCTGACATAAACCATGTCACCTGCCATCAGCTGGCAATCTGCGTTTTCTGTTATATGTGCTGTTGTGTTCGTCGGCGTGTCATGCGTGAAGGGAGGTGCTACTTGTTTTTCTATCGCACGTGCCGCTTTTGTCAAGTTTTTGAGATAGTCATGGAACTCCTTGCCTAGGACTGTGGCGCTTTGATGGGCGTCCGACTGCCTGCGCAGGGGTGAGTGAGCCGTGTGCATTTTCTGACCTGTCACAATTTCGTGTGGTGACAGGTGGTGGTCCTTACTGGGTTGATTCCTCATTTCAAAAAGCTCTAGGGGTACACAATACACCCATTTCTTCTTGAAAATCTGGCACAGTTTAGACAATCTACTCTTGAGCAATCCGTTCATTTTTTCTACAACGCCATTCGATTGCAGATATTAAACTGTGCAGAGCTTGTGTGTTATGCCTAACATCGCTGTAATGTGCTTGAACATGTCATTCACTAAATGTGTACTGTTGTCGGAATGGATGACATCACAAATACCCCTTCTGTAATATGTACTCACGTGTTGGGCTTTTGGGTAGGTAGGAGGCCTCTTTGGCAGCAGCGTCCACTGCCGCATCCCCTAATGAGATGACGTCATCACCTCGAGTGTGGGCCTGACATTTCACGACCGCGAAAAGTGCGGGCTCTTTTAGGGTGTCGATCAGATTGCTTAATAATGCTGCATGTTGTACTGGTGACCCATCAGCTCTCCTAAATCCCCGTTTACCCCACCGGGCCAGCCCTCCGTGCACCGTGGTTGTCATGTATGCTGAGTCTGTGTACACTGTTACCAGGCATCCCTTTGCTGTGTGTAGTGCTTCTATCAAAGCTACTAATTCTGCCGCTTGAGCCGCAAAATGTGGGGGCAATCTCTTTTGCACAATCACCTCGAACTCTCCATCCTCCACCTGCACTACTGCTGCTCCTAGGTGCTTTTCCCCTGTCTCGCAGTCTATGGAGGCAGACCCATCAACAAAGTCAACTTCTCCTTATGTTAATACAGTTTTGTGTGCCTGTTGAGCGTCTTCGCCACTCCCCGTATTCGTGGAGCAATCATGTTGTTGCATATCTTCTACGGTGCATGCCTCTGTGATGAATGTGGCTGGATTTATGCTTTTACACCGTACTATGTGGATGTTGGGGCTGGAAATAATCAGTTCATAGGCTGTGGCCCTTTGTGTCGTCTGTGTGCTTTTTGACCTTTCGAATATGGACAAACACTGAATGTTCTACGTACAGAGTGATGGAGCATCCCATCATGATAGCAGAACTTTTTGCAAGAGCCTGTTCGCACGCAAAGTGTCCTTGCATCACTGCGTCAAGTGTTCCACTATAAAATGTCAGAGGTTTGTGGCCCAGTGACGTCTTTTGTGTCCGCACGGCAGTCATGAGTGAGCCATTGCAATGTGAAAAAAGATACAATTCCTGCTCGTAATTTGGGGTCGCAAGAACCGGTGCAGTGGATATCAGTTCTTTAAGTGTATTGAAAGCTGCGTGCATTTCTTGTGTCCATTGCAGTTTAGTGTCCTCCCTTTGTGCCTCTTTAAGGGCCTGTAACAGGGGCTTTGTGTATGATGCATAGTCTAATATCCATGCCCGGCAGTAATTACACATGCTGAGAAATTTCTGCATCTCCTTCAATTTGCTGGGCTCTTTAACTGCTTTTATTGCTGCTGCTCTGTCTGGTATGATTCTTTTACCATCTCTTGAGATCCGTTGGCCCAAATACAATACTTCTGTTAGGAAGTACTGCAACTTCTGTCTGTGTACCTTGTATCCCTTTTGGGCCAAGCATGTCAGGAGGGTGATTGAGTCTTTTCTGCACTCGCTCTCATTCTTTCTGCAGATCAACAGGTGCACTCGTACAGTGTTAAACGACAGTCACAATCTAGCATTATTCCTGGGAACCCCGCCTTGGCCCAAACCCTATTAGCCTGATCTCCCACCGCAGACACAAGCAGGCTCTTAACATCCCCCACTGCCAAGGGCACCCCTGCCGTGTTTTTCAAATGCGTATATCCACTTGCTGGCACCTCCAGAAAGTGGGGGTAACTGCTTGAGCAGGTTGGCCTTGTCCATTTGGGCCCATGGTATGTCATTTGGCCTCCCCGCCCCACGCTGGATCAGAGGCAGCTGTAAATCTTTCCCCCCCTTCTTCGTACTCATCTTCTTCCCTTTCTTTCCAACCACTGCTATACGCCCTGTCCTGTTTCTCAGCCTCGCTGTCCATTCTCCTAACGGCGACAACCCTTCTGTGACCAATGCTGCCCCAGTAGCGATCGCCAACCTTCTGTCCACTTCCTGTTCTTCTATGTCAATCCAGTCCTCCTCCTCTCTCTCCGATATTGCACCTCCCTATTCTGCTTCTCACCCGCTTTCTACAGTGTTTATCTCTATTATTCGCGTTATGGTATCATTAATTCGGAACAAGATCTCTCCCCTTTTCCATCCATCTTCCCCTGTCCCTATACTAGGTGGGGGAGTGTCATCTTGGTGCGCCCGTGGGGTGGATGTCCCTCCCGCCTCCCCCAGTGCCCTTATACGGGAAAGTTCTGTGCGGGCCATTGTAAGGCGTGATTCCAGATCTTGGACTAGTTTTCCGATATTGACCGTTGAGCTATCCAAATGTCGTGTTATGCTTTGGCTCTCGTATGGGGGTGGCACAGTAGCAGATGGCTTGTGTACAGCGGGGCTTTGGGCTGTGCTACATACCCAGGGTTACTGTACCCTTCAGCAGGTTCTGGTTTTGATACCAAGGGATAAACACGTGTTACCTCTATGTTTTTTTCATCTTGAGTGGGCGGCCCTGCATTGTCAGCTGTTGTCAGGGGAGATTCACTTTGCTCACTATCTTTACCTGGGGGCACCTCCTCAAATAGGTGCCACAGATCCAACATTTCCCTCCTATTATGCAACTGCTTTCCCTTGTACTTAATCAACAAACAAGTGGTGACCATATCCAATAAATCCTTATCAAAAGACCCCCCTTCTGGCCATACTTGGGGCAGTCCCTCCCCCTTCAATTCTGTAATCCACTGCTCATGATACTTTCTGATCTTGTCAGCATAACCTGGTAGTGTCTAACAAATATGAGCAAGGGGCGTTTCTGCCCCAATTGTCCCTCACTCGTACGACACCTTACCTGATTGGCCTACCGTGTATTTATTCATTTCTTGTATTCTCAATTTACTCTATGTTACAATTCTCAACTGTTCAATTACCTTTTAGTATTTTCACACTGCACTAACTACCAAGCAATTCCCCTTTTGAATCACCAAATCTGCTTTGCACATTGTACACCAAAAATAATCATTTCACGTACGGGATAGACATTTAAAACAAAAACATGACACTTCCCACCGTTCCCAATGTCCCGTTCTTCTCACCTACTCCCTTGTTGCGTTACCAAGTTTTAACCCTGTCCCCTCCCTTGTACCAATCCACCCACTTTGGAGGGCAAGGAAAAGAATGAGATAAGAAAAAAGTCAGAAAAAGCACTTCTACCTAATACTCTGGGTTTCTTTGCTGACCCCTTAATCTCTTTTATTTTTCCCTTTTCACTTCAACTTCTTACACCTCAATATCCTGTACTAGTCGAGATAGCACTATGCAGCGCCGCCTTCTACTCCGTATGGAGATAGGATCCCTGTCAACTTCTTATCCCTTTTACTTCATTTCCGTCCTAAAGGCATATGCGATAGGAAGAGAGTAGTAGGAAAGATAGAGAAAGACCCCGGACTCCAGAACCTCTTGTCACTCCCCTTATAATTCTCCTTTGCACTCTTACGGTGCTATCCAAATTGTTTTCCTTACACCCTCAACCCTTCCTAATCTGACTCCCACCCGTGCCTTTATTATCACTTGCACTTAATACTCACGTGTCCGTCTTGATCCGAGACCCTCTGGACCCAATCGGCAGGGCGCTGCTCCTCGCTCAAAGACCACGTCTTGCTCCGGTGAGTGGTACATATGGGTTTTGTTAAGAGGGATCCCGTACCCGCTCGCCCTACTGCGTGCGCACGTGTAGTGTACGGGTTGCCATTGGTTGGTAGCTCTTGAGGGAGCACACTCAGGGTCAAAGCGGGGGGCGTCTCGTGCCAGAAGGACGGGAAAGAACGCAAACGCATCGGGGTCGCCAATGAAGGGGAGAGGCTCCCGCAGGCCTGCCAGAGAAGCTACTACCAGAGTCAGTAAAGGTACATCCCAGTAGGGAATAAGACCAAGACCAAGTGAGAGTGATGTCAAAGGCTTTATCTAAAATTAGGGCAAACAGAATCTACTCTGCTCACGCCGAGAGCTCTCTGCAGAAAACATGTTGCAAATTACTTTTATACAGAAAAATCATCATCGAGTTGTGGGAAGGCCTGGGGGGCACATGAACAGTTGGGATTGGTCACTAAGAGGAGGCACCTATAGGTGCTATATGGTCGGCGATGGCTAATTGGTCCATGGGTGGGTGGTGAGTTGACATCATGATGTGGTGTGCTGGGTCAGGAGTTCATCCGGGCTCATCTGCCCAACCTCCGACGAATGGACACATCTCATGCTGGTCCTGTCATATTTTGTCCTTGTGGCCACACATTCCCATCCAGTCACACATTCAATCACTTTGTTTGGCAATAAGTTGCACATGGAAAAACAATGTATGACTCTCTAATATTGGACACCACTTGCGTGCCTCTTACCAAGGATATTGTTTTCATGTAAAAACACATAAACATAGTTGAATACCGGGTTGGGGGCATTTCTTCATTATTGACAGGGGGAGGCAGGGGTATATGGTTACTGCGGATGGATTTCAGGAAACACATTACATCTGTGGACATATCTTTTCTTCGAGGGCCTTTCTGATCGTGTGTCTAAACCACATAACTCTGCATTTGGACAGGGTGTTCTTGAAAGGGCTTAAGGCCCTCCTACTGAGGTCTTTGGTTTCACATTACTTAAGAAATGGGGGGGGTCATTTACATTTACATTTAACAAGTGACTGCTTCATGTGCACTTAGCTGCTTCTGTATTTAAAAGAAATACTCTATGACATTCTTCAAACTTCATATGCTTTTGGGCAATCTCATAACACAGGGACGAGGGGGTGGTAGGAAAGAGATGGCTGTCGCACAATCAATGCAACATGAATAACTAAGTTCGATCAACAATTCACATGACTCTGTCTAATGAAATGTCTAGTGTCTAGTCATGCATTCTGCTTTATTAACAGCGAGGTAGCATTGTGTGAATTTGCATAGGTCTCTGGCTTGTTTACTCATTACGGGACTGCACGTTAATCGTGCTGGCATTTAAATGTTATAAGTCAATACACATTCTGATTTCAATAGAACAAGCTATCATAAAAGCTTCTAATATCTACGTATGTGTATTTACACTGTTATGCTCAGCGGCTCATTGAAGGTGTCAACGGGTTTACATGCATTCCAAATACGAGGAGAGGGCCTTCGTTCACGCACTTGAGTTGGAAAGGGAAGATACATTTGTCACCTTAAAAGTCTCTCGTGTTGTTGACTCTGCTCTGGGGTACACAGGGATTAGGTGTCTGAGGCCCAGGTCTAAAGGGTGTGGGGCAGGTTTTTACAGAGACAGATAGCCCTGGCCTCCGCCTCTTCCCCATGAGCTGCCTTCGAATCAATAGATGGAGTTTAGACGGCGAGTGATACAGTGCAGATTTTGTTGCTTTTCTGCGTGCAGCCTTCTCATGGGAACCAGGCAGTTATGCGGACGGCAAGGAGGAGGTGGCGGGGGAAGTGCTACACTGGCTATGTGCTTCCAAAGATGGTTGCAGGTTGGGGTGCGATCTGAACACCCTCTCTCTTACTTACAAGATGGAATCTGTGTAGTACAAAATGGAGTCTTGACTTAACCTCATAATGTAAGGTATAAGGATGAGTTAGTGATCATAGGTGTATTTGTACGTAAGAGGCGATGGTTCATTGAGGTGTTCCCACATGAATGCCCCAAGTCCAGGGCCCTGGACTTGGAGCAGGCATGACTGGGTCCACTCGGGAAGCATGGGAATAAGGGGGGGGGGCTTGGATGTCCCCTACTCCCACTCAACTGTTACAACGGTACCTTTGCAGTTATTCGGTTGACTCTGTGCCTTTATATCTGACACTCAGTGCAGGCTGCCATTATATTCTCATATAGATACCTGCTGGGCTCAGTAGCTTATCACCTATGTCATTTATTCACAGATCCTATTAAATACACTTCAGCAGTAGGGTCCAGGTATTAACAATACTGTCAACAGAGAAACATGCCTAGCAGCGACCGAGATGGCCTCTTAATCTTTCAGCTCCATCCCTGGACACACTCTTTACCATCTCAGCATGAGCTATCGGCATGAAAGTGACCTCTGATATCAAAAGGGATTTGACTTGCCCTGCAGCAGACCCATCTAAATCCCTCCCGAGCACCATCTGAGCTCAGTGCATGGGACGTGCAGCTTCTCTAAGATGGTGTCTCTGAGGCGCTCCACTGAGGCACTTGCGGCATGTGTGAGCAGAGAGGCGCACCTGCCTCTGGCCTTACCCTGCAATGCGGCCCTAAATGCTTTGATGAAGAATTCCTCACCCACATATACATGCCAGCATCAGATAACTGAGTGTGTCTCCCCCAAACATCAGCAGTACATGAGTGGATTGTGTTCACCCACCTTTAAGGGGGCGTCCAGCACCACCACCATCACTGTGGCCTGATTCTTGCAAATGAGGGATTGTCTGCATAAAGGAGCAATATTGAAGCTACAATGTAGGTCCTGCTTGGAACTCTCTTGGCCCCCTTCTGTTGCCTAGGATTTAGCCCAATGGTCCCTCAGTATTAGACCGTGCAACCTATTGATACCCATTGCAGAACGCTCATACTCTGAACACAGTAGGTTGAATCTTGATCAGATGGAGATGAAGCAGAGCAGTGCCAGGAAAAACACGTTGCCTCATATGTGGCGCTCTCGTGACGGTCCTACCACAGTCTGCCATTGCATTCCAATGGCAATCAACCTGAAAAGAGCTCCAACTCCATCCAATACAACTCAGAAGTGTTTCCACTAATAAAAAATGGTCTGCTTTCTTCTTTGGCTTTACATACAAAGAGATTGAACATAATATTATTAATGATATTCAGGCCTTGACCAAAATCATTATTGCAGCTCAGGGGAATTCCAGTGTGACCTTGTGACAACTGAAACAAGGGTGAATGAAAATACAAAAAGCTATAATGGAGAGATTAGATGACCTACAGAAGGTTAACTCAAATCTGTCAGAGTACTAGGAGACATGGGACATGACGCTGAGTTGGATTGAAGATTTAGAAAACTGTCAAAGCTTGGGAAATCTGGGTCCGAGTGGTCTGATGGATGGAGCTTAAGGAGACAACATCAAAACCTGGTTTCAGCACCTTCAAGCACATACAGGGCCAGACCAGGTAGTGCATGGAATTATTTTTGAAATAATATAAAGGGGGTGGATGTATTACTGTATGGCAAGTTCCTTCCTGTATTAAAATAAAGGAATCCAAAGAGCCAAAAAATTTGATTTTTAAAAAACAAAAAAATGTGCATTTTTAAAGCGCTCACGCAGCCCGCGGTCATCAAGGTGCTGTTACAAGAATTGTTTGCTTTTTAGTTGCGTAATTGTTTTTTGTTTTCGTAGTTGCGTATTCATAACGCGCTTAAATAGCAAGAGGTTTCTAAGCGCGGACCCGGGGATCGAACCTGTGTTGCTTCATGTCGTCTTGCTTCCAAGGTGAACACGTTGCCGCTGAGCTATCCTCCCGGGACAAGATGATAAACAAGATATGAAAAAAACAAAAATGTAATACAACTGCCCAGTCAGGGAACTATCCAACAGACATTCAAAATCTAGTAGAGTGAGTGGATGTTTATACGTAGTTACAGAAAGCAAAAAGCAACAATTTGTTTAGAATTTCTTCAACAGTGATTGGTTGGCATGAGTTACAGTATATGTGCTGCTATATAGTACACAATTTCATTGCCCTATTCTAAACATGTGGCAACAGTGACGTCCATGTTGGTTAGCTCATACTCAGTAAAATAATTTCCTTTCCCATACTCAGTGATTGGATAATGAATATTAAAGCATTAACAGTCTGACTCGATCTCCTATTGGGTGTTCCAGAAGGAGTAGATATGGCGTGAGTAAGCACAGAATTCTCAACCAATCAAAACGTGATATGTGACAGTGTGACACAACATTATAAAATTTAACTTCCATCCTGAATGATCTAAGCTGTTTGACACCAGAATACTGTTCCCATCATTTAGAACTGTGTATTATCAGTTCATTTTTGGAACTCACTTGATGGAAAGGCTACTTGCATGTCCTTCCTGGTTCTTAGGGGTTTATCAAATTCTGACCTTATTTGCTGGGTCCTAGCTGCTGACATCCGTTGCTCTTTCATAATGGCACAAGTGTGAATGTGTTAGCACACTGTATATTGCCATAACATTTTCTTTATTGTGCTAATATATTCAAGCAGTGTGGCTTAGATTGATTTGAACTTCTGTACTGACCTCATGTTCGTGGCTAATGTTATATCATAGGTAATATTGATTGTTTGTGGTGTGGCTTCACAAGTTGTTATTATAATCTCTGAATTCACATAATTTGAGTAGTGTGTTATCTTTGGTGTTGTTCACTAACTCCAAATTGGGGTTTCTTAGCAGAAATTTTGTAGAAAGTTATGTTCTGTATAACTGTTTCTTAAAAGAAGAGAACTTTGCAGCTGGGTTGTTATCCTACAGATGGCAGTGTTGTGCTTTGATCAGTCTCTCTCTAGACACATGCTTTTTTCACATTTTACTGTTTGACTCCTGCCAATGTGTGACCTTCATTAGTTACGTTTGGTTTGTCTGCTTAGGGATATGAGTTATAATATTTCTCTGGGACACAGCTATGGGAAAGCGACAAACCTTATGTAGTGTAGTCATTCAGAGCACTATGTCTTGTCCTTAAACTCTGGGATTTAGTATAATTTCATGTTTCTTTCCATGATCTCACTACAGTAAACTAAACCTGGGGAAAGCTTTCTCCCCCAACTTGCTCTAATCAATTCCTGCACAGCATCTGGCCTGTGGCTGTGTAAATGTGGCAACTTGGGAATGTGTTTGTTTTAGTTTTTTATTACTTTTTTACATTTTCACACTTTTTTTATTTTTTTATTTTTTTATTATTATTATCATTTCTATTTTTTTATACTGATGATTACTTTTCCTGGTTATGATTAGGCATAATTTGAAGTAAGTGGTAACGATGGATGTAAACATCACAGAGTATTTCTCTTTGTGAAAGTATAAGGTTCGATTTAGCAATGCACCATTTCAATATGGTTGCTAAACAGGCGTGAATTGAGCTAGTGAGTAATCCCATTCCAATATGGCCGCTACATATAAAGCAACGGTTGCCTAGGAGACAGGTTGCAGCCACAACATTTTCTCACAAGATACTGCAGAGTGAGTGTGTGCGAGCGTACAGCTCTGGCGGATAACAGCGATTTTTGATTTCCAGTAAGTAAGCGCATGATATTAGTAATTAAGGCTTTTGAAAGATAGAGTGAAATGTACCTAGTGACACGCGTTCGATCTCTTTGCAGAGACCGCTGTTGTACGCATTGGTATCCCGCGGATATGACCGCTGGTGGAAGTGGAAGGCACACAGTTAGACCATTTCTGGTCTAGTGAAATATAGCTTTGCTATGATTGATGTAGGTTTATATTTATGCAACCAGATGCTTGTTTTTCCAAATTAAGTTGGGAGTGTGGATTTACTCACAAATATGCGGTCGATCTCGTTACAGAGACCACTGCGGAATAGATATCCCCCCTACGGACGAATCCGCGGGTGATGTGCAAGTCATTTTTGAACACTCGCATTTTTTGAAGGTTAGTGGATTCGGCGTGGCAAACCTGTCTGAAAGGAAGGTTATGTTATGGATAAGGAGGTTTACACCATGACCATTACACTGATTATTGTTCTTTTGTTATTTTTCATTATTTGTTTTTTATGGTGTCTCAATCTTGGTAATCTCGACATGATTCATGGAACCTACATCACCAATATGAAAATGGGGTAATGTACTAACGCTATTGTGTTTTAATTTATTTCTTTTGACTTTTGATGATTTGGTCAATATATGTATGAATACATTGATATGTGAATGTTTCATTGATGTTTTGGGAACTGATGATTTTTCTGTTTGATTTTGTGATGCAATGTTAATTATGCTATGATAGTTGAAATTTAATACCTTAGGAAAAGGTGTAATCACAGGCCCTGAGGAAGGGTTCATACCTGAAATGCATAGGCCATTTATGTGATGAATTCTGTCATGAAAATTTGATTTGAAGAAAACGTATCAAGGTTGATGAATTAAAGAGCATTCGGAAAGAAAGACGCAAATCGAGAATATTCTTTACCATTATTTTTGAATTATACCACTGTATAGTGGAGCCCACACCGCTGGCCACACGGCTAAGGTCTGTTTTTGTTTAACTTGGGAATGTGTGTCTTTCAGCAGAGGAATGATGGCTACTTACTATTATGGAGTGATGGGGAGATTTTCCTGCAAAATAAATGGCTATCTGAATCTTAAGGCCTATGTGTAGTGTAGTCAGCTAATCTAAAATAATGGTGATCTGGGCCCATTCTTCCTCCATTTACAAACAACATGAAGAACAATACCCAACATGCTTTTCAAATGATATCAGGTTCCTGATGAATTGAAATATTTTGCATGAGGGAAAGAGAGTGGGCTGTGTTGGATAGGATGTGGTGGGCCCATTAACAAAAGCTACAAATAAACAGATCTCTAAGTGTTTTCTTGTGTCTTTTTTGCTCATCATTGGGTCCTGGAAGAATGTGAGGATAGAATATACTATGGTTACTTCCCACCTTTGTATTGATATCGGGGGACCTCTATCTTACGAGGAAGAGACAATATACTAGAAAAACAAAAAGCAAGCAGGCTACCCCTCCCTTTTCCATGTATTCAAATACTGTTGAGCTATGTTAAGTGTCATGGTTGAAAAATACACTGCACACAACCAGAAATCTGTTAAGAAACAGTTTAATATTTCAAAACGTTTTCATAAAAAACAATTCAAATTACACACCAAAACACCAGAGGTGACGTCCCTTTATCAACTATAAATGGACGTCCAAATACATTTTAAAAAACTGTTTCACACTGTGAGGTTAGTAAATAAAGGTGCCAATATCTTAAACCACAACAATACTAAAAAAGAGACCGGCTGTTTCTGGTACATATTCAAACTAGAACTATCAGAACACACGTGCCACCCTTCATGTATTTTCAGAGAGTAATTCAAATCCTTATACCAATGTAATCACACTCAATCCAGGTGTTGTTTGATGATATGTCTAATACAGAAGAATGGCTTGTTGTGAGAATGACCAAATCAAACAAAAACGGGCGCCTGACTCATGTATCTATTTGGTGAAGCTGTTGGTCTGTGGAATGTGAGGATGCCTTGATGTCCTTCACTGCTATGCAGTATATAAAATGTGTGCAGGTATGATTAATGGAAAAGAATTCACATTCAGTTAATTTCTTGATCATGTTAAGGCAAGTAATGCTGATCTGACATGCCACACTGGACTACATGCATTCAGACTTTTAGAGTACTGAGGAACTTTGTCTTTCTGCTTCACAATTCTACCTGAAAGTCTTCTATATTGCTTGGCAGGTATTTGCTAGGGTGTTCTTGGGGATGTCCTTCTAGCATGGAATGAGTTTCTAAGATGCTTTTGTTAAGCTGTTTGATTATTTCCTGTCAACCGGTTCCTTTTAAGGCTGATTGTTATGAGGGATGGGGAATGTAATATGTATTTTATCTTGAAGAGGTAACTAAATGTGTCTGCCTTTTCCTGTGATATGTATTGCTGTATTGCATTTTCACAAAACAAATACAAATATTGAAAACCAAAAAATGCTGACAACAAACAATAGGAATAGCTGACACATAGAAGCCTTCTGCTTGCTTCTACAAACACTCCAAGAGAGCAGTGCCACCAGAAGGGTTCCTGCTATTATTACTGCCTGATCTGAAGTGAAACCTAAAGGTAAACATGTCTTCATTTTCATGAATCACTAGGCATATTTAAGCATGTCTCTTTTAGAGTTAAGATTTCTAACTACTTCTCTACAAATTACTCCTCATTGGAAATGAGAGAACTTTTTCGAATCCTTAAAAATGTATTGTGTTGCTAACTTCAAAAGATAGGGAATACAACACCCTAATTTCACAATCGTACCTGGAGCCCAGGTTACATGCTTAGGACAAAAACATGCTAATGTGATGTAGGCAGTCCAACTAATGGGGCAGCAGGCACGGGGTTTTATAAGATATACTCTGAAATTCAGCACTCTGATGAAAATGGGGATCTCACAAAGTACACTTTCGCATAGTAAGCTCATAAACACGAACACACATTTCTGTGCATCATGATGTGAATTATTGCTGTTGATAACCTATCGTAAAGAGGTAGGAGCACGCAGACTTTCTTACCTTTCATTAATAAGAAACAAATAAGGGTTTAAGATTATGTGACCTTTACTTGGTGCTGAGGACCAAAGGCCCAGACTCATGCAAATCATATTTTCTTCTTTCTGAATTTTACACTGTACAGCAACGACTATTGTGCAATCAATAGCTTGGAAAAGGTTACACCAGTGTGGAGAAGTTATGAGAAGTAGTGAGATAAACTCCAGCATGATACAAAAGGAACACGAGAAGAAAATAACAAAGACTGGGTTAGATAAATAGAAAGCAGGCAAGTGATGGAACATAGATGAGAAATATAATTGAAAGAACACATGCAAAATAAGGCTGAGGCAGACTCAGAAGGGAAGAAATGAATGGTGGGTCAAAATAGGAGAAATATCAGTAAAACAAGGGGATGAGAAAGAAAATGTATACATGACTTTAGATAATTCTCGTTGCACAGGACGTCCACCCTCACTACATTACCCACCAGCCTGAGATGCCTGACCCCACACAAAAATCATAACAAATAAAACCAAACTTCTGCACTGAGACTAAAAAAACTCATACCCACACAAAGTGCCATGGTTAGTTCTGGATGTACTTTTAGTGACATGGGGCCATTGTGCAACCGAAAAATCCTGACACACATTTCAGAAGGAAATTTGCAGTGGCATGATGCACTTGTGGGGAGTGTGTGAATGGCATACAGTAATTCTTGGCACAATATTTATTGTCATTGGGAGTGATGTGTGGCATTGTCACAGATACCAAAAGCTTACTGAGTCTCGAAGATAGTTTAGGGGTGTTGTTGAAAGTCTAGAGAAGACGCTCACTAAGGGCCGTCCCACCCTCTCACATCTCCTCTGGGTTTTTCCCTCCCTCGTCCCGATATCCCTTAATTCCAAGATGGTACTAAAGATGGTAACCCCTACTATCTATCTTCCAGATAACTTGCTAGTGGTGATTGCCTAAAGGCAAACACCCGTTCCAGCTGTCTCTCTCTGGAATTGCATAGGTGTATCCTATCCATGGTCCCACAAGTATAGCAATCGTGTTCTTAACTCAAATAGGTGCCTCCCAATTCTCCAAGCTCTACTTGTACTTCCCACCCATACCCTTGCATTCTGTGACCTGAACTTCCCTTTGCCTCCTTCCCTATCTCTTACTCTCCTTCCTGCTCTTCCTCCCCACCATTTCCCTCGTCTCTCTCTCTCCTGCCCCACTGATGTTCTCTCTCTCTCCTCTACTGCTTACATGTACCCTCTGCTCCTCTTACTACTGCTCCCTCTCCTCCCACCAATCTCCCCTCCTACTACTTTCCACTCCTACTACACTCCACTCAATTTTCTCCCACAACTCTCTGTTACCATCTCCTCCCACTACTACCTACTGCATTCCCCTCCCACTCCACTCCACCCACACCTTCTTCCACAGTCAATCTCCTAGTCACCTTTTCCAATCAACATCCCTCACAGCACTACATGTTCCCGGAGTCTCCCTAATTCACCTTACATGCACTCTCACAATGCAATACCACTTTTTCTCACCGAGCTATACCTCACATTGCACACACTCTCTGAAATATTCCTCAACGCTCCACTGTACTGTGCTTCACCAGCCTGGTCTCTTGGTCCGCCTTCTTATTCCCCTCGCTTGATTGCACCTGAACAATCCACACTGCCTTGATGTTTCTGCCCTTTTTATCCTTCCTCCTCTCCCTCTGCTAACCACTCGATGTTCCACTGCACTTGACGCTAAACTTCTGTTTGTCCTCTCTTCCAGAGATTCTTCGGACCCCATCGTTCACTGGTTGTTTTCCTAGCTCTCAGATTGCTCTTACACTGTTTCCTGGGCTGGCCTAAACCCCTCCTTTCATTCTCTTCTCTATTGTGTTCCTCAAGGCTCAGTGCATGTCCCATTTCTTTTCTCTACTTACACCATTCCACTTTTTTCACTCATTGAGTCCTTCAATCTATCATCTTACTTCTACACAGTGTATTTTCCTTCTTTTCCTTCTCTGACTCACTCCTTGCCACAATGTCTGGCTGCCTTTCCCCCTTACAATCCTGGATGTCGTCATGCTTCCTATATCTTAACCTTTTTAAAACCTCTTTACTTCCATTCTTGCTCTCCTTCCCTTTATCTTCCCCAAGACTCTACCTTACCCCTTTGCTCATCTCTTTCTCATCCTCTGCTCACAATCTTGGCATACTCTTTAACTCCTCACTCTTATTTTCTTCCCACATTACTTTCACCTAACATCTATATAGTATTAGTCATATTCTGCCATTCCAATCCTTCCATGCAAATAAACTGCTTATAACCTCTATTATTTTTCAAGTCTCGATTACTGATCTGCCCTTCTCATGGGCCTTCCTTTTTCTCATCACTCCCCCCCCACTCTGTCCATCCACCTTCTTTACACTCTGCTTCCATGCTCTTCGATCACTCCATCACTCATGAACATCTCCCTTCTAACATTTGACCCCATATCTGTTTTAAATACAATCATGGCATAGCACCTCCCTGTCTTTCTGCACTCATCTCTTCCTACACTCCATCTCAACCACTTTGGTCACAGAATATGTACCTTCTAACCTCTCCTAAACCTCCATGTGCCCCCTCTCATTTCCGTTCATTTTCTTTCCTTCCCCTCTACTATGGAACTCCATGCCCCTACCATACTTTTGAGAGGCAGATGAATATGTCGTTGATAGCTTCTGCTCCTCCCCCAGCTCAATATTACACATCTGAGAAATGTTACTCACTAAGACAACAGCATCGCCCTCATCCCAGGCCAGTACAGCAGGAGAATGATACATTCTAAAGCTGAAGATGGCGAGAATAAACAAACTAACGATATGACAATACATATGCATGCATTAGACAAGAAGTAAATGTTCACTCAACAGAAGAAAGCAAACACTATGCCACACATGCATTAGACATGACAAATATTAACATAACATCCAAAAGATATGAATAATACTAACATAAGCAATGTACATGCTGAATGCAACATGAACAACACTCCGATATAACTCACTAACATAGAAACGCAACAGTAATGGAGAGCCATTTTTCCAAAATGGAAGCTTCAGCACGCTTGTAAGTAAATGAAAGGCCTCATGATGTCATGAGAACTCAAAATGCTGAAATAACAAAATACAGATGTGTCCAGAGCTCAGACAGTTGCTAGCAGCTCAAGTCAAGGTTGCCACAAATGAAGGGCGGGTCAGAACATTGCAGAGAAAGCACGAGAAAGCAAATCCCAGGATGCAATAAGGATACTCCCAGATTAATCAAGGGTTAATAAAAGTATAACCAGCTTTTGTAAGCCAGGGCCAGGATAATCACAGCCAAAAAGACCCCATGAAGAATAGCTCATGAATGTACCCAGTGGAAAAAGATACCATAACACTCACACCAAAATTAGCTAACATCCTAATAAATGCAGGGTGAATTAATTCCAAACATGATCCCATCACACGTAACCTATAATTCAAGTACACGCTCTATTAATTAGTAACGATCATAGATAGGACACCTGCCTCAATCCTCACGCATATCTTCAGACACAAGGTGCCACACAAGGTCCAATACAAAGAGACCACTCTGGCTTATGGCCTAGAAATGAAGGATGGCATCTTCTTTAATTCAAAGCAAAGCAATCCATGGACCTTTCTCCCCCTACTCCTGTCTGGCTCATGTCTCAACGACCTGTCAGTTGTCCAAGGTTGGTTGGCAGTGAACCAACCAATCAAGACCCCTGATGTTAATGTTAATGTTAATGTTAAAGGACATTTGTACCGCGCACTATCACCACCGGAGTGGTCCCCTGGCACTCTGGCGGCTCTGAAAGAGATGGGGAGGTTGAGTTAGTGGGAGGAAGCAGGAAAAGCGCAAGAGAGCAGTGAAGTGCTGTTGGTGGCCTCAGCCCGGTGGGTCCGCTGGGCCTGGGGTGTTTGCGGCCGGTAGTCGTCATGTACTGTTGTGCAAAACTATGTGTGTTTTTGTTTTGTTGTTGCAATGTAGTGAAGTTTGTGCGGTTTGTTGTGCTGTAGATTTTGGTTGTGTTTGGTTTGGAGTTTGAGAGGTGTATGCAGAAAGGAAAATTATTAGTAGGGTTGTTTAGTTTGGGTCTCTATCCTGAATTGAGGTGCTTGGCTTGCGTAGTCTCCCCTGATGCGGCTCTGTCCTGATCTGGGTCTGACTGGCATACAAGGTTCCTTACTCCTCTGGCCCTCACCTCTAACATGCTCTCTCATAGCTCCCCTTATCCTCCCTTCATACTCCTGTGGCCACTGCACCTGCCAATGTCAACCTCTCAGGAAGTGTGGTGATTGCCAATATGTCGACAATTCCACACCACTGTGGTACCTGGCGGAAACTAAGGGGTGGGCGAAAGTGTTGATGGGATTGTCTAGGGTAGTTGACTCAGTCTCCGTGCATGCCGCTTGTGTTCCAGTCTATCCGGTGTCACCCCACCAGGTGCTGTGGGAGCTACCCTCTTGGATCGGGGATGTCTGTGTCCTTTCCGGTTTAGTCATCCTTTTCCGGTTTTGGTTTCCAGATTTAGTCCGTGGTGTTGAAGAGCCAGGTATTTAGCGATTTCCTGAATATTAGGTGATCTTCAGTGTTTCTTATTTCTTTTGGGATGTTGTTCCAGGTTTTTGCGGCTAAGTGGTAGAAGGAGGTGCCTCCAAGTTTTTTCTTAAGGTATGGTTTGAGTTCAAGGCGGATTTCGTTGCTTGATCGGAGGGGTCTCGTTGATTTGTAGACTGTTATTTTCTTTTGTAGGAATTCTGCTCCTTGTCCGCTGATTGCCCTGTGTGTTATGCACATTGTTTTGAAGGTGATGCAATGTTTTACTTGGAGCCAGTGTAGTGTTTTTAGGGCTGGAGTGATGTGGTCTCTTCTGGATAGTTTGAGGAGTAGTCTTGCTGCTGCATTTTGGATCTGTTGCAGTTTCTTCATGAGGTATTCTGGTATTCCAAGGTAGAGGCTGTTTGCATAGTCAATTTTTGACATGATTAGGGCGACGATAGTGAGTGTTTTGTGCGTGATGGAGAGGAAAGGTAGAATTCTTCTTGCCATGTGGAGGAGGAAAAGGCATTTCTTCACTGTTGCATTTATTTGTGCTTCCAGGGTTAGGGTGTTGTCCATTAGGACTCGCATATTTTTTACTACCTTAGATGGTGTTGGTGCATTTCCCATTTCCGTAGGCCATGGGATGGTGGTTTCGTTCTCTTGGTTTTTGGATACGATCATGATTTCTGTCTTTCCTGGGTTGATTTTCAGGTTTTTGGCATCCATCCAGTTGAAGACTTCTTTTAGACAGTCGATTAGGGTTGAATGGTCGGCATCGTTGTCTTTGATTTTGTAGATGAGCTGAGTGTCATCTGCGTAGTTGTAACATGTAATGTTGTATTTTTTGAATATTCTGATGACCGGAGTCTGATAGATGTTGGAATATAGTGGAGATAGTGAGGATCCTTGTGGCACTCCACAGTCGTTAACTCGTGGAGTGGATTTGAAAGGTTTGGTCCATACGGTTTCTGTTCTACCTGCTAGGAATGATTTCGTCCATTGTAGTGCTGTGTCTGTTATGCCTATGTCTTCTAGTCTTTTGGTCAGGGTGTCGTGGCTAACTGTGTCAAAGGCTGCGGAGAGGTCGAGCAGAATAAGGGCTGAGTTAGTGTTTGAGTCTGCGTTAGTTTTGAGGTCGTCCCAGATGGATAGTTGTGCTGTTTCCATTCCTCTCGCTGGTCTGAAACCGATTTGAGCTTGGTCCAGCAGATGGTGTTTTTCTACATGTTCTTGGGTTAGTTTATATATGTAGGTTTCTAGAAGTTTTGCTGGGTAGGGGATGTTAGAGACCGGGCTGTAGTTGGAAAGATCATCTACGTCACCACTAGTGTTTTTCAAGAGTGGCTTGATGTATGCTGATTTGAAGATCTTCGGTACAGTCCCTATTGATAGTGATAGATTTAGAAGGTTTCTGTAGTGTTCTGCTGGCGATCATTGCATGAGGATTGATTTGTAGATGTCTAGGGGACAGGGGTCCATGGGTGATCCTGCTTTCTTGCTTCATTTTACCAGCATTGCGAATGCCTCTGCTGATATTTCAGGAAAGCTTTGGAGTTTGTGCGTGTTAGGTTCATTGGTTTGTATGTTGTGGATGGTTGGTCGCTTTTGTATGGTTTGCGGATGTCATCGATTTTTTTTTGAAGTGGTCTGCCAGGTCCTTGCATAGTTTTTCTGGGGGTATTGGGGTGTTATCGGAGCCTGGTGGGTTTCTCATTTCTTCAATGATGCTAAACATATCTTTTTGTGTGTTGGTGGCATTGTTGATTCTGTCATCGTAATGTTTTCTCTTTGCCTTTTGAATGTCCTTCGTGTATGCCCAGATTTGTTTCTGGTACAGTGTTTTTTCCCTGGGTTGTATTCTTTCCTCCATTCCAGTTCCAGCTTTTTGTTTTCCTTTTTCATGGCGTTTAATAGTGGGGTGAACCATTTTGCCATTGCTCTTTTTTTTTGATGGGGTGAACGGTTTTTCTGGGGCGATCTTGTCTATTGTATCTGCGATCCATTTGTGCAGTATCTCTGCTTTCCCATCTAGGTCAGCTAGCTCCAGTTCTGTAGTTGAGGGTTTCGTTAATTCCAGTTGTTCGAATAGGTTGCTTTCTTTGACGTGTTTCCAGTTTCTTTTGGTGGCGGTTGTGAGTTTTGGATGTTGGATGTAGGCTTGGGTAGGCAGAGTGATCACGAATGGGATGATGAGATGGTCGCTCCACAGTATTTGTATTGGAGGTGCCGTGGTGATGAGTTTTTCTTTGGCAAAAATTGCATCTAGGGTGTGTCCTGCCGAGTGTGTTGCTCCTTTGTCTAGTTGTTGTAGTTTTAATGGTGCTGAGTTGTTCAATTAGTGATTTTTGGGAGTTGGCGGGGCTGTCTTCAAACCAGATGTTGAAGTCCCCCAAGATGATTAGGTGTTTGTGGTTGATGGCTAAGTTGGTGATGACTTCTATGAAGTTATCGACAAATGTTGCATCATATGTCGGTGGTCTGTATAGCAGGATGAATGTGATGTTGGTTTTTGGGCTCGCTGTTAGGTTTATTACCATGGTTTCGCAGTTGAGGATGTTGAGTGGTTTGTCAGTTTTTATTTTCAAGTGTTCTTTGAATGCCATAGCAATGCCTCTTCCTTTTTTGTTTTTTCTGTTCATTTGTATGCATTTGAAGTCGGTCGGAAGGCGGCTTTGGAGTGTGATTTTGTAGTTGTCGTCCAGCCATGTTTCTGTGATGAACAGGATGTCAATGCCGTTTGTGTCGAGTAGGTCCAAGATCTCTGTTTAGTGTTTGGACATGGATCTTGCGTTTATTAGATTGCAGTTAAGTTTGGAGGTGTTGTTTGGTTTGGGCTTTGTCGAGGACGTCATGTGCTCGGTGTTGAGGTTTCCTTCCTGGTTGGTCACTTTTTGGGCTGTGGGATTCGGCGTGTTAGCGTCTTTGAAGAGTTCTTCTAGGTTTTGTCTTGGGTTTTTTGTGTTTTCATCGGGTTCGTCTTCCGGGAGTTGTGGTTGTTGATTGGAAGTTCCTCTTGCTTTGGTGATGTAGGGGGTTAGTGCGTCGGTCGTCTGTTTGTTGTTTGTGTTGTTCATCCTTCTTCTACTTGCTTGTGTTAGGTTGTTTGATGTTGCTGCTTCTAATGTTGGGTTGGATTGCCGTGGTGGCCAGTTGTCTGCGAGGTATGGAGTTAGAGGGATTTTTCTCTTCTCTCAGAGTTGCTTCGGTTTGTGTTCCTGTCTGTGGGGGTCCAGTCTATGGTTGTTGTTCTAAGTTGCTGTTCTGGAGTGTTTGTTCTTTCATCTCTTCGTCTTTTCCTTGAAATGGGTCGTTTGCGCGGCATTGTAAGATTGAGAATTGTGGCGGGTGAGGGGGTGTCCGCTACTAGTTTGGGCTCCATCTGTAGGTGGTATTCCGGCTGAAGTTGGCGACTCGTTCAGTCGCTGTCCTAGGAGGGGAAGGGTGGTGGTAACGGTTATTAAGTTGGGTGTTATCGGTGGCTTTCTTTACTGTCCGCCTCCCTGAGCACGGTTCACTGTGGTGAGCAGGCTGCGTGGGTTGGGAAGGGTACCTGCTGGTTGGAGGGTGGCTTGGACAGGCGCAGCTTGGACTTTTACCTTGTGATGCGAGAGGCCCTAGTCAGAGTGACCCACCACCGTAATTCACTGGTGGCTTCTGCCTCACTTGAGAATTAGCTAAATTTGCGAGTGAGCTAGATTTGAGAGTGAACTAAATTTGAGATACCTGTATAGTGGGAGAGAGGCTTATCAAATCTGAGACACCTGTACAGTGGGAGAGAGGCCTATCAATGCGGTTTGTAGATCAGACAATACAAATTGGCACAGAGGCCCTGCTAAGTTTGAGACACCTGTATAGTGGGAGAAAGGCCTATCAATGCAGTTTGGCGATCAGACACTACAAATGGGCACAGAGGCCCTGCTAAGTTTGAGACACCTGTATAGTGGGAGAGAGGCCTATCAATGCAGTTTGGAGATCACACAATGCAATTTGGGCACAGAGGCCCTGCTATCAATGCAGTTTGGAGAACAGACAATGCAATTTGGGCACATAGGCCCTGCTAAGTTTGAGACACCTGTATAGTGGGAGAGAGGCATATCAATGCAGTTTGGAGATCACACAATGCAATTTGGGCTCAGAGGCCCTGCTATCAATGCAGTTTGGGGATCACACAATGCAATTTGGGCACAGAGGCCCTGCTAAGTTTGAGACACCTGTATAGTGGGAGAGAGGCCCATCAATGCAGCCTGGAGATCACACAATGCAATTTGGGCACAGAGGCCCTGCTATCAATGCAGTTTGGAGATCACACAATGCAATTTGGGCACAGATGCCCTGCTATCAATGCAGTTTGGGGATCACACAATGCAATCTGGGCACAGAGGCCCCGGCAGGTCCGAGACACCTGTATAGCGGGAGAGAGGCCCACCAATGCAGCCCAGAGATTAGACAATGCAATCCGGGCACAAAGGCCCCGCTAAATCCGAGACACCTGCACAGTGGGAGAGAGGCCCATCAATGCAGTTTGGAGATCACACAATACAATTCGAGCACAGAGGCCCTGCTATCAATGCAGTCTGGGGATCACACAATGCAATTTGGTCACAGAGGCTCTGCTATCAATGCAGTTTGGGATCACACAATGCAATCTGGGCACAGAGGCCCTGCTATCAATGCAGTTTGGGGATCACACAATGCAATTTAGGCACAGAGGCCCTGCTATCAATGCAGTTTGGGGATCTCACAATGCAATTTAGGCACAGAGGCCCTGCTATCAATGCAGTTTGGGGATCACACAATGCAATTTGGGCACAGGGGCCCTGCTAAATTTGAGACACCTGTATAGTGGGAGAGAGGCCTATCAATGCAGTTTGGAGATCACACAATGCAATTTGGGCACATAGGCCCTGCTATCAATGCAGTTTGGAGATCACGCAATACAATTTGGGCACAGAGGCCCTGCTATCAATGCAGTTGGGGATCACACAATGCAATTTGGGCACAAAGGCCCTGCTATCAATGCAGTTTGGGGATCACACAATGCAATTTGGGCCCAGAGGACCTGCTAAATTTGTGACACCTGCATAGTGGGAGAGAGGCCTATCAATGCAGTTTGGAGCAACGGGGGGTGATCACATTGATAAACATTGGTTTTGCCTAGTGGTCAGGTATCTAGGGTAGAGCTGTACCTCTCCCCAACTCAAGCCACCCTACCTTACAGGTCCTTGTAGTTGCTGGTTGACGGCTGGCCACTGGCTTCCCCTGTGAACACCTGCTGACACTTCCTTGAGCCGCCTCTGTTGGAGCCACCCTTAGCCTTGGGGCCTTTAGCCAGAGGGCTGCACGGCAGAGGGCTGCCATGGGAGGACCAGTGATGAAGGGCTCGAGGCCCAATCAGAGGGGGGGTGGGCGGGTCGGGAGGCTGGAGGGCCCAGAGAGCAGGAAAAAGGTGCGGGGCTGGAAGGGGATGCTTCGGGGGCCTGAGGGCCTAGTCTCGAGTGCAAAAACACACGAGTGCCCAGAGATGGGCCGCCTCACCTTGCGCTGGCTTCCTGCAGTGGATGCAGGGGCCGGTGTGAGGAGGGTCGCTAGACCCTTTCCACAAGGGCTCGAGGCACAATCAGAGCGGGGATGGGCGGATCGGGAGGTGGGAGGGCGCAGAGAGCAGGAAGAGGGTGCGGGGCTAGAGGTGGACGCCGCGGGGGACTGGGGGTCTAGTCTCGAGGGCAAAACACACGAGTGCCCACAGATGGGCTGCCTCACCTCGCACCGGCTTCCTGCAGTGGATTTAGGGGCCGGTTCGAGGAGGGTCACTAGACCCTTTCCACTAGGGCTCGAGGCCCAATCAGAGCGGGGATGGGCGGGTCGGGAGGCGGCAGTGCGCAGAGAGCAGGAAGAGGGTGCAGGGCTGGAGGGGACGCTTCGGGGCCCTTGGGGCCTAGTCTCTAGGGCAAAACACATGAGTACCCAGAGATGGGCTGCCTCACCTCGCGCCCAGCTTCCTGCAGTGGATGCAGGGGCCGGTGTGAGGAGGGTTGCTAGACCCTTTCCACTAGGGCTCTAGGCCCAATCAGAGCGGGGATGGGCGGGTCAGGAGGCGGGAGGGACCAGAGAGCAGGAGGAGGGTGCGGGGCTGGAGGGGGATGCTTCGGGGGCCCGGGGGCCTAGTCTCAAGGGCAAAAACACACAAGTGCCCAGAGATGGGCTGCCTCACCTTGCGCCGGCCTATTGCAGTGGATGCAGGGGCCGGTGTGAGGAAGGTCGCTAGACCCTTTCCACTAGGGATCGATGCCCAATCAGAGCGGGGTTGGGCGGGTCGGGAGGCGAGAGGGCGCAGAGAGCAGGAAGAGGGTGCAGGGCTGGAGGGGAACGCTTCGAGGACCTGGGGGCCTATTCTTGAGGGCAAAAACACACAAGTGCCCAGAGATGGCCAGAGATCTCCTTGCGCCGGCTTCCTGCAGTGATGTTAGGCCGCCATTTATGTATTATGCCAATTGATAGTTTATTGTAGAAATTACTACTTTTTTCTGTTATCAATCTAGAACTGGTCTAAGGAGGAGCCATCAGAGAAGTGTTACCCAGATAGAAATGTAACCCCTACAGAATGTATATGTAGTCAGCACTATTAACCAATCCTCACACCACAAAGGTTCTGGGAGCTAAGATTACAGTGTGATGTCAGTTATGACGAATATTGAGTACATAACCTGTTGTTTTTGATAAGCATGTCGAGAGTGTCAATATCTTTTATGCTTGTATGCTGTTCCTGCTTTATTTGGATGTTAATAAAGCTGAGTTTTGCCTTTCAGTTTGTCTATTTTCATTATTGACTCCGGTTTGATCTGGCTCCATAACCTCTCTGTAAATTTGGGGCTTTCCCAGGCCATCTTAACAGTACCCTCTTCATCTTCTCTACACATCTTCTAGTCTTGTCTAAAAGCTTATCTTCTGTCTTCTTCTTTGTCACTTTAACCATTTTTGGCCTTCAGTTATTGCTTTTCTTACCTTTCTTAAATTTTGTACGGTGTTATGCAACTTGATTGTGCAGCACTTTGGCGAAATCTCTTTATAAATCCCAATAAAATACAAATACAAACCACTGCCTTTCTTTTCCCAGCGGCCGAACTACAAGCATCAGACAACATATAGCAGGTTTAAAGGCCCAACCCCTTTTCATGAACAGGTCTACCAGCATTTGGTAATGATGGCCCCCTAAACATGTACATTTCACATTGTGTATCCAGATTAAGTGGAGCATATGGATTGCCAATTGGGTGTGTGCAACATTCCTCATCCGTTCTGAGTGTCACCTCCTCTCTCTCTGGTGAGCTACAAGCTCGGGTAATTACCTCTAGGATTCCTGGCACTCACAGTCCTAGGAAATAAGATAAAGAACACCAGTCAACACATTGCGGAACAGGTATGGGGCAAGTAAAGGTGGTACTATCATCATCTAGCTAGGCACAGGGGTACAGGTAGTGGGGACAGGAACTGGGGCCCTCCCAACTCCAACAACCCACCCCTTTGTCAAGACTTGCTCTGTCAAGTGCCCTGCTAGGCCTCCTGGCCCAGGCTGAAGGTTCCCCATCCCCTATTGACAGGGTCATATCCCTGACCCTGTCACACAATGCAAATACTATAGGGGTTTTGTAGATATCTGTAGCTGCATGGGTTTGCTCTAGGAGCAATATGAGTGGAATATGGCATTTTAGATGCAATTCTGGGTTAACGTATGGGCATGCAGCAGTTCTGGTGCAGCATGACAATTATGAGATCAATGTGTATTATAATAGGCGTTCTGGGACATGTAAGGGGCATGGGGTAATTCTGGGATAACGTGTTGTTGAACCAGGCAATGTCCAGGGGAAATGTTGCAAAGAATATTGTGAGGGGCAATATGAAAGGAACATGTTTTGGATCTAATGGAGAAATGTGCATTGCAGTCTGTTTCGCCATGGTCAAATGCGCATTTTTCAGTTGAAACGGGCATAGTGGTTTTCTCAGGACAATGAAAATAAAATCATTGGGCACAGTAGTGGACTGACATTGTCTGAACAGGTATTACAATTTTCTTAAGGCAATGAAGAAGCTCAGATACTGTAATGTGCTTAGTTGGGGCAGAAGAGGGATGCCTTTATTGAAACTGGAATGAGACTATGGGCTGGCTTTTATGAGAATAATCACTCATTATGTGCTTTTGTTACTTGCATAATTTAAAGAAATGCTCAAGGAGACAGGCATATTTCTGTGGGGCACTAGCCAACTCGATTGTATATATGAAGGCTCCATACACAATGGTGGTGGGAGAACATTTTACAGAGGTAGGTCTATCATTATCACATTCTGAAAAAAAAATACAAATGTTTTCCTTGATTGGGGGATAGAAATGCAAGTGGGGCAGCAACAGTTCAGACTGCTGCTTTACCACCTTAAAAAGTACAACAGGTGGGAACCCTCTCATGTATTGTGAATCCCCTGCATCCATTCCAAATAAGTGCAGGGGAATGCTCTTATTTCTGCACATTTTGAAGTGCACCCAGTTGGTCAATATGTAATGTGGTCAAAATGTGCAGAAACGACCCTGAGTCAGTTATGCAAACGTGGTTAAAAATGGAATTGGGTGCCATATAGGTCCCACCCAAATTGTTTGAATCAAACTGTCCTTGTAGATGTTTTGATCGAATTTGGGTGGCATCATTTGTTCAAAGCCTAATATATCGAACACAAGGAGCGAGGGCTGCTGGGTACCATTTGTACGAAGCCTAATACACCGAACATGAGGAGCAGGGGAGGTGAGGTGTGGGTATCCCCTGCTTCCTTGACATGGTAAGCAGGGGACTAAAAAAAATACTAAAATAAAATAAACAAAAAAAACGGACCATGCAGCGTCAGCCACAGCCCACATTTGAGGGACAGATAGGATTCCACGGGCTGTGGAAGAAGCACCGGTGGCCGATGAGAAGGTAATAGGGGTGGGGAATTAGTACAAGGCTGCTTTGGGTGCAGGGGTTTGGGTTATTTGGACGAAGGTCAAACTGAGTTACGGCAGAATCACCTACGAACATTTCGGCTGCAAACTGTTTGACTTCGGTCAAACAACCCAGATCCGCCATATGTGAAGTGTAAAGAATCCATGAAATATGCCCAAACAAGTTTTCAGAATCAATCCAAAATTGAAGTGACAATGTTTTAACCCATGGAATGGAACATGGAGCCAAAGTCTGTCATTTTCTATCATTTCATGGCATCTTTCCAAATCTGTTTTAAATGCAATCATGGCCTAGCGCCTCTCTGTTTTTCTGCTCTCATCTCTTCCTACACTCCATCTAAACCACTTTGGTCACAGAATAACTACCTTCTAACCTCTCCTATACCTCCATGTGCCCCCTCTCGTTTCCGTTCATTTTCTTTCCTTCCCCTGTACAATGGAACTCCACTCTCCCTATACTGTTGAGAGGCAGATGAATATGTTGTTGATAGCTTCTGCCCCTCCCCCAGCTCAATATTACACAGCTGAGAAATGTAACTCACTAAGACAACGGTATCGCCCTTATCCCAGGCCAGTACAGCAGGAGAATGATACAATCGAAAGCTGAAGATGGCGAGAATAAACAAACTAAGGATATGACAATACTTATGCATGCATTAGACAAGAAGTAAATGTTCACTCAACATGAAGAACGCAAACACTAGGCTACACATGCATTAGACATGACAACTATTAACATAACATCCAAAAGACATGAATAATACTAACATAAGCAATGTACATGCTAAATGCAACATGAACGACACTCCGATATAACTCACTAACATAGGAACGCAACAGTAATGGAGAGACATCTTTTCCAAAATGGAAGCTACAACACGCTTGAAAGTAAATGAAAGGCCTCAAGACGTCATGAGAACTCAAAATGCGGAAATAACAAAATACAGATGTGTGCAGAGCTCAGACAGTTGCTAGCAGCTCAAGTCAAGGTTACCATAAATGAAGGGCGGGTCAGAACATTGCAGTGAAAGCACGAGAAAGCAAATCCCAGGATGCAAGTAGGATACTCCCAGATTAATCAAGGGTTTATAAAAGTATATCCAGCTTTTGTAAACCAGGGCCAGGATAATCAGAAGCCAAAAAGACCCCATGAAGAATAGCTAATGAATGTACCCAGTGGAAAAAGATACCATAACCCTCACACCAAAATTAGCTAAAATCCTAATAAATGCAGGGTGAATTAATTCCAAACATGATCCCATCACACGTCACCTATAATTCAAGTACACGCTCTATTAATTAGTAACGATCATAGATAGGACACCTGCCTCAATCCTCACGCGTATCTTCAGACACGAGGTGCCACACAAGGTCATATACATAGAGACCACTCTGGCTTATGGCCTAGAAATGAAGGATGGCATCTTCTCTAATTCAAATCAAAGCAATCCATGGACCTTTCTCCCCTAAATCTCAAATGATAAATCCTTGCATGGGGAGGCAGTGCAGTCAATGAGGATCAGGTTGATGTGCTCTAATTTGCAGAGTCTTTCGATAGGTTGCACTGCAGCATGTAGGACACTAAGACAAATCTCAGGGGTGCCTTTGAAGTCACCACAAGGCCTTCCAAATGGGTATTGTTACCATCCAGATGGGTGATGACTATGGTTTGGAAAGCAGATTTGAATTTATTTTGTAATACCCACACCTCTAATACAAGCTATCTGATTACTACGCACAATTTTGCTTGCGTCAGAGGGGACAAGCAAATCAGCCCTAGCAATCACTACCCTATCAATATTGGGGTGCATCAGGGCTGTGTTTTGGCTCCCCTATTGTTTTCACTCTATATTCATGATTTAATTACAACTCTTCAGGAGATCCCGGCCGATGCCCTCCCATTTGTGGTCAGAAAGTCATGTGTCTTTTTTATGCGGATGATGTGAATTTGCTATCCAAATTTCCAATGGGTCTACAATCCCAATTAACTTTTTTCCACATGGCTCTTTGAGATAAGGCATTAAAGCTGAATATTGCTAAGACCAAGGTTTTTGTTTGCTACCCCCAAAATACATTATCTTATCGCTTATAAAGGACAAAATTGCAGCCCTTGACAAAGATCCTATTATGGAAGCCAAGAAACCAGATCCTTCTCGACCCCTCCCCATCATCGCAAAAAAACTAAAGACCTGCAGGCTCAACCAGAGGTAAATTTCAATGATATCCTGCTCTCAAAATGGGAGGAGACCCTCAGAAAGGACAGCACGGAGACAGCTTCCCATTTACAAAATACAGTGATTGCCGCCCTGACTATTGCAATGTCTCCTTTTCTAAAATTATATGAAGCCATTAATGATTCTATGCAAGATCTATTGAGAGCGAATATAAAATCGCATGAACAGATCAGCGCTCTAGAAAGATTCCCAACAACAATAGAGAGTAGGCTTAATTATGAAGCTGATCAAACTAGAACATGGCAAAAAAAGCAGACATGGCGAGATGTGAAATTAAGGATAAGACCCTCTTGATGGATGCAGTGCTTGAGGATTGTAAATGGATGAAAAATGTATGTGAAAGGGATCAGGATGGTGTTAAGCTGGTTAAAAAGCCGGAATCCTGTCTCGGTGAAAATGGTGCACACTAGAGAAATAAATGCCAGGAAAAGGGTTTGAAATCTGGCAACCAAGAAAATACACACCCTGTCGTACCTGTTATTAAAAAGGGTCCCCTTCAATTGAATAAGTGTAAGCAAAATCAGGCCCCTCAAACCTCTGGCAGACAGGAAGGAAAAGAACAACTTCAAATAACTCCAGTTATCAATATTGTTGAGAAGAATCCTCCAAACACTAGCTTCTCAATTTTTGCAGGAGCTTCTGGTCCAGGGCAACTATCTAAAGCATGGTCTGAGCAAAAAAGGGGGAAAAAGTTGAAAAAAAGGAGAATCAAGAAAGCAACAAGGCTCTAGAGCCTTCTTACGAAATATCAGAACTCCTCCTAAATTGGACAAAACTCAATGTACCAAAAGAGCAAGAAAAGAACTGAGTATAATAAGAGGCCAACAAAAGGAAACTACTGAGGAGGCAAATGTTCAATCCAAAAGTATACAGGAGGAAACTTTTTCATCAGATGTCTGCCTAAGTGACCTTATTTAGGTAATGAAAACTAATGAAGAAGAAAATGCCTGGGATAGCTTCAACTGAGCGGATTGGGAGCAGCTGGATGATACAGCAATCTCAACACCGGCGATAAAAGGCAATAAACAGTTATTGAAAGGTAAAGATAGGCCGTCTAGCAGGGGTCACACTGAGCCGGATCCTGTTCAGCAGAAGGAGTATGACTCTGACCTAGCAGAGCCCTTTTCCACTCTTGGTGACAAAAGGAAGAGTTGTCCAAAAAAGCAAATTTAACATCAAAGGATAAAGAGTCTGATCCTACACAAAAGAAAAAGAAAGACGATATTGGCAGAGAGAAGATAAAACCTTCAAACTTGAAAGAGGTAAAAAAAGCTGTCAAACCATTAAAACTTCAACTGGAGAAACCATCAAGGGCCTCCAAAAAATTCATTTTGAATTAAGAAACTATCATGAGTACTTTATGGCAGATTCCAACTCTTAGAGCTTTATCGTCAAAGGATATCGCTATTGTTGGATTTCCTAATGAAAGGAGATGATACTTAGTAATCCTTCATGTAAGAACAGAAACGATAAAAGAGGACCTACTAGAAATGAAGGAAAAATTATTGAAACTGGGATATGTCCTGACGCAAATGAAAAATTAGGATAACATCTTAAAGCACAGACGAATCCCTGAAAGTCCGGAAAGAAAATGAGTGAGAAAGATAGAAATTGTGGAACAGGAAAAAAAGTCTGTACGTGGGGATAGAGACAGTCCAAACCAAAAACAGGAAAACCAACTGAAAAGTAAGGAGAACAAGACGGTTCATTGGAAAGAACGGGTGGTGATGAAACAAGAACTCTCTCTGAGTAAAGGCAAAGCCCAAATGGCAGCCCTACCTTCAAGATCTGAAGGAAAGAAATACCGTTTTACAATTGATAATTCTACTAAAACTAGTAAATTAAAACCACATCAGCAAAATGTCACAAAATGGAGAGGATTGGGCATGGATAGCCAATCCCTTAGCGACCAAGAAAAAACAATAGACCTTAGGAAAAACGGAAAAAATAAACCTGTATAGCGCCTCATGGAATACCCAAGGCTTCAGTCATTTGTTTTCAGGAGCGGATAATTTTCTCGGATTCTATGAAATAATATGCCTCCAAGAAACTTGGATACATGTGAAAACTATATGCGAGGGCTATGGGGTTTTCATTAATCCAGCTAAATAAGGAGATTTTGGATGCCCTATGCAGGTTTAATGACAATGATAAAACTAACAAATGGGATTCTGGTAACTGAGCATCTAACTCCCAATTCCTTTGTGCAAGTTCTGAAAAAGAAATTAGCATTGGAAACAAGAGAAACCTCCATCCTCCTAATTAATGTCTATTGGAGTGAAAATAAATGTCAAAATAAAGACTTTATGGCAATTATTGAGAGGATAATTGACAGATCTGTGATTGAAGACCCAAAGCAATTAATTATATTATGTGGTGATATTAATATCAAACTACAGAAGAGGGACCAGGAATCTCAGATGCCATCTCATTTGGGCGAAAAAAAAGCATAGCTGGAAGGCAGTGATGGAATGCCGCTCCATGAGGATGTTAAATGGTGCAATTACAGGTGACCTAGGGGGCACTGATACTTGGTTCAGTGCAAGAAATAGTGCTGGTTTGGACTACTGCTTTGTTGCAAGTAATACGTGGAAATACATTAAAACTTTTGAATTAAAAAAAACAAGCAAATAGTGACCATGCTCTACTTAGCATTGGATTTACATATGCTGGGCAGAATTACAATAGTTTTAAAACAACTCTGAATGAAGTATGTTGGGTTCGGAATAAAGTAAGAATAAAAGAAAGCAATTTAGTCGACCTGATTGCCAACTACAAACGGCATGCAATGGAAAATCCAAAAGATGTTGACTATGTCTGGCTCCTGAAAGACTATAAGATCAAAGGAAAACCAAAGAAAATTGATTAAATAAAAAATAACCATGCCTATAGCAAAATCTTAGTTGAGAAAAGGAAAGAAGATCGATCCCAGCTAAGGCTTTTGTTAAAAGGGGATCTTTTGAGTAACAAAGAAGCTTTTAAAAAATGCAAACAAAAATATGAAAATTGGTTAAAATCGTCTGGAGCCCTTAGACTTCAGCTGGATGCGGAAAAAATGCTAGCCGCCCTAAATGTCTGCAACCCCAGATACCTCTGGGATGTTATTTAAAATAGGAAGGATTTCCAAGTGGCAGTGGGGACTAACCAAGTCTCAGAAGATCGATGGGTCAATCATTATACCTCTCTTTTCTCGAATACAGAGAATGTGACTACATCGAAAAGGCTAAATGTACAACAACCTTGGGCAATAATTATTGCTAATTATTAATAATTATTGACCGTAATACACGCACACGCTATTTTTCACACAGCGGGTGTCCGTGTTTGTTGGTACCCCTTTACACCTCATTTGTCCTAGAGGGCCACTGTATGGTCCATTCATCATAGCTGTATATGGGTGCTTTTTGTTAGCGCACATTTTGGCGCACATTTATTTCAGGTGCAGGGACGCTACCGCCTGCTTTCTTGTGGCGTACTTGTTTGGCCCTGTGCGCGTCTTTCACCGTGCGCTGGTTTGCGCTATTCGATTCCATGAATACGGGTTGTAGGCGAGCGTGTGGGCGTTCCGCGCACTTGCCTCCTGTACTTCCCCCGTGACGCCCATATTTTCACGCGTTGTTCCCCATTCCGAGTGTTACGCCCCGTGTTCCGCCTACTTTTGTGATGTGCGCTGCGCTATCTGCGATTTCGCAGTGGCCGTGGCGCACGCCGTTGGATGACCTGTGCGCTGGCGTGCGCCGCGCACTTTTTCAGCGCACATCCAATGTTTTTCTCGCGCACAGACTTCCATGAATCGATGTGCGCTGGTTTCCCTGCGATTTTCGCAGTTGCACTGCGATTTTCACACTTTTACTGCGAATCGCACGTTTTGGCACCTCTGCGCATGAATTTTCGGCGCACATTAATTCCATGAATCGACCAGTTAGTCTTTGAGCCATCTTTATCTAGTTGTATTCGAATGGATGTATTCGAATACAAGGCCTGTATTGTCTTGAGAAGGTCTTCCGAGCATCCCCACCTCTACAATTTGTCCCAAAGTAATTCTCTATTTACACATTCGAATGCCTGTTCGAGGTCTATAAACCCCAAATAGACTTTGCTTTTGGTTTCGAGTGCCTTCAATTTCAACAAATTTAGGATGAACAAATTGATAGAGGTATCAACTCCACTCACAAATGCCGATTGTCTCTTATCCAGAATCTTCACCATTAGTACCCATCTTTTCAAGTCGTGCAGTAGTATAGATGCGAACAGTTTGCCTATGAAGTCCAAAAGGGCTATTGGCCTGTAATTTGTGGGATCGCTGCGGTCTCCTTTTTTATGAATAGGTACCACAATGGCATCTTTCCATGATGGTGGAATGGTTTTTGTTGTCACGACTTGTTTAAATAAAGGATAGGTGAAATCTGGCCATTTCTCTTCATTGTCTTTTAGTACTAGATTGGAGATGCCGTTGGGTCCTGCCGCCCTTGATGAACTTAATTTGGTAATCATCTCACACATAAATGTGCGCCAAAATGTGCGCTAACAAAAAGCACCCATATACAGCTATGATGAATGGACCATACAGTGGCCCTCTAGGACAAATGAGGTGTAAAGGGGTACCGACAAACACGGACACCCGCTGTGTGAAAAAAAACGTGTGCGTGTATTACACGGTTCGCGGGAAGTTCCACACGTGATTGGCCTGGGCACTTGTATTCCGGGGTGCGCGGGAAGTTCCACATGTGAATTAGCAGGGTATGTGTATTTCGGTGTGCGCGTGAAGTTCCACACGCAATTTCAGCAGGGTACGTGTACTCTGGGTGTGCAGCAAATTCCACACGCGAATCCAGCAGCCTACGTGTATTTCTGGGGTGCCGGGGAGTCCCACACATGAATTGGCCGTGTGGGTCCTCCCAGCTGTTCCCTCTACACCCTCCACGGCCCCTGCAGGCGGCCCACAGCACAGGGGACTACCCTGCACCCCTGCACATGTCCCGCAGGCAGCCCATCCACCATGGCCATGCCCCCCAGCCAACCCACATGTCACCTTGCACTACTGCCCACCAACGCATGTCTCCCAGCACCCCCACCCCCCTGCATCCAGGGGCACCCTCCACCAAGCCCCCACTCATTTCTCCCAGCACCCGCACTGCCCAGCACTGTGGGGCACCCTCCACCAGGCCCCCACTCATGTCCCCCTGCACCCCCACCCCCCAGCACTGTGGGGCACCCTCCACCAGGCCCCCACTCATGTCTCCCAGCACCCCCACCCCCCTGCATCCAGGGGCACCCTCCACCAGGCCCCCACTCATGTCTTCCTACACCCCCAACCCCCACCAGTCAGGGGCACCCTCCACCAGGCCCCCACTAATGTCTCCCAGAACCCCCACCCCCCAGCACTGTGGGGCACCCTCCACCAGGCCCCCACTTGTCCCCCTGTACCCCCACCCCCCAGCACTGTGGGGCACCCTCCACCAGGCCCCCACTCATGTCTCCCAGCACCCCCACCCCCAGCAGTGTGGGGCACCCTCCACCAGGCCCCCACTCATGTCCCCCTGCACCCCCACCCCCCTGCATCCAGGGGCACCCTCCACCAGGCCCCCACTCATGTCTCCCTGCACCCCCACCCCCACCAGTCAGGGGCACCCTCCACCAGGCCCCCACTCATGTCTCCCTGCACCCCCACCCCCCAGCACTGTGGGGCACCCTCCACCAGGCCCCCACTCATGTCTCCCTGCACCCCCAGCCCCCAGCACTGTGGGGCACCCTCCACCAGGCCCCACTCATGTCTCCCAGCACCCCCACCCCCCTGCATCCAGGGGCACCCTCTACCAGGCCCCCACTCATGTCTCCCAGCACCCCCACCCCCGAGCAGTGCGATTCGCCTGTGCACGTGTATATCAGGGTTGCGCGTGTATCTGGCACGCAATATCAGCAGGGTACGTGTATTACGGGGTTCGTGCTAAGTTCCACACGCGATTTCAGCAGGGTATGTGTATTTCGGGGTGCGCAGGAATTTTCACACGCGAATTAGCAGGGAACGTGTATTTCGGTGTGTGTGCGCGTGAAGTTACACACGCGACTGTGCCTGTGAGAGTGGGGTACGTGTATTCCAGGGGTGGGCGGGATTATTTACTCACGACTGGGCCTGGGAGAGCGTGTTACGTGTATTCCTGGGGTGGGCGGGAAGATTTACACGCTCGCCTACAACGCGCCAAAAAATAAAAGGACCAATCCTGAAACACGTACGCCAGCATGAAGCAGGCGCACGTTCTGTGCAGCATAAAAGAGTGCGCAAACAACAAACAAGCTCAGACACCAGGATGAATATACCATTCCTAGCAGCAGTGGCTGTGGGATACCGCAGGAGGAGGAGAAGGATAGTCAGGGCCAGAATCTTCACACCCAGAACCAGCCTATTTAGTATGCCAGATGACCAGGTGTATGGGAGGTACAGGTTTCCACCACACATAATACTCGACCTGGTCAGTGAGTGGGAGGATGACCTCACATCACCCACCCTGTGCTCCCAAGCACTCAGCCCCCTGGAGAAGGTCCTCAATGTACTGCACTTCTTGGCTACCGGATCATTTCAGCGGACAAGTGCCATAGTGGGGGGGGTGTCACAGGCCACGCAGTTACGGTGCCTACACCAGGTGTTGGCCATCATCACTGCACGCCCATCAGTCCGCAGGCACATATACCTGCCCAGAACACCTGCAGAAAGGCAGGCTGTCAGCCAGGATTTCTACAGGTGGCACAATTCTGCAAAGTGCTAGGTGCCATTGATTGCACCCATGTGGCTCTACGTCCCCCCAGGGCATCTAAGCACATCTATAGGAACCGCAGGCACTGGCATTCCATCAACGTCCAGGTAGTATGTGATGCCAAGGGAATCATCACCTCAGTATATGCCAACTATCCAGGGTCCATCCATGACAGCTTCATTTACAGGATGTCAACCCTAAACTGGGACATGGAAGCTGGGCGGCATGGCGATGCATGGCTGCTTGGTGAGTAGAAATGCCACAGCACACGCATGCATGACAGATACAGAGTAATGCCAATACCCCACTAATGATCCCCATCACCACCTCCCCAGGGGACAGTGCCTACCCTCTGAGCACACACATGATGACGCCAATTCGGAACCCCATCACGCCTCCCAAGGTAAGATACAACACAGCCCATATTGCATCACAGGGCATAGTGGAGCGCACATTCGGAGTGCTCAAGTCACGCTTTCGCTCCCTTGACCGTTCTGGTGGGCAGCTGTTATACACTCCCCCAGTAGTGTGCAGGATCATAGTGGCAGCATGTGTCCTGCACAATGTTGCAACACGCCTGGGCATGGCTGTGGACATGGTGGTGCCCCCACATCCCCAACCACATGCATGCCCGCTGTGCATGGGAGGGGAAAGGGCACGGGGTGAGGCAGCCCGTACGCAGCTGGTGGCTAATTACTTCACATAGAAAGCACACCCCTGTGGAGTGCACAAGGCCCTGGCACATACCATCTGACAATCAATGATGACTCAATCTGACAATTATGATGAACAAAGGGACAGTCAACTGTCAGAACCATAGCAGCCTGAGATTGTTCATCTGGAAGTGTCACAATGTGTGCATCCCTACCTACACAAACACCACCAATGCAGTGTCATCAAAAGACATACTTCCATGCAGCAGAAATGAATACCCACTTGCAAAATACAACATGAGAACAGTGCCATGTCACCCAACCCCTACCCGGCACGGCCACACAACACACCATGGCATGTCATGCAATGTGAGAGCAAACAAATTAATGCCCACAACATGCCCCAAGTGTCACCAACTACAATGTCCCTAATGGAAACTGGCCACACATGAAATGCTCACAGTAATGCAGGACCAACAACAAAAATTACCAAATACTTACCAAGAATACCAATCACCTACACAACCTCCAACCTACCATAAACATGACAGTACGGACTTAAAAAATTGGTAGCCTCACTACCTGATAATGGCAGCACTTCGAACACTTCCAAGTATACAGTGTTAGCGCCACGCAAGAGTGTAGGTGCACTGCTTACAACATGGACTCCAGTCCCAAAGTAGACCGCCTTGTGAAGACATGAGAAATGGACCTGCAAATTAGGAGGATGAGATGGATGCAGAGGCACATATCGATACACCATTCAGTGTACAATACAACAACAATATGCACTAGGAATGTATACACAGTATTGACTACAGACTGCCCACACATCAAATGGGAGTCCTACGTCACCGTGTAAGTCAATGTCACTTGGGCACACCCGTTGCAAGCCCATGGAAACGGGAAGCAGGAGGGGTGTGTGTCACACAAACCCAAGCATCTGACCCAAATTCAGGACAAGCCTGCATGTGCCCAGCCACAATACAGCGTATGCCCACGGGAGCCACACAAGGCAACACACTGTCCAAAAAATCAAAAATCAAAAACCAAAAAATAAATAAAAATCAAAAATGGCCATTAACGGGCCCGGGCGGGGTGGGGAGGCCACCCAGGAGGTCCGAGGACAGGGTGCACACCAAAATCCACCTGTGTGGATCTTGCGAAAAAAAAACACCTCCATGGGCTCATGGCCTGCACGGCTACCCTATTGTGGGAGAATCGCTGCTGTCGCTCTCCTCACCCTCTGCAGCTGCATCAGGAGGTGGTGGCACTATGGGAGGCAGCCCACACAAAGCCCTAGTCTGGTCCTCCATGGCAGCAAGCATGCGGGTGTGGAAGGTCTGGTTCTGGAGGATAAGTGTGCGGAGGTCCCCATGCAACAACTCACGGGTTGCCCGGACCTCCGCCCTAGTTGCCTGCATCTCAGCTGAGAGCGTACGTGTGAGCCGCTCCAGCTGCTGTTCTGTCCTCGTGTTAGCTGAAGCCTCAAGCTCAACCAGAGTTGCCCTGAGCTGACGGAGTTCCACCCTCAGGGCTTCCCTGTGGCCCTGGGACTCAATGGAAATGTCTTCCCGCAGAGTCTCCAGTGCCGCCCGCCTGTCCCTGTTGGACGCCAACATGTCCTCCCTGTGTGACTGGCTAATGGAGTCTGTTGCCTGCTGTAGTTGTTCAATTAGCCTTTCTTGGGGGACAATGAAAGTGGCCACCCTATCCATGCCCTGAGCCATCATCTCAGTTGATGCTGCCTGTTGGTTTGCCATACCGTATATGGATTGCTCCCATGCGGTATTGCCAGGTGGCGTACGGCCACCGCGTCTGCGGGCACCACACCTGTCTGGGGCAAGGCGAACTGCGCCTTGCTGTGCCGGCACTGCCTGAGGCTGCAGGACTGCATTCCCCCTCTGATCTGCTGGCCCAGGAACAGGATCAGATGTAGCGGAGTGTGACCCTGCATCCGTAACCACCAAAGGCGGACCTACCAACACTGACATCCCCATCGAGGGTTCTACCCCTGGTGCAGGTGGGTTGGAAAGTACAGAATCCCTCCCAGAGACACTTACCTGCGACGCAACATAGGTCTCATCATCCGAATCGACACCTGAATAGAGCTCGGGGGAGGTGCACCCAGAGGCACCCCTTGAGATGACGGCCTGCAGCAAGTGTGGGTTCTCACCCACCACCACACCACGTCCCTTACTGGTGCCCAGTCGGGCCTGAGACCCCTCCTGGGTCTGCACCATCTCCACAACCCCAGCAGTATCAAGTGTGTCATCCCCTGCAAAGACATGAAAGAAAAGAAATGGGAACAGGCATTAGCAACATGGAACACAATTCGGGCTAAGAAGCAACAGAAACAGTACTTCATTGACACATGTACCACATGACTATAACCCTCCCATGCATGCACTGTCACTGCGTATGAAGGGGAGGGAAATGGGACACATTGATGACACCAAGATGGAAGACCAACAAATTTGCTGCATGCTGCCTAGCAGTGCCATCACACACTGGCCTGTGATTGGCATGTCTAATACACATACATGACACATGCCATCACACAGATGGCATGTACCCTAGCCATGTCACACATGTGACAATAGGACTGAGAAATGCCTAGTGAAAGTGGTGGAATGCAGACAATCAGCCTGAATGAACACAGAATAACATGCAACTATGTTGTGGCAAGATGACAATTCAAGGGCAACTGGCGTGAGGTTGGGCTGAATGTCTACTGTTGCCAGAAAGGATACTGCAACACCCAAATCCTGGTGCACAGAATGTATTGGATGAAGCACATGGGTGACCCAATCCACTCAGGCACACACCCCCTCACCTGGCACTCAATCAGAAGCACTCACACACACGCCATGCACATGGATGACACACACATGCATGTGCACTCACTGGACAATGCCTCGTAATCTGGCAGGTCTCCCACGCCTTGGATCTGTTCCTCCGTGACGTAGGTCCCAGCAACATACTCATGTGGAGTGAGTTCTATGTCCTCTGCCGGAGACCCACCTCCAGTCACTAGAGTTGCGGCATGACTTGAGGGAAGCTTTTTCTTTGCCCTGCGCTTAAGGTCATTCCAGCGCTTGTAGCAATCATTAGCTGTGCGCCTCACGAATCCAAGGGCACTTATGAGTTCTGCAATGGTCTGCCAGTGTGCCTGACGTTGTGCAGGTGTGGTCTGGCATCCTGCAGTAATCACCATTTTGCTGTCATGTGCGGACACATACTCCACAAGTGCATCAAGTTCGACCCGATTGAAGCAGGGCTTCCTTGGTGGGCCGGACTGTGTAGCTGTGTCTGGGGCATCAGCCTATACTGGACGAGCACTTTTCCTCTTCCGCTTGGAAGGTGGTGGTGATACTGAGTGTCCTACGCCGCTCTGGACACTAGGAGCAGGAGCCCTGGTGGACTGTGGACTAGGAGTGTGGGAATGAACACTCACCATGGGAGTTGGTGCAGTCATTAGCTGAAGTGTGATGTAGTCAGAGGGAACGTCAGCAGGATGGACTAAGACCGACACTGTCCTGGCTGGGACACACAGAGCTGGGGTGGATGGAGCCGCATCTGCCCCTGCAGCCTCCCCACCCTGCCTACTCGGGGCAGCAGATGACATAGCTGACACTGATCCACGCGGGCTGGTGACACCAACGTGCACCGCCACACGTGGCCTAGACCTGCTGACCTGGAAGTCAGACATGGAGTCACCCAGTGCCAGGTCTGGTGCAACAATGGGCTGGTCCAACAAGGGCTGAGCAGCGATGGTGTCAGCCACGTTACCCTCAACCGGGGGGGCATGGGTGTCCCTGACTGGTCACCCACACATGGGGGGCTAGGGGCACCCTGCAAGTCCTGGCCACGTCCCCTACCATATCCACCATGGCCACCTCTTGTGGCTCTCCCACCTTTGCCACCCTTACCGCGTGCTCGCCTCCCAACCATGGCAGTGATGTTGTTGTGCGTATGGGAGTTGCAGAAAACTATTGTCCTGGGCAATTGGGGGTCAAAGGGGTAGGGTACTAGATGGAATTCGTACCCTAGTGCTCTAGCAAGGCTGTATGTGACCCCTGGGGGAAGATGACGGGTCACGCAACGCACAGGCACCCCGAAAAAAGGAGATAATGTGCACGCAACCCCTCCTAGACCACGTGCGTGGAAAAAAAAACCTGCACTACGCTGTGGCACCCAGAAACACAAAAATTAACGTATGCGTGTCACACACCGCCTAGACTGACCTCTGAAGGGGTTGGCAACACACGGGGCAAGCACAGATGTCAAATACGTGCGCGACTCACCGTCTGCCAGGAACATTCGCGTGTAAAATACACGCGTGTGCGCGTTGGCAACACCCCCGCCAAAAGAAGAATTGTATGCTGTCTGAGGGGACAGGACAACAGGAGAAGTGAACGTTGTTTGAGGAAACAGGCACAGGAAAAAGACAAGAAGAGAAAAAGCTGTCAGAGGTAACAGGGAGTACGAACTTGGAACGCCGTGAAGTAAATCGCGTGTGAACCGACAAGAAGTACAGATTTCACCCACTCGCTCTCCACGAAAAGCACGTACAAGAAAATGGCGTTCTACACGTACCTTTTAAACATGCCCACACATCCAGTGTCACTTCGGCGTGTAAGCGCTAAGGCCCCATCCTCCAATTACACGCGCTGATACTCTGACGTGCAGTCATTGGACGTGTAACATGCACCCGTGTACAGGGAAACGCCCGCGCATGCACGTCACAGACGCGCATACGCGCTGTTGGCCTTTGGGCCAGTGAATTCGCGTATGTGTGCTGACGCGCTTACGCGCTAAGGCCCTTTCCTCGAATTACACGCAGACGTGCTGGATTTACACATGCCAAATCACTCCGTATCAAGCTGGCCACGCGTAAGCACACGGAAGACCACGCTCCTGCCCAGGAGGCCGAATTACTGCCCCCCAGAGCCCTGAGCATGCTCCCACCTGCCATCTGCTGCTGCCTGATTGCCAGCTGCCCACGTGCCCTGCCATTTGCTGCCTGGACATCAGCCAGGGGTGCTGTTGCTGTGACCACCCCTGCGGGAACCGAAGACTCCCGACTGGGATTCCATTGATCCACAGCCCAGCCCCAGGACCCAGTTGCCCACCCACTCCTGCCTCTTGGGTTGTCATGTCGGGCACTGCAACATCTGGCACCACTGACAACCCCCGGCCAGAGAGGCAGAGGGGCACCAGCTTCACTGCCACCGAAGTTGTTGTCCTGGTGGAGCAAGTCCTGGGGCAGTATGATGCCCTCTTCGGAAGTTTGCGCACCGACAAGGAAGGACGGACTCGAATCTGGACGGACATCGTGACTGCCATCAACGCGGAGGGGGTGGCAGTCCGCGACTTCCAACATGTCAAGAAGCGCTTGGAGGACTTCAGGCCCAGGACCCTCAACAAGGCCCGGCGCCTCTTGAAGGCAGCGGATGCTAAGGGGTGCCGGGGCCACTTGTCAGACGATCAGATGAGGGTCCTGGAATGCATATCCCCAGCGCTCCACGTCCAGGTCCTTGAGAGGCAGACCCGTCTGGAGTCGAGCGGTAAGTGTACATGCATTATGATTGTAAGCTGTGCGTGTGGTGATGTGCCAGTAGTGTGCAGGTTGCACATCTGTTTGTATGGGGCCGAGTATGGGTGGGGGTGTACAGGGCAGTGAGGCTAACACATGCGAGGGCTGTCATGTGTGAGACATGGATGGTGCTTGTGTGTGTAGGCTTGCATGCCAAATGCAGTTGTGTGGGCACACATGTTTTGATGAATGTGTATGTAAGTAGGCATGTTCGTGATGTCACACATGGATGTTGTTTTCAGCTGCATGTATCAGCACTGTGTACATGTGCATGTGTGTGTATTTGACAAGGGTGCAACAGTGATGCAACATGGATGCATGTGACAGCGGGATGTGGAAGCCTGATTGGCAGATGTGACATGGATGCCCATCTGAACACTGCGACAGTTGGCAGAGGTGTACACATGCATGCAAGTGTGGTGGTGTGTAAGCATGTGTAGTGCACTCCCTGTGTTGCATGTGATGTCTGGCTCACCTTTGCCTGCTCATGCTGTTGTATGTGTATGGATGGTGCTTGCAGTTGCGATTTGGCTGTGGTATGGCTCATGTGTGCAAGTTGAAATGACATGTGTGTTGGCGATTGTGATGCCATGTCTGAGGTTTGCCAATGCCACTCATGTACAACTGTCATGTGTGTATGTGTCCATTGTACAGTGCCCTGATGCCTGTGTTTTATTTCTCCCTGTCTGCAGCGTCAACTGATGAAGAGGGCGGAGAAGGTGCTGTGGAGCACAGCGGCGGGGATCGCACCGCCAGCCGGAGACGCAAGGCCCGGCTCCCCTCCCATGTTGTGATCTTGTCAGGGAGTGAGGAGTCCGGTGCCACCACCCAGGCCGCAGCTGCCGGGGGGAGGTCCAAGAGGCGGAGGTCGGAGTTGGACTCCTCGGCAGCAGAAGGGGCAGCTGGGACCCCACAGGGCCCAACGGGGGAAGATGGCACAGAGTCATCCAGGTTGGTGGGGGGTTTGGTGGAGGAGGAGGCCGTGCAAGCAACAGAGATGGGGTCTGGAGGTAGGGATTCCACTGGTGCTAGTGGTGCAGTGCACGACCAGGGACAGGAGGCAGCACAGGCCGCCGCAGAGGTGCCTGTGTGCAGTCCTGTCCCTGATCCTGTCACTGCATCATCTTGCACCAGCAGGGATGCCTACGTCCAGACCCGTTTTCAGGCAGGGGATGAGCTCACGACAACTGGCCTTCCTCTGCCTGCAGACATGGCTATCCGGTTCCGGGTTGAGCCTGTCCTGACTGGTGTGGCGTTGCGTCAACGGGCCATGCGAGGTGACCTGCAGTCTTTTCATGAGGAGACTGCACGTCATCTCGAATGGCTCGTTGACCATGTCGGCCTAGTGGGACAGGTCACCCAGGCCGGATTCCTCCGTTTGATGGGGCTTGCTCAGACCCCCTCCTCAACTGAACCCCCTATGTACCAGTCGTCCTCCGTGCCATCTTCCCACCCATTAGTCACCTGGGTGCCCTGTGGAGCTGCCTCTGACGGTGCGGCCAGGCTGGTGGAGGAGGCATCCCTGCCACAGTCGGGAGTCGGACGTCCAGCAGGGGTGGCCACATCAACGACTGCACCCCAGCCAGTGGAGGATGTGCAGGCAGCAGGAGGCAGGGCACGGGCAGAGGCACAGCAGCAGCAACGAGGTGGGAGCCATGATGGCTCGGGGCCTTCGACATCGGAGGGGCAGGCATCGGCCAGAGGGCAGGAGGACCCAGGACGGGAAGTGTCTTCCGTGTGGCAGTGGTTGGGCCACGCCATAGATGCGGAGCGGCAGCGGGCGGAAGAAGCACGGCTCACGATGGTCAGGGCGGAGAACTCCATGCGGAGGGCCCTGAAGCGGGCCGAGTGCCTCGAGGCAATCCGCAGGGAGTTGGAGGTGAACATGTCGAGGCCCTGCGGACCCTCGGGCCATGCAGGAGGACAGCCTCCGGGACATTGAGCAGGAGTTCAATGATGCCCTGGCCCGGAACATCCCGAAGTGAGCTGTCGGATTAGCCCGCTGCCCTTGTAAATAGTTCTGTAGTTAGTGTTAGGTTTCCTTTGGTTTTGCATTTTTTTGGACCTTTTGGACAATGGGCCACATTTTTGTATATAGTTTTTTTTATTAGGTAGTGTTATTAGATAGGTTTCATTTCTTCTGTTGGGATCATGGACCCTGGATTGTTTATCTGTATATAGTTGACTGTTGGATTTTCATTTTTTTTAATGATTTACCCATGGAGCAATGGTTTTCGATTTTAATTTTCCATTGGATTTACTTTTGTGGACTGTGACTTTCGACACCTTTCCTTTGGATTATCATTTGTGGTTTTGCATTATTTCACGGACATGCTGCTTTTTTTTTTTAATTCCCATTTTTGTTTGTTTATTTTTTATTCCATTTATGTTGCTTTTAATACATATTTTTTCTTCAAACTTCAATGTGTAGTATCATCTCATTGGTTTCATGCATATCATGATATGGGTTTTGACATTCATTGACACCCATTGTGTGTATGTGAGGGACATGTGTTCATTTCCAAACTTGCAATTGGGGTTCTATCATGTTATTGCCATTTCTAAGTGGGTGGATGCAATACTCGGGTGGGTGTTTGGCATTTGGAGGCTGACCATAAGGGCCAGGGATCTAGATTGTGATGACATGTTGGCTGGGGGACATGTGTGGGGGCCTGGTGGAGGGTGCCCCTGGATGCAGGGGCGGTGGGGGTGCATGGAGACATGAGTGGGGGTCTGGTGGAGGGTGCCCCACAGTGCTGGGGGGTGGGGGTGCTGGGAGACATGAGTGGGGGCCTGGTGTAGGGTGCCCCTGGATGCTGGGGGTGGGGGTGCTGGGAGACATGAGTTGGACATGAGTGGGGGCCTGGTGGAGGGTGCCCCTGACTGGTGGGGGGTGGGGGTGCAGGGAGGGGTGAGTGAGGGCCTGGTGGAGGGTGCCCCTGGATGCTGGGGGATGGTGGGGCTGGGAGACATGAGTGGGGGCCTGGTGGAGGGTGCCCCTGGATGCAGGGGGGTGGGGGTGCTGGGAGACATGAGTGGGGGCCTGGTGGAGGGTGCCCCTGGATGCAGGGGGTGGGGGTGCAGGGGGACATGAGTGGGGGCCTGGTAGAGGGTGCCCCTGGATGCTGGGGGTGGGGGTGCAGGGAGACATGAGTCGGACATGTGTGGGGGCCTGGTGGAGGGTGCCCCTGACTGGTGGGGGGTGGGGGTGCAGGGAGACATGAGTGGGGGCCTGGTAGAGGGTGCCCCTGGATGCTGGGTGGTGGGGGTGCAAGGAGACATGAGTTGGACATGAGTGGGGGCCTGGTGGAGGGTGCCCCTGACTGGTGGGGCGTGGGGGTGCAGGGAGACATGAGTGTGGGCCTGGTGGACGGTGCCTCACAGTGCTGGGGGGTGGGGGTGCAGGGGGACATGAGTTGGACATGTGTGGGGGCCTGCTGGCAGGTGCCCCACAGTGCTGGGGGGTGGGGTGCTGGGAGACATGCGTTGGTGGGCAGTAGTGCAAGGTGACATGTGGGTTGGCTGGGGGGCATGGGCATGGTGGATGGACTGCCTGCGGGACATGTGCAGGGTAGTCCCCTGTGGTGTGGGCCACCTGCAGGGGCCGTGCAGGGTGTCGGTTGAACAGCTGGAAGGACCCACACGGCGGATTCACGTGTAGGACTGCCCGGCACCCCCGGAATCCACATAGGCTGCTGGATTCGCATGTGGAATTTCACTTGCACCTTGGAATACACGTACCCTGCTGAAATTGCGTGTGGAACTTCCCGCGCACCTTGGAATACATGTACCATGCTGAAATCGCGTGTGGAACTTCCCACGCACCTTGGAATACACGCACCCTGCTGAAATCGCATGTGGAACTTCCCGCGCACCCCAAAATACACGTACCCAGGGCAATCGCGTGTGGAACTTCCTGCGAACCCCGTAATACAAGTACCCTGCTGATGTCGCGTGTCAGACTACACGCGCAACCCTGATATACACGTACACAGGCGAATCGCACTGCTGGGGGGTGGGGGTGCTGGGAGAAATGAGTGGGGGCCTGGTGGAGGGTGCCCCTGGATGCAGGGCGGTGGGGTTGCTGGGAGACATGAGTGGGGGCCTGGTGGAGGGTGCCCCACAGTGCTGGGGGATGGTGGTGCAGGGGGACATGAGTTGGACATGTGTGGGGGCCTGCTGGCAGGTGCCCCACAGTGCTGGGGGGTGAGGGTGCTGGGAGACATGCATTGTTGATCAGTAGTGCAAGGTGACATGTGGGGCATGGCCATGGTGGATGGGCTGCCTGCGGGACATGGACAGGGGTGCAGGGTGGTCCCCTGTGTGTGGGCTGGCTGCAGGGGCCGTGGAGGGTGTAGAGGGGGAACACCTGGGAGGACCCACACGGCCAATTTACATGTAGTGCTCCCCGCGCACCCCTGAAATACACATGCCCTGATGGAATTGCGTGTGATGCTTCCCGCGCACCCCTGGAATACATGTACCCTGATGGAATTGCGTGTGATACTTCCCGCGCACCCCTGAAATACACGTACCCTGCTGATTTTGCGTGAGATACTTCCCGCGCACCCTTGGAACACACGTGCCCTGATGGAATTGCGTGTGATACTTCCCGCGCACCCCTGGAATACACGTGCCCTGATGGAATTGCGTGTGATAGTTCCTCCGCACCCCTGGAATACACGTGCCCTGATGGAATCGCGTGTGATACTTCCCGCGCACCCCTGGAATACACGTACCCTGATGGAATTGCGCGTGATACTTCCCGCGCACCCCTGAAATACAAGTACCCTGCTGATTTTGCGTGTTTTACTTCCCGCGCATACCCCTGGAATACACGTGCCCTGATGGAATCGTGTGTGTTACTTCACGCGCACCCCTGATGTACACGTACTCAGGACAATCGCGTGTGATACTTCCCGCGCACCCCTGAAATACACGTACCCTGCTGATTTTGCGTGTGATACTTCCCGCGCACCCTTGGAACACACGTGCCCTGATGGAATCACGTGTGATACTTCCCTCGCACCCCTGGAATACAGTGCCCTGATGGAATTGCGTGTGATAGTTCCTGCGCACCCCTGGAATACACATGCCCTGATGGAATCGCGTGTGATACTTCCCGCGCACCCCTGGAATACACGTACCCTGATGGAATCGCGCGTGATACTTCCCGCGCACCCATGAAATACACGTACCCTGCTGATTTTGCGTGTTTTACTTCCCGCGCACCCCTGGAATACACGTGCCCTGATGGAATCGCGTGTGTTACTTCACGTGCACCCCTGATGTACACGTACCCAGGACAATCGTGTGTGATACTTCCCGCGAACCACTGAAATACACATTCCCCGCTTGGCGTTCGCTGTTTGGCAGCCCTGTGAACTGGTCCAGGGTTAGCGCAGCCCTTTGCTATGAATTGGGAATTTTTAAGGGTTTTCCTTGCGCGAGGGCGTTCTTGGGGGCGTAACTGGCGCTGCTGCAGGGTCGCTGCGCCACTCTGCGCCACGGCTGGTTTTGGAGGCTGGAATCCATGAATACGCTGTGCGATGAAATGGATTTTATCGCACGCGGCTGGCGCAGTGTATCGCACGGGGACACTGTGCGCCAGCCGAGTGCGCCACTTTTGTGCGAAATTCTATGAATTACCCTGTAAGAAAATAAGAAATTTCCGTGGTGTATACTGGCACCTTTTCTGTTTGTGCTCTACTTGGCAGATATGAGGGCTTTCCCACCAAAGATTGAAGATGACACTATTCCGTGGGTTTTATACGCGGAAAATTTAGTCTTTGTGGATTTAACAGCAATTGGCCTGCAACAACGACTAAATGCATTTAAATTTTATTTGGACATTAATGAAATGAAAATAAATGTAAGCAAATCCAAGATATTGGTTGTGGAGTCGACCTGCGGAAACCGCAAAAAAACTGATAAAAAGTTCACATGGAAGATCGAAAATAGCCGGCTTGAAATAGTGGATTCTAACATATATCTGGGAATATGTATCAATGAGTTGGGTCACTACTCCCTTATTAGGGAAAAACTCATAAAGTTAACCAACCAAGGAAGAGCCCTATATCATTGGTATGGCACCTTCTCCCTCATACCAGTTGCCATCTTTTTTTTAAAAAAAAGTTACACCAGTGATAACCTATGGGGTAGAGGCATTGCTGACCCTATCATGGAAAGTTTGGAATATACGTGAAGCCTTCTTCTGGCGTAAAATTCTAAGATTACCAAATGCAGTGAATGCAGCGGAAATAAGATATGAACTAAGACTGCAGTCTGTGTCATTGATAGTTCTATGGAAAACTTTATCTCTGTTCAGAAAATGCATCATAGCCAATCCCCCTGAACCTGTTGAGGTGCTAAAAGGGACTCTCTCAAACAAAGACAAACATCTATTCAGATGGAAAGTGAGTTGTATGGAACATTTAGAAAATCTAAAGTCGGATTGCAAAACCTTGGAAAGCAATCCAAATAAAGTGAAAAAGCCTATTCTGATAAGAGATTGGCTGACCACATTTGAACAGAAAAAAGAAAATAAACTGTGTCTGAATATCACCTGGGAGAATTGGAAAATTAATGAACTACCGGCTTATTTAATACAATTTCCATCACCTTATTATAGAGACTTGTTTCTGAGTTGCAGATTAAACATCTTGCTTTCAAACGCACTGCTTCTGACAAAGAAAATGAAAACGGCTCAGGAAGCAGTCAAGCCACAAATGATTGAAACAACAAGACATCTGTTGCTAATATGTCCCCTGCTATCAGATCAGAGAGCAAATGTAATGCCATTCTTGCAGTCAGAACTTATTCAATATGGGGAAGAGATTACCCGGGAAAGACTTTTGACGGCGACGAAAATCAGAAGAACTATTGATGTCTTGAAATTTCTTGAAAAATTGATAAAAGTGGAGTAGATATAAGGAACTTATTTTTTATATAATAAAGGATGTCATCCTAAATTTTGTTAAAGCTTGGAAGTGTGTCAATCAATAAAACACATAAAATAAAAAAATAAAAAATTAGCACTGCAAGTTATCCTTCAGTCTTCAGGGTAATGAGATTGAGATGGTTGACACATTTAATTATGTGGGTATAACTGTCAGGGGCTTGAGGGTAGAGACGTGCCCACAAAGCCGAGGGGAGAAAAGTGCACAAGAGAGAGCAGTGTAAGGAGTCCTGCAGACAAGAAAATATCAGCAACAACTACAGACAGGCAACAAAGGCAGTGAACAGAAAGGGGCAGGGAGTACACGGAATACAAATATGTTAGGTATCCAATTGTGGTGTACACAGAATGGGGGAAGAGTTTACCACTGGGTCTGGTAAAACTCTAGCCTTCTGAGCAGATTACTGCTACAGGGCCCCACTCTGAATGCTCATGGAAAGGAGCAGCAGGAGTGGGTGTCTGAAACCTAAGGCATGAACAAGGAAACAGTACTCACAAGACTAAAGTCTGCATGGTTCCAGCAGAAACTGAACAATGACTGCCTCCTGAAGCAGGAACAAGCACACTGTTAACAATAAGGTACAAAGTATAGCACTGAAATGCGACAAAGGGAAGGGGCAGAGATTGCCTGCTGGGAAACCCAGCTGCCGAACTCTGAACAAAGGGGAATTACATAAGCACATGTGAGGGCAAGAACAGTAACAGAAATATCCAGAGCGGAATAAGAAGTCAAAGTAAGCAATGTTCAGTACAGAGACCAGGAATGGAAGAGGAAAAACAAGACAAAAGAAATCTAAGTACAATGGTGCAGGAGAATGGAACTGAAGACTAACAACTAAGGACTGGAATCAAGTAACAGCGGAATGTACTATAGACCATGAACAAGAAAACTAAGGACGGAAATTCTGGAATAGGATGACAAGGACTGAACTGCAGACTGGAAACAAGGAATTCAAGGACAGGGATCAGAAGACTACACAACTACCAGAAGACTACAAGCACAGGAGCAGGGCTGCAATGCAGAAGGCACAGAGGTGCAAGGCAGAAGGCAGGGGAGTGTAGGCAGAGTAGTAGGGCTGCAAGGCAGAGTGCACAGGGCACTGGAACCGGAGCAGGTTCTGGCAGCAACAGGAAACAGCAGAAATCCAAGGATCATAGGACACAGCCATGTGCTCCTGGAAGGCTTAAATAATGGGCTGCACTGTGAGGCAGCAGGCTAATTAGTAGCACGGCTGTGAGTAATCTGCCTCCTCCCTCTCTGGTCCTGGGAAAGTGAAAGCAGCACTGATTTCTAAGTTTTCTGGGGATTGTGGTTCTAAGAATGCTGAATAGGAATAGCCAGGGAATAAGAACTGCCATAAGGTGTATTATGGAATATGTAGTTTGCAAAATTAAATAAGGAAGTACCAAAGTCTTGCAATCAGAAAATAAAAACAGATATATGAATAGGCATTGTCCACGGAGGATCATGGAGAGGAATGAATCTACGATGGGTGTCAATTGGTGCTCCGCTGACAATGTCATGACAATAACATTGGATTCATGTCTTTGATGGAAAACCCTAGGGGAAGCTGTGATAACATTCTCTAGGAACCGCAAGGATCGATTATTATCTAGCGCAGTGGAGGTTATACCATGCAGGCCGTGTCTGCACCCACATACAGCATAGAGGTTTGGGGTCATATAGACCTTACGATATTCAAACCGTGTAGAATAAAATTGTGAAAAAAACTGGTATCACTTCACTATAGTGCCCTGACTATTCCATCTTGGCTTAAGGCTGGCCAGTGAGGTATAATGTATCCAATTAAACTAAATCCCTTGTTGTATTGGGGGAAGGTGTGGACCAATGACTTGCTAATAGATTATCGTTGATTTTAACTGCTATATTGGATCTGCCTGGATTCACATCATTACCCTGGCTAAAATATGTATAGGGCATGTTTGTCAAATGTGGTATTACAGATTTCTGTCTCTCTCCACAAAATCTGAGACCCCAGTCAATAATGCTTCAAATTGACGCATTTGATGTGTGGATCTTAAATGAGCTAAGTCGTGTAAGGGCCAAGATCAGGTTAGCCCGGGACTATCTACGGAATAAAGACCTCTTTATATTTGAGTCCTACCTTGACAGGTTGGACACCAGTAGTCATTTGTTGCAACTGAAATTGCATCTGGGAATCTTTCAGATTGGGTATTTTACTGCAAAATGGGGGCAGCACAATGTGAAATTGTGTAAATATTGTAAAATTACCACTGAAACCATTTACTGCAAAATGGGGGCAGCACAATGGAAAATTGTGTAAATATTGCAAAATGACCACTGAAACCATGTCAGACCTGTGTTTGTCCTTTATAAACACATTTTTGTCTTTGTTGACTGTAACTTACTACATGAGGGTGTGAAGACTGTTAGTGGTGACTTGATTTATGTAGCCAGTTAAATGATAACATCAAAGAAAACTAACTGGTATCATATTTAAGTGGCACATGGAAAAAGAGAATTGCGTATATGCCGGTTAACACGTAATCTATTACACTTCGATTCATAACATTTGGTCATATGTTAATTGTGTTTTAAATCTTATTTTAAATTCATATATTTTGATTGAATGGTGTATAACTATTTATAGCCATTAACTGAGACTGACATCATTTGCTTATTGCTGCTTTTTAACCTGTGTCTTAGAAGGGTTATTTATTAATTATGATTTAGAATGTATTCAATTGAAGTGAGCATTCTTTTTCTGTGGGTTTATGAATTTAAGCTGTTTTACCTTATCTGAGTACATGCATCTTATGAATCTTATTTCATATTGTTGCATGGTTTCGCCCTGTGATGACAAATTGTTATCTGCTGCATTTTGTGTCGCTTTCAAGGCTCAATGCTGAACTAAAGCTTGATGGTGATGATACAATTTGTTTTCTGGGATGAAGGGCTCAATTTTCCACAGTATAGAAGGTTGGTACCAATATGTTTGTGTCTTCCTTGCTATGTGCTGTTTGAAGGAGAGGCGTTAGTCGCTTTCAAACCCAAGTGACACATGTGGCTAACTGGGAAATTATGGCCTCAAGGTTCATAGAATCGAGCCAGGTCTGGATTTCAGGCTGTTCAATGTTCTAGTTCAGCAGTAAGAAATCACTGAACATTCAAGACTGGATGAATGTCAGGCAGACCTTGAGCATGTGGATCTACAATGGAGGAGAGCTCTGTCATCTGTGTATTGGTGAATGTGGATGTTGTTTGGAGCAGAGAGTGTTCCAAGTGTTTCCAAGTAAAAATCACAGGGGAGACAATAGATTCTTCCAGGACTCCTAAGCTGATGGGGTGGAGTTGGTGATCTATAAGAATCCATTTGGATGAACTGTTGGTATTTAGAAAGGTAGGATTTAAACCAGCTGAGGATGATATCATGTATACCCATGCAGTGATGTAGAATGTCAGTGAGTGTCCAGTGGTCTACTGTGTTGAATGTTGCTTAGAGGTCGAGAAGAACCAGGATGCAAGAATGGTCATGATCTCTAGATTTTAAGGGCATTGTCGATCATCTTGATGGTAGTCATTTCTTTGCTGCATCTGGGTTGTAAGCCGGATTGGTTCAATTGAAGGGTATTGTTAAATTCAATATGTTGGAGGAGTTTCATAGATTCTGCTTTCTCAAGAATTTTACCCAGGTAGGTAAGATGGGTGATGGGGAAATAGTTGCTGAGGGTGTCAGGGTCCAGTGTTGGTTTCTTGAGAAGTGGGAGGATTTGTTCCATCTTAAGGGTCAACGGGAATGTCTATTCTTTTCAGGAATTGTTGATGATTTTCATGTAAGGGAGGTGTACTTCAGATGATGGGTCTTGAGTATGGATGAAGGGACGGTATTGTCCTTTTTATGATGTACTCTTGAGGGATGCTAGAGTAGCTGTGAAGACTTCCATTGTGAGCGTTTTTGAAGTTGTCCACATAGTTGTGTTTTTCCTAAATGTGATGTGTAGTGTGCTGTCAGCTGTGACCTTGGTGTCTGTGTGTTGGTGAACCCTACCGATCTTGTTAATGAAGTTAGAATTGATGGTAGTGGATTTTTCGATTGAGTCCATTAAGAGTGGATCAGGTAGAGGATTGAAGAAGTGCTTGATGACTTTGAAAAGGGCTTTGCTTTTGTTGTTGGCCTTGGCAGTGAAGCTTTGGCAGTAGTTGGCCTTGACAGTGATGATAAGTCAATAAGTCATGTGTGTAGCAAACATTTCATTGATCGGGATGAGGTCAGATGGGCTCAGGATTTTGCCAAGTCTTTTCTTATTGTCTGATGGTTATTTATTTTGTTGAAGTTGTGTTCTCGAGTTTACCAAGGAGTGGAAGGTTTAGGCATGAGTGTGCACTGTTTTTCTGGGGCATGGTGGTTGATTTTGGCTGTAAAGCTGGTGTTGAGTACTTGGCGAATGGAGTCACAGTCCTGGTTCTTTTGAGGTAGATAGGCCCATGTGGGTTGGAGGTTGGCAAGGCCCTCCGTGAGAGCCTCCACTGGGAATTTCTTGATTGATCTGAAGGCCTGTTTACTGGGTTTCCGATGGGTGTGCTTTACTGAGGTGGTGTCACTAAAGTCAAAAGGGATTGTCAGATGGTCCGACTTGTCAAGACGGATTTGAAAGTTGATGTGGGAGGATGGGCAGGGCTGTGATGATGAGTTTGAGTCTATTACCTTTCCGTGAGTTAGGTCTTTCATATGCTGGTTGAGGCTCAGAGTGTTGAGTAGGCAGTGGACATCTTCCTTCATTGACTTGGTTGCTGTGTTGCCAAGGTTGTTGAAGTTGATGAGGAAGAGGTTGTTGGTGGGCAAGAAACATATGGTGGTGACCAAGCCTGAGAAGTCTTTGGTGAAAGAGGTAGTGGGCTTGGTTAGTCTGTAAATTTAGTATAAAGTGACTGTGTTCATTAGGAAGAACAGATAGAAGCAGGAATGGTATTCAAACTAGCCTAAAATGGCATCATCCTGTTCGGTGCATGGACATTACGCCTTGTAAATGATGATAGCGAGGCCTTCAGCCATCTTGTTTGGACAGTATCGATGTAGATTTCTGCATCCATTCGGGATGAGGTCATCTAGGATGTGGCTGAAGCTGAATGTCATCCAGGTCTCGGTAATTACGATGATGTCCAAGTCAAGTGTTTTGATGAGGTTGGCAATGGCTGCTGCGTGACTGATTGCGGAGTGTACATTGGCGAGCATCAGTTTTCCTGTAGTGATGGATGATATAGTGCTGATGGGCTCTGTGGTGATGTGGTTGAGGTTGCTGTGATGCAGTTTCCATGATGTTGCTGGTAAGCCGTGTGGTTGGCGAGGATTGTTGATGGTGCTGACAGGCTGTTTTGAGCATAGTGCATATCACTTTACCAACACCACTCTGAAAAATGTAACACCTTGAGAATTATCGAGCAACCTGGAATTAATTTGCACACCAATAAGTATGTGCATCATAATTCCTCAGACAGCAAATAAATCTCATTTAATTATATGATCTTCCACAATATTTTAAAGTGGTGTCATTTTTAGTGGCCTATTATTTATGTTGCCCGCGTACTAATGGCAGTTACTGCTTCAGTGATGCAGCAAAAATGTTTCTCTATTGTAAATCCAGCTTTTCTACATGTTGCACTATTTTCAGATAGGGACGTGCCTAATTTTCTCCAGTTAAATGATCCTTAGTAGTTCTGCACACATGGCATCGGAAGTATGGGAATGTCATACATCTCTCAGTCTAGAACTGCCTGTAAATCCCATGGTTTTTAATCCGAATTATTTTTGCTGTAAACTGCATGTTTTTTCCCTCATTGTTTCATACCTTTTCTTGTAGTGAGATAGGCCTCAGCAATCGGTAGTTCAAATCCGTTATGGGGCATGTATATCAACCTCACCTATTTTAAAGTTCACTAACTGCAACAGTGGAATTCATATGCCATCAAAGCCCTTTTCAGCACCTTGGCTAGGCACCTGTAAAACCCTTCTCCTCTCTGCTCCTTAATGTGAAGTGCCTGACGGTTCTCCCTGGTCTTCAATGCTGTAGGTTCAGATAAGTTCCAATAGAATTGTTCAGTGTTTGTAACCTGCGTGGGTGAGTGACGTGGCATCCTCTACATCCTCTCAGGCATTTGCAGCCCTGACAGGCAGAATGAGAACAGTGCCCAGATATACCTCTTCAGCTGTGCCTCTTGGGAAAGTACCATCTTAAAGTATGGGCAATGTTTACCGCTATGCTAATACCATTCTCTATCTTGTCTTCTGCAATCACTCCACTAGTGGAACAAAAAATGAAAGCAATTGTGCTTTCCAATCTTTGTCATAGTACACATTTTATCCAAAGCCGCACTTGCAACGGTTCAGATTTTCCCTAATACCGAAGTGTCTTTCACTTTTTTTATCATTTCCAAGTTAGTCTGATTCTAAATTCAAAAATTGTCTTTGTGTATTGATCAACCTGGCGCTTAGTAATACCATTTTGATCGTTGAATGGGTGCCTAATCAGGGATACTCTCGATTTTACATACTGGATTTAACAATTTGTATGCTTAAGACCATGGCTGAGGCCTCTACCCAACTAGGGTATTGTGCCATAGAATGGTGGGTCTCCACAATAACACAGTTGTTAGTTCAGGCCTAAATATTTTACTCTGAGGAATGTTTGGGGTACGGGTGAGCCTCATGAGCCTCGAAGGAACTCTCATAACCTCCATCACATTGTCACTCAATTTATTTGATATCTGAAGCTATTTGGTCTTCACTCCTCACTACCTGTGAAACCACACAGTTGGCCCACACGTGTTCTTCTCTTTGTTCCAATGAGGCCATGGGTGGGATCATTCTTGCAAAACTCAACCCCTAGAGTTTCCAATGGTTTTCCAGAGGTTGTAGATATTGCGCCTCACTACGAGTTCAGCAACGTGGTAAAAAAGTGGCGTTACCCCCGTCTTTTGGTGGTAACAGAATAACTGCTGTTTTTACTGCACCACTGAATTCCAAGTTTGGAGGAATGTAGAGGATTCACCTCTAGCAAAAAGCTGAAGGTAATTCCTCAAATTGTCCTCCAAAAATTAGCAGAATTACCACTTAACAGTAATTCCACCAAAATCCCCATGGATTTCCACCACCTTTCCACCACTGGTAATCCTGTGGTAAGCCCACGGCCCACGGTACCGAGTGGCAGCCACAGTAAATTAACGTGTAATGAGGCCCATGATGTTCTAATGGGTTATATAAATTGTTCTTTTTTTTCATTATCTAATATCTGTATAAAAGGAGCTGAGTAGAAATGGGCTCAATGATTGCCATTTGAAGTGGTTCGGGTGACTCAATCATATTAAGGAAGGGAATTATAGCTAGGATAGTGTAGGTTAGAATAGAATTAAATCAATTATAGGTCACTAAGAACCCCATGTGCTTTTTGTAGGCATAGAAGAAGGGGGAAAATCTGAATCATGTGACTCAAGAGAAACAGGTATTCCAACAGCAATAGAATTTGCGGGTGGTTTGATGTAACGGTTGACTGAATGCATACACAAATGCAGAAGGAATGGCCGTATACTGGGAAAAAACTAAATTATCGGAAGTAAGACAGAAATAAACCAGAAAAGAGGTCCAGCTATGAGCGCAAGAATTGGCTGAACATGGAAGTCCTGTAAGAACAGGTAACATCAAGCAGCCCTCCACCACATAAAGGAAATAACAACTCTGAGGATAAAGAAGCTCATATCCGAGTGTTTAGAAAAATCAGTGTTTGGGAGACAACGATACCCAAGGGGTTCCTGTGAATCTTTCGCAACCCTATAAGAAATATTTATGTCCAGAAGACGGCTATAACATTGAGAAAAGACACTAGGGATAGCGTCTCATTTACTTTCTGAAGGGCGAAACATATGTAGACAATCCCGCTGGTTTAAAATACACTTCCTCAGACAAATGGAGATGATAATAAAGGACTCATCGATATAAAGATGTTTGTGACCATCTGAGAACAGAATGACATAGCAGAATCAAAATTAAAGGATAGTTCCGGGACTTTTTTTTTATTGTCCCTACGGTTCGGCCATGTGTTTTTAAGCATAAATCGGTAGATCGTAGAAAACTTTCCTATGGACCTTACCCGACTTTTCGTCCATTAACGCACTCGAAATCAGCCACCATTTTCTGATAATCCTATCATTTCCCCCCATCGACCTGGCTCACCTGCTTTTGCGGCACTAAATGAAATCCCCCGCCCCTGAAACAGACTTTATCAAAACATTCATATTCCCCGCCTCTATCCGTGACGTGACTGTGCTGCGTAGGCAAACGCGCCCAGGCGTCTTCTACGCGACTCCACACAGAACCCGGAAACCAACACAGATCAGCTCACAACACAGCGCGCCACAATTCGGAATATGAAACTGTACTTTTAAATCAAACCGCAAGATTGTAAATTTGGTAAAGTACATTTATTTGACATCAAATGTTTAGAGAATATTCAGCGATTTGCATTTTTCTTTGCTCTCGATCCAAAATAGTTCGTCTTAGGGCGATGTTCGTGTGCAGTACACAGGGTGTTGGTTTACGATAAAATAAGCTCTTCGGTCGCACTGATAATCGCATGGCTGTTCCAACAACGAGGCACTAGGCCACCACAACGGTCTGTATGTTGCATCTAGCCGTTAGTACCGCGTAAGGGCATACTTGTACTTGGCGATCGTCCCATAAAATGGTCACGGTGGTAACGTTGTTCACGCGGAGAAGCAACTGGCGGTTGAAAAACCCATCCGCCGGTGTCTGGTACTCGTGACACATACAATAATGAAGGATGTACCTGTTTTAAAAACATAAAAAATGAAATTAGTCTCACCATCAGATCTTTATTAAAATTATTCATTTTATATATTAGGTCGGGAAATTATTTCATAGCTAGGACAGTGCAACTGGGTATTATACGTCATTTCCAGTAACCCACCCCCTCTCCTCCGCCTTTTTCAGAGCTGCCTGAGCGCCAGTGGACCACTTCGTCACTGATATGATATAATATGGCATTTGCAACGCGCCTATACACAAGTGTTTCAAGGCGTGGCGAGGCAGGGAGGGGGGGGAACAAGGAGAAGACAGACAACGATCCTACTAGGCCAGGTGTCATTCAGATCGCGCTAGTGCAGGTGTAGGGGGAAGGTAAAAGTGCAAGTGGAAGGGGATGGGGGAAGTGGAGTAGAAGGTAAGTAGCATAAAATAATAAATACATAGGGCCAGCTGGTGGCGAGTGCAAGGTAAGTGCAGAACAAGTGCTGGGAAGGGGGGGCTGTAGGATACTGAGACAGTCCCCCAGTGCAGGGGTTGACAGGGAGGCAGTGCAGGTGGAGAGTGGAAGGGCCCAGGACCGAGGTCGCAGACAGTGGACCAGTTGTAGCAGGGGAGAGGGAGAGAGAAAGCAGAAGCAAAGAGTAAGGTTTTGAGGTGCTTCCGTAAAAGGAGATGGTTCTCCTCAAGATAGTGCGCGGTACAAAACAATATGCCACATAGAACGAACAAGTACAACTTAACCCGTCTTTAAAGCTACTGTATAGTAATTAAATTGCGGTATAAACTCATCTAAAGAGTTACTTACATTATATTTGCATTTTCCATTGTGTCTGTGCGTAGGGCAGCCCCGAAATACCACTCCTTCTATGCCGACGTTATTTCTTCTAATGAACGAACATTAAATGGCTTTCGTTTCTGAAATTATATTCATTATCGTTTCTTACGTTATTGCACCACACCCCCAAAAAGAAGTCTTTCGGGATGGTCCCGGCCTGTCAAGGTCAAATAACAATACAACCTTATACTGAGTCGTGGGCCATTCCGGCACCCGAGCAAAAAATCAAAGCAGCTGACCTTCACTTTGAACGAGCACACATTCCTAGTTAGCTACATTCAGTGTAAGGCCATCTCACAGGACTTGAAATTTACACTCCATCTTTGCATTTTGTCTGCGTGCATTTGCAGCCCCAGCGAACCATAAATACGGAGACATTCTATATTTTTTGAAAAATGATTTATATTACTGTTTGGTTTAATTTAATGCGCAAATGAACAAGGGTGGAGAGACACATTGCATGTACACTGAGCAATCACTTTTATTTACACAATACATAGCTACACATATTCAATGGGCCTGCGACATGAGGAGACTCCACAGCAAAGTCACAGGTGACACCCGGGTGGTTCGCACTACTGCACGGTGAAGGGAGGGGCAAGGGTGGAGAGACACATTGCATGTACACTGAGCAATCACTTTTATTTACACAATACATAGCTACACATATTCAATGGGCCTGCGACATGAGGAGACTCGAGAGAACAGACAATCAAATTACAATCATTTAAACCGTGATGTGTATTTCTCAATGAGCTCTGCTTTAGGTGGACATGGAACAGAGGCAATGTTGGGTGGCAATGCAGTTGTCCCCTGCACAGGTTCGTTCACAACTCCATGTATGTGCCTATCTAGGACATCAACAATAAGTCTCTCAATAAACTCATATTGCATATCCTCAAACACTGGTTTGATCACCCATTGTATACTTCTTTTAGTGAAGGCCTTATTGCAGCGAAGCGTCCCTAAAGTTCCGGTCGTCCTACTTTGTTGACGGCCAACATTATGGTTATGTGCCAAGACCGCTAGAAGAGTCCGATTTATCATGCCCTCCATGCCAAAATGCAATCGTTTTGGCCTGTACTTTAGGCACATATTGTGGAACACCTCCAAATCTCCTGTGTGGCAGAATTCCGTGAGTCCCCTCAAATCTCTTGTTATAGTTTTATCAAATACAATCTTTTCAATGGCTTTGTGAGTGGGTGATGAAGGAATCAACCACTTCTTCTTCCGTGCCTCCTCTGTGGACAAATGGCCATGTTCACAATTGTGGAAATGTTGGTTTGTGGTCCAGCGGTGAACGTTGCTACAGTGTAGCATTACTGACCGCCATTTTTCCAGTAGAATTTCCAACGACCCTCCACATGTTTTTGAGCTCCACCAAAGATGGTTGCTGATTGACTTGGACCACTGTGAAATACCTTGCATATCTTTTTTTTTACCTGCAGCCGACATTTTTTTATTGATTGTTTTTGCAAGATGCCATACGTCAAATTGGTGATTTATATTTTTGTACTCTTCTCTCATTGTCTTGGCAATTGAAACGTGTCTGTCCGTGGCTATCAGGTCGATCACCATTCCCCGCGATTGTAGTTCTTGCAATGATGCTACAAAGCCAACTTTCTCCATGGCCACTGAGGATGTACTTTGTGACACCTGCACGACCACCGAACTCACAATTTTCTTACTTTCCATGTCCTGAAAGTAGTAGGTGCAGTACTTGGCTGAAAATCCTGGGCTGTCGCACTGTCCATCACCGGCTAGCCTGAACCGTTTGCCCGCGAATGTACTATCAATAGACATTTTTTCCATTCTCCAAGCTTCGCTAATGGCTGGAAATAGATAATCGGTTTGGTATTTGTAGAACTGAGTTTTCGCAATGAAATGGATTCCCACAAACTGAAAGAAAGACTCTAACTTTTTAAAACTTGAACCACTAAAAAGTGCAGCCGCTGCACAAAGTAGATTGCCTGCTGGCAGTTGCCCCAGCATGGGTTGTGCAGACCATGAGAAAGGATGATATTTTGTACAGGTGGCATGTATTTTAAGGTTAGTGCCTCGAATTGCACGAGTCACATTAATCAATGGCTCCCCACATACTTCCCCACCAACCGAATGCCCACATTTCATCCGAATAATAATATCAATCAAACAACTATCGAATACAATGAATTTGGCCTCTTTCCTTATACTGTCACTCTGCATCCCAGCTGGTTCGTCCTGTAACGTTGAGGACATGTCACTCACATGAAAGGTAGAATCTCTGATATCGTCTTCCGCTATGTTCAGTAATATTGAAGGTGTTTCATTGTCGTCCACTTCATTCTCTTCCATTGCAACATCTGTTCCTTCTCCGGCGATGGGTGAATAAAACAATTTCTTCAACTTTCTCGCGGTCTTACTTTTTGCGGGTGTGGATTCTGTAAATTGATCTCCGACTGCATCCGAACTACCAGGAGGACATTCACTATCAATGGCTGGTGGTGGTATAGCTCCGTTGTCAATCACTTCATATTCTTCCCATTGGCACGAAGCATCTCCAGTCTCAAGTCCCTGCCAAAAGGTTTGACAAGCAACATCTCTCGTTCGCTTCACTGTCTGTGTAGATCTAGTTCGTACACCCACTCGCAACTAGAGGACAGATTGGAAAAGGGATGTTCAGTTTAAACACAACTTACAGTATTGAACTATTAACAGTGAAAAACAACATAATATAGTGACCAGGACACTAACCTTCTTTTGCTTTCTTTTCTTTGAAACTTTCTTGCCTCGAACTTCAACATCAGGACGCTGTTGCTCCGACTCGTGTGTGCATGTCTCCACTTCCTCTTGCGCTGCAACGACTATATTTTCATGATAAGCACATCCATCACGCACTGACGCTCCATCGACTCCCTGAAACATAGAACTTTCATTAGTATGTATAATAATATCGAAAACACAAAATGTACTTGGGGACCAATACCCACGTACATCTCAATAGCAAAACACGAATGAACGCTTTGTGTAGAACATTCAAACGACAATTTTTCACGCTTAGTTGATCTAGTTAGATGGAACTGTCAAGATCCATACCTCGGGCTCCTCATAGACTTCCATTGATGATATTATTGAAGATGATGCTTCAGTAACTCCCTGAAACACAGTAATTGCATTAGTATGGTTTTCTATTTTGTTAAAAAGAACATAAACTTTGTGCAGGCGTCAACGGCTCATCTAAATAGACCTGCACAAAAGATCAGTTGTCTAAAATAAATAATGGATATGTAAATATGATTCGATTTGCTCGATCGTTGGAAGTGTCACCACCCAGAGATCTGCATCAACTACTAGGGGTGATGTTCTTGTAGAAGAATCTCCGTCATCTCCCTGAAACATAGTACTTGCGTTAATAAAGAAGGAAGTATAGCGGATGTAATCACGTCATATGATTTCGCTTGATCGAACTGTCAGTATCCATACCTCGAAATGCATAAGAACATCAAGGGACGATGTAACTGCGGTGCACACTTCTGCAAGCTGTTGCGCCGACCCGTAACTGCATGCTCCCCCTTCTTCTTGGACTAATGCTCCATCGACTCCCTGAAACATAGGACTTTCATTAGTAATGAACACAATATTGAAAAAAGAAGACACATAGGAGGGCGACGACAGAAGGACATATCAATGGCTAAAAACGAAAGAAACATTGTGTGTAACAATCACACTACAAGAATGCAAGATCTGATGATCTCCATCGATGAAACTGTCCGGAAACGTACCTCGAGCATCTGAGTGACATCAACGGTTGTCGTCAATATGTTGGACTCCTCAGCATCTCCCTGAAAGACAGTACTTGCATTATTTTGGATAACAATAATTATAACTGAAAACAAAGACTAGTGGACGAGTACAAGGGTGTACCATTAGGTAAAATAATTACACGATAAATTAAAACTATTGATTTACATGCCTAAAACAAGTCAGTGGCAGAATAGCCAAGTAAGATTACCCGATAGGCGCTTGAAGTGGCTGATGACTGCAATAACGACACGGATGGAGAATCTTCCGCCTTCATATTGAGTGGATACATAAATGGGGAAATTATTGTTAGCTAATGCTACACACTACCGCAAGGCCGAGAGATAAATACGTAAACTTGACTCACCAGTGGAGGGATGTGGACGAATAGAGTGGGAATAGCGGTTGAGAGCAATTTTCGCCTCGCTCGCGGTGTGTTCTTCTTTATTAGCAATGATGTGGAGTACATGTCTGAGCTAAAGTGCCTGCTGCAGATGCGGTATCGATCACCCCTCTTGTCCGCAAATACTTCTAGGACTCTACTTTCAAGCTCAGATGGTGGATATCCGCAATATCGGACCCATTCTCTTATCTGATCTATTGTCTTAGGGAAAACATGCATTATAGTACCTTCAGATTTATTATGGGTCTTCGAAGGGCAACCGCCAATGGAACAGGCAGGCATTGTGGAAAGTTCTGAAAAGTAAAGATCAACAATTCTCTATGAATACCAATGTGTTAAAAAATTAAATGACACATAAAAGGTTCAATGCAAGGTTCGTTTTGGTTCTTGGAACTATACACGTTATTCACATGCGGATAAGTATTTGAATAACTTTAAAAAAAATAGAAAAATAATTTGACTAAACTCAGAACATGTGACTAGTTCCTTGCATGTACTGTCTTGAACGAAAAGAAATTGGACGCAAAATGATTATGGTACATGGCCTTACCTTGACGAGCAAACAGTTAGATGCAGGGATCAGAGTAGTTTCTTGTCGTAGAACAGGGAGCAGTTCACAGGTTGCAAACTGTCGAGTTTCCTCGAAGTGGTCACGGAAGTTCACAGAGACGAAGAGCAGATAACCAGCACCTTCACGGGTTGACTAGCAAAGCGCAAAGAAGTTCTCATTAGAAATATGAAGCGGGTTATAAAGAATTTGAAACAGGGGTGTGTTTGTGAATGAATGACGTGTATATGTCGTGGCATTATGCGGTTTGCAGGGGGCCGTCCAGCGTGAGGGGGGATGCTTGGCAGGAGACACGGGGTCTGGAGGTAGACATGGGAACAACAACCCATGCTCTATAGACAACTTTGAAGTGTACATGGTCTTTGGCACCTCTTGGCCTTTATCGCTCCCTGACAGCTCCACTTGCCAGCACAAGTACCCCGGTGCGAACTGCCTTTGATAGGGCGGGGGGGTGGATTGGGGCGGTGGTCGTGCAGACAAGACACAGGAAGACTCGTGAATGGAGACACACTTATGTGGATTGCAGGGGGCCGTCCAGCGTGAGGGGGGATGCTTGGCAGGAGACACGGGGTCTGGAGGTAGACATGGGAACAACAACCCATGCTCTATAGACCACTTTGAAGTGTACATGGTCTTTGGCACCTCTTGGCCTTTATCGCTCCCTGACAGCTCCACTTGCCAGCACAAGTACCCCGGTGCGAACTGCCTTTGATAGGGCGGGGGTGGATTGGGGCGGTGGTCGTGCAGACAAGACACAGGAAGACTCGTGAATGGAGACACACTTAGGTGGATTGCAGGGGGGCGGCCAGCGTGAGGGGGGATGCTTGGCAGGAGACACGGGGTCTGGAGGTAGACATGGGAACAACAACCCATGCTCTATAGACCACTTTGAAGTGTACATGGTCTTTGGCACCTCTTGGCCTTTATCGCTCCCTGACAGCTCCACTTGCCAGCACAAGTACCCCGGTGCGAACTGCCTTTGATAGGGCGGGGGGTGGATTGGGGCGGTGGTCGTGCAGACAAGAGTCGTTTGCCGCAGGGCCTCACCAAGGAGAGGCCATCTAACTGCATGTAAGAGGCAGGCTGCAGGATCTAGTACATGGAAGGCAGGGGGGTGAGTTTATAAATACCTCACCCTCCCAGGAGAATATATGGGTGCAGTTCACCCTGGAGACCCTGGATGCCTAGGCAGTTAGTCAGCAGCAGGCTGGCCTGTGGTGGCAAGGCGGCACGGGCCAGAGGGGGTCATCTCTGTACCCGGTGCCCAAAAGGATGATTTATTATGATCAACCATATTGATTATTTACCTATAACCATGTTTTGTATCAATAAAATCCAACGGCCTTTTATTGCCAACGCTTGAACAAAGTGGTGTGGTAAGTATTTTTGGGGGAGGAGGCAAGGCCGGGAGGCTTGATGCCAACCCGCAAAATAACATATGTATGTCTGCTGCATATGGGTTCAACGGTTATGTGGATTGAAGGTGGGCAGCCAGCGTGAGGGAGGATGCTGGCCGGAGACATGTGGTGTGACAAGACAAGGCACAGGAGGACTATTCAATGGAGACACACTAGATTCATTTAAAAAATCAAAACAACCATTGTTAAAATATATGTTGGGTTTTATTTTAGATCTTAATTTCAATTGAACATAAATAATAAACATTACACATTGTAAAGTTCCGGTTGCAGCACATCCAGGGAAAATCCGCGGTATTGTCCACTGTCGCTGGGGAAATGTTGTCTAATGGCAAGTACCGCACAGGCAGGTATTACTCTCCGAACGCGGTGTCCGAGCCTCCCGTGAAGCCACCAAGTGAAGCAACGATAGGCCACCAGCCTGCACCACCTGTGAAAATGAAAGATGCAAACTGTATTAAAATGACAAAACTTTCTTATCACTGTCGATTCAGGTAAAAAATGTCATTCTGCTTTGAAAAAAATTCTATCTAGAAAATGCACAATATGGAACCAATTTACATGCATTCGAATGATATGTAGATGTAATTTTATATGTGGGAGACGACCATGAAATAGTAGTGGCATCACTGACATCACAACCAGAGTATACTTACTCGTTACTCGGATTACGCGGACGAACAGTGCCGCGAAGTTCGTGCATAAGCACCATCATCATCCTCAACACGGTCCGTGAGAGGCAGGCTTCCCTGAACTCTGGCAGCTCGGTGATGCAATGCGGACTTCGCTCGCCTTCCGAAATGTAGGCCAAGCACCCGGAATTTTCACGGCAGCAGCAGTTCTCCTCCTCAGTTGGCATTAGCTCGCACCGATTGCACGTGCACCAGGTGGAGACGCCGTCCATGCGACATGGTCCAGGCTCTTCATCCGTTGACTGGTCCTCCCAACTGCCGTCCGAATCCCCATCGTTTTCGCGTGCTTGCCTTTCCAGTAGTTCCTCCTCGGTGTACTCGGGCTCGTACATATACGGCATTATTGTAGCCATTGTGTGGTAAAGAAAGTAAAATAATTTACAGAGATGGTACAGGTGTTCACAAGGCCTAGAAGCGGCGAAGGTAGCTGACCAGAGCACAGAAACGAGTCACAGAATACTCAAAGTAACACAGAGAGAGGAATGGAATCGGAAATCTGCTGCTGTGTGTTGTGAAACGGTGTGTTTATACTTATTGAGGAAAGAGGCGTCCTGCCATTTCCATGGCGACACTTCATTAGCTGAGGCGCAGCGATTGTTGACACGAAACGTGCTTTGGCGTTGGGAAATGGGCGGTACGCGTCTGCTGATGTCAGGCTCAGGGGCGGGGATTTGATTTAGTGCCGCAAACGCAGGTGAGCCAGGTCGATGGGGGGAAATGATAGGATTATCACAAAATGGCGGCTGATTTCGAGTGCGTTAATGGACGAAAAGTCGGGTAAGGTCCATAGGAAAGTTTTCTACGATCTACCGATTTATGCTTAAAAACACATGGCCGAACCGTAGGGACAATAAAAAAAAAAGTCCCGGAACTATCCTTTAATTAAAATCTCATGTTTCTATTGTACAATTCTTAGAAAACTAATTTAGGTCTGCAAAAGAATTGTGTCACTTACTAACCCCACTTTTTGTAAAATATTTCTATAAAGTTGATGCAGATTTGGTTCGTGAAAATGTGCCTGGAGAAAAGGACCCATGAGTAATCTTTAATGTTTTTATGTTGATGTATGAAAATATGAATAAAATGTGTTTTAACTTGAAAAGATTGGAGACAGCATGTGATACTTATCTACAATTGGTGTAGTGATAAGGTATAAAAGTGGTGCATTTGTTGGAATAGAAGAAGACCACAGTACTGAGAACTCCATGTGCATTTTGTAGGCTCAGAAGGCCAAAACACAGAGAATCCCATTTGATGTTAATACTCTGGGGAGGCCAAAGCAATGGGGATACAGCATGTGTTTAGAGGGTGGGAAAGAAAGTAAAATCAGTAAGACCCTCATGTACACTTTGTAGGTATATGAGAATTCCAAATGTGGGGAACCCCACATGCAATTTTCTGGAGGAGGAGAAGGCCAAAACACTGAGAACTGCATATGGCCCTCATTACAACACCGGCGGTAACCAATGGCGCTATTAGCACCATGGTTGCTGCCGGTATTGTAATGAGTCCACCATGGTGCAGTGGGGAATTACCACCCCATTCCAAGGTTGGCGGGGCGGTAATTCCCCATGCACCGTTGGCCCTTCCCCATTCCCATTTTTGCTCCATAGGGCTCAATGGGAATGGGGAAGGCGGTAATTACGGTACTGCAAATTGCGGTGCCGTTATTACCTTCAAGGTCCCTTTGCGGGTCCCTACTTTAACGGCTGGTCCAGACCAGCCGTTAAGGTCGGGAGACGCAAAGGGACCTCGTAATTAGGCGCTAAGAGGTTAACGGCGCCGCAGCCTTTTACGGCGCCGTTAACCCCTTAGCGCCAGGGTCGTAATGAGGCCCCATGCATTTTGCTAGTGGAGGAGTAGACTAAATCACTGAGAATCCCTTTATGCATTTTGTAGGCGGGGGAGAAAGCCAAAACACTGAGAATCCCTTGTGCATTTTGTAGGTGGAGGAGAAAGACCGACCCAGGCGGAAAACCATGGTGCTAATAGCACCATGGTCCATACCGGTAACTTACCGACTCCGCCATGGAGAAAGGGGGAATTACCACCCCATTACAAGGTTGGCGGGGCAGTAATTCCCCCTTCCTCCATGGCCCTTCCCCATTCCCATTTTTTCCCCTTAGGGCTCAATGGGAATGGGGAAGGCGCCAAGTACGGTACCGCAAATTGTGGTACCGTACTTAGCACCAAGGTCCCTTTGCGGGTCCCCACTTTAACGGCTGGTGTACACCAGCCGTTAAGGTCGGGTCCCGCAAAGGGACCTCGTAATCAGGCACTAATGGATTAACGGCACTGCAGCCTTTTACGGCGCCGTTAACCCATTAGCGCCAGGGTCGTAATGAGGCCCAAAGCATGGAGAAACCCACTTGCATTTGGTGTGGCTTAAGATAAGGCCAAAGTAAAGGGGGGTGCTCGAGAGCAGCACCATGATGGCTGCTTTTATTCGAACTTCTGGGCACCAGCCATAAATCCATTCATAATCTGCCCATTTCCAGGTTGATTCACCCATACATTCTTTGGGAGCAGCACTGAGGGTGATCTGGACCTGCTACCAGGTTGCCTTTGACCTGGGCTGTGACAGCTGACAGAGATCGCCGCGATTCGAAGGTGCAGGCCCCCTGGACTAGAAGTGGCAAGGCTCAAGAGGAGAATTGTGATGGGGCAGCGTTGCGGAGTCCATATTGCAGCCAGGGGCTGGACAAATAGGTGGGGGGCTGGTGCTGGGGCACTCCCGTTTGGCCATACACATGGTCCTGTTGCAGGTTGTGTGCAGGGCGGGAGACACTGCGGGGCTCTAACAGCAGACAGCACATGCTGAGAGCTACTGAATATGACCGGTGGAGGCTGGCCAGCTCATTTATTCACTTCAGTCCATTGCAGACATGTATGGTGCTGCAATCTCGAGAGCGGCAGCACCTGTTTGCCGCTCTCGTAACACTGCTACCTTCGAGAGGACTGAGCAGCCCGGCTCTGCCGCCACCACGGGACTGGAAATAATGGGCCGAGTAAATTGCGGAGCACGTACTTGGAATGTGGAGCTGTGGGGAGGTGCATTATATATCAGAAGACATTGGGAGCTGCAGGGTTATGGCTGGAGGGCACGGGTGCCTGTCCCCGGTGCTATGGTTTGGGTCTGGGGGCGGCAACTCGTGCACTCCCAACATTGAGGCGGTCTCCTGCACTGGCACTGTGCTGTTAGCGCAGGAGATAACACTATTACAGTTAAGTGCACAAGTCTGGCGAAAGGTGCAGTGGGGGCTGCTGGTAGGCTTGCAGACGGGGGAGGCCTAACATATCAGCAGGCAGCAGATGAAAATGTTCCTGTGTGCTATAGCAATATTGCACCCTACGGATTGGAACTGCACATCCACCTGGAAAGCAGAGGCACAGCTCCTGAAGACTACTGCTGCCCTTGGGTGCTTCTTTGAGAGTGGGGTCTCCTGCAGTGCTGCAAAGCTGGTGGTTCCTGATTTCTCCAATTACCATGGTGACTGGATTGGGCTCTTACCTGATTTTTCGAAAAAGGTAAAGGTGTCGCAGAGGAACTTCTTCAAAGTGAAGAAAAGACCCAGGTATCGAGTATTCAAGTATGCCATGTTGTTCCCTGTGTGCCTGCTTGTGGAATATAATGGCATAGCCCTGTTTTATCAAACTCTGGAGGAGGCAAGTGACTTCCTAGATGGGGCTGAAGATGGGACTGGATCGGCAAGTAACATACATGGTCGGGGAAGGGCTTCAGCCAAAGTCCTGGATTGACACTATGGTCATATAGCGGCTGCCCAGTCTGGCTGCTTGGTGCTAAATTCCTGAGGGGTGTTCAACCATTGGGGTCTATGGCTGAGCTGAGGTTATGGCAGGAAGGGGTGGCTAAGCCTCGAGAGGCTCCTATGCTTCAGCTGCTGGTGGTTTTCTGGGTGGGAGGGGGGTCAATACCAGCAGTTTGGTGTTGTCAGTGGGAGTGGGGCAGCGGGGACCAGGGAGTTTTTTGGTTAACAAATGGGAAGGGGTTGGTTTGGTTTTATCAGCATACACACTTTTGGCCCCTAGTTACTCCACAAGGCCAAGTAGTGGGGAGGGCTTTGCTGAGAATGGCAGTGATGAAGCTAGCCGGGGGTGGAAACGGAACAGAATCATGGCTCGGCTCTTCGTGTGGTACGCAATATGGTTTGATCTAAGAAATTACAGGGACACTGTGGGGGTTTTGTGCATGACGTAGAATGTCAGATGGCAGAAATGCCCCTCGAAGGCAAGACAGGCCCTTTTATATATGCAAAGATACCGTGTGGGTATCGCTCTCCTTCAGGAGACGCACCACTCCCAACCAGTGAGTCTGCATTTGCCAAGCCATGGGGTTGCCACAGATAATTCTGATCATACTCCTGGTACCCCTGTGAGATATGTATACTGATCAGGAATACTGTTGGGTTCCATTGCACGGAGGTAGGTAGAGATACTGAAGGGAGCGCCCTGGTTCTCACAGGATTGATACAGGGGAGAGACTTTAAGTTTGTGAATTATTATGGCCCCAATACAGACTCGATCGAGACCCTGCAATTTATCCACAAACATCTTAGACGGCACCCTGGTAACAAGGTGTGCTGGGCCCAGGACTTTAATGCTGTTATGTGCAACTCACTGGCTAGATCGGGGATCATAGCAGAGGGGTGTCGAAAGCCACGGGTAAACTGCTGCAGATTGCGCTAATCAAGGCTTGGTGGAGATATGGCAGGCTCATCACGGCATAGAAAGTGGGTACACGTTTAGATCCTCTGTTCATGGCTCGACTTCCAAGCTCGATTTTATTCTGGCTTCCACTAATGGGTCGGGTTCTTTCTCAGTAATCTACTATTCTAGCTCACACACTATCCAATCACACCCCAGTGGTTGCAAATCTCTTGATCCAGGGGAACTAGCAAGGGGGAAGAAGCTGCCATTTTAAAAATGAAAGCCTGCGATACACAGTGTTTTGTGAGGAGATCAGGGAGAGCAATATTCGGTTCTTCCCGGAGAATGAGGCTCAGTATCCAGCGTATTCCACGCTATGGGAAGCTTTCATATGTGTAATAAGGGGTTGGTGCATTGCCAAAGACTCAGGAATTTTAAGGATTATTCGATCTGAACTGGCTGCCAGCGAGACTCGGTTGCGGGTCATAGATTATGGGGCAGGGTTCCTCACGGACGAGGGTGCACAGGCCAGATTTCGAGAGCAACTGGGAGTGTTTCATGAGGCTGCTGAATGAGAAGTCCGGTTTCTTGATAGGTCCGTGATGATGCACATATATGGAGAAGGGCAGAGGACTGGAGCTACATTGGCTCATCTAATTAAGGCTGAAAAGTCTCACATTCCAGCGGTCAAGGATCAAGTCAGGAGGCTCTCGCAGACCGACAAAGGGATTATGAGGGCATTTGTGAGCTACTACACAGCCTTGTATTCATCCAGGTCCACTGTGAATCAGGGCATGCTAGAAGAATATCTGGATCAAGTTGGTCTTTACTGGTTGGCTCAGGAGGAGAGGGAATGGTTGGGAAAGCCGTTAGTGGAACTGGAGATCTGCAAGGCAATTAAGTCTCTACCTACGGGGAAGGCTGCTGGCCGGATGAGCTTTCAGCCGACTTTACAAGACCTATGCAAATATTTTGGTCCCCTGCATGCTTCGTATGTACCAGCAAGTATTGCAAGATAGGAAGTTTTGGGCCTCAATGCTCAAGGCTCTGGTGGTCCTTCTCCTAAAGCCAAGGAAATACACAGAAAATTGTTCATCCTATTACCCGAGATCCCTAATAAATCTGGACAACAATATCTTAGCTAGGGCACTGGCCAATAGACTTGCAATGGTGTTTACTGGCCCATCAGGCAAGATTTATTCCCGGGCGGTCCACGTCCTATGGGTTCTGCAGACTTTTTGGTCTCCTCTCGGTTCTGGAATGTCAGACCTCGGTAGTCACAGCCTTTCTTGACGTGGACAAGGCGTTTGACTCGATTGAGTGGCCTTTTCTCTCTACCATTCTGAGGTGTGTGGGGATGGGGGAGAACTTTATAAGAATGGTTTCTTTATTGTATACAGACCCTATGGCTCATGTTAGGGTGAACAGTAGGCTCTCCACCACCATTGGGATGAAAAGAGGGACACAGAAAGGGTGCCCTTTGTCCCCTACTGCTTGCCCTTGCAGTGGAACTCCTGGTGGAAATGTTTTAGTCTAGACACTTAGAGAGGGGCATCCAACTGTTTATGCACAGGTTAATGATTTCGCGTTATGCAGATGATTTAATTCTCTTCATTAAGGAACCTGCTGCAAATCTACCGCCCATTGTTATGAAGGATGTTTTGAGTTTTGGCCATTTCTCTCTGTAGACTTAACATCAACCCCACCAAGTCAGTCCTGCTTCCCCTGACCGACGGAACTGTGAGTTTTCAAGATAAATTTGACTTTCAATGGCATCAGGAACAAGCCCGCTCTCTCAGGGTTATGGAGGATAGATTACCTGGATTGCTTTACTGGGAGAACTACGAGGTGATACTGGTGCAAACAGAGTCGTTACTTGAAAAATGGAGGAACCTTTATTTGTCCCTGTTCAGTCATATTTCCTTGATCAAAATGGTTCTCTTACCAAAATTCCAATTGCATTCCTGAATGTGCCTATATTGGTTCCCGCAAAATTAATTAAAACGTTAAAATCAGCTTTAATGAAATGTATATGGCATGGGAAACAGGCTTCAGTGCATTGGGAGGAATTGACTGCCCCCCTTGAAAGAGGTAGACTTGCCCTTTCTGACATGGAAACCTATTGGACTTGCGGGGGAGCATCCTTTCTTCCCAGCTGCTTTGATTTGCATATAGAGAGAGAACTGGTGGCTCCATCGCTTTCGAGGGCAGTGGTTCTTACTTCACCGCAGCAGATCAGCAGGATGCGTAATATGATTGAACTCACATGCAGTGCCTGGAAGCAATTAGAGGGCAAGTCAAGGCGGGACTTGCTATATTTTCCTCTCCTCCCCATTAAGCATGTGCCGGGGATGCCTCTTACGGGCGAAAAGGTCTTTGTACAAAGTATGGACAGGTTGGGGTTGACTTGTTGGGCAACCTCTCCCCTAATGGGCAGTTTCTGATGCGGGAAGAATTTAAGGCCAAAGTGGAGGTGATGGCGCTGGGCATCTTTATTTTAGACTGCGAATTGGGTTGAAAGACAAGTTCACTAATTTTCCTCAGGAGCCCCCGGTGGCCCCGGTATTGCATGGGATGATTAGCACAGGGATCAGGTCCACGCTGATTTCCAGACTATACTCCACCATAATTGATAGGTCTACTGGGTGGGCAGGGGACTCTCAGGCTAAGTAGGAGGGGGCACTGGGAATCTCCCTTTCAGAAGATGATTTAAAAACTGCTGCATGCATATGCGAAAAAAGTAGCGATCAATTGCAATTTCAAGTTGATACACTTTACTTTTTTGCACAAGTTCTACCTAACCCCGGTGGATATTTGTAGGTTCTTCCCTGAATCACTGGACTCGTGCCTGAGGTTTGGTGTTTCTCTGGCTAATTTTACACATCTTGCCTGATCTTGCCCCAGAATACGTTCCTTTTGGCAACAGGTGTTCGATCTAATAGAGAGAGAGTTGCTGGCGTTCAGATGTCTCCATACCCTGTTGTAGCGCTACTGGGCTATACATGAGAGCTGCCTAAACATGTTAGTCAACTTCTGGGGTTATTGTTACTGATGGCCAAGAGGATGATAGCTATGGTGTGGGGAGGGGCCGCCCTCGTGCATATGATCAGTGGACGTCAGACATTGCACACAGCCACGAGCTGGAAACTGACTTCTGTGCTAGGGTGCACCCGGCCTCGAAGCCTAAGGACACCTTGAGTCTTTATGCAGCGTACTTATTGTCTAATAGCTAAAACATATCCGTGGGGTCCGATGGCTAATTCTGTTTCTAATGTATTGACTTGTTTTGCATGATTTTGCTTTGGACATTTTTAATCCTGCACTTTGGATGGGTGGGTAGGAAGGAGGCAATGGTTTATGGGGCAAGTGTGTGCTGAGTTGTTATTTGTTCTGCACTAAAACAAAATTCAATAAACACAGTTTAAATTTAAAAAAAGATAAGGCCAAAGTACAAGCAAGCTTCAAGTGCATACTATAGGTGGAGGAGAAGGCCAACTCCCTGGGAAGCCCATGCATTTATTAGGCAGTTGCAAAGGTCAAACTACTAAAAGTACCATGTGAATTTAGGTCATAAAGGAGAAAGCCAAAGCACTGAGAACTAGGTATGCATTTTGTCGGGGGAGGAAAAGTTCAAAGCACTGACAAATACATGTGCAGTATTGGGGATGGCCAAAGCACTTAGAACCCTATATGCTGGTGGAGAAGGTCAAAGCACTGAGCAGTCCACTAGTATTTGGTAGACAGAGGAGAAAGACAAAGCACTAAGAATCTCATGTGCATTTAGCAGAAATAAGAGAAGGCCAAAGCACTGAGATCTCCATGTTCACCCGTTCATTTAGTAGGGGGAGGAGCTGTCAACATACTGAAAATTCCACTTCTATTCTTCAGGAAGAATAGAGGTCAAACACACTGAAACCCACGTGTGCATTCAGTAGGCATAGGAGAGACCCAAAGTATAGACAACCCCATGCCTATTTACAAAGCAGAAGTGATGGCTACAGTGCTGAGAATCACGTCATTGGCAAAGGCAAAAGCACTGAAAACCCCACATGTATTTAGGAGACCGAGGAGGAGGCCAAAGCCCTTGGAATCCAAAGTGCTTTTGTAGGCATTGGAAAATGCTAAAACACTGACAATCCCATGCGAAATTAGTAGGCAAAGGAGAAGGCCAGCACACTGAGAAACCCACTTGCATTCAGTTGGTTTAAGAGAAGGCTACAGCATAGAGAACCCTACATGCAATTTATAGGTGCATGGAAGTACCAAATCACTGAGAACACCACGTGAATTGTGCTGGTGTTGGAGAATGCTACAGTACTGAGAGTCACATGTGCATTTATTTGGCTGAGGAGAAGGCCAAAGCTCTGACGACACAAATGAATTTAGCAGGCACCTGAGGAAGGGAAGGTACTCAGTACCAAACATGCATTTGGTAGGTGTAGGAGAGGCCCAGAGATCAGAGAACATCATTTGCATTTAGTGGGTATATGAGGATACCAAAGAATTAAGAATCCCTGTGCGAATTTAGTAGGGGGAGGAAAAGATCAACACACTGAGAACCCAACATCCCTTTAGTGGGTGCAGGAGAAGGCAAATAACTGATATCCCAACATGCATTTAATAGGCAAAGAATAAGGACAAATCATTGAGAACCCCACATTCACTTTTTAGACTGAGGGTGAGGCCAAAGCACTGATAACCCCAAGTGAATTTTAAACAGAAGGAGAAGGCCTAAGTGCAGAGAACCCCATTTGAAATGTGTGACATATGAGATTGACAAATCACTGAGTACCATATGTGTATTTTGCTGGAGAAGGCCTAAGCATTGAGATGCCCAAGTACACTGAGTAAGCAGAGGAAAAGGTTAAAGCATTGAGAACGTATGTACATTGTGTTGGTCTATGAGACATCCTAATTTTGTAGGCAGAGGAGAAGGCCAAAGCACAGATAATACCAAGTACAATTAATTGGCAGAGGAAGCCAAAGTAATGAGAATCCCACATGTCTTTATGAGGTGGAGGGAAGAGCAGGCTAAAGCATGGAGAATCACATTTACACTTTTTAAGTGTATGAGAATGCCAAAGCACTAATAACTCTACATGCTCATTACTTGACGAAGAGTCGGCCAAAGTACAACCCCACATGCATTTGTTGGGCATGTGAAAGTCATGTGCTTGTTGTATGAGAAGAAGAAGGCCAAAACAGTGAGAACACCACAAGCATTTTTAATAGGGAGAAGGCCAAAGTGCAGAGAATCCCATTTGAAGGGGCAGTTGGCTGTATTTACTTGAGCCATTTAGCAATCCCTGAGTGGACGTTACACATCGAGTAACCAGTGGACAGGCCTGGGGAATACGCACTGATTCCTTAGTCTGCATATGACTTTCATTTGCGCCTATTTGCATTTTGTTACTCCATGTCTCATCCTTTGATCTGCACGTACTGCTAACTATTTTCATAGCTCATGTTTGTTGTGACAGATCGTTACAGATGAATTTGTAGCACATCGTGCAAACGCTCACCCTAAACTGGCAGAACAGACACAGGGTGCCAGATTATGTTACATGTTGCACCAATGTTAAAAAATAAGCAACTCATTTGATAATAAAAAATGGAGCAAACAGGTTTTCTCACAAGGAAAAAAGTGAATGTACCATGTGTTCTGCAAAAATGAAGACAAAAGGGATTTACGACCTTTCTTTTCATGTTCTGTGGCAAACGTAAGAAATAAAACATCTTGCTTCAATGTTACCCTGGTGAAAACATGCGTTGATAACAGTGCTTAGGGCTAAACCTGTTTGCTCCAGTCCATAACATCTTAACAGAAATGTTGGTGCTAAATTCGTTTGATCTGCTTTTTTGCACAAGTGCCAAGCATTGATAATCTGGGAATTGTTGTCTGCGATATGCATACGTCACAGTATCACTCTAAAACGTACTTGTAAACAGATGCACAAGGTTTCAAAAACTTTTCTGGAAAGTTCTACGTTTTTGGATGCTCTTCTGCGCTATCAACTAAGGTATTGTAACCCCGGGGCCTTGCATTTAAACACTAACATAAAACAGAGCGAGCAGTGCCCTTCCAGCTGGCGTTCTTGCGCCGTCCTAGCAAAACAAGAGTCATTATTAAAAGCAACCACGTTGTGAAAGATCCCCTTGTGGGTCCCAAGAACGATGGTGCATTTGGTGTTGCTTCAAAGTCTAATTGGAAACTATAAAACCCAACCATTATATCATTCTGCAGTTCTGTGTCCTAGTTGGTTGCTCTCCTGTGGCCGTCAGTTTATGGCTGGGCTTGCAGTGGCTTTGCTTGGTAACTGGAGCGCTGCAGTGTTTCAAAATGGCGGTCGTTCATATGCCACGCACTTCACTTTGCTGGTGGAGTGCCTCTTTTGTTGTCGTCTTCCAGTGTGCGCTTGTTTGTCATTAGTGTCACAATTACAAATATTCATCTGCCGCAGTGTAAACACAATACAAATTAGCCTCAACGAAAAATCCCCCAAAATAATATTCAACACAAATTGTTGATAATAATAGTTTGAACTCATCCGCGGTTGGTGCATACTGTTCATATGCGTTTACACAGAAACCAGGATGATGTCAATGCACGTTTCACTGTCTCAAATAAAAACGAAGTAAAGACTAGCGAAGCAATATATGTTTTTATACATTTTTAAAACATCAATTTGCTGCAACTTCAAAGATTACCTAGTGTGCCTTACTTAAAATGGGAAAAACTGTGAATCAAACATGGAAAAAGATTCCTTTTTAAAGTAAACAATCCAGTAAAATGTAATAAATAATACTGTTGCTGTTTAATAGAATAGGCTCTGTAATCGCTACCGCTCATATGGGGTTTATAGTAATGAGGCACTGGTAAGTGCATGAATGCCATATACAGAGACACATCACCTGGGAGAAAGGCACTCAGTATATAATAGGGGAACTCACTGTTGGCACCCAGAGCAGACAGTGCAAAGCCAGAACTGGATTGTATTCTTATGAGGAATTTTCCTATTGTGTATGTCCATGGGGTGAGTAACAATTTACAGGCCGATTCATGGAATAATTAGCGCGGCGCAAGTGGGCAAAAACGTGCGAATCGCAGTGGAATAGCGAAAATCGCAGTGCAAGTGCGAAAATCGCATGAAAAGCAGCGCACATCGATTCATGGAAGTCCGTGCGCGAGAAAACCAGCGGATGTGCAATAAAAAAGTGCGCGGCGCACGTTGGCGCACAGGCCATCTAACAGCGTGCGCCAGGTCACAGCGAAAATCGCACAGGCCACAGCGAAATTCGCACATAGCGCGGCGCACGCAACAAAAGTAGGCGGAACACGGGCGTAACACTCGGAATGGGGAACAACTTGCCAAAACGTGGGCGTCACGGGGGAAGTACAGGGCACAAGTGCGCGGAACGCCCACACGCTCGCCTACAACACGTATTCATGGAATAGAATAGGGCAAAAAAGCGCACGCTCAAACCAGCGCACAGGCACAAACACGACCGCCACAAGAAAGCAGGCGGTAGCGTCTCTGCGGCTGTAAGAAATGTGCGCCAAAAGGTGCGCCAACAAATAGCACCTATATACTGCCATGATGAATGTCCTATACTGTGGCCCTCCAGGACAAATGACGTGCAAAGGGGTACCCACAAACACGGACACCCGCTGACAAAAAATACGTGTGCGTGTATACCGGGGTGCGCGGGAAGTCTCACACGCGATTTGGCTGGGTACGTGGATTTCAGGGGTGCGCGGGAAGTTCCACACGCGATTCCAGCAGGGTACGTGTATTTCAGGGGTGCGCGGGAAGTTCCACACGCGATTTCATCAGGGTACGTGTATTTCAGGGGTGCGCGGGAATTTCCACACGTGATTTCAGCAGGGTACGTGTATTTCAGGGGTGCGCGGGAAGTTCCACACGCGATTTCATCAGGGTACGTGTATTTCAGGGGTGCGCGGGAAGTTCCACACGCGATTGGCCCAGTGCGAGCAGGGTACGTGTATTTCAGGGGTGCGCGGGAATTTCCACACGCGATTTCAGCAAGGTATGTGTATTTCAGGGGTGCGCGGGAAGTTCCACACGCGATTGGCCCAGTGCGAGCAGGGTACGTGTATTTCAGGGGTGCGCAGGAATTTCCACACGCGATTTCAGCAAGGTATGTGTATTTCAGGGGTGCGCGGGAAGTTCCACACGCGATTTCATCAGGGTACGTGTATTGCAGGGGTGCGCGGGAAGTTCCACACGCGATTGGCCCAGTGCGAGCAGGGTACGTGTATTTCAGGGGTGCGCGGGAAGTTCCACACGCGATTTCAGCAAGGTATGTGTATTTCAGGGGTGCGCGGGAAGTTCCACACGCGATTTCAGCAGGGTACAAGTATTTCAGGGTTGCGCGGGAAGTTCCACACGCGATTGGCCCAGTGCGAGCAAGGTATGTGTATTTCAGGGGTGCGCGGGAAGTTCCACACGCGATTTCATCAGGGTACGTGTATTGCAGGGGTGCGCGGGAAGTTCCACACGCGATTGGCCCAGTGCGAGCAGGGTACGTGTATTTCAGGGGTGCGCGGGAAGTTCCACACGCGATTTCAGCAAGGTATGTGTATTTCAGGGGTGCGCGGGAAGTTCCACACGCGATTTCAGCAGGGTACGTGTATTTCAGGGGTGCGCGGGAAGTTCCACACGCGATTGGCCCAGTGCGAGCAAGGTATGTGTATTTCAGGGGTGCGCGGGAAGTTCCACACGCGATTTCATCAGGGTACGTGTATTGCAGGGGTGCGCGGGAAGTTCCACACGCGATTGGCCCAGTGCGAGCAGGGTACGTGTATTTCAGGGGTGCGCGGGAAGTTCCACATGCGATTTCAGCAAGGTATGAAAGAAGGAAAAAACGCTCTCTTGAGCATGCCCATAATAAACATCCCTCCCCAGACTCAGCTAAAGCATTCAAAGACGCAAATACCCTCTACAAATCAGCTATCATCTCACATAAAGCTAACGCCTACAATGCTCGCATTAGCAATGCAGCATCTGATTCCAAAGAGCTCTTCTCTATCCTTAGAGAACTTGAAAACCCACTTCCGACCGACACTCCCATTAACACAAGCAAAGAATGGTGTACCACTATACAAGATGCTCTTGCTTCCAAAATCACTATGTTACAAAACAAAATCAACTCCAAAAAATTACTCCTAGCTACAAAAACCCCCCCCTCCTCTAATCCCTGTACCCTTTCCAGTGACAACTCCAACCCCCCCTTCCAATTCACACCAGTCTCCCACAATCTCGTACTCGAGACTATCTCCAAACTAAAAGCATCCAACTGCAAAGGTGATACTGTCCCAGCCAAACTAGTCAAAGCCTGTGCACCCACCCTGACCCCCCTCATCACTAAATTTGTCAATGCCTCATTCAACTCCAATACAGTTCCGACTTGCATTAAAGAAGCCTGGGTTACACCACTTCTAAAAAAACCAAATCTAGACCCCACCATTCCAACCAACTATCGCCCCATAACCACGGTCCCATTCTTACTCAAAATCATCGACAAACTAGCCTACCACCAAATTCAAGCCCATTTAGAATCTAACCAGCTCCTCGGTACCAGACAATCAGGCTTCAGGCCCAACCATAGTACTGAAACAGCTCTCTTGGACCTCAAAATCCAGATGGATGCCATTAGAGATTCAGGGAAACTCTGCATTCTCCTGCTGTTGGACCTCTCAGCTGCGTTCGACTTGGTGGACCATGACAAACTCTGTAATTCACTCGCCCGTGAATTTAATTTCTCTGGGGCAGCCACTGCTTGGGTGAAATCATTCTTAACTGACCGCACCTCCAGAGTGTCCATAGGCAAAGAAGCAGCCAACCCCATCCCAGTCCCCATAGGAGTGCCCCAAGGCTCTTGCCTTTCCCCCACGCTGTATAACGCATATACCAAGCTCCTGTTCTCAGCACTCGACGATATGGGTGTCATATACACAAATTTTGCGGATGACACTCAGATCCTTATACCCCTTACAGGCAACTATGACCAGGACACTTCAACCATCAATAAAATTTACGTCATCATACAAAACTGGATGGCATTAAACAGCCTATGTCTTAACGATGAGAAGACGGAAGTCCTCATCGTAGGAGCTCCAGCCAAATTAGCAACCCTCCAGCCAGAATATTCAACCATCAACATCGACGGCACCAATATTCCAGTATCAAAACAAGTAAAAACACTGGGAGTGTACTTCGATGCTAGCCTGACCATGACTAAACAGATCAATGTACTTTCCTCCTCCACGGCCTACACTTCCAAATTAATTGCACTCAGCCGCCAATTTCTGACTCCAGTTAACTGCCTCACCCTGGCCAGAGCACTGGTCTTATCGAAATTGGACTACTGTAATGTATTACTACTGGGCACATCCAACACCAACCTAGCCAAAATGCAACTTCTGCAAAACAAAGTCCTGAGGGCAGCGCTAGGTATAAAAAAAATCAGACCATATATCCAAGACCAGGAAAGATGCCCACTGGCTCCCCATCAAAGCCCGCATCATTTTCAAAACATTATGCATCACCCACAAATGCATCACAAAAAAAGGACCCATCTACCTCAACAACACTCTGCATCCTAAAACTAATATTAGACTACTGAGATCCAATGACAAACTCCTCCTGGACCCCCCCCCGATTCAAAACCGCAAGAGCAGGGGGCAGCAGCTTCACCACTCTAGCCCCCAAACACTGGAACACCCTACCCACCACCATCAAAAAAGCATCCTCCTTCACGACCTTTAAGAAACAGCTAAAAACCTGGTTATTCAACCAATATTAGCACCCAAAGATAGGTCCCCTCCCACCGGATACTGCTGTGAATACCTAGGCCACTGTATATTTTTGTGAATATGTTTGTAACCTATATCATGTAAAGCAACTAATGTAATGTATGAATATGACTAATTCCTAAGGCATCTTATATCCTCGCCGTGACACCTGAGGGTCTGGGCGTGTAACAAATAAATAAAATAAATAAATAAATAAAATAAATATGTGTATTTCAGGGGTGCGCGGGAAGTTCCACACGCGATTTCAGCAGGGTATGTGTATTTCAGGGGTTCTGGGGAGTACCACACGTGAATTGGCCGTGTGGGCCCTCCCAGGTGTACGCCCCACAACCTCCACGGACCCTGCAGGCAGCCCACACCACGGGGGACTACCCTGCACCCATGCTCATGTCCCGCAGGCAGCCCATCCACCATGGGCATGCCCCCCAGCCAACCCACATGTCACCTTGCACTACTGATCAACAATGCATGTCTACCACCACCCCCACCCCCCTGCCACCATGGGCATCCTCCACCAGGCCCCCACTCATGTCTACCACCACCCCCACCCCCCTGCCACCATGGGCAGCCTCCACCAGGCCCCCACTCATGTCTAACACCACCCCCACCCCCCAGCATCCAGGGTCACCCTCCACCAGGCCCCCACTCATGTCTCCCACCACCCCCACCCCCCAGCAGTGCAGGGACAGCCTCCACCAGGCCCCCACTCATGTCTACCACCACCCCCACCCCCCAGCATCCAGGGTCACCCTCCACCAGGCCCCCACTCATGTCTCCCACCACCCCCACCCCCCAGCAGTGCAGGGGCAGCCTCCACCAGGCCCCCACTCATGTCTACCCCCACCCCCACCCCCCAGCATCCAGGGTCACCCTCCACCAGGCCCCCACTCATGTCTCCCACCACCCCCACCCCCCTGCCACCATGGGCAGCCTCCACCAGGCCCCCACTCATGTCTCCCACCACCCCCACCCCCCTGCCACCATGGGCAGCCTCCACCAGGCCCCCACTCATGTCTCCCACCACCCCCACCCCCCAGCCACCAGGGGCAGCCTCCACCAGGCCCCCACTCATGTCTCCCACCACCCCCACCCCCCAGCAGTGCAGGGGCAGCCTCCACCAGGCCCCCACTCATGTCTACCACCACCCCACCCCCCTGCCACCATGGCCACCCTCCACCAGGCCCCCACTTATGTCCCCCTGCACCCCCACCCCCCAGCATCCAGGGTCACCCTCCACCAGGCCCCCACTCATGTCTCCCACCACCCCCACCCCCCAGCAGTGCAGGGGCAGCCTCCACCAGGCCCCCACTCATGTCTACCACCACCCCCACCCCCCTGCGACCATGGCCACCCTCCACCAGGCCCCCACTCATGTCCCCCTGCACCCCCACCCCCCAGCATCCAGGGTCACCCTCCACCAGGCCCCCACTCATGTCTCCCACCACCCCCACCCCCCAGCCACCAGGGGCAGCCCCCACCATGCCCCCACCCATGTCTCCCACCACCCCCACCCCCCAGCAGTGCAGGGGCAGCCTCCACCAGGCCCCCACTCATGTCTACCACCACCCCCACCCCCCAGCATCCAGGGTCACCCTCCACCAGGCCCCCACTCATGTCTACCACCACCCCCACCCCCCTGCCACCATGGGCAGCCTCCACAAGGCCCCCACTCATGCCTCCCACCACCCCCACCCCCCTGCCACCATGGGCAGCCTCCACCAGGCCCCCACTCATGTCTCCCACCACCCCCACCCCCCAGCCACCAGGGGCAGCCTCCACCAGGCCCCCACTCATGTCTCCCACCACCCCCACCCCCCAGCAGTGCAGGGGCAGCCTCCACCAGGCCCACACTCATGTCTACCACCACCCCCACCCCCCAGCATCCAGGGTCACCCTCCACCAGGCCCCCACTCATGTCTCCCACCACCCCCACCCCCCAGCAGTGCAGGGGCAGCCTCCACCAGGCCCCCACTCATGTCTACCACCACCCCCACCCCCCAGCATCCAGGGTCACCCTCCACCAGGCCCCCACTCATGTCTCCCACCACCCCCACCCCCCAGCAGTGCAGGGGCAGCCTCCACCAGGCCCCCACTCATGTCTACCACCACCCCCACCCCCCAGCATCCAGGGTCACCCTCCACCAGGCCCCCACTCATGTCTACCACCACCCCCACCTCCCTGCCACCATGGGCAGCCTCCACCAGGCCCCCACTCATGTCTCCCACCACCCCCACCCCCCTGCCACCATGGGCAGCCTCCACCAGGCCCCCACTAATGTCTCCCACCACCCCCACCCCCCAGCCACCAGGGGCAGCCTCCACCAGGCCCCCACTCATGTCTCCCACCACCCCCACCCCCAGCAGTGCAGGGGCAGCCTCCACCAGGCCCCCACTCATGTCTACCACCACCCCCACACCCCTGCCACCATGGCCACCCTCCACCAGGCCCCCACTCATGTCCCCCTGCACCCCCACCCCCCAGCATCCAGGGTCACCCTCCACCAGGCCCCCACTCATGTCTCCCACCACCCCCACCCCCCAGCAGTGCAGGGGCAGCCTCCACCAGGCCCCCACTCATGTCTACCACCACCCCCACCCCCCTGCCACCATGGCCACCCTCCACCAGGCCCCCACTCATGTCCCCCTGCACCCCCACCCCCCAGCATCCAGGGTCACCCTCCACCAGGCCCCCACTCATGTCTCCCACCACTCCCACCCCCCAGCCACCAGGGGCAGCCCCCACCAGGCCCCCACCCATGTCTCCCACCACCCCCACCCCCAGCAGTGCAGGGGCAGCCTCCACCAGGCCCCCACTCATGTCTCCCACCACCCCCACCCCCCGGCCACCATGGGCAGCCTCCACCAGGCCCCCACTCATGTCTCCCACCACCCCCACCCCCCTGCCACCATGGGCAGCCTCCACCAGGCCCCCACCCATGTCTCCCACCACCCCCACCCCCCAGCAGTGCAGGGGCAGCCTCCACCAGGCCCCCACTCATGTCTCCCACCACCCCCACCCCCCTGCCACCATGGGCAGCCTCCACCAGGCCCCCACCCATGTCTCCCACCACCCCCACCCCCCAGCAGTGCAGGGGCAGCCTCCACCAGGCCCCCACTCATGTCTACCACCACCCCCACCCCCCAGCAGTGCAGGGGCAGCCTCCACCAGGCCCCCACTCATGTCTACCACCACCCCCACCCCCCAGCATCCAGGGTCACCCTCCACCAGGCCCCCACTCATGTCTCCCACCACCCCCACCCCCCTGCCACCATGGGCAGCCTCCACCAGGCCCCCACTCATGTCTCCCACCACCCCCACCCCCCTGCCACCATGGGCAGCCTCCACCAGGCCCCCACTCATGTCTCCCACCACCCCCACCCCCCAACCACCAGGGGCAGCCTCCACCCGGCCCCCACTCATGTCTCCCACCACCCCCACCCCCCAGCAGTGCAGGGGCAGCCTCCACCAGGCCCCCACTCATGTCTACCACCACCCCCCTGCCACCATGGCCAATCTCCACCAGGCCCCCACTCATATCCCCCTGCACCCCCACCCCCCAGCATCCAGGGTCACCCTCCACCAGGCCCCGACTCATGTCTCCCACCACCCCCACCCCCCAGCAGTGCAGGGGCAGCCTCCACCAGGCCCCCACTCATGTCTACCACCACCCCCACCCCCCTGCCACCATGGCCACCCTCCACCAGGCCCCCACTCATGTCTCCCACCACCCCCACCCCCCAGCATCCAGGGTCACCCTCCACCAGGCCCCCACTCATGTCTCCCACCACCCCCACCCCCCAGCCACCAGGGGCAGCCCCCACCAGGCCCCCACCCATGTCTCCCACCCCCCCCACCCCCCAGCAGTGCAGGGGCAGCCTCCACCAGGCCCCCACTCACGTCTACCACCACCCCCACCCCCCAGCATCCAGGGTCACCCTCCACCAGGCCCCCACTCATGTCTACCACCACCCCCACCCCCCTGCCACCATGGGCAGCCTCCACCAGGCCCCCACTCATGCCTCCCACCACCCCCAACCCCCTGCCACCATGGGCAGCCTCCACCAGGCCCCCACTCATGTCTCCCACCACCCCCACCCCCCAGCCACCAGGGGCAGCCTCCACCAGGCCCCCACTCATGTCTCCCACCACCCCCACCCCCCAGCAGTGCAGGGGCAGCCTCCACCAGGCCCCCACTCATGTCTACCACCACCCCCAACCCCCAGCATCCAGGGTCACCCTCCACCAGGCCCCCACTCATGTCTCCCACCACCCCACCCCCCAGCAGTGCAGGGGCAGCCTCCACCAGGCCCCCACTCATGTCTACCACCACCCCCACCCCCCAGCATCCAGGGTCACCCTCCACCAGGCCCCCACTCATGTCTCCCACCACCCCCACCCCCCAGCAGTGCAGGGGCAGCCTCCACCAGGCCCCCACTCATGTCTACCACCACCCCCACCCCCCAGCATCCAGGGTCACCCTCCACCAGGCCCCCACTCATGTCTACCACCACCCCCACCCCCCTGCCACCATGGGCAGCCTCCACCAGGCCCCCACTCATGTCTCCCACCACCCCCACCCCCCTGCCACCATGGGCAGCCTCCACCAGGCCCCCACTCATGTCTCCCACCACACCCACCCCCCAGCCACCAGGGGCAGCCTCCACCAGGCCCCCACTCATGTCTCCCATCACCCCCACCCCCAGCAGTGCAGGGGCAGCCTCCACCAGGCCCCCACTCATGTCTACCACCACCCCCACCCCCTGCCACCATGGCCACCCTCCACCAGGCCCCCACTCATGTCCCCCTGCACCCCCACCCCCCAGCATCCAGGGTCACCCTCCACCAGGCCCCTACTCATGTCTCCCACCACCCCCACCCCCCAGCAGTGCAGGGGCAGCCTCCACCAGGCCCCCACTCATGTCCCCCTGCACCCCCACCCCCCAGCATCCAGGGTCACCCTCCACCAGGCCCCCACTCATGTCTCCCACCACCCCCACCCCCCAGCCACCAGGGGCAGCCCCCACCAGGCCCCCACCCATGTCTCCCACCACCCCCACCCCCAGCAGTGCAGGGGCAGCCTCCACCAGGCCCCCACTCATGTCTCCCACCACCCCCACCCCCCAGCCACCATGGGCAGCCTCCACCAGGCCCCCACTCATGTCTCCCACCACCCCCACCCCCCTGCCACCATGGGCAGCCTCCACGTGGCCCCCACCCATGTCTCCCACCACCCCCACCCCCCAGCAGTGCAGGGGCAGCCTCCACCAGGCCCCCACTCATGTCTCCCACCACCCCCACCCCCCTGCCACCATGGGCAGCCTCCACCAGGCCCCCACCCATGTCTCCCACCACCCCCACCCCCCAGCAGTGCAGGGGCAGCCTCCACCAGGCCCCCACTCATGTCTACCACCACCCCCACCCCCAGCATCCAGGGTCACCCTCCACCAGGCCCCCACTCATGTCTCCCACCACCCCCACCCCCCAGCAGTGCAGGGGCAGCCTCCACCAGGCCCCCACTCATGTCTACCACCACCCCCACCCCCCAGCAGTGCAGGGGCAGCCTCCACCAGGCCCCCACTCATGTCTACCACCACCCCCACCCCCCAGCATCCAGGGTCACCCTCCACCAGGCCCCCACTCATGTCTCCCACCACCCCCACCCCCCTGCCACCATGGGCAGCCTCCACCAGGCCCCCACTCATGTCTCCCACCACCCCCACCCCCCTGCCACCATGGGCAGCCTCCACCAGGCCCCCACTCATGTCTCCCACCACCCCCACCCCCCAGCCACCAGGGGCAGCCTCCACCAGGCCCCCACTCATGTCTCCCACCACCCCCACCCCCCAGCAGTGCAGGGGCAGCCTCCACCAGGCCCCCACTCATGTCTACGACCACCCCCCTGCCACCATGGCCACCCTCCACCAGGCCCCCACTCATGTCCCCCTGCACCCCCACCCCCCAGCATCCAGGGTCACCCTCCACCAGGCCCCCACTCATGTCTCCCACCACCCCCACCCCCCAGCAGTGCAGGGGCAGCCTCCACCAGGCCCCCACTCATGTCTACCACCACCCCCACCCCCCTGCCACCATGGCCACCCTCCACCAGGCCCCCACTCATGTCTCCCACCACCCCCACCCCCCAGCATCCAGGGTCACCCTCCAATAGGCCCCCACTCATGTCTCCCACCACCCCCACCCCCCAGCCACCAGGGGCAGCCCCCACCAGGCCCCCACCCATGTCTCCCACCACCCCCACCCCCCAGCAGTGCAGGGGCAGCCTCCACCAGGCCCCCACTCACGTCTACCACCACCCCCACCCCCCAGCATCCAGGGTCACCCTCCACCAGGCCCCCACTCATGTCTACCACCACCCCCACCCCCCTGCCACCATGGGCAGCCTCCACCAGGCCCCCACTCATGCCTCCCACCACCCCAAACCCCCTGCCACCATGGGCAGCCTCCACCAGGCCCCCACTCATGTCTCCCACCACCCCCACCCCCCAGCCACCAGGGGCAGCCTCCACCAGGCCCCCACTCATGTCTCCCACCACCCCCACCCCCCAGCAGTGCAGGGGCAGCCTCCACCAGGCCCCCACTCATGTCTACCACCACCCCCACCCCCCAGCATCCAGGGTCACCCTCCACCAGGCCCCCACTCATGTCTCCCACCACCCCCACCCCCCAGCAGTGCAGGGGCAGCCTCCACCAGGCCCCCACTCATGTCTACCACCCCCCCCACCCCCCAGCATCCAGGGTCACCCTCCACCAGGCCCCCACTCATGTCTCCCACCACCCCCACCCCCCAGCAGTGCAGGGGCAGCCTCCACCAGGCCCCCACTCATGTCTACCACCACCCCCACCCCCCAGCATCCAGGGTCACCCTCCACCAGGCCCCCACTCATGTCTACCACAACCCCCACCCCCCTGCCACCATGGGCAGCCTCCACCAGGCCCCCACTCATGTCTCCCACCACCCCCACCCCCCTGCCACCATGGGCAGCCTCCACCAGGCCCCCACTCATGTCTCCCACCACCCCCAGCCACCAGGGGCAGCCTCCACCAGGCCCCCACTCATGTCTCCCACCACCCCCACCCCCAGCAGTGCAGGGGCAGCCTCCACCAGGCCCCCACTCATGTCTACCACCACCCCCACCCCCCTGCCACCATGGCCACCCTCCACCAGGCCCCCACTCATGTCCCCCTGCACCCCCACCCCCCAGCATCCAGGGTCACCCTCCACCAGGCCCCTACTCATGTCTCCCACCACCCCCACCCCCCAGCAGTGCAGGGGCAGCCTCCACCAGGCCCCCACTCATGTCTACCACCACCCCCACCCCCCTTCCACCATGGCCACCCTCCACCAGGCCCCCACTCATGTCCCCCTGCACCCCCACCCCCCAGCATCCAGGGTCACCCTCCACCAGGCCCCCACTCATGTCTCCCACCACCCCCACCCCCCAGCCACCAGGGGCAGCCCCCACCAGGCCCCCACCCATGTCTCCCACCACCCCCACCCCCCAGTAGTGCAGGGGCAGCCTCCACCAGGACCCCACTCATGTCTCCCACCACCCCCACCCCCCAGCCACCATGGGCAGCCTCCACCAGGCCCCCACTCATGTCTCCCACCACCCCCACCCCCCTGCCACCATGGGCAGCCTCCACCAGGCCCCCACCCATGTCTCCCACCACCCCCACCCCCCAGCAGTGCAGGGGCAGCCTCCACCAGGCCCCCACTCATGTCTCCCACCACCCCCACCCCCCTGCCACCATGGGCAGCCTCCACCAGGCCCCCACCCATGTCTCCCACCACCCCCACCCCCCAGCAGTGCAGGGGCAGCCTCCACCAGGCCCCCACTCATGTCTACCACCACCCCCACCCCCCAGCATCCAGGGTCACCCTCCACCAGGCCCCCACTCATGTCTCCCACCACCCCCACCCCCCAGCAGTCCAGGGGCAGCCTCCACCAGGCCCCCACTCATGTCTACCACCACCCCCACCCCCCAGCATCCAGGGTCACCCTCCACCAGGCCCCCACTCATGTCTCCCACCACCCCCACCCCCCAGCAGTGCAGGGGCAGCCTCCACCAGGCCCCCACTCATGTCTACCACCACCCCCACCCACCCAGCCACCAGGGGCAGCCTCCACCAGGCCCCCACACATGTCTCCCACCACCCCCACCCCCCAGCAGTGCAGGGGCAGCCTCCACCAGGCCCCCACTCATGTCTCCCACCACCCCCACCCCCCTGCCACCATGGGCAGCCCCCACCAGGTCCTCACAATCCCCAATCATGTGCGTAATGGACAGCCTCCACAGCCAAAAAGCCCTACCAAGTAACCCATTCACCACATGGAAATGGAAATCACATGTTACACCCCCAATGTTCATGAAGCTAATGAACCCATGTCCATCACACACAATGGTTGCAATTGAATGGGAAAACACACAACATGACATGCATGAAACCAATGAGATGATACCACACAGTGAAGTATGGAAACAAAATTGTATTGAAAAAAAAAAGAATGCTAAAGAAAGAAAACAAACTACAATGTGAATGAGAAAAAAAAAGCTGCATGTCCGTATAAAAACACAAAACTGCAAATCAGAATTCAAAAAATATTTGGCCAAAGTCAAAAGTAAAAAAATGTCCATGCAATAAAGAACTATGTAAAAAACTACCAAGGGTCCATGAGCCCAACTGAACAAAGGAAACCTACTAAAAAACCTACCTAATAATCAACTATATACAAAAAGTGGAGCAGTGTCCGTCGACTCCAAATCATAATAAGAAAGAAAGGAAACCTAAAACTAAAGAACTATATACAAAGGCGGCGGGCAAGTCCAGCGGCTCACTCCGTGGTGTCCCGGGCCAGGGCATCATCGAACTCCTGTTCGATGTCCCGGAGGCGGTCCAGTTCCATGGCCCCAAGGGTCCGCAGGGACGACGCCGTGTCCTCCTCCAACCCCCTGCGGATTGCCTCGAGGCACTCGGCCCGCCTCAGGGCCCTCCGCATGGAGTTCTCCGCCCTGACCATTGTGAGCCGCGCCTCTTCCGCCCGCCGCCGCTCCGCACCTATGGCATGGCCCAACCGCTGCCACACGGAAGACACTCTCTGTCCTGGGTCCCCCTGCCCTCCAGCCGATGCCTGCCCCTCCGATGTCGAAAGCCCCGAGCCTTCATGTCTCCCACCATGTTGCTGCTGCTGCTGCTCTGCCTCTGCCCGTGCACTGCCTCCTGCTGCCTGCACATCCTCCGCCGGCTGGGGTGCAGTTGTTGATGTGGCCACCCCTGCTGGACCTCCGACTCCCGACTGTGGCAGGGATGCCTCCTCCACCAGCCTGGCTGCACCGTCAGAGGCAGCTCCACAGGGCACCCAGGTGACTGATGGGTGGGAAGATGGCACAGAGGACGACTGGTGCGTAGGGGGTCCAGTTGAGGAGGGGGTCGGAGCAAGCCCCATCAGACGGAGGAATCCGGCCTGGGTGACCTGTCCCAGCAGGCTGACGTGGTCAACGAGCCATTCAAGATGACGTGCAGTCTCTCCATGAAAAGACTGCAGGTCACCTCTCATGGCCCGTTGACGCAACGCCACACCAGCCAGGACAGGCTCAACCCGGACCTGGATGGCCACGTCCGCAGGCAGAGGAAGGCCAGTTGACGTCAGCTCATCCCCTGCCTGAAAACGGGTCTGGACGTAGGCATCCCTGCTGGTGCAAGATGATGCAGGGACAGGATCGGGGACAGGATTGCACACAGGCACCTCCGCGGCCGCCTGTGCTACCTCCTGTCCCTGGTCCTGCACTGCACCACTAGCACCAGTGGGATCCCCACCTCCAGACCCCGTCTCTGGTGCTTGCACGGCCCCCTCCTCCACCAAACCCCCCACCAACCTGGATGACTCCGTGCCATCTTCCCCTGTTGGGCCCTATGGGGTCCCAGCTGCCCTTCTGCTGCCGAGGAGTCCAACTGCAACATCCGCCTCTTGGACCTCCTCCCGGCAGCTGCGGCCTGGGACGCGGCACCGGACTCCTCACTCCCCGACGTGATGACAACACGGGAGGGGAGCCGGGCCTTGCGTCTCCGGCTGGCGGTCGGATCCCCGCCGCTGTGCTCCACAGCACCTTCTCCGCCCTCTTCATCAGTTGACGCTGCAGACAGGGAGAAACAAAACACAGGCATCAGGGCACTGTACAATGGACACATACACGCATGACAGTTGCACATGAGTGGCATTGGCAAACCTCAGACATGTCATCACAATCCCCAACACACATGTCATTGCAACTCGCACACATGAGCCATACCACAGCCATATCGCAACTGCCACCACCATCCCTACACATACAACAGCATCAGCAGCCAAAGGGGAGCCAGACATCACATGCAACACAGGAAGTGCACCACACATGTACACACACCACCACACTTGCATGCATGTCTACACCTCTGCCAAGTGTCGCACTGTTCAGACGGGCATCCATGTCACATCTGCCAATCAGGCTTCCACATACCGCTGTCACATGCATCCATGTTGCATCACTGTTGCACCCTTGACAAATACACACACATGCACATGTACACAGTGCTCATACATGCAGCCGAAAACAACATACATGCCTGACATGACGGACATGTCTACTTACATACACATTCATCCAAACAAACATGTGTGCACGCACAACTGCATTTGCCATGCAAGTCCACACACACAAGCACCATCCATGTCTCACACATTACAGCCCTCGCATGTGTCAGACCCCCGGCCCTGTACACCCCCACCCATACTCGACCCCATACAAACAGATGTGCAACCGGCACAATACCGAATAATCACTACACGCACTGCTCACAATAGGATGTATGTACACTCACCGCTCGACTCCAGACGGGTCTGCTTCTCTAGGACCTGGACGTGGAGCGCTGGGGATATGCGTTCCAGGACCCCCATCTGTTCTTCCGACAAGTGGCCCCGGCGCCCCTTGGCATCCGCTGCCTTCAAGAGGCGCCGGGCCTTGTTCAGGGTCGTGGACCTGAAGTCCTCCCAGCGCTTCCTGACATGTTGTAAGTCCCGGACTGCCACCCCCTCCGCGTTGATGGCAGTCACGATGTCAGTCCAGATCCGAGTCCGTCCTTCCTTGTCGGCGCGGGAACTTCCGAAGAGGGCATCATACTGCCCCAGGACTTGCTCCACCAGGACACCAACTTCGGTGGCACTGAAGCTGGTGCCCCTCTGCCTCTCTGGCCGGGGGTTGTCAGTGGTCACAGATGGTGTTTGCCCCGACATGACAACCCCAGAGGCAGGAGTGGGTGGGCAACTGGGTCCTGGGGCTGGGCTGTGGAGCGATGGAATTCCAGTCGGGAGTCTTCGGTTCCAGCAGGGGTGGTCACAGCAACAGCACCCCTGGCTGATGTGCAGGCAGCAAATGGCAGTGCACGTGGGCAGCAGGCAGTCAGGCAGCAGCAGATGGCAGGTGGGAGCGTGCTCGGGGCTCTGGGGGGCAGTAGTTCGGCCTTCTGGGCAGGAGCGTGGTCTTCCGTGTGCTTACGCGTGGCCAGCTTGATACGGAGTGATTTGGCACGTGAAAATCCTGCACGTCAGCGTGAAAACTGAGGAAAGGCCCTTAGCGCGTAAGTGCGTCAGCACGCATACGCGAATCTATTGGACCAAAGGCCCTCAGCGCGTAAGCGTGTCTGTGACGTGACCCGCACGGGTGTTTCCCACACAGCACGTGATGACAGCGCACACGTGGAAAGACTGCACGTCAGAGTGTCATCGCGTGTAATTGGACAGCACGTCAGAGTTTCATCACGTGTAATTGGACAGCACGTCAGAGTCTCATCGCGTGTAATTGGACAGCACGGCAGAGTCTCATCGCGTGTAATTGGACAGCACGTCAGGGTGTCATCGCGTGTAATTGGACAAAAGTGCGCGTACACGCGATTGGCCTATGTACGTGCATATCAGGTGTGCGCGGACACTTACACATGCAAGTACGTCAGCGCACCTGTATCCCGGTGTGCGCGGGAATTTCCACACGCTATTGGACTGGGTACTGGATTTCAGGGGTGCGCGGGTCACACGCTCGCCTACAACATGCGCAGCACATTAATTTGCGCGCTAACAAAATAACAAGCTCAGACCCAGGATGAACATACCGTTCCTAGCAGCATTGGGCGTGGCCTACCAAAGGAGGAGGAGGAGGATAGTCAGGGCCAGAATATTCACACCCAGAACCAGCCTTTTCGGGATGCCTGATGACCAGGTGCATGGGAGGTACAGGTTTCCACCACACATCATACTGGACCTGGTGAGTGAGTGGGAGGATGACCTCACATCACCCACCCTGTGCTCCCAAGCACTCAGCCCCCTGGAGAAGGTCCTCAATGTACTGCACTTCTTAGCCACTGGATCATTTCAGCGGACAAGTGCCATTGTGGGTGGTGTATCACAGGCCACCCAGTCACGCTGCCTACAACAGGTCTTGAACATCATCACTGCACGCCCATCAGTCCGCAGGCACATATACCTGCCCAGAACCCCTGCAGAAAGGCATGCTGCCGCCCTGGATTTTTACACTGTGGCACGATTCCCCAAAGTGCTAGGTGCCATCGACTGCACCCATGTGGCTCTACGTCCCCCCAGGGCATCTGAGCACATCTATAGGAACCGCAAGCACTGGCATTCCATCAACGTGCAGGTAGTATGTAATGCCAAGGGAATCATCACCTCAGTATATGCCAACTATCCCGAGTCAACCCACGACAGCTTCATTTACCGAATGTCCACCCTAAGCCGGGACCTAGAAGCTGGGCGGCATGGCGATACATGGCTGCTTGGTGAGTATGAATGCCACTGCACATGCATGCATGTCAGATACTGAGCAAGGTCACAACCCCACCAATGATACCAATCACCACCTCCACAGGGGACAGTGCCTACCCTCTCAGCCCCCACATGATGATGCCAATTCGGAACCCCACCGCGCCACCCCAGGTAAGATATAACGCAGCCCACATTACAACCCGGGGCATAGTGGAGCGCACATTCAGAGTGCTGAAGTCACGCTTTCGCTCCCTTGACCGTTCTGGCGGGCAGCTGTTGTACGCTCCCCCAGTAGTGTGCAGGATCATAGTGGCAGCATGTGTCCTGCACAATGTTGCAACACGCCGGGGCCTGGCCGTGGACATGGTGATGCCCCCCCATCCCCAACCACATGCACAGCCGCTGCGCATGGGAGGGGAAAGGGCACGGGGGGAGGCAGCCCGTACACAGCTAGTGGCTAATTACTTCACATAGAAATCACACCCCTGTGGAGTGCACACTGCCCTGGCACATTCCATCTGACAATCAATGATGACTCAACCTGACACTGATCCTGAATGTCTGGAGAAAGAACCGTGAAAACCATATCAGCCTGAGATTGTTCACCTGGAAGTGTCACAATGTGTGCATCCCTACCCACACAGACACCACCAATGCAGTTTTGTGAAGTTACACATTCAAGCAGCTAAAATGAATACCCACTTGCAAAATGCAACAAGAGGACAGTGCCATGTCAGCCAACCCAACCCCAGCACCGCCACACGACACACCATGCCATGTCATGCTATTTGCAGGTAAACAAAGTAATCCCCACAACATGACACTAGTGTCACAATGTACAGTGTCCCTATTAGAAACTTGCAACACCTGAAATGCTCACAGTAATGCCGGACCAACAACAAACTTGAGCACGTACTACCATTAACATGACATCACTAATGTTAAATATTAGTAGTCTCACCACCTGGAAATGCCTGCACTCCCACCACTACCAACTGTGCAGTGTTGGCGCCATGTAGAGTTGTAGGTGCACTGCTGCCAACATGGACCACATCTCCAGACTAGAGGTCCTTGTGTAGACATGAGGAAGGGACCTGCAAATTGGGAGGTAGACACAGAAGATGAGTTACACATCAATGCAACATGCAGTGTACAACACAACAGCAATATGCACTAGGAATGTATACACAGTATTGACTACAGACTGCCCACACAGCTCATGGGAGTCCAACGTCACTGTGTAATTCACTGTCACTTGGGCACACCCTTTGCAAGCCCATGGAAACGGGAAGCAGGAGGGGTGTGTGTGACTCAAACCCAAGCATCTGAACCAAATACATTACAAGCCTGCATGTGCCCAGCCACAATGCAGCGTATGCCCACAGGAACCACGGAAGCCAACAAATCGTCCCAAAAAAATTGGGAATAAAATAAATAAAAATAAAAATAAAAATAAAAATAAAAAAAATAAAAAATGGCCATTGAAGGGCCCGGGGGGGTTGGGGAAGCCACCCAGGAGGTCCGAGGACAGGATGCACACCAGAACCCACCTGCGTGGATCCTGGGAAAATAAAACACCTCCATGGGCTCATGGCCCACACGGCTACCCTATTGTGGGAGTATCACTGCTGTCGCTATTATCACCCTGTGCAGCTGCATCCGGAGGTGGTTGCACTATGGGAGGCAGCCCACGCAAGGCCCTAGTCTGCTCCTCCATGGCTGCAAGCATGCGGGTGTGGTAGGTCTGGTTCTGGAGGATGAGTGTGCGGAGGTCCCCATGCAACAACTCACGGGATGCCCGGACCTCCGCCCTCGTTGCCTGCATCTCAGCTGAGAGCGTACGGGTGAGACGCTCCAGCTGCTGTTCTGTCCTTTGGTGTGTTGAAGCCTCAAGCTCAACAAGAGTCGTCCTGAGGTGAAGGAGCTCCTGCCTCAGGGCTTCCCTGTGGCCCTGGGACTCAATGGAGATGGCCTCCTGCAGAGTCGCCAGTGCCGCCCGCCTGTCCCTGTTGGACCCCAACATGTCCTCCCTGTGTGACTGGCAGATGGAGTCGGTTGCCTGCTGTAGTCGCTCCATCAGCCTTTCGGGGGGGACAATGGAAGTGGCCACCCTATCCATGGCCTGAGCCATCATCTCTGATGATGCTGCCTGTTGGGTTGCCATACCGTAAATGGATTGCTCCCATGCGGTATTGCCAGGTGGCGTACGGCCACCACGTCGGCGGGCACCACACCTGTCTGGGGCAAGGCGAACTGCGCCTTGCTGTGCCGGCACTGCCTGAGGCTGCAGGACTGCATTCCCCCTCTGATCTGCTGGCCCAGGAACAGGATCAGATGTCGCGGAGTGTGACCCTGCATCCGTAACCACCAAAGGCGTAGCTGCCAACACTGACATCCCCATTGAGGGTTCTGACCCTGGTGCAAGTGGGTGAGACAGAACAGAATCCCTCCCTGGAACACTCACCTGCGACGGCACGTAGGTCTCATCCGAATCAACACCTGAGTACAGCTCGGGGGAGGTGCAGCCAGAGACACCCCTTGAGAGCAGGACCTGCAGCACTTGTGGGTTCTCACCCACCACCACACCACGTCCCTCACTGGTGGTTGGTCGGCCCTCGGACCCCTCCTGGGTCTGCACCATCTCCACAACCCCAGCAGTATCAGGTGCGTCTTCCCCTGCAAAGACATAAAAACAAAGAAATGGAAACAGGCATTAGCACCATGGCACACAATGAGGGCTGAGAAGCAAGAGAACCAGTACTTGTTTGACACATGTCCCACATGACTAAAACCCTCACATGCATGCACCCTCACTGCGTATGAAGGGCAGGCAAATGGCACACACTGATGACACCAAGATGGAAGATGAACACATTTTCTGCATGCTGCCTGGCAGTGGCATCACACATTGGCCTGTGATTGGCAGGTGAAACACACATGCCATCACACAGATGGCATGTACCATTGCTATTGAGTGAAGATGGAGAGGAGGGCAGCACCTATTCATTCAGTCCAGTTCCCGCATGTAATAGCTTTTCTAATTCAAACAGGTCAGATTCTTCACCTGGAGCTGCCAGTCCGAAATGGTGCAATTGCACAGGGACATGTTTGAACAAATGATATCCAGGTAACAAAGTCACTCCACTTTACCATAGCCATGTCAGACATGTGACTAGAGGACTGCGACATGCCTAGTAAAAGTGGTGGAATGCAAACAATCTGACTAAATGAACAGTGAAAAATTAAACAACAATGTTGTGGCAAGGTGACACTTCAAGGGCAACTGGCGTGCAGTTGGGCTAGATGTCTACTGTTGGCAGAAGGGATACTGCTATGGCCAAATGCAGCTGCGCAGGATGTATTGCATGAAGCACATGGCTGACCCATACGACTCAGGCGCACACACTCTCACCTGTCACACAAACAGAAGCCCTCACACACACCATGCACATGGATGACACACACATGCATGTGCACTCACCGGACAATGCCTCGTAATCAGCCAAATCTCCCACGCCTTGGATCTGTTCCTCCGTGACGTAGGTCCCAGCGACTGATTCATGTGGAGTGAGTTCCATGTCTACTACTGGAGACCCACCTCCAGTCACTAGAGTTGCGGCATGACTTGAGGCCAGCTTACTCTTTGCCCTGCGCTTTAGGTCATTCCAGCGCTTATAGCAATCATTGGCTGTGCGCCTCACGATTCCAAGGGCACTTACGATGTCCGCAACGGTCTGCCAGTGTGCCTGGCGTTGTGCAGGTGTGGTCTTGGATCCTGCAACAATGACCATCTCGTTGTCATGTGCGGACACATACTCGACAAGTGCATTCAGTTCGTCATCCGTGAAGCTGGGCTTCCTGGATGGGCCGGACTGTGTAGCCGTGTCTGGGGCATCAGCCTGTGCCGGACGAGCACTCTTCCTCTTCCGCTTGGAAGGTGGTGGTGATCCTGAGTGTCCTGCGCCGCTCTGGACACTAGGGGCAGGAGCCCTGGTAGACTCTGTATCAGGAGTGTGGGATTGCACACTCAGCATGGGAGTTGGTGCAGGCATTGGCTCTAGTGTGATGGTGTCAGGGGGAATGTCAGCAGCATGGACTAGGACCGACACTGTCCGGGCTGGGTGTGTGAGGGCTGGGGTGGATGGAGCCGCAGCTGCCCCTGCAGCCTCTCCGCCCTGCCTACTTGGTGCAGCAGATGACCTTGCTGCCCCAGATGCACGTGGCATGGTGACATCAACGTGCACCAGCGCACGTGTCATAGGCCTGCTGACCTGGAAGTCAGCCATGGAGTCAGCCAGGTCTGGTGCCACAATGGGCTGGTCCAACAAGGGCTGAGCATGGATGGTGACAGCCACATCAGCCTCAACGGGAGGGGGGGGGATGGGGGGATTATGGCTGCCCTTGACTGGTCCTCCACACATGGGGGGACAGGCTCACCCTGCAAGTAACGACCACGTCCCCTACCGGATCCACCACGGCCACCACTTGTGGCTCTTCCAGCTTTGCCACCCTTACGGAATCCTCGCCTCCCAGCCATGGCACTGATGTTAATGTGCGTATGGGAGTGGCTGTAAAATATTGTCCTGGGCAATTGGGGGTCAAAGGGGTTGGGTACCAGATGGTAATTGTACCCTAGTGCTCTTGCAAGGCTGATTGTAACCCCTGGGGAAAGATGACGGGTCACGCTACGCACAGGAGCCCCAAAAAAGGGAGATGACGTGCACGCAACCCCTCCTAGACCATGTGTGCAGAAAGAAAAACCTGCACTACGCTGTGGCACCCAGTAACACAAGAATGAACGTATGCGTGTCACACGCAGCCTAGAATGACCTCTGAAGGGGTAGGCTACACACGGGGCAAGCACAGATGTTAGATACGTGCGTGACTCACCGTCTGCCAGGTAAAAGAGCGTGAAAAAGGAGCGCGTTTGGTTGGCAACACCCCCGCCAAAAGAAGATTTGTACGCTGTCTGAGGAGACAGGACAACAGTAGAAGGGAACACTGTTTGAGGGAACAGGCCCAGGTAAACCAGTAAAAGAGAAAAAAGAGAAAAAGCTGTCAGAGGTAACAGGGAATACGAACTTGAAACGCCGTGAAGTAAATCGCGTGTGAAACGACAAGAAGTACAGAATTCACCCACTCGCTCTCCACGAAAAGCACGTACAAGGAAATGGTGTTCTACGCGTACCTTTTATACAGGCCCACACGTCCAGCGTCACTTACGCGGCGTGTACGCGCTAGGGCCATTTCCACCAATTACACGCTTTGTCACTTATGGGTGTAGGGCCATTTCCACCAATTACACGCTTTGTCACTTATGCGTGTAGGGCCATTTCCACCAATTACACGCTTTGTCACTTCTGCGTGTAGGGCCATTTCCACCAATCACACGCGATGACACTCTGACGTGCAGTCTTTCCACGTGTGCTCTGTCATCACGTGCTGTGTGGGAAACACCCGTGCGGGTCACGTCACAGACGCGCTTACGCGCTGAGGGCCTTTGGTCCAATAGAATCGCGTATGCGTGCTGACGCGCTTACGCGCTAAGGGCCTTTCCTCGGTTTTCACGCTGACGTGCAGGATTTTCACGTGCCAAATCACTCCGTACCAAGCTGGCCACGCGTAAGCACACGGAAGACCACGCTCCTGCCCAGAAGGCCGAACTACTGCCCCCCAGAGCCCCGAGCACGCTCCCACCTGCCATCTGCTGCTGCCTGACTGCCTGCTGCCCACGTGCACTGCCATTTGCTGCCTGCACATCAGCCAGGGGTGCTGTTGCTGTGACCACCCCTGCTGGAACCGAAGACTCCCGACTGGAATTCCATCGCTCCACAGCCCAGCCCCAGGACCCAGTTGCCCACCCACTCCTGCCTCTGGGGTTGTCATGTCGGGGCAAACACCATCTGTGACCACTGACAACCCCCGGCCAGAGAGGCAGAGGGGCACCAGCTTCAGTGCCACTGAAGTTGGTGTCCTGGTGGAGCAAGTCCTGGGGCAGTATGATGCCCTCTTTGGAAGTTCCCGCGCCGACAAGGAAGGACGGACTCGGATCTGGACTGACATCGTGACTGCCATCAACGCGGAGGGGGTGGCAGTCCGGGACTTACAACATGTCAGGAAGCGCTGGGAGGACTTCAGGTCCAGGACCCTGAACAAGGCCCGGCGCCTCTTGAAGGCAGCAGATGCCAAGGGGTGCCGGGGCCACTTGTCGGAAGAACAGATGGGGGTCCTGGAACGCATATCCCCAGCGCTCCACGTCCAGGTCCTAGAGAAGCAGACCCGTCTGGAGTCGAGCGGTGAGTGTACATGCATCCTGATTGTGAGCAGTGCGTGTGGTGATTATTCGGCATTGTGCCGGTTGCACATCTGTTTGTATGGGGTCGAGTATGGGTGGGGGTGTACAGGGCCGTGGGGCTGACACATGCGAGGGCTGTAATGTGTGAGACATGGATGGTGCTTGTGTGTGTGGGCTTGCATGGCAAATGCAGTTGTGCGTGCACACATGTTTGGATGAATGTGTATGTAAGTAGACATGTCCGTCATGTCAGGCATGTATGTTGTTTTCGGCTGCATGTATGAGCACTGTGTACATGTGCATGTGTGTGTATTTGACAAGGGTGCAACAGTGATGCAACATGGATGCATGTGACAGCGGTATGTGGAAGCCTGATTGGCAGATGTGACATGGATGCCCGTCTGAACAGTGCGACACTTGGCAGAGGTGTAGACATGCATGCAAGTGTGGTGGTGTGTGTACATGTGTGGTGCACTTCCTGTGTTGCATGTGATGTCTGGCTCCCCTTTGGCTGCTCATGCTGTTGTATGTGTATGGATGGTGGTGGCAGTTGCGATATGGCTGTGGTATGGCTCATGTGTGCGAGTTGCAATGACATGTGTGTTGGGGATTGTGATGACATGTCTGAGGTTTGCCAATGCCACTCATGTGCAACTGTCATGCGTGTATGTGTCCATTGTACAGTGCCCTGATGCCTGTGTTTTGTTTCTCCCTGTCTGCAGCGTCAACTGATGAAGAGGGCGGAGAAGGTGCTGTGGAGCACAGCGGCGGGGATCCGACCGCCAGCCGGAGACGCAAGGCCCGGCTCCCCTCCCGTGTTGTCATCTCGTCGGGGAGTGAGGAGTCCGGTGCCGCATCCCAGGCCGCAGCTGCCGGGGGGAGGTCCAAGAGGCGGAGGTTGCAGTTGGACTCCTCGGCAGCAGAAGGGGCAGCTGGGACCCCACAGGGCCCAACAGGGGAAGATGGCACGGAGTCATCCAGGTTGGTGGGGGGTTTGGTGGAGGAGGAGGCCATGCAAGCACCAGAGACGGGGTCTGGAGGTGGGGATCCCACTGGTGCTAGTGGTGCAGTGCAGGACCAGGGACAGGAGGCAGCACAGGCGGCCGCGGAGGTGCCTGTGTGCAATCCTGACCCCGATCCTGTCCCTGCATCATCTTGCACCAGCAGGGATGCCTACGTCCAGACCCATTTTCAGGCAGGGGATGAGCTGACGTCAACTGGCCTTCCTCTGCCTGCGGACGTGGCCATCCAGGTCCGGGTTGAGCCTGTCCTGGCTGGTGTGGCGTTGCGTCAACGGGCCATGAGAGGTGACCTGCAGTCTTTTCATGGAGAGACTGCACGTCATCTCGAATGGCTCGTTGACCACGTCAGCCTGCTGGGACAGGTCACCCAGCCCGGATTCCGCTGTCTGATGGGGATTGCTTTGACCCCCTCCTCAACTGGACCCCTACGCGCCAGTCGTCCTCTGTGCCATCTTCCCACCCATCAGTCACCTGGGTGCCCTGTGGAGCTGCCTCTGACGGTGCGGCCAGGCTGGTGGAGGAGGCATCCCTGCCACAGTCGGGAGTCGGAGGTCCAGCAGGGGTGGCCACATCAACAACTGCACCCCAGCCGGCGGAGGATGTGCAGGCAGCAGGAGGCAGTGCACGGGCAGAGGCAGAGCAGCAGCAGCAGCAACATGGTGGGAGACATGAAGGCTCGGGGCTTTCGACATCGGAGGGGCAGGCATCGGCCGGAGGGCAGGGGGACCCAGGACAGAGAGTGTCTTCCGTGTGGCAGCGGTTGGGCCACGCCATAGGTGCGGAGCGGCGGCGGGCGGAAGAGGCGCGGCTCACAATGGTCAGGGCGGAGAACTCCATGCGGAGGGCCCTGAGGCGGGCCGAGTGCCTTGAGGCAATCCGCAGGGGGTTGGAGGAGGACACGGCGTCGTCCCTGCGGACCCTCGGGGCCATGGAACTGGACCGCCTCCGGGACATCGAACAGGAGTTCGATGATGCCCTGGCCCGGGACACCACGGAGTGAGCCGCTGGACTTGCCCGCCGCCTTTGTATATAGTTCTTTAGTTTTAGGTTTCCTTTCTTTCTTATTATGATTTGGAGTCGACGGACACTGCTCCACTTTTTGTATATAGTTGATTTTTAGGTAGGTTTTTTAGTAGGTTTCCTTTGTTCAGTTGGGCTCATGGACCCTTGGTAGTTTTGTACATAGTTCTTTATTGCATGGAGATTTTTTTACATTTGACTTTGGACAAAATTTTTTTGGATTCTGATTTGCAGTTTTGTGTTTTTATACGGACATGCAGCTTTTTTTTTCTCATTCACATTGTAGTTTGTTTTCTTTCTTTAGCATTCTTTATTTTTTTCAATACAATTTTGTTTCCATACTTCACTGTGTGGTATCATCTCATTGGTTTCATGCATGTCATGTTGTGTGTTTTCCCATTCAATTGCAACCATTGTGTGTGATGGACATGGGTTCATTAGCTTCATGAACATTGGGGGTGTAACATGTGATTTCCATTTCCATGTGGCTGAATGGGTTACTTGGTAGGGCTTTTTGGCTGTGGAGGCTGACCATTACGCACATGATTGGGGATTGTGAGGACCTGGTGGGGGCTGCCCATGGTGGCAGGGGGGTGGGGGTGGTGGGAGACATGAGTGGGGGCCTGGTGGAGGCTGCCCCTGCACTGCTGGGGGGTGGGGGTGGTGGAAGACATGGGTGGGGGCCTGGTGGGGGCTGCCCCTGGTGGCTGGGGGGTGGGGGTGGTGGGAGACATGAGTGGGGGCCTGGTGGAGGCTGCCCCTGCACTGCTGGGGGGTGGGGGTGGTGGGAGACATGGGTGGGGGCCTGGTGGGGGCTGCCCCTGGTGGCTGGGGGGTGGGGGTGGTGGGAGACATGAGTGGGGGCCTGGTGGAGGCTGCCCCTGCACTGCTGGGGGGTGGGGGTGGTGGGAGACATGAGTGGGGGCCTGGTGGGGGCTGCCCATGGTGGCAGGGGGGTGGGGGTGGTGGGAGACATGAGTGGGGGCCTGGTGGAGGGTGCCCCTGCACTGCTGGGGGGTGGGGGTGCAGGGGGACATGAGTGGGGGCCTGGTGGAGGGTGACCCTGGATGCTGGGGGGTGGGGGTGGTGTGAGACATGAGTGGGGGCCTGGTGGAGGCTGCCCCTGCACTGCTGGGGGGTGGGGGTGGTGGGAGACATGAGTGGGTGCCTGGTGGAGGGTGACCCTGGATGCTGGGGGGTGGGGGTGCAGGGGGACATGAGTGGGGGCCTGCTGGAGGCTGCCCCTGGTGGCTGGGGGGTGGGGGTGGTGGGAGACATGAGTTGGGGCCTGGTGGAGGCTGCCCCTGCACTGCTGGGGGGTGGGGGTGGTGGACGACATGAGTGGGGGCCTGGTGGAGGCTGCCCCTGCACTGCTGGGGGGTGGGGGTGGTGGGAGACATGAGTGGGGGCCTGGTGGAGGCTGCCCCTGCACTGCTGGGGGGTGGGGGTGGTGGGAGACATGAGTGGGGGCCTGGTGGAGGGTGACCCTGCACTGCTGGGGGGTGGGGGTGGTGGGAGACATGAGTGGGGGCCTGGTGGAGGGTGACCCAGGATGCTGGGGGTTGGGGGTGGTGGGAGACATGAGTGTTGGCCTGGTGGAGGCTGCCCCTGCACTGCTGGGGGGTGGGAGTGGTGGGAGACATGAGTGGGGGCCTGGTGGAGGGTGACCCTGGATGCTGGGGGGTGGGGGTGGTGGGAGACATGAGTGGGGGCCTGGTGGAGGCTGCCCCTGCACTGCTGGGGGGTGGGGGTGGTGGGAGACATGGGTGGGGGCCTGGTGGAGGGTGACCCTGCACTGCTGGGGGGTGGGGGTGGTGGGAGACATGAGTGGGGGCCTGGTGGAGGGTGACCCTGGATGCTGGGGGGTGGGGGTGGTGGGAGACATGAGTGGGGGCCTGGTGGAGGGTGACCCTGGATGCTGGGGGGTGGGGGTGGTGGGAGACATGAGTGGGTGCCTGGTGGAGGCTGCCTCTGCACTGCTGGGGAGTGGGGGTGGTGGGAGACATGAGTGGGGGCCTGGTGGAGGCTGCCCCTGCACTGCTGGGGGGTGGGGGTGGTGGGAGACATGAGTGGGGGCCTGGTGGAAGCTGCCCCTGCACTGCTGGGGGGTGGGGGTGGTGGGAGACATGGGTGGGGGCCTGCTGGAGGCTGCCCCTGGTGGCTGGGGGGTGGGGGTGGTGGGAGACATGAGTGGGGGCCTGGTGGAGTCTGCCCATGGTGGCAGGGGGGTGGGGGTGGTGGGAGACATGAGTGGGGGCCTGGTGGAGGCTGCCCCTGCACTGCTGGGGGGTGGGGGTGGTGGGAGACATGGGTGGGGGCCTGGTGGATGCTGCCCCTGGTGGCTGGGGGGTGGGGGTGGTGGGAGACATGAGTGGGTGCCTGGTGGAGGGTGACCCTGGATGCTGGGGGATGGGGGTGGTGGGAGACATGAGTGGGGGCCTGGTGGAGGCTGCCCCTGGTGGCTGGGGGGTGGGGGTGGTGGGAGACATGGGTGGGGGCCTGCTGGAAGGTGCCCCACAGTGCTGGGGGGTGGGGGTGGTGGGAGACATGCATTGTTGATCAGTAGTGCAAGGTGACATGTGGGTTGGCTGGGGGGCATGCCCGTGGTGTGGGCTGCCTGCAGGGCCCATGGAGGTTGTGGAGCATACACCTGGGAGGACCCACACGGCCAATTCACGTGTAGTACTCCCCAGAACCCCTGAAATACACATTCCCTGCTGGTATCGCGTGTGCAACTTCCCGCGCACCCCTGAAATACACGTACCCTGCTCGCACTGGGACAATCGCGTGTGGAACTTCCCGCGCACCCCTGAAATACACGTACCCTGCTCGCACTGGGACTATCGCGTGTGGAACTTCCCGCGCACCCCTGAAATACACGTACCCTGCTCGCACTGGTCCAATCGCGTGTGGAACTTCCCGCGCACCCCTGAAATACACGTACCCTGATGAAATCGCGTGTGGAACTTCCCGCGCACCCATGGAATACACGTACCCTGCTCGCACTGGCCCATTCGCGTGTGTAACTTCCCGCGCACCCCTGAAATACACGTACCCTGATGGAATCGCGTGTGGAACTTCCCGCGCACCCATGTAATACACGTACCCTGCTCGCACTGGCCCATTCGCGTGTGGTACTTCCCGCGCACCCCTGAAATGCACGTACCCTGCAGAAATCGCGTGTGGAACTTGCCGCGCACCCCTGAAATACACGTACCCTGCTGAAATCGCGTGTGCAACTTCCCGCGCACCCCTGAAATTCACGTACCCTGCTTGCACGGGGCCAGTCGCGTGTGGAACTTCCCACGCACCCCTGCAATACACGTTCCCCGCTTGGCGTTTGCTGTTTGCCAGCCCGGTGAACTGGTCCAGGGTTAGCGCAGCCCTTTGCGATGATTTAGCGATTTTGATGGCTTTTCCTTGCGCGAGGACGTTCTTGGGGGCGTTACTGGCGCTGCTGCAGGGTCGCTGCGATTCTCTGCGCCACGGCTGGTTTGGAAGCCTGAAATCCATGAATACGCTGTGCGCGGAAATCGGTTTTAGCGCACGTGCCTGGCGCAGTCAATCGCACGCGGACACTCTGCGCCAGCCGCTTGCGACACTTTTCTGCGAAATTCTATGAATTAAAAAGTATGTCCTCTAACATACAATACAAATTATATCTCTGGTTCTATTATCTAGCATACTTTTTTCCAAAAAGTAGACAAAATCAAAAGTTTGCAGGGCAATTCTAAAGGGTAAAAAAGGATGAAAGCGAGGTGCGCACTCCAGCTCCCAGTCAAATATACCTGTTGCAAGAAGTAACTGGGTTTAACTGGGGTTTAACTGGGTTTACCTGGGTTAAATCATTACAAAAAATGAACAAGTATTAACAGGGTTGAATCCCATCTGCTGCAGTTCAGTTGCTCTGTTGTTCTTCTCCTCCAAGCGCTTTCTTGTCACAAACAATCATCAGGGAGGCTGTATTTCTTTACAGGTGTTACTAATTAGTTGCTCTTTCAGTCTAAAAGGATTCTGGTAACCCAGTTACTACTTGCAACAGGTATAATTGACTGGTAACTGGAGTGCACGCCTCCATCCCCGTTTATTACACCATTCTAAAGGGTAATTCCCCAGGAAGGATGACCTTATTGATATTAAGTCGTTTTTTTTTGGTTGGTACACAATTTTGGACACTTGGGGGAGCTCATTGCATTACTCCATTTGGACCACCCATTGTCGGAATAATGTATCAGTACAAATTGGGCAATCAATTTATTGGAAGAATGTATTTGACAAATAGTAGAAGAACCGACATGCTTTAATCAGAAACATGTATTCATTAGCTATACACTGAAACATTTAGAATACAAAAATACACATCGAATACTATCTTTATGTTACCGTATCGTTGTATTGGGTTTGAAAATCACAAAGATATTAATGTTATAAAATAGTAGCATAGCCCACTTTCCAGCTAAATTAAGCTTACAAGGACTTCAATAGCTTCTCTATAATTTGAACATGTTTCTTTAACCAAACATGGCAATAGAAAACACCTACAGAGGGCGCTATAATAATCACAACATAAGAAGAAATTGACATTATCTTCTTTCTTTAACATGCCACTCTTGCACAAAGAGTCCCGTCTTGTTAATGTTGCACCAGTGCCAATTATTTAAGCAATATTTTAAGTGTTTGGGCTCTGTGATCTTAGACCTGCCATAGTTATGTGGACATATTGTAGCCTGTTGAATTCTGGAAGCTCTTGCCAATCTGTTTCCGACTCAGGGAGTCTTCCCATATATAGACAATTATCCTATGACAAGCAGTCTCAGAAGTCTGGTGCTTATTGGGTCACTGAATGGCAGACTCTTGTTTTCTGTCTCCTAAGACCCACTGCTACGCTCCCCTTTGTCGACTGAACTCTGCAAACGGAACTCACTTGTTCTATAGATTCAGTGAAGTCAGTAGTGCCACCATTTTGTAGGTGACTGTCGCTACTAAGGTGGACCAATCCAGCTGTGTAGGGGATGAAGTCTGTTTTCGCCTTTGATATGTGTGAAATAGGGACCTACTTAGGATATTTGGGGAATACTGCATGGCTGACATATATTTCTGTATGTCACTTGACAGCTGCATTTTATTGCCCCACTATTTTGTGGACAGCCAGACAGTGGTGTTCTGCGGGTTCACATGCATAGACATCAAGGGTGGGGAAACTACACTGGTTGTTTGATATCTGCATCTGCGGTATGCAGCATTAGGGCTTGTGGGGCAGAAATGAACTGTGTGATAGCAGCTTCAATAGGGGTATGAAGCTGCAGGCTTGTTTACCATTCTTAGACATCTGATGTTCTTTATTACATCCCAGTCCTGTCTGCACCCTCCACAACACAAGAGCACATCACGGACACAACAAAACAGACCCACCAAGACGCAAAGGAGTTAACACTCCATTTAAAGATGGCCGCTGCCTTCTCACTCCCTGAATGCACACTGGAATCCGAAAAACCGTCAAAATTGCCCAGCAGTGCTCCAGGGAGCTCGGCCCTCAGGATGCCTGATGGACCCTCTCCTGTGCAAAACAAGGAATAGGAAATATGCTGGCAGGCGCATACGGCCTCCACCCAAGGCATGCTTGTCTGGGCTTGTTCAGATGTGCCTGGGGTGTCCAGCCACTCCACTGACCCCACCCATTTCTCCCCAGGGCAAGCTTGCCTGCATCAATGAAAATCTATGAAGCCACAGCCTCACCCACCCACCCAACCTCTACCTCTGCATCATCTCTCAACCCTTCAACTTCCCCTTCATCACCTGCAACTTGGTCCGCGTGAGCAATAAAACTTCACACAAGCAAGCAGTTTTGCTTCATGTAAAGTTGCCTTATTTTTGGTGACCTCCACATGTTCTCAGGGCCTACCTCACCAATCCCCCACCAACCCCCTTCTTAACACCTCTCCTTGCTGCCCACGCTATCAGCAACTCCATCTGTTGTGCCCCGCTCCATTACAGCAACCCCACCAAGCCATCAGCCTATATTCTGACCATGCTACACATGTTGATGTTCCTGCGACCCACAGCACCCCTTTCCTACCCTCCTTTTTTCCATGGCTCACACTACTACCACCTCTAACCCCCCAAGTACCCACACCTAACCCCTCATTCACTATCCTACATCCACTTCCCGATCACCCCTTAGCAAAACCAGACCTCCACCAGCCATGTCCCCCTTCCTAGCCTTCAAGTCTTACCCGTGCACCAGCAAACAAATGGTGGCCAACCTTTGCAACCGTACCAAAGCTCACAGCATTTAGCCACTACCACCTACCTATGATTGGTGAGCCCAGACTCTCCAGACCTGCCTCATGCACCACCACACCCTCTCCCCACCTATCCACACTTCACAGCACTGTGGTCCACCAACAAAAAATTCCAAAACCAATAACTTCATGGCACTCGCATGATCCCTAGTCAACGCACCCTCCCTATGTGCATATGCATCTCACATCCATGATATTATCATTGAGCAACTGGGCATCCTTAATATCACAAAATTCTGGCTTCATAGCGCAGTGAGCCCCCACTTATCATTGGCCATCGCCCCAGCTACACCATTCTCGGAGAAGCATGGTGGCGTGGTAGCCATCATCGCTAAAGCCTCCCTTCCCATTAGAGAAATCCCCACCCCTCTCTAGCAGGATGCAAACTACTACTCGCCAAACTCGCCCTCAACCTCCAAACCACCATCAACGTCCTACTCCTCTATAGACAACCTAACCCTCAGGACTCCCAAGAATGTCCTACTAACAATACTTGATATTGTGGCCTATTCCCAGATCCAACTATTCCTAGAACAACCCCACTGCTTGGAGTTCAGCAATCTGGCTTTCGCCCCAAGCACAGCATGAAAACAACCCTACTCGACCTCAAAATCCATCTAGATTTCATTTGTGACTACAGCAACCTCGTAATCCTCCTCAATCTGTCAGCCGCATTCAACATCGTCAACCATACAATCTTGTGACAGCACTTCACCAATTTTCACTTTTCCTAGGAAGCATCTACCGGGGTAATGTCTTTCCTCAGCGACTGATCCTCGAGAGTCTTCTTGGGAGATATTGCGGCTGACCCCATCACGGTACCACTCAGAATACTGCAAGGATCCTGCTTCTCACCCACCCCATATAACACCTATACCAAGCTGCTATTCAACCACCTTGACACTCTCGGCATTCCCTATATCAACTTTGCTGATGACACACAGATTCTTCTCCCTATCTCCGGAAACTACTCCCATGACTCAACTGCCAAAACCGGATTTACAACATTATCCAGAACTGGATGCCCACCCACAATCTCTGTCTCAATGATCAGAAACTGAACTGCTAATCGTAGGATCACATCTCTGCCTCAACCACCCCGACCCTGCTTTCGCTTCCTTCAACATGAATGGCTCGAAACATCCTGATCTCTAAACATGTCAAAACTCTTGGTGTCTACCTTGAGGCTGATTTCAACAAGATCAAATGTGTCAATGCTTTATCATCCTCCTGTTCTACACCTCTAAACTCATCGCCTTGAGCAGACAACTGCTCTCACCAGCCAACTGCCTCACCCTTGTCACGACCATCACAGGCAGCAAAATGGACTACTGCAACTCACTATTCACTAGCACCTCCTCCAAGAATCTGGCCAAGCACAAGCTCCTTCAAAATAAAGCCCTCAGAGCAGCCAGGGTCCTGAAATGATCTGACCGCAATTCTTCAACTAGACATGCTGCCCGTTGGCACTCCATCAAAGCATGGATTGAGTCCAAAACCCAGACCATTGCCTACCAATATGTTTATAAAAAGACACCCCTCTACCTCAACCCCTGTATGACTACTAAACCTCACATGCGCTCCCTTCGATCCTCCTCCAGCTCTCCCACCCCAAATGTGCAATGAACCATCCTATGTTGTCTTCAGAAAACTTGTGAAGACCTGGCTGTTTGACAAAAAAACGACTAACCTATCGATCACTGATTTTCCTTACACTTATCATTCAATCTCTGTACAAACGTTGTGATAGCCCAGGGTCTGGGAATTACACATGTGTATAAAATAAAATTAAATACATTTGTTTGAGAAGGACCATAGACTATCATGGTTGCTCTGCATTTCCTGTCAACAGGGAAAATGGGTATCCATGAGGAAGTAGGATGTGTTGCAACTCCTCCTGTTGTTTTGTCTCAGTGTTTATTGAGCATTGCTTAATATTTGTTTGATGATCCTGTCATTAAGACCATGTGGACCTCTGTGCATCACAGGTATGACCACCTGCTGCTTTCCTCAAAGGTAAGATACTGATGTTTCAAGTGTATCCAAGTGGGAAGAAATGGGCAGTTAGCTCTAATTGTGTTTATTTATTTATTATTTTAGGGTTCTCATCCTTGAAACACTTAATCACATCATATACCTACGTGTTTGATGGGAAGGCAGCACAGTGACACAAGGATATTTTGCCCTTTTCAAAGCCCCATTGAGGAGAGAGGAGAGGTCATGTTCCTCAATTGTGAAAGCTTGCCCATCCTGCCTAGTCATGTTTTAAATCAGTTGCAGAATCCGATCTTAGTCGTTCAAAATTAGCCAGACAAGCTATAGTCTCTAAAATGAAAAAAATACTTACTCTATGTTGCCATTGTAATATGCCCCAGAATCTGTATAGAGACCTAGGTGTGAGATGGTTACATCACATGATGCCCACAAGCCTGGGTTATTGTTATCTTTACTATTGGGATCTTTATTGGGGGTATTTATTGAATTCAGATCTAGCTTCAGAAAGCAACATAATGCTCTACAAGTCACAGGGGCGATTGCATGGTGTGGGAAAGAGATTGATAGGGATCAATACACGAGAGCAGGGAGATAACAATGAGGAAGGCGGAACATTGGCAATTGGCAGCAAAGGATATATAAACAACCTGGAGCGGAAACAGGAAAGGAGCATACCTCAAGTTAGATGGGTAACGAAGAGGGTGTAGACCTAAGGGTTAAACAGGAGCCATTCCATGAAGAGGAGGGTCTTGAGCTCTTTCCTGATATGTAGAACCGAGGGTGCAAGCCTGGTTTTGATGGGGAAGATGTTCAAGAATCTGAAAGCATAGACATAGAAGGCTTGTCGTCATGTTTTTTCCTTCCTGCATCAACAGAGTTCAAGTCGGCACAAGCCCTGCCCTCTGATGAATCCATGGCCTCCTGAAATGCTGAACTTCTCAGCAAAGTAGCTTGAGGACTTGAGGGTAATGGTCTTGTAGATGATGCAGCAGGAGCTTAAGGAGACACTTGCTTGCAGTGCTCTTCGATTAGGATTGGAGTGATATGGTCACATTTGCAGCATCCTTTGAGGTGGCACGCAGCAGGTAGGATACATCTCATGGGTCCAAGGGTGGTTACTGGAAGGCTTTTCAGTGGGGTATTTCCACAATCCAGGTGGGAAAGGAACAAGGCTTAGACAGCAGATGTAAAGTTGTTTGCTGGGATGATGTCCTGATTTTCCACAAGAGGGAAAGTTGGTACCAAGCTGTGTCTTCCTTGCTATGCGCTGCTTGAAGGAGTGGTGTATGTCGATGTAGACACGAAGGTGCTTGGTACAGGTTGTCTACTGGTGTGTGAAATCATTAAGGTTTGGTGTTGTGGGTCAGCAGAAGGAATTGTATTATTTCAGGGGGTGAGCTTCAGGTACGCACTGGACATCCAGGACTGGATGAAGGTGAGACAGGTCATGAGCCTGTGGAGTCTTCAATGCAGGGGACCTTGAGGTTGCATCTGCTTAGTTATTCATTAATGGTTTCATTTTTCTCTTTTGTCAAGAGCCTTTCACCATGGGTATTGTCCTAGTGGCTGCAGTTTTAAGTCCCTCGGAAGGATCGAAGTCCAGAGTATGGGAAGATAGATAGAACGTGGTAAAATGTGTGTGTGCATGTAGCCGTTAAAGGTTATGAGCGGTGGCCAATTCCCTGCTAGCCACCCATGTCTATTGGTACATGGCTGGGTGTTGAGAGGTATGCTGGGGTGATGTATGTGTGTGCAAGAGGATACATAATATGTGTGAAGCTACAGTTCAAATTTTCTGTCATGAAAGGTAGCTGCATTCTGATAGCATAGGTGTTGGGCAAAGTGTTTTTTCGAGTTATGTGTGGCAGTAGGTGCATGTGGAAGTGAGGGCATGCCTTCAGCTAAGATCCAAAGGTGCAGAGTGCAAAAGGAATAAATATGTTAGTTATACATTAAGCATTGCCTACTCCCTGAACTCCATATAGGTGGAAAATATTGGTGGATGTGAATGACCTTTGGAGCCAGGAAGGTCAGAGTGACGGACTCCACGGGTGATGTATAGAGTTTGTGATCTGGAGGAATCTATTTGGAGGGATTGATGGAGGTTAGTGTTGTAGGATTTGAACCAGCTGAGAGAGGCCTCTCTGATCCCCATGCAACAAGATTAATTGCTGACGAGCGTCTGGTGGTCTACTGTGTCAAACGCAGTAGAGAACTCAAGGAGATCAGGATGTCCATCAGTGAGGATGTTAAGGGCATCACTGATCACCTTGAGCATAGCCGTTTCCATGCTGCATCTGGGTCTGGAGCCAGATTGTTATAACTGATGGAGGCTGTTGGTGTCAATGTGTTGAAGGAATTGCATTGGTACTGACTTCTCAATAATCTTAGCTAGGAAGGGAAGATGGATGATGTGGTGGTAGTTGGTAAAGTCATCTTGGTCCAGTGTAGGTTTTTGGAGATGCGGGTTGATGTGTCTAGTCTTGAGGTGAATGTGCTTTGGGTGAGGGAAATACTGATGATTACCAAGTAAAGGAGGAGTGTTTCAGTTGGAATTGAGTATGGAGGCAGTTAGGAAGTCTTTTACATTTAATGTTGTCTTGAGGGATGCTAAGGTGGCAGTCAAGTCTTCCATGGTATGTGGCTTAACAGTTTTCCAGGTAGTGATGGTTTTTCTAGATGTAATGGTTTGCTGTCAGTCATGGAATTAATATCTATGTGCTAGTACAATCTGCTGATTTTGTTGACAAAGGAGCTGATAACACAGATTTTTAATGTAGTGTGGTATAGGTGGGTCAGAGGAGGGTTGATACCATGATGGATGGCTTTTAAAATGACTGTGCTTTCAATGATGGCCATGGCGTTCTACTAGTAGTTTGTCTTGGTAGTGGTGAGCAGTCGTCTGAGTCTAGCGTGGGTTCCTTGAGCAAGGCCAGATCAGCTGTGTTGCAGGATTGTCAGAAAGTCTTTTCTTTTTTTGACAGGTCTTTTTTTGAGGTTGAGTTCTTCAGTGTACCCGGTGTGGAAAGTTTAGGATTGAGGGTGTTTTGCTTCACCAGTGCATGGGGGTTGGTGTTGGTTATGAGGGTGGTTTTGAGTTCTTGGAGTAGCAAGTCACAGTCCGGGTTCATCTGAGTTAGAGCTACCCACGTGAGCTGGGGATTGGTGAGATCTTCGATGAGAGATTCCACTGGGATGTTCTTGAATAATCTGAAGGCTTGTTTTCTGGGTGTCTGATGGGAGTGCTTGACTGGGGTTGTGTGACTAATGCCAATGGGGATTGCCAGATGATCAAACCAGTTAGGCAGTATTGGGTAGCTATGATGGACAGGGACCAGGAGGTGATGATGGCTTTAAGGATATTATCTTTCCTGTGAATTGGCTCTTTCCTTTCATATGCTATGGGCAGTTCAGAGTTTTGAGCAGGCAGAGACGATCTTCCTTCATGGACTTGGTTGCTGGGTTACGAGTGACTTTAAAGTCACTGACTATAATGTTGTTGACATGAATGATAGACATGGTGGTTGCCAAGTCAATGAAGTCTCTGATGAGGGAGGAGTTGAGTTTGGGTGGTATGTAGATCGAGTGAAATTTGACTATCTTCATTGGGGAGAGCGGGAAGTGTCAGGAGAGGTTTTCGATAGAGTAGACAGTGGTGACATACAGTTGGGTGCATGGCCATGATCCTTTTTGAGTCATGACAAGGGCTCTTGTTTGGATAGTCTATTTGTATAATGCTGTAGCTTATACAAATGGTCTAACAGTTGTGTGCTTCAAGCATTGGGGCATGTGTAGCAAACACCAGAATGTATGATGGCTTTAAAATGGCTTGAAAAAACCTTTCAGTCTCAGTTGTGATAGTAGAAGAAACCATTTGAGCCAAGTCACACATGCCACAGAGCCACCCAATAGCAACCACTGGAAGTTAATCTCCACTTCAGAGCCACACAAGCAAAGCATTGTGTTATGCAAATTGCTCCAATAAAAGCCTTTAACTACAGACAATTGTTTTTGTCTTACCAGGCAATGCTATTGTATGCCTAGCTTCTCCAAGGCAATACATATCATTCTCAAGGTGGCAGAAAACTGCATAACAATTCCCATCCATATTATTGATCATCAGTGCAGTATATTCTGCTAGCTTTTTGGTTGGGGCTCTGGATCATCTGTAACAAACACCAGCAAAGTGATGATGACCAAGTTACCACATAGCTGGCACAGTGCAGCAGCAAACTGTTTTGAGGAAGAGCTACAGTGGTTTAAAGAGTTAGAAGAGGTGCTAAAGGCAGCACCGCAGGTCTTGGTGTTTTGAAGGCAGACAAACATGGTCGGCTCATGGTCCAAAAAGTGGTTTGACACTGTAGAATGCAGCAAACAAGTTGCTTTTCTTTTTTCTGGTGCTATAAGTCCAAATCCAGGGCTTCAGGGAAAAGATGCTTGTTAGCACCTGCAGGAATCCTATACCTCCAGTGAGGAGCCCGGATACCAGTGCAGCTGGCAGAAGGAGGCTGGCGGGCTCCAATAGATGCTCATCCCCCAGGTTCCCTGCAATGGTTAGGGACCAGAGCTTTTGCCTGCCTTGAAATTCCCTATCTTCACCTGACTGCCGGAGAACCCTGAAAAGGACTGCTCTCCCAGTAGAGGTCCAAATGAATTCTTCTTGAGGGTCCAAAATGAATCAAATGAAGATGGCGGACCCTTTCCTTATAAAGGCAACAAGCCACAGTGGGCTGGTTGAAAGCAAGCCTGCTTTAAACGGACCAATCCTTGTAAAAGACACAAGTGACTGGTGTCTTTTTGCACCATACCCAAAGTGCATTTTTTGTGGAGAAAGTGTAGGAGAGAAAGAGATGCCCGCAGAAAAATAAGATGGAGGAATCCATTCTCCCTTTGGTACTACAGTGTCTGCCTGTCTAAATTCACTGCCTTCTCTAGCCCTGCACTTCAAAGGCCGTTTTGTGTGGAACCCCCTATTGTGAGACAGGCCTTTGCTATGGAATTGACTCTTTGAAGCCAGGCTCCCACGAGTTCCCCTGTTGTGAGCTACTGTGTCTGGTAAGGTGGAGTTAACCAACATTGCAGAATATCAATAGAGGCAGGCATCCATTTCACTGGAATACAGACAATCAAGTACCTGGAATCCACATCTCTCATAGCTGGTCTGAGCCACAAATCACATGTGGTTTTAAAAACTATCTGAACTATCAGCCACCATACTAACACCTTGATATTGCTTATACTTCCAGCTAGGCCTGCCACCACACTGATAGTTTATCCTGATTACTATGGCTGTGGAACAGAAAATGCATATTTAAATGCCACATCTGTACTTCAGTATCTTTGCTGTAACAGCAACTGTCAAAGACTGCCCCTGCGACCTCTGAACCTTCTGTGTGTGACTGGAGGGCATGAACTGCATATCAGGATACTATTGCAGCAGGGTACAGTTGTGCAATATGCTTTTGGCATGTAGTATAATAAAAGGGGGTCTCTGGATAGCAGATCATCCTTCATGAGATGGAATGACCTGCATCACGTTCTATTTAATGAAAATCAAATAAGCTAGTGTTTTTTCAACCTTGCCAGATGGCAGTTCCTCACAGTTAGTCTTACAATTCTTTTTTTAATTTGAGCTGAGCACAATTATGTCTTTTTCTTGTTTTATTTCTGAGATCAGGTAATCAAGGCTTCAATAGTTCCCTAAAAGGAAGTATCACAAATGCCCTCCTTATGGAAATAATTCAGACGAAGGGCTTATTGTTTTTTGAGCAAACTCATTATGTGCTACGGTTCAAGACGGTGTGTTTCAGGACCAGGTGATCCTGAAGGATTACAGTAGGTTTTGACTTTTTGCAGCCAACATTTTCGGTGGACTAAGTGGAAGCCAGCTTTCTGCAAATATATGTCTGGTTGATCAGCTTATGCTCAGGCCATATTGTCTCATCAGTCACAATCTGGTTTCCAAGTGTTTTGGAGATTGATCCCAAACTTTGGTATACCATTCCTACGGATACTATTAAGAGGAACTCACAACAATAATGGTCCTTGTGTACACCATGCAAGTTTATGTCTGACCAAGGTTAGCAGAACCTTTCAAAGTTTTGATGGTGATTTGTGCACTTTTTAGGATCAAAGTGACCTCATATTTTCAACTATAACCAGAGACTTCTGGAAAGACTTCCTCGGCAGTATTTGTAGTGCGCGATTGAAATCCATTGTTTGCAACAGCAGAGGTTTTATTTTTTTTACAATTACTTGAAGTTTTCTACTTGAATAATACCTGTCTTGCTAAGGGTTCTCCCTGAAGTCTTTCCAATTAATCTGTTCCTACAACTAAGGTATTTTTAGATATATTGCAGAAGGACTGTGACATGCAAGCTCTTTATCTGAAGGAGTGTAAGTGCGCTATGAGGTTGGCAGGTGATAAATCTCTGAGAGACATTCAAGTGTATGCTGTTGGAGATAAGGTTAGATAGATATATTTGCCTGTAAAGTTGCTTTAGAAGCTTTCACCTTAATGTTTTGGTCCTTTGTTGGAAGGCCAGATTATTAACCTGTGAATATTTGTATAAACCTTCCTACGACCTGGAATAGTCATTTGTTGTTTATAAGTCTCAGATCAAATTTTTGGGGACAGACATTTTTGGTCATACCTTGAGAACCCTCATCGTTGTTCAAGGAGAACGGTAATGAGGAATTTGAAGGGCTGTTATTTTTGATTCTGTCTCTGCCATGGAAAGTTGGAATATTTAGTAGGATGGAATGGTAATTGTGCTAGTTATGAGACGTTAATTAGCTGCTCATATGACTTTCCGTTTGTTGGTGTGGTATTTTCATCATCACATTTCTGGCTAATGTGGCATATGAAGGATGTTGAGGGAACAACAAGAGAGAACACATCATGCTAGCACTAAGATCACTACACTGGCTACCAGTCAAGAATAGGATCTATTTAAAAACTCTTCAAAGAGGAATTCACGGCTAAGGAGAAGAAATCCTGCAAGAACAATTCTCCAGCTACAGGCCAAACCCTGACGTCTACCAATAACATGAGCCTTAAAACAAGCATCAAAATTGAAATACAGTGGATCAGCATCTTTAAGCATCTCATTGAAACTCCGGAACTCCCTCCCCAAGGGTATACGCACATCAGAGGATCATCTGACCTTCAGGAGGAAAACGGCAAAATATGACTGTATAAAAGGCAGAGCTATCTCACAAGCCCTATGCCATTGTCAAAGAGAGACCAAACATAGCTGACCATCGCACTCTGGGTTTCAGTTACCCAATGCACCTGCATAATTGTGACTAAACCCGATGCCATGAGGATTGGACTCTTTTCCCCACTAACACATTCTGAAAGCCTCCATAATCCTGCAAACATACTGCCTGCAAACCAACTATGCTATGCACTCCCAATACCTATAACACCTCCCCCACGCTGACACCAAACAGCAGAACCCCACGCCTACTCCTATATCTGACACATCGCAACCAGCCACTGCATCCTTATGCCATGGGCACACAAGGCCTCCCTTATGGGCACACATGGTTTGCACACCCACCAGTCAAGACCACCTATAAGAAAACTCACACAATGTTAACTGTTATTTCCTAGCTAAACCTACCAACACCACAGTAAAATCAATCGTGCTCTTCCACCACTCCCACTAAAAAACCAACACCTCTCGTTTTTTCAGATCCACCAGAGCACCTAAAGACCATTCAAATGGCAGCTTTGAGGTGTGTAAATCGCACTCACATAACATAACATAACATAACATAACATAACATAACATAACATACACAGTTATGACCAAGGATGCTATGCCAGCCCACTACATCAGGATGATGTGACAGCAGTGAGCATCAGGTCACAAAGATCATGGTTGGAAAAGTGGTCTTAAAATTCCCAAGTAAGTTGTAAGTATTAGTGATCCTGGTGCAACTGGCATGTGCATTGGCAGCTGAGACTGCTGGTGTAAGAGTTTTTAAAATTCTAATATGTCTCCATCTTTAAAACAGTGTATTATTTGTAGGCTGAATATAATGTATTATGACATCTGTACACTTTATTTCCGCCAGGTGGTAAACTTGCAGTATCAAAGAGTGTCAGATATGAAGAAGGCCACATCAACTCCGCCATTTTATGTAACTTCATAGTTCTTGGACTATTTTACCTTCCATGATCTTTACTAGATTGATCTTGTGATCATGAACAGGTACCTCTCTTCAGAGTGGAGAATTGTTCTGCTTTTTCATTTGACCTCCTGCCACGGTCTGACCTTATGGACTGTCTGCATATGTATGCACTCGGTACATTGGTAGTTCAGTGGCATCAGGGAAACAACATCTGTTTCAATGTACCAAGAAGGACAGAGGAACAGGAAGAAATCCTCCACCCCGATCATGCACTTTCTGAATGAGTGAAACTTTGTGTTTGTCTATCTGAGAAAATAGTGCCTGTTAATTTAAGCTCTGGAGTACACCACCTTTAGTGTTGACTGGACAGGTGGATAGATCTTGTAAGATAGATGCCACAGGGTGGTGACTGAAATCCGCCTGCCTATTACAGATTACCACTGCAATTGAGGGTGGTCTTGGTGCGGGCAAATAGTAATTTTCTAATCACAATGAGTTCCAATTGGAATGTGTAGATCTTCGAGCAGTGTGGTTGCCCTGATCAACATGGCTAAGAGCAGCAATGATTAGCTTCTCACTGTTGTGAGCCAGACCAATAACATCACATAATTAATAAAAGAGTATGGAGCAAGTGTACAGGTGGATTTCATGATTGATCAAATAACTCTCTTCCTCTTTTTCTTTACTTTTGGTTTATTCTGCCCATGATGGAGGATAGGAAAACACTCAACTGATCTATTAGAAACCTAGGCTGGCTTCCCAAGGGAGGAAACATTAATTCACACAGTCGCAGTCACCTGAGGAGTAGTGCACAGCATTAGGCTGTTGTGAGCACAAGCATAGCCGAGACCCTTCATACAGACAGACTGGCTGATATGAAGGATGTGTACTGTATAAAACACAAAGGGCCAAAAGACCAGGTATCAGAATAGGGACAATGCAGGACCATTGGCGACGGAACTCTATATGGGCATTGGGAGAGCTTTTCTTTAGACTAGGATATAGGGTGTGGGAAACCCAAAACAATCATGAATCTCAGACCTGGGGCAACAGCACACCTAGGACGAGGGTCAACAGGTCTTTATTTGGTACGAGGTTAATTGGGTTATACAAATGACTAATTGAAATAAGGGAGACTCTAAAACTAATACTAAAAAGGAACTTCTAGTTTAAACAGAATGAGGATGGTCTAACACAAGTGGTTGTTAGGTTCTGAATATTACAATATACCATCTTAAAATAATGCCTCAGCCTTGCCACTCCTGGGATCCCTACAAATGGGAAGGCCAATAGAAAGTCTTCCAATCTAGCCTTAAAAGTCGTTAGCCTTTGTGCTACCCCGATCAAGGTTTGGCCATCGCAGGTGTTCAATTATTCTAAACTTTAAATGTCCAGCACTATGCTAATCAAAATGTGAACAATTAACTCTTTCTACTAAGTCTCCTTCAGGGTTTACTCACAGTCTAGCGATTCCTTCGGCCTCTCTGGATTCACCTCTCATCCCATGATCTTTCCCAAGTATTAATTTCCACAACTTTCGCTTCTGAGGCCTCTCCAGTGCCTTGCAATAGTCACGTGTAGGCTGATCCCCACTCTCAGGTCTTCAGGATTCTGAGAAGGTCTCTTCTGTACCTCAGGGTGCTCAGTTTTCACATCAGGTTTCCTCTTTACTTTGGGTTTCAGGATTCAAGATAGGTCCCTCCTGGATCTTGGGGTTCATGATAAATAGCAGTTCCCTCCTGGACCTTGGGTTCCAGGATTCACGACAGGTCACCCCTGCACCTTGCATTTCAGGATGAACACTAGGTCCCTCCTGAACATTGGGTTTCAGGATTCAGAATAGGTCCCTTCCGGAACTTGAATATAATGTGTATTTCTCACTCCTCCCTCAGTCAAGGTCCTTTTCATGCAGCTGCACATTTGTGGCCCTCCTGCCATGGACCTGAGCCATTGCATGGTGTGGTGACAAACCTTTGGCCCTGGCATTCCAATACCCCAGAGTATTGAGGGGAGAGTTTGGGTCCTTCTGGTCAGCCTTCGCCTTCCAGGTCTTCCAGTGCTTAGCAATGTTGCACCTTTCCTTCTTGACTTTCCTGGATTGAACTGGATTCCCCCTAGCAGCAGTCCTTCCAGTCTTCTCTTCAGCAGTCTCCCCCTGTATCCATGGAGAATCAGCACATAAGTCTGCTTTCGCCACGTCAAAGACCCTGAATTTACGTTTCCAGTCAATTCTATAACCATGAGGGTGAGGAGTATTTTCAAAAGCAAATTGGCTCTTCTCCTGGGTTTGGCCACTCTGCTTAGGAGTATAAGTTTCCCTCATTAACTGACTATTGGTTGAGGACAGTTATTTGGTCATAGGGAAATGGATTCCATCAGGGTTTGATTGGAAATGTAAGGTATACTAAGCACCTGCTGTGTGCAGCCAATTCTTGTAAGCCCCTGGATTGAGTTTGGTGGCTCAGCAGTCTACCGCGTCTTCCTATCTTTGGGGTTTGTTGCCCCAATCTATTTATTCCTTTATTACCACATTAGATGTTGCTCCAGTCCATGGCATCCTTTTGGCACACCAATTTACAGATAAGAGGCATACCAGCCACTTGTACACCCTAAAAACAGGCAAATACCTCAGCAAAAAAAGAGAGCGTATACATACTTACAACATACAATTGGAGTCAATTAACACATAGTAGACTGCCCACTACTTCTACCCCCAAAGTTCCATGAATACGTCTGGATCAGTGGCAGTACAGAAGTAGGAAGTAGTGCCACAAGAGTGCGCACTAATACAATTACTGCCTGAACTAGAGAGGAACTTTAAGGCAAAAAAGTATCCTTTCATTAGCAGGAATTACGAGGTGCAATGCTGTGCGGATTTCCTCAAAAAATATATGTATATTTTTTCGTTGCCCAAAAAGGATACTGCTGTTGGGAATGGTAACTCACGTTGTACATCCTGAATATATAATTTTACTCACAAGTTCAAAATAACAGGGAGGAAATTCCTCCCACTTCAAAGGTGTGTTTGTAGTCATGGCTCCCTCATGAGGTGTTCTGGGTAATGAAGTCCTGTGGTTGAACGACAGTCTGGGTTACCCTGGTAATATAATTACACTCTTTCTTTGGGACCCCTGCTGCACGCACGTGTTCCTGCGCACTAAGCGTGAGGCATGCACACCACCTCTCCTAGATGATTGCCCGCTGCACCCTTTAGCAGCAGAGGTGAAGGCCCTGAATGGACCGCACTCTCCTTTAGAGGCGTGCAGGGGTCTTGTGTGGCCCACTCCAACCACCCTCTGGGCTCACATCTGGTAGCAGCCTGGTTAACCCTGCCCTCTGTGTCTCACTCCCTTTATCCAAGATGGCGGGGAGTTCCTGCAACTCGTCACAAGGGGTCCAAGGGAGCTTTAATCCTTTATCAGGCCACAAGTATAGACATCCAAACTTTTAGCGCGCAGTTCGGTATCTTCCCTATATACGCAAAACCATCTGTTTTCCACATTATGGTCAACAAGTAAGTGAAAAACAACTGCATTTCCCTGACTGCAAGATGTCACTGGAGGGAGAGAGAACGGAAAGGTAGAGAGCCACCCGACAGCATCAAAGTAAACTTAGAGTATGGTGCCACATGCAAGCATACCATAGAAAAGGGTATTCCTATTGGCACAGGGGTTTGCGAGGTGGAGTGTCTAAACGTTCCTTTGTCAGAAAGCCACTTCAATCCTAGTGGGCAGGTAAGTGAAGGTGAGTGATGCATATGCGCCTCGGGTCGTGTGCAAAATGTAATACTGAGTATGTGACCTCTAAAGATGTGGCAGGCTGGGTGTGGAGCGATTGACCACTGGGAGTGCAGTTTGCTGGTTCTGGGACTTTGCATTATTCGATTGGCAAAACCCCTGTAGGTTAGTGCATTTAAAACAAAATGCACATGCCACTCAAGCACGAAGTGGACATTTTGTTATTGGTTTGCATATGTGGGACAGTGAGTTGAACCCCCAGTCTAAATAAAGTGCCTGCAAGTATTTTTGTGCACTGTGAATTGAACTTCCAAGCACGCAACACCCAGCTGTTCCGCCATGTAGGGAACTAGCGTTGCTCTTTGGGATGCACGTTTATTTTGTGGTGCTGGAAAGTGGCAGAAAAGCCTGCTCATGTTGCTTTGCCCAGGTAAAGCACCGTATGTCTCATGTATAGCACCTAGGACAGGTGCATTATTGGTTTCTGGAGAACGCCTACCAATGGCCACAGCTCTAACACATGACTCGAGTCTTCGTGGCGGTTCATGTCTTCAGATGGCAAAATCATAGTGCTCTGACTGGGTTGCCATGGCTCCTATCAATAATACCTGATTTTATTGACAAACTCCAACACTATCAGCCCACACGATCTATCAGTTCCACCTCTAGCAAGATTCCACCCTGAAACCCCGATTCAACAACTCACATCTCCGAGGTAGTGCAGTGTTGTTGCTCATCCCACAACTTTGAATGTCTCCTTCCATGCTGATCACCACTAGGTCTTCAGAAGGAAAGTATCTCTAATTATTTTCTAACCTATCTTGCTGCTTACCTTTTTGCTGGTGTTCTGGGGTCATGACCATCACCAAAACAATATGTGGGTTATATGAGTCCCCTACATATTATACAAATATAAACAGAACACAGGTGAAGCATTATGGCGTGTCTAGGAAGACCATACATAGTACACTGTACAAATGAGTGTCCATAACTCTTTGGTATTGTCTATGAATGCATAACCTGGTTGATGCTTGACCGTTACAAGCTTCCTGATTCGTGTCATCTATTTATCAGCACATCAGGCCCTCATTCTGACTCAGGCGTTAAGGGGTTTACGGCGCCGTAAACGGCGCCGACCCTTAACACCTGATTACAAGGTTCCCTTTGCGGGATGGCTTTTAACGGCTGCTTTTTTGCAGCCGTTAAAATCCATGCCGCAAAGCATTATCGCCTTTCCCCATTCCCATTATGCCCTATGGGGCGAAAATGGGAATGGGGAAGGGTAAAATGGGAAATGGGGATTTACCGCCCCACTCACCTTGGAATGGGGCGGTAAATCCGCCAACCACCATGGCGTAAACATAGTTTACGCCATGTTGGTAAGGGTACGACCCAGGCGGTAACTTACCGCCTGGGTCGTAATGAGGGCCTTAATAGGTGATGTACCTGACGCAATACCAGGTAGCCTCTTCCACACTAAAGGCCAATGGTCAATATATGCAGATACAACATGGCAGGGAATGTGCTCAAGATGGCAATCAGGAGACACTCTCTGCTCAAACGATCTGTACATTCCACGGAGAGGACTGTGTTGGCGTTCTCTGTGCTGGGGATATGGATTATTTGGAGGACAGGGGTAGGAAAACAACACGGGAATCTGGGTGTTTCCCGGGTTCCTGTGCCTTTGACCAGCCCACCCTGGAAATAAGAGGTTGCGCCAGTCGCCATGAATGGACATTGCAGCCAGCACTACAATCGATCCCTATGGAGTTGGCCTTCTCATTTCATCTTTAAAAATCGAGCAGGAATCCATGTGGATTTAAACCTCTCCCTTCTCTTAGAAATTGGATACGCCAGAGTTGCTCTCAGTTTCTTTTCCAACAAGGGAATCTTGATTAAAATGGCACACATGTTAAAAGGCAGGTGCAAAACCAGTCTCTCCCTATGGTTTCCTATCTTTGGGCCTAATTGCGAGTCTGCGGTTTGGCAAAAAGTGGCAGTAAAGGGGTGTTCATTCTGTTGCTTCCACTTAACCGCTGCATTATCACACCATGGTACTACGAGTTCCGGTGGTAAGGTTGGAAGATTTACCCCCAGCTTTTTGCTGGAGGTAGATCTTCCACCTTAACACCCGAAACTCGTTGGATTTGCCACAGTATTACCACTGGAAGTAACCCGGCTAAAACTGACAAGGAGTCCTAGGTAGTCTAAAAATGGGGACTACGAACACCGAGCCGCCGCTCGTAATTCCATGGTAAATCCACAGGATTGGTTGGTGGGAACGGTAAATTAATTAGGCAGTCAATCAGCAGAGTTAGCTCTGATTTACCACCAAATTCATAATGGTGCTATTTTGTTTATAATGAGCAATCAAAATGAGTTCCTCACTCCTTTGTTTTTCAGCATTTCCTCTCTTTGTGATTTCTGCAAAGAGCGATCCTTCGAAAAACACAGTACAGCATCCTTGGACATCTTGGTTGGTAACAGTTTGCCATACCATGGACCATCACCATCAGCACCCGTAGATGATCAGGGGAACAATGAGGTGATGATCTGTGTTTAAAAAAAGAAACCGAAAGTTCATTTTGCTGTGTTTCCAGCTGTCTTGCGCACCCGTGCCACACTCATTCTTTTGCACTCACAACGCGACTGTCATTAGGACAGAAAAGGAATTAGCTAGGCCCAGGAGTGGCAAGGCTGTAGAATAAAAGGGTGTTTCTGTTTTACTTTGATCTGTTTTTATAAAAACGTGAGGTGGTCTTGAAAAAAGAATCCAGACCATGAGTCGGAACGTGAGCTTGGATCAGCAGCCAGGAAGATTTAAATCAGCATGAGTGATTGCAGGGAGTTGGCTGCCCATACAGGTGCTTTGCTGGTGGCCTGGACATGCAACCTTCTGAACGATCTGTGGCTATAAGAAACATTCTATGACCTACACTGGTTCTTATAGCTTGAAGATTGTCCAATGAGATCACTCATTAAACATTCCAAGGGTTTTAATTAAGCTTCATAGACCTCACCTGAGGACTGTGCCAGGAGTTATGGGCTCTGAAGACGAGGTTAAACGCCTGAGTGCAGCTAATGCATTTATCAAGTTTACAGGCTCATACCTATAGGCCCGTGATATGGGCGAGGTCTGTACATTTGTACAGCCGAATGTAGGATCATTTAAAAAAAAAGATGGAAACACGGGCTGGGGTATAGAGGTGACTGTCTGAGGTTTTTGCAGGGAATGGGCAGGGGCATGTCCAGCCTGCATCCAGACATGAGGATGCCCAAGGAAGATGAAGGGCTTTATTGAAAGGACCAGGCTGCATGTTCCAGATGCTGCCCAGCAAGGATTGGAGCAGCGATGGAGTGCAGAAACCAGGCCCTAGGACTGCCAGGAGAGACCGAGGTGAAATTAAGTATCAATGGTAGGAGTGGGGCCATACCTGCCACGAGTGGGCCAGTCAAAAGTGGGGGTGGGGATTGCCAGTACCTGCCACGAGTGGGCCAGTCAAAAGTGGGGGTGGGGATTGACAGGAGGGGAGACAAAGAAGCAAGCCGTGGACCATGTCTGCCATGGAATTATTGGGGGTTGGTGCTGGCGGAAGCACTCTAAGCAGCACTCCTGAGATGAGATGGAGCACCCCATAGATAGCCCTGCCCGCAGTACCAGTTAGCATAGCTTGAGGATTGACCAATGGGCGTGTTTTCTCAATGTTCAGAGAGATATAATAAATGTTAAATATTCTTCACTATCGCTTACAAATTGAGTTCCTACTGATTGACTGATTATTTCATTGTACTCTTCATTTCTAGTATACCTCCTTACCTGTGTCATCAAGACAAGGTCCCATTTACTTTTTAGAGCTGTCACTCAGATGTGAGGGATCTAAGATTGCATAGAAGCAACCCTTTTTTTTTTTTTAGCTCAGAAAACGTAGTGTACTGTCATCTTAAATCCTTTTGATACTTCTTTGCACACTTGCTTCTGGTTTGCTATCAGAGTCAATGAAAGAAGCACTTTGCACACTCTTGGTCATGTTGTTAAAGCAGGCATCATTTCAGGGAGTGAAAGCCATTCAATCAGTCCGTGCCTTATGAGGCTGCTCACATACTCTTAAGTTAAAGTGATGGCCTCTATCACTGCATGCGGATTATTAGCCACTAACAGATGGCGCAGTGAGATAGACGTCAGGTTGGTTTAAAACCACCATAAATTGTCTCTGGCTTTTTATTATTCCTCCCTTTCTTTCGATGCTGGAATGAGAGTGGTTTTCTCCAGACCATTTAATTATCCTGTCAGGATATGTTTGAGACTCTGCTAATTCATGATCCAATTGGACGGATTTATACACTAAGTACTAATACTATTACTGGGTGGGAAGAGCAACTGAATGAAAAGAAACACTGTGATGGTAAAACTCGTTTTACCTGAGGACAATCTTGAACATACAGCCTTGACATTATAGGTCCCAGACTCTGCCCACTGAGTTCATAGGTCTTGCCTTTGGCAGAGCAGCTTTTGGCATTGTGACTTAACAGCCAAAGGTGCTAATCTCCATGTACAAAGTACATGTGGCATTTAGGGTCAAGGTCCCTGCTATCTGTTAACCACCTGTAATGAAAATAATGATACATTCATTTTTGGATAGCACAAACCAATACCAAGGAAATATAACGGCTTGTTTTCACCATGCATGCTGCTCAATATCTCTTTCTAAGAATGTCTTATCAGATGATAGTCTTGAACCTGCATCCTTTACATTGCCAGTCACATGTTCTACCCACATAGCTAACGTGTCGCACTTTAGAAAAAGCAGCTATTTGCATACAGAGGTCTAAGATGCAATGAGCTAACCTGCATGTGCAAAGTTTAAGTAATATTTACTATCAAGACTACTGCCATCTGTTGGTGTGAAGAACTGGCCTTTGGCAAGGACGAAAACACCCCGGCTTTTATGATTTTAACTAATGATAAAATGCTGCAGGTAATTCTATCTGAGAAAGGGTGATCTTCTAACCAGACCCCCTCTCATTAAACTCAATGCCAAAATATAGTGTACGGCTGCCTGTGCCTTGCTGTATCTATATCCTGATTTGCTTTGCAGTGCCTCCACTCAAGTGCCACAGAGCAGGTTCAGAGGTCATTAGTGTACTCCTGACAGCTGGGGTGACAGAAATGTCACTTCAGTACAGAGGCTGCATTTAAAGTCTGCACCTGTGTTCCAAAACTACATATCTATGATAAATTACCATCCCAATGGCAGCTAATCTTTAAACACAAATGAAACAATCCCTGAGTTTGGGGAATGATGGCTGGTACTTCACATAATATATTTATCAGCCCCTGTCAGGACTGGGCATATATTTCAGACTAGGCCAGACATGGACAGGCTGTGTGTATTCTCCGTAGAATGTGTGTCTTTGCTGAACCTAGCAAGACCATAGCCAGTGGGGTTGCCTTCCTTTTGATCCTTTGTGAAGTTAAGTACCACCACTCCAACAAGAAAGACCCTCAGAAGAAGCTTTCCTGGGAAACTGGAATCAAAGGGCACACTCTAACCAAAAGTACTAGTCTCACACCAGAGTGTTGCATACCAAAGGGTCGTTGATGCTACGGGTTTGGGAAGGGGTGGAGTTAGCGTAGTCAGAGGGAGCTCAGCATAGTTGGGGTCTGATTCCACCATCTTCATTCTCTCTGTACCACATTTTCCTTTATTTACATTAGAATTTCTTAAGCACAAAGCACTTTGGGTTTGATGCAACCAAGCATAGACCACTTATCACAACACAGTGATTTGATAGAATCACATACTTTCATTAAATCCCTTGGTGCCGTTTGTCTACAAAATAGGGGGTCTCCCACCCTTTCTTGGATTCACATTTGGACCATCCATGACTCAAAGAAGATGTCTTTTGGACATCTTTTGGAGCGTTGATCTTTCCAAAGCCCTCAGCCATTGAGACAAAGGAGTGATCCAAGGCAGTGGCAAACCCTGCTCCCTACCCACTCCCAAGGCACACTGGAAGTGATGATTCTTGCTGAGAGTCAATAACTGCACACTGCTTGCAACCCTCACTAGGCTGGGAGAGCAGAACCCAAATAAATTCCACCTGTCTTTTGTACCAGAACATCCAGGATTTCTGTTTTCGCTGCATCAAACCAATCAAACGTCATTTTAGCAGTGATCGCCGTATTTGAACCAGAAGGTTCCAACAGTACTGCTTTTGGCACTGACTCGATCTTTGAACCACTGTTCTCAGATCATCTGAGTGGCTCAACACAGCATCCTCTTAGCAGAGCCCCATCACATGATTGGCTCAAGCACCAGCCCCTGTGCAGACGTCTTCAGACTGCCTCATCGAACAAAACATTGAAACACCAGGATTTCACATTACAGCTCAACTTGAGCTACTGGATTCTCACATCACTCACTGCTTTGTAACAGTGTTTTTGAGAGTTCAGTGTACAGCTGATTCCTGCAATTAAAGTATATATTTTTCTAAAACTTTAATAGGACTTTATTTTATTTTGTAGCTGTTTTACTTTGCTGATGGGGTTGCTACTAGCTCACATTCACACCCCTTCTGAGTGTATAGCCTTCCCTCGGCCACCGAAACCATAAAAGGCAATGGAGGTGGATATCCTAGCTGTTTTACCATTATTATTGTGATCACTGTCGGTCTGTAGAAGTGTGAGGGAGAGGGGGGCATTGAATAGGTAGTTCCGCCACTAATCCGTATAGTCTTTCCGAGTAGAAGTAATCTTGTCACACTGCTAGCAGCAGTGGGATTTTACACAGACTGTGCCAACAGCTTAGTCTTCCAGAAATAAACGTTTTTGCAGTTAATGTTAGAAACACTGACATGCCTTTTTGCTAGTAGGAATTTGGACATGAGCATTGCAACAAGCTTGAAAGCAGGAACTATGAACTATGAACTATGTAATGAGCAAGGTCTCACTCATGGTTATAAGGTTTAGAAAAGTAAACTGCTAAAGAGCCTTCAGGTTTCTGAGGAAGCTAGGGGGTGGAGGAGTCCCAAGGTGCCAGCTCAGGTACACCTTTCTCTGTGGAGGAGAGGGAGGGGACATATAAGTTACAGAGGGCCACAGTGATGAAAGCAGTTCTCACCAAAGCATCAGAAGGGTGGGGCAATGTAGCCTCTAACATTTCTCAGGTAGGTTTCTGTTAAGTACTGCGGTTCAGCCAAGTCCCAGGGTGGTCCCTCTAGAGCAGAGCTGGCTGAGAAGAACTTCCACTTCCAGAGTAGGGAAATGAGGCCTTAGAATAACAGAAAAAGAGGAAAGGGAGACAGAAAGAGCATTATTTTGTGCTGCTTACAAGCTGGAAGAGCAGATAGAGGCCACCGAACAGACCTCTAATGGGGAGGGGAGTGTGTTCAGTGTTTGTTCACAAGGAAAATCTAGGCACCACATTATCAAGTACTTACTCCAACCATAAGATGTGGGGAACGTTATTTGTGACTGATTTGAAACACTGGAACTAGCTTTACACATACAGGTGGAAGGAGAGCTGTGGGGAACAGCCATTCTGAGCTGCCTACTGTGGGCCCATGATGAGAGGCCCATTTATACCAAAATGAATGACACAGTCCTCAGGAAGTTCTGAAAAACCACAGAACAATATCTCAGGAGCTTAAGAGATCTCTCCAAGAAGGGGAGTCCAACCTGTGAGGCATTTTCACATGGGTAATTGAATAATTTTATTGAATGGGTCACAGGCAACAAGTTGACAATTTTGTATAATTTGTTAGCATGTGTGAATATTCTTACAATTTCGTAAATGGAGTTCCACCAACATTTAGTGGACTAGATTATCAGAGACCCAGTTAGCCAACAGTTATACAAGCACTTTAGTACAGAAAAAGGCTCAAGTGCAGGTGCCTGGAATTAAGCCAGACGACAAGGGCACCTTTCCTTTTTCCTTTTTCCATCGAACAACAGTGAGCGTGTTGGTCGCTGATGCTGCCATGCTCCCCCTCCCTCCCAGCAGATCATTCCTACACTCTGGAGGACTGAGGAGGGCAATCAGCAGCATCATATCCCATAGGGGGTGAGTGCTTTAAGATTTGCTTCTCCCTTGCATTTATCATTGTGTGGGGGAGCTGGATGGCCACAGTAGCAGCGTGCAGCAAACTTGGATTGGTTTGCCTTACACAGCCCATGCTGCTTGCTGGCCCCATTCAGCGTGCCTCACTGTTTGAGTATTCTAAAATGGCCACCCCTTCCTCAGAATCGGAGTGCATCCGAGGGTTGCCATGGAGCCGGGTAAACAAGACTCGCAATTGGCCTATGCTGCCTTCTTATTACCCAATCAGAAGATGGAAGGTGAGAAAGCCAGCTCCCGATGCCAAGACCCACAGAAAAGGCCCTTTCTCAACCTCTCTGCTTCTTTCCTTTTTCACACTGTGAGCATGTTGGTCACTGGCGCTTCCCCGCTCCCCCTCCCTCCCAGCAGATCATTCTTACACTCCGGAGGACTGAGGGGTGCGATCAGCAGCATCGGAACCAATGGGGGTGACCACTTTCAGATTTGCTTCTCCCTTGCATTTATCCTTGTGTGGAGGAGCTGTATGGCCGCAGTAGCAGCATGCAGCAAACATGGATTAGTTTGCGTTACACAGCCCACACTGCTTGTTGGCCCCATTCAGCGTGCCTTGCTGTTTGATCATTCCAATATTGCCACCCTCTTCTTCGGCATTGGAGTGCCTCAGAGAGTTGCCATGGAGCCGTGTAAACAAGGCTCCAGATTGGACTATTCTGCCTTCTTACTACCCAATCAGAAGCCGGCAGGCGAGGAAACTGCCCCAGACTGTAAAGCTCACAAAAAAAACAGTCTGGCCTGTTCGGGCCTGGGTGGCCCATTGGACCCCCCAACTATGGTGCTCATTTAATCAATTCTTCATCACCCTGTTCATGTTGGACTTGCCTCTTGGACGTCTTTGCACCCTTTTTGGAACATGTTAGTGATGTCTGATCTTTCTTTTGCTTCCTCCTCTAGCTCCTGAACCTCATCTGTTGTTTAATCAGTCTGTCTCTCTACCTCTCCTTCCTAACCTACTCCTCGTACTGCACTTGCACTGTTCAAAGAAAAAAAAAGAACATTTTAATTTGATTCTAGATGATTGTGCATGCTACATCACTGAACCTTTTTTTGCTCTACATTATGCTCTGTTTAAAAATGTAATCTAGATGGTTGTGCCTGTTCCGTCCCTGCACCCTTTTTTGCTCTGCATTATGCTCTGTTTAAAAACTAGATGTTGTGCCTATTTAATTTAATTTTATTATTAATGTGTTATAGCTTAACATAAGCTTTTCACATTTCATAAATTACATAAAGTAAATACTCTTGTCACTTCAATCATCATATAAAAAATACATTAAAATTATTTTTAAGAGAAAGACAAGGACAAGTATGTAAAAGAATTTTCAAAATACCTAAAGTGAAAAGTAAGAAAAAGAGAATTAAAAAGAAAAGGGAATAGTGATTAGAGATTAGAGAACAAGCGAACAGCCAAAACCAGCGATAAACAGTACAGAACCGACAATAAAGAATAAAGAATATCTAAATAATGTATAGTCAATACATTGGCATTAATTAATAGTTGCCTATGTTAAATCTGTTTCATATTCTAAAAAAGAAAAAGTACTCAGAAGCAAATTACTAGTGCAAACACTTATTGGTTCATAGATGAAACTCTGGTGAATAGATTAGCAGATTAGGACAGCAGAGCAAATATATATCCATTAAATTCTCTATAGTCAACCACACATTATACATTGCGATATAAAGTTTCAATCCGCTTGCGTTGATCGCCCTTAACCAGAAGTCATTGCTGCTGATATGGTCCATTTTGTGGACTTAGTCTGCATAGTATGTTGAATAGTCTTTTAGCATAGCAGGACATCTAGTAAGGACATGTTTGCCAGTTTCAGTCTCAGATCTGTTCGCGCACAGTCGACAAGAGCGTTCAGGTATAGTGAGATTGCTCGTAATCCCGCTTATAGCCAGTACCGGAAGCTGGTGAATCCTTAGCAAGAGGATAAATCGTCTCAGGCGTGGGGAAGGGCAAAGAGACAAGTATGGTAATGGCTTCTTAAAGGTGTATCTCATATGTTTGACATAGCACTTCAGATCTTCTAGATGTGCAAAATTGTCAATCCAGTCGTTCAGTTCGGATTTCTCAGATAATGCTCTGAGTGAAGAGGCTGTGTCCCCGTATGGCCTATGGGTCCAACCAATCTTTTCCAAGTAGCAGTCCATGCGTTTTCTCATGAGTGGAAATGAGGAGGAATTATTGATTTCGCTGTACATAGCAGCCAGCAAGAGGTTATCTGTATACGATGTCATTTTTTTTTTTTATAATATATTTTTATTGGTTTTCTGAACAACAAAGAGCTCTGAAAAGAGATTACATTAGGGCACATGCCCCTATAAACTTCAAACAAAGACCGTAACTCTCCACTGTATTCACCCTCCCCCCATCCCCCTCCCCTCCAAATCCCCCGTCTTGGGGCACAGGCTCCACGTTTCCGTGGATAACTTCTTCGGACGGCGCCGACCGGGCAAATAAACAGACGCAATGAGTCAGCTTTCCTTAGAAGCATGAAATAAGTTCAATCCTGAAACTGGTTTCGGGCCGGGTGGAGTGGCCGTATCACCTTTCTGTCTCTCAGTTTGTGCTGGCAAACACCTCCATGAATTGTAACCAGTCGGCCTCGAGTTGCGAGCTTGAGCCATGAAGTGCTGCTGTTAGTTTATCCATAAAGTAAATATCCTTGGCCACTGTCACCCATTCTCTCCTCGAGGGGAGCGCTGCTCTCTTCCAAGTCCTGGCCCATGCAGCCCTAGCTGCTAGGAGTAAGGAGTGTGTCAAGTCGGGAGCTTCTCCCAGTGCTTATCCTTTTGCTGTAGCCCAAATAATAGTGTGAGTGGCTCCAATGGATAGACCCTTTCTCCCGCCTTCTTAAGCCAACTGAGCACCTCCAACCAATAGACTTGGACCTTCTCGCAGGACCACCACATGTGCCAATAGTTGGCCCTCTCACCGCAACCGTGCCAACACAATGGGACAACGTCTGGGAACATCCTGGAGAGGGTGATCGGGTCATATTGCCACCTATGAAGAAGTTTGATGGCATGTGTCTTGTACTGGCAGGAAATAGATGTCTTGAATGCCCTGCTACATAATTTCCACCAGAGCCCATCCCCAATGTCCCGGCCCATGTCCCTTTCCCATTTCCCTCTAAGACTTTTAATCGATCCCTCACGGGGGATTAAGAGAGCCCCGTACAGGAGAGAGATAAGGCCTTTCATTTCCGTGTGGGAGTCTAGGATTTTCTTGACTGGGGTGAGCTTCCTTTGTATGCAGGGCTTTAGCTTTGGTTTCATGAGAATTCCCTTAAGGCGAAGATATAGAAGTGGGAAGAGCCTGCCAATTCCCAGAGCCTCCTCGAGCTCCTGGATACTTATGAAGGTGTCCTCCCTCACCAGTTGGCCGACCCTGCAGAGGCCTGCGTCAAACCATGACTGATAGTGTTCGTGGCCTGGGATCTCCTCTAGCACTGAAGTGGACCAGATGTAGCTCAGGGGCGAGGGCCATGTTGTGACTTTCTCTCTATTTCCCTTCCCCGCTAGCGCTTTCCACATTGTACCCAGTATCGGGTGATCCCTGATTCTTTTAGGGAGCTTTTTTAAGGGGACCCATAGCCATTCGCCTACAGTGACTGGGTGCAGGTAGTGATTTTCGATGTATACCCATTGTTTATTGGGGTCCTCTCTAAGATGTGGGGCCAAGGCCCTGAGCTGGGCTGCCCTATGGTAGACTGTCAGATCCGGCAAGGCGACCCCCCCTCTCTCTTTGGGGCGGGTGAGGGTCTCATACCCAATTCTGTGTCTCCTGCCCTGCCATATAAACTTCATTATGCGCTTCTTGGCTTCTCTGAGGTATGTGTCTGGGGCTTCCAAGGGGAGCATCTGGAAGACATACAGCACCCTGGGGAGCAGGTTCATTTTTATAGCATTTATCCTTCCCATCCAGGAGATCTGTCCCTTCCCCCAACTCTCCATTTCTCTGAACAGTTTATCAAATAGTGGGGGGTAGTTGGCCTGGTTCAGATCCTCCCCGGGGCGTACTATGTTAATCCCCAGGTATTTTATCCCTTCTGTACAGATCTGCAGGCGTAGCGGGATAAGCTCTGTAACATTTCTATCCGTATCAGAGGCAAACGGGAAAATCATGGACTTGCTAATATTCACCTTAAAGCCTGAAAATCGACCATACCGTTCAATTTCCTGCAGGGCTGCCGGGACTGACCTTGTCGGTTCCCGGAGGTGGAGCAAGATATCATCTGCGTAAAGACCCAGTTTAAAGGTACGTTCCCCCACCTCAATACCCTGAACCTCTGGGGAGCCACTGACATACTCTGCTAATACTTCCATTGTCATGGCGAAGAGGAGTGGGGAAAGAGGGCAGCCCTGCCTCGTACCTCTTTGGAGGTGGAAGAACCGTGACAGACGCCCATTGACTGTGACTCTGGCGGTTGGTGACACATATAAGGCTTTGATCGCTCGTATGATCCCTGTTCCCAGCCCCAGTTTCTTGAGTACCCCCTGGAGGAATCCCCAGTCGACCCGGTCAAATGCTTTCTCTGCGTCGATAGAGACCAGAACGGGTTTCCACCCCTTGCCGCTGCCTCCCTCATCAGATGTAGGGTCTTCCGCATTGTGTCAGCCCCCTGCCTACCCTGTATAAATCCCACCTGATAGGGATGAATTAGCCTCGGCATATGACCATCCAGCCTAGTAGCAATGATCCTGGTGAATAGCTTTGTGTCCACATTCAAGGGTCTATAGGAGCGGCTGTCCGCCGGGTCCTTCCCCTCCTTCGGGATTACCGTAATTAGCGCTTTGCCAAAGGATGTGGGTGCTCTGCCTGTCTCCATTATGTGCGAGAAGAGACCTGCCAGGAACCCTGCCAGGAGGCCAGAGAAGGCCTTGTAAAAGCCTGCCGTGAACCCATCCTCTCCTGGGGCCCTACCCCTCTTCAGGCCCGCTATGGCTCTTAGTACCTCCTCCTCCGTTATCGGGGCATCGAGGATTGATGCTTCTAGGGGTTCAAGAGCCGGGAGGGTGACCCCCTTGGGATATTCATCCAAGGCTTTCTTCTCCGTCTCCCCCTCTCTCCCGTACAGAGCCTCATAGAAGGACGCAAATTTCTCTGCAATCTCTTCCGGGTCGGATACGTCCCCTTCTTCCCCACTACTTAACCTCGCCACCCATCTATCCGCCCTCTGGCCTCGAAGTTTTGCTGCCAGCATGGCATCCGCCTTGTCCCCTTTTTCATAGTATTTTTGGCGTAAATGTTGGAGTCCCGCTACAATTTTGCCCATCTCCATATCCGGCAATTCTTGTCTCTTTTCCCTAGCGATGCCCAGGTCCCTCTCTCTCTCCGTCTCCATCTTCCCCTCTGACCTTTCTAACATAATTATCTCCAATCTCAATCTGTGTGTCAGGAGGGTCCTAACCCTTTTTTTGGAGGCCCCTTCACTGATTAGTCTACCTCTCCAGGTTGCCTTTGCCGCCTCCCACACAATCTCCCTGTTGACTTCCCCCGTGTCATTTACCTAAAAAAATTCCCTGATCGCTGTTGCCATTTCTTCCTTAAAGACCATGTCTCTCAACAGGAAATTGTTGCACTTCCATAGAGATTCCCTGGGTTTCAGGCCTGCCATACAGACGTCTGACCAGACCATGTCGTGGTCTGACCAGCTAACGGGCCGAATCTCACAGGCCTCTATTCTGCTTATGTGCTGGTTTCCAATGAAAAGATAATCTATTCTAGTTCTGGTGCCGTGGGCCGCAGAGTGGAAAGTGCATCCCTTGCGCCTCGGGTGCAGCTCCCGCCATATGTCTACCAGCCCCTGCTCCCACATTATTTCCCGCAACGCCCCGTGAGGCGTTCCCCACTGCTGTTTAGAGGGCCTGCGTTTCCACTATGGTACAGCTCTCGTTCCGCCCACATATTAAAGTCCCCCCCCAGGAGCAAAAGGCCATCTGCTTTAGCCATCACCTCCCCCAGGGCCTCTTGGACGAATTCCCTCTGACCCGTATTGGGGCAATATATTGTTGCAAGGGTGACTCTGGTATTATGTAATTTACCGGACACTACCAGGGCCCTCCCATCCTCCCTCTCCCAAGTGGACACTTCCATTAATTTCTGATTCCTATGGAGCAGGATACCGACTCCTCCTTTCTTTATGTGGCCGGATGCCCAGAAGGTCTGACCCACGTGTGGTCCAGGGATGGCCCTCTCCTCCCCCCTCACCGTCCTGGTTTCTTGTACAAACATAATATCCACTCTCCCGTTTCCCATTTCCCTTCCTAGGAGGGAGCGCTTCGTTGGGGAGTTAAGCCCCTTGACGTTGAGGGAGCCCATCCTAAGTGACTCGACCCGGCCCCTTTCTTCATTGTCTGCCATTGCTTCTCTCTGATGGATTATTTGTTTTCCCGGTCCTGTAAGAGCCGCCCCGATTCTTTACCACACTGGATATGTCCTGTGCCCAAGGACTTTGTCACCCCTCCCCTCGCCTCCCCCCTCCCTTTTCTCTCCATCTTGCATGACGCCTGCCAACGGGCAAGCCACCAGAGTGTGAACATGTTCCTGCACCGCAGTTCTCTTGATGAAACTTGCGTCCCCGACCGGGGTTGCTAATAAAATAATCTTGGTCTCCACGTTGGTTTGTCTTACTCCACCTGGTCCCCTTCGGCCTCCGATGTCGGGGTGTTTGGTTTCCTGAATTTCCTTCTGCCCTTTGTCTTCTTCTTCGTGGCCCAAGGGCCAACCGGTTCTCTCCTGGTGTCACCCGATGCTTGGGTGCCCTCCTCGTCTTCCTCACCCAGGGCGACCCCCTGGATCACTTGCAGTACTTGCGAGGTCTCCTTGCCACTGGTCACTCTGTAGTCCACCCCAGCGCGTTCAAAGGACAGGGCGAAGGGGAAGGACCATCTGTATCTTATGTCTTGAGCAGTTAGCCACTGGGTGAGCGGATGACATTCTCTTCTGCGGGTGAGAGTAAGATACGATAAGTCCTGGTAGATCTTAATTGTGTCGCCTTAAAAAATAAAGCTCCCCAGCCTCTTTGCCTTCTCCAGGACCTCCATTTTCTCCCTATAGCGGAGGAACCTCACCACGATGAACTTCGGGCCTCCACCCACACCCCCTCCACCTCGATGCGCTCTCTCCAGCTGGACCTCTTTGCCCCCCCCTAAAGTGAAGAGCTGGTTTATCAGGCCCTGGACCTTCCTCCCCACATTCGCCACCGTCTCCCCTCTCTCCTGCGAGACACCCATGATACTCAGGTTGTTCCGGCGCTCTCTGTTTTACAAATCGTCTATCTTCAAGGTTATGTCCTCATCTCTTATCTCTACATCCGTTAGCCTCGCCTCATATTTCATGACCAGGAGGTCCGTCTGGAGGTGGTTGTTTTCCATCCCCTCCATTTTCTCCTCTAAGGTGTCCACCCTCCCCTTGAGATCCACTATGGACGCTTGTATATCTGTCCGGATTGCCTTGATCTCGTGGAGGATGTCCTTGAGATCCTCCCTCGTGAGTGGTGCAGGGGGGGATTCGCCGCCTGAGAGCATGGTGTCTCTGTGGGCCTCCCTCGTGGCTGAGTGGGGCCGTCGGAAGTGCTGGAGAGACGAGATCGCCCCCAATGTCAGCGTGCTCTCCAGGGTCTGGGTGTCTTGACGCATCCAGGGGTGGTGCCTCCGTCTGGGGTCCTCTCGCGGGGGACTCTGTGGTGTACAAGGCCCCTCTCGTGTCTGGTGTGCTAAGGTCCTGCGTGGAGTGCCTCGTGTGGGGGGGGCTGTGCCGTGTCGACAGGTGGGACCTTCGGGGAGTAGGGTGTCCGATCCCCGGCCCCTTCGGTGCCTCCAGCCTACTCCCCAACTAGTTGGGGAGCGGGGGTGCCGCAATGGAAAGGTTGCGCGGGAGGGGAGCCCGCTTTCACTGCATCCAGTCTGTCTCTTCCCGCCCACGCTCTCCTCACCTCCTCACTTCCCAGTCACTGTGGGGGGTCCAGGGACGACGGTTTGGCTCGGGCTGCGGTGGATCGGGCTCTGGGTGGGCTATCTCCGGCGTGCTGACTGGCGCTCAACTGCTCCTCTCCGTAGCCAGTGGGGGCCTGGGCCACGTCCCCCAGGGACCGCGACACCCGTCCGGTACCCCGTGCCGGCAGGGATCACGTGTGGAGGGTCCTCGCCCCGTGTCTCCCTCAGTGGTGCTCTGGTCCAGTATCCTGGGTTGGCCGTTTCCTCCTGCGGGGGCGGCCGTCTGCGAGTCCTCGTGTGGGACTCCGTGTTTCCACAGGAACTCGGGAGGGGCCCTGGGTCTCCCAGGGACGAGGAAGCGCTTCTCCAGAGCCCGCGGCCCTCTATCTCTTCTGTCGCCGCGCCTCCTCCGGGACCCGACTGTCCGACACAGGTCGTGAGCGCAGGGTGGGGGCGAGCGGCTCTACTAGTCCTCGTCGCGGTGCGGCGGGGTCGGCCGCCCTCGTTGTCTGGGGCCTCTGGCGTCTCCGGTGCACACTAGCCTCCGGTGCTGGGAAGCGCTCTGTGGGCCTTTCTTGGGGCTCCGCTTCCCGGTCTCACCCCGGAAGGTCTTCACTGCGGGTCTCGGGGTGGGGCCCGCTGCATTCAGAGGGGCTCCCCACTGGCTGGGCTCGGTAATCCAGGCCCGGGACTGGTAGTATCCACTAGGCCCTGCGGTGGATTCAGGAGCGCAGGACTTACACGTCCAGCATGTTCCGCGCCCCCTGGTGGTCTCACGATGTCATTTTTAAGTACAGTTCAGCCCTTTTTCTAAGTACCTGAGATTTCCACGAGATGAGACCCAGTTCTAGTCTAAGGATGGACATAGGTATGCATGTCGGAAGTCAGAGTATTTTCTTGCAATATTTTCTCTCAAGAATCTGCAGCCACCCCATATCTATCAGTTGTAAGGCTTCTAGGCCATAGGTTATCATTGGTGCTAGCACCTGGAGATATAATTGTCGTGCCGCCCAGATGGTGTACCCACAATGAGAAATAGAAAAACGATATATCAGGGCTGTAACTTGGGCCGCTCGCGTGATTCTAGCCTGTTTACACATAGAATTTTGCCCCTTGGGCTCAATCTCAATGCCCAGATATCTGCAATAGGGGGTGTATTGAATTGCAGACGCATGTATTTTAACACTCACTCATGGTATCTTCTTGCTACTAAAGACCACCATCTGGGTTTTGTTCAAATTGATTGCAAGGCCGTTGCTTTGAGTATAAGACCATAATGCCTCCAGGATGGTGTACCCACAATGAGAAATAGAAAAACGATATATCAGGGCTGAAACTTGGGCCACTCGCGTGATTCTAGCCTGTTTACACATAGTATATTGCCCCTTGGGCTCAATCCCAATGCCCAGATATCTGTAATAGGGGGTGTATTGAATTGCAGACCCATGTATTTTAACACTCACTCGTGGTATCTTCTTGCTACTAAAGACCACCATCTGGGTTTTGTTCAAATTGATTGCAAGACCGTTGCTTTGAGTATAAGACCATAATGCCTCTGCTGACCTTCGGATACCGCTAAATGTGTGGTCCATGATGACTAAATCGTCAGCATATGCTAGGACCAAACAGTGGGCGGCGCCTATCTTAGGGGAACAGTTGTGTTCTGATGCTAATACTTTAGGTATATCATGGACAAACAGATTGTATAATATTGGTGCCGTAACACATCCTTGTTTTACGCCACGATTTTGTCCAATCTTATTAGACATGTTCCCCTTAGAGTCTAACTTCAGGGAGACTGTAGTGTTGTGATGTAACAGTCTGAGATAGTATAGTATTCCTTTGGGGCAACCCAAGTTCTCAAGTTTAGACCACAGTAGATTCCCAGGGACTAGGTCAAAGGCAACCTTGAAATCAATGAACAATGCATATAGGGGCGGGTTGCCTGGTGTTCTGGCCTTATTCCGAAGTATGTCCATTACAACCAGGTTGTGTACTGTACAATATCCACCCCTAAAGCTGCATTGGAATTGGTCTAGGATCTTCTCTCTGTCTACCCATATTTGGAGTCCGTGTAGTAGGTACGCCGCAAATAGTTTGCCCGTGCAGTCCAACATGGACAGTAATTGATAGTTAGAAGGGTCCGACCGGTCTCCCCTCTTGTAAACCGGGACCAGGGTTGCTGTCTGCCAGGATTCCGGAATACGCCCATCGTTCAAGATCTTTTCAAATAGTATCTCAAGGACTCCTGCCCAAAATTCTGGATTGCTCTTTAGAATAACATTTGCCAGGCCATTGGGCCCAGGGGCTCTCAATGTTTTGAGCTTTTTTTTTTTGGTAATCAGTGATTCGACTGTCACCTTAAAAGGGGGAGTGGGTCGGCCCAAAATGTTCATCTCCCAGGACTGACCAGGGGCAATATAGTTGCGGCTTCTCAGGAATTCCTTCCACTGGACTATGCCAATAGGATTAGATGGGGAGCTACTGGTGTCTCCCCTTGCCTTGCTCAGCAGTCCCCATATAGACCGAGAGTTCCCTGTGCAGAGTGTTTGAACTGTCTTTAGCCATTTAAGTAATTTGGCTGCGCATCGTTTCTGCCTGAGCCATGCTCTAAAAGCGTTTTTTTGCTTTTTACTTAAATTCTGGTAACTGTTCCATGTAATGGAGGCTTTACGCAGCTTCTTGAGTTCTGCTCTTAGTATTCTTTTGGCATCTCTGATTTCAATGTCAAAGGCATTAGTGAATTTAACTTCTGGGGCCAACATATTTGATTTGACAGTAGCGTAACTATACGAGAATGATGTAATCTATTCTTCGATCTCATTGCTGGTCATAGCAAGAAGCTCATCGCGACCCATACTTGTCTTATCAATCGTGGATTCTACTGCTTTCTTGATATTTTTGTCGGACCAACGGATGTTTGAGGAAGCTTGGTTCGTCCTCAATTCACCAATAGGTCTGGTCCGAACGTGCTGTGCCGTTTAATTGAATGTGAATGTAAGTGTGGCATGGTCACTCCAATCATTGTCCTTGATCTTCATATTGGTGACCCAAGTGGCCATAGAGGGACTAACATAAATGTAGTCCAATGTACTTCTGGATTTGGTGTTACCCCATGTGGGTTGTCCCGGGTAGTCACTGCTGGTTCTACCATTTAGAATTTCAAAATTCCATGAGTTAAAGAAGTTGAACCATAGTAATCCCTCAGGATTTGCACCTGCATGCCACATCTTGCCTATTCTCTTCAGCAAGGGATTGTTACTTCTGCTCCCATCTCCCACTAAGTGACAGTTAAAATCGCCAGCGATTATTACCAGATTTTTTCTTACATCTGTCATCCAATCAATCATCAGATCATGACAGGCTTCTTGAATAAGGTCTCTGTGGGAAGATTTGGGAGGATTGTATAGATTAATCAGCAGTATATTATCCACTGTATCTTTGCCAGGGAGTTCTAGTTCCACCACTAGCACAAATTCCTCCATGTTAGTGTGGATACGGGTAGATCTTAGTGGATGTAAGATTCCAATGAGTAATCCCCCATATGGTCTTCCCCTCTGCCCCTCTATGGCTAATTCCTGATGGATGGTATAACCATTTAGCAGGGCCCGAGAGGTAAGCCACGTCTCCTGGAGGCATATGCAGGTATGTCCTGCTAACAGGAGAATAGAGCCATCCGCAGATAATAAGTGGATAAAGCCCCGACAGTTCCAAGATATTAGGTTTTGATCTCATTGTCTTAGTGTTAGTGCAGGGAGAGACCCCGCAATCCACTTAAGAACATTCTGTACACCCGCCATCTGTACAGAATTGCCTTTATTTAACTGTGGTGTTGTAATTTCTTCCGTTTTTGTGCTAGTCATCTGCAGCGGGCATAGTGGATCAATCATGTTAGGATCAGTGTCTACTTCCATGTCTGCTTCCCTCAGACTGGTTTTAAAGCTACGTATCAAATTAGCTGTTGCTAAGAATTTGCAGTGTATTGCCGATGTGTTAGAATTCCTTACTTTCAGTGGTTCGACAAATTCAAAGTCCTCAGATCGCAGCACTCTCAGCTGTGGAATGCAGTGTAATCTGGTCATCAGTGCTGATCTGGTGATCCATTCATGGTCGCTGGTTTGATACAAATTTTTGATGAGACAAGTTCTTCCGCCTTGAGGCAGTATAGTGTTACCATTGTCCTCCAATGGCAATATTGTTGGCGGTACAGGTTTGATATCTGGTTGCAATGAGATGACTGGTTCAACGTTTGTAATATTCAGAGCTGGGTTCCCGTCCTGCTCGCTTAAACAAAGTGATGGCTCCGGGTCCCCCACGTCTACTGGATAAGAGGTATTACTCTTATCAAGGATGAGCCAACTGGTCAACTTGCCCTCTTTTCCTGCAGTGCGTTTGCGGGCACGTGCCACTTTCCTTTTCGCTTTTCTCTGTCCCTTTTTGGGTGTACTACCTTCTGTGGGTCTGGCAATTTCATCTTCTGGCTCTGGTAATGTTATGGTCACAGTTTGACGCTTTTTCCTTCCAGTCGCTCTTCTGGCCATTCGTCGCTGTTTGCGTGAAAAATAGACGTCCAATGTGTTTGTAGTATTTGAGTCAAGGGCCGCTGATTCCAAGCAGTCAGGGATAGTGGCGTTACCTTCCTCCGGCTCAGGTTCCTGATTACTATTGTTCTCTGTATTTCCTGCCGACAAGGTAAGGGTAACATCCAGTATCTTCCCGCACATCTTTAGCAGAATATTTAATGCAAATTGTAAAGACGCGACTGAGGCTTGCAGATCCCCCAGGGTCCTACAGCTTTCCCTTTGATCTCTGCTGCTGTCTGGTTCCGGCGACTCCAAATGCACATCCAAGTTAGGGAAGCAGATAGTCTATTGTATGTTTCACGTTGTGTATTGATAGCCGGGTGTTGAAAGCTATCGATCTGGTTGTCAACATTACTTCCTGCTAAAGGGATCATGGATCTCTGCAGAGATAGGCAGAGATCCAGCAGTTAGTTATTGTCGATTGCGCTTTCCCCTAAGCCCACTGTGGTGTTAATCATACTGTGGCTGCCAGTCTCCTTCTCCGCAGGTGGCAGTGAAATTATTGGGTTTGAGGTACCCGGAATCGGAAAAAAGTCAGTGATAGCACCTTTTTCCATCGTACAGGTTTAATTCCTTTACATTTGTTCGTACCTGATGGGGAAGATCTGCCCTTCTGATTGCGAAGATTGTACCTCGTAGCAGAACACTTCTTAACTGTGAGCATTATGTGACTTGCCGCACCCCTCTATAAGATGGTCTTTCAAAAATGGAGGTTGCTTGGTTGAAGGAAGTCTTGCAGGCAGTTAGTGTAGTTCCTGGTCCAGATGAGGCCTAACAGTGACAGTGGCGATCTGTCCGCTTTTGTCACTGTAGGCAACTCAGGCAGTTTGACTGCTTGTCACTGACACTCTCGTTCAGATGCGCCAAACTGCCAAGCGTCAGGAACAAAAATGATGCTTGCAATCTATAGAATGCTCGTGTCATATCCTTATTGCTTAGTGCTTTATCAAAATAGACATGACTTATGCACCGGGATCAAAGGCATTGCCCACAGTCTCCCAGGCAAGGCAGATGAAAAATCAAGTAGAGCCAATTATTTTAGACTACTCCCTCTCCTTCCACTCCTGATGGCACAGTGCCCACTTCAGTGTAGAGCTGCTCCTGTTGCTGCGGCGCAGTAGCTGTAGGCACTGCGATGCTCTTACGGGAGCCAGAGGAGCTGGGAAAGGGAGTGGAAGGGAATGGAGGGGGCTGGAGACAGATCAGTGGAGCGCAAGTACCGTAAAGAAAAGACACAGCAAATCTCGGCACGGGATAAAAAAGGTGGGGGGAGTGACTCTCTAGTCACGAAATTATCAGTGCCTCTAGAAGGTGGATTACGGCATCCCAATCCAGGCAGACAGGGTGCACAGTGGTGCACGGCCACCACCCCTCTCCTCGCTTCACCTCACCTCCTTTGCCACTGGGGAAAAGAGCTTTCTAGTCACCGGCCTGATGGAGTGGGTGGGGTCGCCAATACTCTCCAGGGAGAGCTGCTCCCACTCCCACAAAGAACGCTTCACCTCCACCTCCGAATACACGTCCGCGTCCACTAGAGAAAAGCACCCAAAATGCTTAGCACGTAAACGTCAAGCCGCACCAATGTTGCCGACACTGATTGAAACGCAGTGTGAGCCGTGGCCGCTTCTGACGCTCATGTGTTGAATCACAGACAAACGCTCTGTGTTGTGCCTATTATATCCCTGAACCATTATTTGCTTTGCATTATGCTCTGTTTAAAAATTGTGTTTAGGCGGTTGTGCCTGTTAAATCACTGTACCCTTTTCTGCTCTGCATTATGCTCTATTTAAAAATGTTAGATTCTAGATGATTGGATGAGTGTGCCTGTTACATCACTGCACCCCGTTTTACTCTGCTTTATGCTCTGTTTAAAAATGGCATCTAGGTGTTTGTGCCTGTTACATCACTGTACCTTTTTTGCTCTGCATCGTCGTATGTCTAAAATTATTTTGAGGGTGTGCTTTTTACTTTATTTTTACATTTTCCCCTTTTTATGCACTGCACTCAGTGGGATCCTTTTTGGAATACTGCCATGACACTCCGACCTATAGCTCTGAATCCGTTTCTTCTAGAGACTGGCCATGACTGTGCAGTGCAGCCCCTTCCCACAACTCCTCCCCTCTCTTACTTCATGTCTCATGCACTAATCACTGTCATGCAATCATGATGCACTCTTTGCCCTGTTCGTCTTACTCTAGCCGCCCCCCCCCACTCTCTTTCCATTTTTTATGTACAGCTCTTGCATTATTGAAACGACCATCAGGCACGTACAATAATTAGGTCATATGTTGTAAACAGTTTGTATTCCTCTTAGTTCTATGTTGTACCTCCAAATGCATAGCACTTACCCATTCTGAATGCTCCAATGTCTATTAAGAATGTCAATTCTGTGTTTTTTCTTATCTTCTTATACTCCCTTATACTCCCTGCATTGGAGCACTTTGAAACACATGCTTAGTGTGTAGGCACTATATAAAAGACCAATAAATAAAAATAATAGTAAACCAAAGGAGGGTGAAAACACCTCTGGCACTGGGTCGCCCACATTTCCATCCCCGCAGGGATACCTTGAGTGTGAAGACCATAAACCTAGAAACAGAGCTCCTGCCTGCAAGGGTAGACCCAAGCCACGTGTAGTCAGGGCTACTATCATGGAGGAGGAAGAGACAGCCATCACAGGCATCAGAGATGAGGAACTACTACAACAGGGGCTGTCCAAATGTACCCTAGAATATCTGAGCGGAAAAGGTACTGTGTGTCACAAAAAGCCATAGTTCCTCATAACACTGAGACATTTTTGGATCACATATTCATAAATGAGAAACAAGCCCCAGCACTTTGTGATACTTCTGCGAGTACCACTGCCATCAGAGAATCATGGTTGCAGAGGGATCTGATCATACCTGTTTCTGACACACTAGTTCAGGGGTTTGATGGCTTCACCCAATGTGTACTAGCTGTCATGGATTTACTTGGAGAGGAGAAAGCTCTCATCTCTGTGTCACTATCAAGGATGCCATTCTGGTGAAATCTCTGCTATCGAATGACCTGCCGGTGAAGCAATCATTGCCTCAGTAAGAAGATCAATGGCCAAAGAATCAGCAACCCTTGCAGACATGCACCAAAAGGCGCCTCCAGCTGCAGATGGTGAGAGGCCAGCACTGCAAGGACTGCCCAGTCCAATTCGAGAGTCCACAAAGGTGCCTGCTCCTGCTGGAGTGGGCCAAATGGCCACTGTTGTGCCTACTGTTGTGGCACCAAACGCAGGGTTGACTACAGGTATAGCACCACAACCTGGGATGAGGGACATAGTGTTTTCAGACCTTAAAGGCCTGCCCGATCTGAGTAATATTTCCTCAACTGGAGCACCCAGTCAGGCTGACTTTTGCCAAGCGCAGCACGACTGTCCCACTCTGGCAGATCTGTCTGAACAAGTAGAAAATCAGGCTCAGATGGAAGCCCCTCAGATGTTCAGGTTGTACTGGGAGACTGGCCCCCAATACAGTGAGCCCAAAAATGATGAGCCAGGGGCCAACCAGAAGTTTGTTGTGCTCTAATACCACAGGGGATTTCTACTGGACTTGGCTCATGACATTCCTTGTGGGTCTCTTATGAGTGACCAAGACAGTTGAAAGGCTGTCTGCTCATCTTTACTGGCCCTAGATGGGGGTAAAAATAAAAGAGTTTATACAAGTCCTGTCATGTTTTTCAAGTCTGGATGTGCCCCAAATGCCCCCTTAATGCCTCTGCCAGTTGCTGGGAGGCCATTTGAGAGAACAGGCATGGAAATTATGTATTTATGTCTACCTGAGTACACCCTTGATCCGACAGGTTTTGAATTACAAGTGCCCTTCACAACCCATTGAGCTAATGGGTCACTCTTTCCGGATAGTAGCTTTTTGCATTATGAGATAACAGTCAATGGTATAATGAGTTAACATCCATTTTTAAACAACTAGTGGTATTAAGGATTAAGATTAGTGCTATCTGTTAGTCACTGGTAACATAAATAATCCCAGAAATTGTGAATAGTACAAAGCATAACAATAAAATAAACATGTTGCTCTATGTATTCTGCTTACCTTTCGTTCAGAGTATTTGTATCTGATGGTAGTCTTCAACCTTTACATTCCAAGATCCATGCTCTTCCCTCTTATCTATCGAGTCTTGCTTTAGGAAAATAAGCTTTTTGCATCATGGCATAACAGTCAGTGGTGCAATGAGTTAACTTCAATGTACAAAGTACAGGTGATATTCAGGATCAAGATTACTGCTATCTGTCACGTGTAATGAAAATAACCATTACATATGTTTTTAATTGTGCAAAGCAATGCAAAAGAAAACATGCTTTCACTTGAAATTCATTTAAAATGAAAATAATCACACAATTGTTTTTGATTTATTTTTTTTATTATTTTTTTTTTATTGGTTTGTTCAACCTTTAAAAAAAAAAACAGCAAAGTCAACCAAAACAAACACAAGACTACATCACATACAAATTCTCTTTTTTCTCTCCCTCCATCCCACCCTCCCCCATTTATCGTTTTGGCAGTTGTGTTAGCACATCCATCAAGTCATGTTAGGGTTAGGTCCATGAGCTACTAGAGATTTCATCTCTTTGGTTTCATTAGATTTACTTTTTGGTCGTCCAGACCTCCTTTTACTGCACGAAGAAGGTTTATTAGTGCAAATAAGACTGCTCTGTTGGATCCCTCAAATAAAGCTGCCCACCAATCGTCAACCGTCATACATCGATGCTCATTAATCAGCGCTCCAAAGTGGATTTGTCTTTGATGTTGAAATGTTTCACAATACAGCGTTAGATGTTTTAAAGTTTCCTTGTTTTTGCTGCAGAATCTACACCTTAGGTCAGCATCCGCACACTTCACCCAACTGCTCATATGCTCTTTTGTTTCTAGCATGTTTAACCTGAAGCGCATGTATAGGGATCTTACATGCTGATCTGGCAGGAGGGTTAGATAATTGTGTCTCTGATGGTATGCTTTAGCTTCTCCTGGGACCTCTTGCATTAGGCTTGATTTGGCTCTTAAATCGCAAGTTTTGATCCAGTCAGATTTCCAGATTTTTGTCTTTGCCAACTCAGGATTCTCAGTTAGCATTATAGTGGAAATATCAAACTCCTTTAGAATTGTTTGACAGAGGAGATTCCACTGAAAGAGAATCGTGTATTGTTTGGCAGTATCCGGCTTGTAGAGTATTTTAAATTGGATCGCTGGATCTTTTGTCATTGTTTTCCTAAACAAACTCAATAGGTTCCAGGTGACTCTTGCATTTAGCGAGATGAGGCCCAGTTCATAGCGGATACAGACCGTCGAGGTGCCCCTGGGAAGCTGTAGAACTCGCGTCCAAAATATGTTCTCGAGTGAGTTCCACAGTTCACATGAACAGCCAAACGGGTTTTCACCGCCATAAATTAATGCTGGTACCACTTTTGTTGGAAAAATTCAATTACTGGTTTTAAACTGAATTTTCCAAATTTTTTGTTAATTAGAATCGCTTGACAAGCCATCTGACGGCATTTGCTCTTTGCCAATTCTGCCCATGGTGTGATGGAGTGTTTTACGATCTGAAGTTGCTCGTTACCAAGATACCATCTGGTCTTCTTTTGTCGAGAGCTACACCCTTGCAGTTTCTCCAGGATTAAGATTTCACATTTTTGTTTGTTGATTCTAAGGCCGTTATCTGTAGTATAGGTGTCAAGACAGTTTAGTTTCCGCTGAAGACCTATGGGGGTCAGATCAAACAGAATAAGATCATCCGCATAGACCAGATAGTTGATAGGCGATCCATGTAGTTTCGGGGGAAACATTGTTGTACCATTAAATGCCTCTTTTATGTCAGATATAAAGAGATTAAAAATAATGGCTGCCAAAGGGCAGCCTTGTTTCACACCTTTCTGTGTAATGATCGGAGCGGATAACATGCCTTTAGTATCCATGCGGATCTTAATAGTGGTATCTGTGTGTAGTTCATGGATGGCTTCCACTAGGCTTGGAGGGCAATTCCATCTAATGAGTTTCTTCCATAACAGCTCTCTGTCTATGCTATCGAATGCATAGGACAGGTCAATCAGAGCCAGATAGATCCTGGTGTTGGTTCTGATTGCCTCCATCTTTAAGAGGTTCAATACCAACAAGTTCAGGCCGCAGCCGACTCCCTTTACAAACCCCGCTTGTCTGGGGTCTACGTGATTATTGTCTGTCGCCCATTTTAACAGTTTATGTTGCAGAAGGGTGGCGTAAATCTTCCCCAACACGTCGAGAAGCGCTATGGGCCGATAGTTTTTTGGATTTTAGCGGTCTCCCTTTTTGAAGATTGGGACCACCATGGCACTTTTCCAAGACTTGGGGGTTGATCGGCTTGCAATGACCCGATCAAACAGAATAACGCAGAAATCTGCCCATAAGGCTGGGTTTTTTTTCAGTGTGTAGTTAGTTAGGCCATCCGAGCCAGGCGCTCTGGAGTCGTGCACATTCTTGATTATATCCAAGATGTCGCTTCTGTCAAACACCAAATCCCACTTATTCGACGTCAAGGGTACCCAATGTGGTACAGGTTTGTCTCTGCAAAAGAGATTTGTGTAGAACGTCGACCACTCAGCTTCAGTAACTGCATTTGCCTGCAGGGCTTGTTGTGGAGCCATAGTGTTGTTTAACAGTTTCCAGTATGCTGCTGAGTTTTTACCAGCCATCTTATGCAGCATCTCTTCTGAATCATTTTGTAGCATAATCACTGCATGTGATTTAAGCCAATTTCGATATTTGGCCTTGATTACACTTTTGCTCTTCTCATATTGTTGGTGTACGGACCTTTTAGTTTTCTTATTTCTTGTCTCATCTCTCTTTTGCGTTGAAGAATAGACACGTTGAATTTATGCTTTGGGCGAAACTCAACGTGTTTTAGGTTTCGTTTGTGTTCTTCAAAGCTGGACAGGAGATTTTGGTATTCCAGAGAATTAGCAGTGTGTTAAAAGGCATTATAAATGGCTGCTACTTCAGTGTCCAAAAGGTTTAGACGTATTCTACCAGTCCCAGTGCACACCGCAAATGGCCAACAATTCTGCTCGCCCGAACAGGGACGAAGGAAAGACAATTTTACCATATCATGGTCACTGTGTTGCTTTTTAATGACTTCAAATTTCATGGTTCTCTTGTGGATGTTTTCAGTCACAAATATATAGTCGATGACCGATTTTTGGTCAGCTCTTCTCCACGTAGGGCAGGCCGGAATATCACCGACCGTTTGTCCATTGAGCATATGCAAGCCTCTAAGATCTAACTCCAAACACCATTGAGCCGCAGCTTGCTCGCGTTTGCAGTTTCCTCTGTTGTCTCTGCCACTTTGAGCGTAGTCTGGTATACAGACGATGTTCAGGTCACCACATACGATCAAATCTAACGGTTGCTCCTTTGTGAGTAAGTCGTCTATCAGAGTTGTTACAAGATCGATGAAGGTAAGCTCTTCATTGTGTCTATGATTCCAATATAAGTTGATGATGTATAGACAAGCTTCCTTGTTTAGATCTTTCTGATAGACACCGACGGTGGAGACCTGAATTAAAGGTGAAGGGTTAGAGGAATTCAGGATCCGAAGGCCAACACCCTTCCTCACAGCCAAGAGGAGGCCAGCCATCGGTCTACCCTTTGTTTGTTTTATAGCTGGATTGATAGCTATTTCGAATCCTTCCAACAATGGACTTTTAGAGAGCCATGTTTCTTGTAAACACAGAATATCCAGTTTTGAGGCCCAAGGTGTTTCAAATAAATGTGTAAAGCCTCTAGTGTTCCAAGAGCCTATAGTGCATGTCGTTGAGCTACCTGATTCCTGGCATTATTTCAACGGTTCTGTGTTTAAGGTTTTGGCCAACCAGGACCAATCGTCACATTTGTTTGTTATAGTGGGAGTGTTCCTCTCGTTGTCTCCTGTAGTCGGTGGGCTAACCATTCCGTTAACTGTAATTCTTATCAAGTCATCCCCATGTGGGGGGACTACTGAATCCCAGTTTTTAGGAGGGCTAGGCATAAGACGTTCCTTCGGTTGTTTCTCAGTGTTGTTTTCCAGATCATTAGCCAAACTTCGATTCACTTTGTTCGGCGATCTACTGCGTGATCTCTCTTTCGGATCAACAGGCAGGACACCTGCTTCGGTGTTGGTTATGTCAAAACCTAGGGACATCATCACCGGTCCAGCATCCAGTAATGTATCTGCTATGATCTTAGAGGGTAAGTGTAAAATTACAGCATCAGTTTTTTTTTTTCGTTCGGGAATTCAACAATTTTAAGATCTTCAGAAGTTATTGCACGTAGGCTGGGAATCAGCTGACACAGCCGCATCACATTGAATCGATTTAATATCAGGTCATCCGACGATTCTATACGTTCCAATGTTAGACAATGTGGTGCTTGCCGCGTCGATGGTTGATGTGTTCTCTTCTTTTCCATTGGTTTTTGAGAAAATTTGTTTGAGCGGTTGAGCCATTCTGTTTGCTTTTGGCTTCTGTCTGTAAGCATAGGCGGCTTATACCCAAAGTTGCTCACCGTGTGGGCCCCAATAGATACATCCTGTTTGACACATAATGAGGCTTGTAACTCATTGGCCGTGGACAAAATGTCGGACTCGCAAAGTGTCGATCCCTTTGTGCGCAGTTTGGCATCAAGCATCCGTCTTTTGTCATCTAGTGTCACAAAACGTGGGCTCTGCAATACCTCATCTATCTTTTGCCGAGAAGGTGGTTTAATCAGTTGGCAGATTCTAGCCGCTCCCTTGAGCGCTTTCTCAGTGATAGGCGGAGGTTGACTCGACTTCAGAGATGAGGTTCGTGGACTCTTAACGTTTTCCTGCGGTGTGTTAACGGGCCCGTCAGGGTCAGGGTGGGCAAGCACAGCAGAGCCTGGTTTCGGAGCACTCTGCAGCGATGCCACTGCCATGTCGCTAACAGTAGGTTCTTCGTCCTCATACATAGACATGTTCATTAGATCATCGTCGTCATCACTGCCACAGTTTGATGTCTCTTTGAAGTTTACCGGCATAGATTCTAAGGTACTTGCATCCGGCTTTTTCCCAATCGAGGTTTCTTTATTGAAGGTGCCGTTGACAGTTAAGTTGACGGTTTTAATTTACGTAGGAATTTTCGAGAATCCGTTCCTTTTCTCGCTTTTCTTGCAGGATGGTTTTTAGTTTTTTTAAGTAAACCACCTGTAATTTGCTTGTTGGCTGCAGGAGGCTTTTGTGCAGCCATTGGTTTCTTGAAAAAGTCATGTATGGCAGGCAAAGGAATTGCCCTCGCAGGTGGGGACGTCAGTTGCGGTTGAGAACAAGGCGGCTCTTGATTATGGATCGGCTTCGAAGTTGATGCCTCTTGGGGATTTTGTAGAGCTAGGTTCGTAACCGCCAGGCTCTCTTTTAGAGCAACTGCAAACGGAATGTTAGGCTGGCCACCCTCTGTCGCGATGATATCAACCTGCGGCTGTGTAGACGGACTCTTGGCTTTCGCCGTTTTCTCAGGTGTCAAAGTGAGATCTATCGAATTTGCAGTAATAACCTGAGTCACAGAGGACTCAGGCGCTCCGTTGTTGTTTAATGTTGGCTCTTTTTGCGCATGAACGGATCCGCGTGATGTGTTGGTAGCAGTAATACTGATGTTAGTAGCAGCAATCTCCGGTGGATTAGTTGGAATACATCCCTCGGTGCTGCATAAGGAAGCTGGCAAAACACGTGTCTGATTCGCCTGGGATACAACATACGGGGAAACTACCCCCTGGTAACCATGTTCTTTTTTTTGTTGTTGAAAAAGACCCAGCGCTTCTTTGGCTACTTCAGCTAGAAGTTTTTTGTCTAGGTTTGCATTTTTAGCATATTCTGAAAGTGTTTCAAACGCCCAGTCTGTTTTTTTATGTAACTCTTGTAGAACTTCCTTACAGTGGAAGTTTTTGTTTTCCATGGTCTCCAATTTGATGTTCATCGCAATAACCACCGCAGAAAGCTCTTTTATGTTGTCATTAAGGTTCTCATACAATTTGATGAAAGGGGCGGTGGAAATGGCCATGGAGGAAATTATGGTTGTTTGTAGATCCTTAGTATATTGGACATTTCCTGGGCCATCCACATTTTTAGAGTCAAGAGGTGGCAATCGCCTACCATGGTGTGCCGGGCGTCTTATCTTAGGATACGGCCGTTCCATTATGGATGAGTCCGTTGAGGTTTGGTCAGATGAAGAATCCATTGTACAACAAGTATCTTCAGTCACTGGCCTTTGTGCCGAGGCTGTCTCTGGTGATCCCATTAAGTTGTTGGTCTCTATAGAGCTCATTTTGAGTTTTTTGTTCTGGGAGCAGCTCAGATTGGGTGAAACACTCCCGCCAATCCTCCTTCGTTTGTGTAGTGAGCTAGACTTTAAAGTAAGCAAGGTGGTCTGCTTAATAGAAGGACACACTCCTGGATCAGCAAGATTTTTTCCGAAAGGCTGCCCCACCAAATCACCATTTGTGTTATTTTTAACAGCTCTTTCTTTATTTAAACGAGTGAGATAAAGTAGCAGTTTGTTGGCCACCTCCAATGAGTTTCTTCTTCCGTATCCTGATGTGGGTTTGTGGATGGCAACACTCGATGAAAAATGAGGCAGGGCGCCACCCCCGATCTCATTCATGCATGGTTCAGTAACACTCTCTTCTGTTTGTCGTACTGCCAGACCCTCGGGCTCCTTGGAACCACATATATCACCACTAGGATGACCGACTGGGTCTTCCAATAAAAAGGCCTCTTTGCTATTATAAACTGGACAAATGTCAAAGCTCCCAGGTGAGGTCAAGGCACTATAGAATCGAGACCGAGGTGACTCAGAGATTATATTTGTCTGGCCTTTAACAGGTTCACTAATTGTTCCTGAGGAATTAGGAGAATTCTCAGGGAACGACTGCGAATCAATCGATGCAGCCACGGCATCCGCAGAGCAGACACCGCCTGGTTCACGGACCATTGCACTCAAGCCGGGCAGCCGTGAGTCATCGCCCTCTGTGCCCGGCAAACTCCACCCCTCTTCCCGCCCAACAGAGTCAGCGTCACACGGAGCGACGGCTCCAGTCCCGGACAGCTCCAGGCAGCCAGCGAGGACGGGACCATCAGAGGCAGCGACCTCGCCAGCCACACCGCTCCCAACAACGTCGGCACACACAGCAGGCCCACAGGACCGGCAGACCCCGCCAACACTCAGCGAAGGAGCAGGCACGGATGAATGCACACAGGTAACGGCATTTTGAAATATTTCCACACGGTTGCCGATACCGGTACAACTGCTGTGTGCAGTGCAATGATTGCATTGGGAAATGCTCACCTCTGTCATAGATGCAGACCGTGCAGGTAAAGACATGCTTGATAGAGCTGAGGCTGATCCCGCACAAGCCGTACCTCGAGCATCAGGCGACAATACGTGTACTGCAGGGTCCCCAGGTCTGTCACCCGATGCAGTCTTTATTGTAGATCTTGGAGAGGTCAGTTTTCGTTGAGCGCGAGTTTCGCGCATTCTCGCGTCGGGGCTATGACCACAGGATGGGTTTCAAGCCAAGAAGGCCACACGCCTCCACTCCTCTGATCCTCTGACTCCTCAGACTCTGCCCTTACTCCGCGCCCGCTCCGCGGGGGGAGTGAGTCTTTGTAGGTAGGTGTATGCAGACACACCCTCAGCAAGCGATAGGCAGGGAAAACAGACTCTCCACTCCGCTCTCCACAGCTCCTCAGACTCTGCCCTGACTCCGCGCCCGCTCCGCGGGGGGAGTGAGTCTTTGTACGTCGGTGTATTCAGACACACCCTCAGCAAGCGATAGGCAGGGAAAACAGACTCTCCACTCCGCTCTCCACAGCTCCTCAGACTCTGCCCTGACTCCGCGCCCGCTCTGCGGGGGGAGTGAGTCTTTGTAGGTAGGTGTATGCAGACACACCCTCAGCAAGCGATAGGCAGGGAACACAGACTCTCCACTCCGCTCTCCACAGCTCCTCAGACTCTGCCCTGACTCCGCAATTGTTTGCATAGACAAAGCAAGAAAATATTAACCTGTTCCTTCCATGTATGCTTCTCAACTTTACTGAGTGAGATCTTTTTACCGGATTATACATTTGACCATAGAGAATTCACACTACAATTCCCCTACACTAAGCACTAAACTAATGTGTCATTATTTAATGAAAGCAGCTTTTTGCATTATGCAATAATGGTCAAAGGTGCAGTGAGCTAACCTTTTTTACAAAGTGTAAGAGAACTTTAGAATCACAATTACTCTATTTGTTACTCACTGGTAATGAATAACAACATAACATATTTTTTGGTTTGTATGAAGCCGTACAAATGAAAATGCACCTGTTCAGACTGTGTATGCTGTTTAACTTTACTTTCTATGTATTTTTTTTTCTGAAGTCCATCTGGCACCCACCAGTCCCATGCTATACGCACTGACCTAATCACTCTGTACAAAAACAAAGAAAAGCAATCACCAGTCTGTGGCCGCGGCGTCTGCCATTATCTCCAGTATATGTGACAAAAGAGGCATTGAGGAAGCAGTAAAAGGAAAAATCACCCCATATCTAAAACCGTTGCAGCCGGTATCCGTTGATGCTATTTCTAAAGAAGGAAATTAAATCTTCTAATGAGCAACCAGTTTTGGATATGTCGGCAATCAACCCTATTGACAATAATTCCTTGCTGAACCTATGTCTTAGCCTGCAGAAGGAACAGTAATTGCTTTAAAAAATGACTTCGAACAGCCACAGCCGGCAGTGATTAACATTAATAATGACATGCGTATAATAAACACTCCAAATGTATGCAGTACACCTGATTTGACTCACATTGCTGAAAGTATATATACGCGTCTTCACCAGCCAACAATGATTGATTTTCTTCTTCCGCCTCTTCCGATGATGAACCTCAACCCGATCCAGAATTTCGTATTAGTTTAAAAGTACTTACCCCTTTAAGTATTGACAAGGAGCTACGGGTGATAAAAAATGTCCTATTTCATTTGGTTGATGCCGTTCTTCATAATAATCTAAATACTATTAGTATCCAGCAAGGGGGTGTGTGGTAGCCTCTCAACCAATGAGAAGGCTCGGAATGGGGGCTTTACCAGTGGTAATCCCCCGCTCCAAGCAACCTCACGGCTGGAGGCTGCCATCTTCCCCCGCCGGCGAAGAAGGTAAGTGTGATTCCAACACTTAGTCCACGTAGTCCCTTCTCTCCTTTCCATGGCAGCCATTTTTTTGTTTACTTTTTTTTTAATTGGCATCGTGGACTGACCCCATGGCAGCAACTATATCACATGAATGCGCAATTTGGACTACATTTTCCATAATACACTGGGAACACTGGTCAGTCAAACTAATACAGGACAGTGCCCAGATCGCAGGGAGTATTTTTCAAACAATCGGGGTCTATTTTTGTATAAGGGCACATCACTATGAACGTTTGTAATGGATGGTTACCAAATAACCTTACATAAACATGTCCCCGAAACATATGACTAGGAGAACTTTATGTATCCTTGCTTTCACCAGGCACCCAGTCTCTAGTTAGACGTAATTACTATAGTCAAACACTATGCTGTTCCAAAACATGTCCGCCAGCCTTGCCAACTATGGAAACAGAGGTAGGACCACCTGATCGTCATAGCAATGCCAGAACACAACTTAGGTCAGAGGTCTGACTCCCATTTCCTGAATACGACGTGTGATGCAAGAGAAGTGATGCTTCCAGGTAAGCCTTAGCGGGGACTCCAGGCCCACCCACATAGTGCTACCAATTAGCAAAGGGTCCGCACCGCACACCGAACCACATTTAGGGACCACAGATAAGTGTATCACGTTTAAACGTTCCTGCCACCACGCTTGGGTTTACAACCCAACAAAGCATTCTATTTGTTTTTCGTAGGAACTCATCAATGGGCGGATTATACACCGTCAAAACTGCATCACGACTCTGTGAACTTGGACATAATACCAATGCCATGTAATGTCAACTACGGATATGTATCAGATCGCACCAATACTTTTTGTGTCTCGTGCACTGATACCAGCAGCAGGTTGTAAAACATGCTGTTAAATGAAATCACTAACCAAGCAGATTTATTCAGTTCCAGCGCACATGCCCTTCAACAAAAGAAGGCAACAACCATATCAAGGGTGCTACTAGTACTGCCAACATGAGACAGGCACACCTACCAGCCGTTTCCTTTCAGAATAAGTTACTGATATTATACCTTTTTACGTTTGTTTTCTCAAGTGCTTTTCACATGATTCTGAAGGGATTTAGCCCGATACTACAAAAGTCTTCTAGACACTATGCTTTCTTGAAACAAGCAGATAGGTAAGCAGAAGTTCTTTGATAACTCAGTGTCTCAAGCAATTGAGCACAGATTTATAGCTGACTCACATGTTTTTTATTATTTATTTCTCTTTCTCATAACCTAATATACTTCCCCTAATCCCATCCGCATTTTCGGTCTTCTCTCATTCATTACAAATGTTACATGATGTCTCTGCAGTATTTTTATAATCCTTTGCATTGTTCATGTATCAAATTCACGAATGATCTCATGTGCCATTGCAACCTTGTCATGTCTAATTCACCATAATGTGTGTTCAATTTCCATTAGCCACACTGTTTGAACTCGACTTTTTGTTTCTTATTTTTATTCTTTCATCCCAATGTTTCACCTTATTGTTATTCGATCATATGATGTTAATATGATGGTCTATTACTTGTTTATTTTGTCACAACATTCTATTAGGTATACATAATTTGTTTCCTATGATCGCTCCAGATAGCAATATTTGCCCTGATTTGACAAAGGCACCCAAAATGTCGAAACACGTGTTATCATAAAGGGCCACCAATAAATATTTAGTATTTTACAAGAAACTGTTCTCTGGAATCTAATTATTACTGTGGCGCAGTAACCGATGTTTACATGAACCTCACTCGTTCTCAGCATATAGCTTGGCTGAACTATACGGATGATATGGCCATTATTGACCGTACTCCCATAGATCTCCAATGCAGTTTATTGTCTCTACAAATATTTTCTTCCGATAATAACTTGGTTCATGATTATACCAGCAAATAAGAGAAAGAAAATAAGTACCTTTGGCTGGATGATCAATAATAAGTCAATTGAAGTGGGAACCAAATATGTGTGCTTGGGGGTAACCACGTTTCAGTTTAACATGCTTGCAAAAGTTGTACAGAATAAAATATGAAGGAAATGTAATGGCATTAGAAGATTCATTACCCATAGAGGTGGCTATTTGATGGATGGGTATTATGTCTTTGTAAAACTAGTATCGTCCCTAGTGCCCTCTATGGACTTGAGATCTTTACTAACAAAGAAACAGAGTGGCTCGAGATCTTGGTGGGTAAACTGTGGTTGATTGGCTATAGAACTTTCAAATTCAACCCCTGTTGAAGCCATCTTTTATGAGCTGGTTTTAGTTCCCATCTGTACACGAAAAGGGATTATGAACAGTATTTTCTATCTGAAAATGTTAAACAAAAAAAGGAAGAGCTGCGCGGAGGTGCAGTCTGGCAGTGAACCCTGAACCTTTTTTCTGCTACCAGCTACCTGAAGTCTGTTTTTGCCTTTCATTAAGGCACAGGGTTTAAAAACCCATTTTGGCCGTGGAGCGGCCGCGGAGAGCTGCGAGGAGGTGCAGTCTGGCAGTGAACCCTGAACCTTTTTTCTGCTACCAGCTACCTGAAGTCTGTTTTTGCCTTTCACTAAGGCACAGGGTTTAAAAACCCATTTTGGCCGCGGAGCGGCCGCCGAGAGCTTCGAGGAGGTGCAGTCTGGCAGTGAACCCTGAACCTTTTTTCTGCTACCAGCTACCTGAAGTCTGTTTTTGCCTTTCATTAAGGCACAGGGTTTAAAAACCCATTTTGGCCGCGGAGCAGCCGCGGAGAGCTGCGAGGAGGTGCAGTCTGGCAGTGAACCCTGAACCTTTTTTCTGCTACCAGCTACCTGAAGTCTGTTTTTGCCTTTCATTAAGGCACAGGGTTTAAAAACCCATTTTGGCCGCGGAGCGGCCGCAGAGAGGTGCGAGGAGGTGCAGTCTGGCAGTCCGGCTGCTGGCATGCTGGCTGACTGCCCCCCCCGACCACTCCCTGTTAAGTTCGCAAAAGCACGAGAAAGTAAGAATTGTCTTGAATACTATACGGACATTTGTATACCATTTGCAAATTGCGTGCTTATGGAGGACCCCCCCCGACAGAAGAGCCCGAGCTAGGGGTCACTGAGTACGAAGAAACTGGCCGAGTGCTAAGAAGTGGCCTTCTAACATTGAAAATGTCAATCGAACCACACGCACGTACTAAACAAGAAACCAAAAATAAAATGATGGACACGCAGCAAGTAGGAATGCCTACACGCTCACCCCCGATTCCTCCTCTGAGATCTCCCCACCGATATCAACATGACCTACCTTGGAGGGAGGCCTCGTCGTCGGACGTTGGGCCTTCTGGCGTCGGGGCGGGCCGGGCGGCCGTGGGGTGCCCTCTCTCCGGGGACCGAGCCTTGCTGCCGGCTTCTCGACTGGGCCATGGGGGCTGACGTGGGGTCCCGGCGGCGACTGAGGCGGCCCCGTCACCCCCCGAGCGGGGGGCCGTCGGGGTTGCCGGGGGCCCCTCTGCAGAGGACCTGGGTGCGGAGGAGAGGGGGACGGTGGCGGGCCTCGTCCAGGCGTGCCCGGGACTGGGTTCGGCGTTTCGGGAAGCGGTGGGCGGAGAGCCCGAGATCGAGTGCTGCCGCAACCTGCCCTCTGGTGGCAGAGCTGAGCCGCTGCATGGAGCACTGAATCCAGATGAAGTCAATGGCAACAACCTAACCACTATGAAAGGATTGAAGGAATTTTTGGACAAAATTTTTGCGAAAAAAGACACTGGTGTGGAAAAAAGCGCACCCTGCAAAAAACCAAGGATTGCAAATGAGACTTTAGACATTGACCATAATAGCCGCTTTACCAAGCCTAACAGACAACAGAGACCATAATTGCTCCATCAGGACTCTATCATACTTGGAGGACCCTGATGCAGATGCAATTGATGATTTGAACATCTTGAGAGAACACAACTGGGGTAAGATATACACCTACTCAACGACAGAAGCACAAGACGGGTTTGAGTCCAAAACAGCTTTGGATCATTCATTCAATTGCCGAAAAGACGGTGATGAAAAGGTAAACATTCCAGATTTCAAATCAAACGAAATCCCATTTAATCAAAACATAAAAAGTCAAGGGGAAAAAAAATCTAAGCCAACTGGCTCATCATCACCCAATAACAGATTACCATTAAAGACACAGACGAAAAGAACAGGTAAAATAATAACCCCGACAAATAACCCGATTGGAAGGTTCTTTGAAAAACTGGGAAAGATTCCACCGGTTAACCGGTTTGAACTGTCCGACATGGAAATCTTGGAGGGGATCCCCCCATCTCCCCGAAGAAACGTACTTAAACAATCAGTTTTAGTACAGCGAATGGAAAACGCCAGCTTATTACCCCAAATACGCTGGCACTACAATCCACCCACACCTCAACAAAAAACTGAATCAACCAATATTAACACAGTCTCAAGAATTATGGAGCAAAAGTTGGAAAATAACAATGAAGGGCAAAAAAACGTCCCGGGACAATCAGCTGACCCCACAGATGGGGAAGAAAAGAAACAAGAATCTGTATTACAGTTAGACTTGATTGAAGAAAGAAATCATGAAGTAGCAAATACGTCAGAATTCACCATGAGTCAAAAACCACTGCTTCTGCTACCAGGATTGTTAGACGAAACGGACAAAGCTGAACTATCCAATGAAACTAATATGGTGAAGGAGAAAGAAAGGGAAAACAATTCAACGATGACCCAACCAAACCACCAGAGAAAACAACAAGAAATCAAATTGGCGGAGGCAATACTAAATTACAAAAACATGTTAAAACTCAGAGACACAATTTCAGGTAGGAAACTTGCCCCTCAGCAAAGAAAGGACGATGTCTCAGCAGACGCTTTACGACTGCTACTCTCTACTCCACATAAAGCAAAGATGGAAAATGAAATGCAAAAAAAAAGGAGAAAAACTCACCCGCCAAAAGCATTGACATATTACCCATTATGTCAGCCGTGACCATTGCGCTTGCACCATTTGGGAAATTATATGAAACCATCAATGACACGCTGAGGGACCACACCTCACTATTGCAACTGAAAGCTAATCCATCTTGAAGGCTACATAATGGCCCTAGAAGCATGGAAGGCAAGCACAAATGACCAAGGCTCCATGACTGATAATCCCGAGGTATTTCAGTTCAAAAACAAATCAGTGAACGTCAGTTACCAAACGGACTTGATTGAGAATAAGGAAAAAGAAATCGAAGACGCATAGTCAACGACCTTTGATAAAACTGGCGAGAGGCTGACATATACCTCTATCAAAGAAACACTCGAGGAGTATTCGCGACAACCACGCATCACTAAAAGCGTCATGAGCTCACACGTAAATCGTTGCAACATGGAAAAGACTCTCAAAGATCAAACTGATGAAGTTCAGTTCAAACTGCAGAACAAAGAGAGTGTCCAACAACAGCCGAGAGAAAAGACTATAAAAAGTCAATCATTAGTGAAAGAAAAACAAAACACAAAACCACTCCACATACAGAAGAAAATGTCAACTGAAAGCAACACAAACAAACTCATGACTAAATGGATAAGGGTGATCGATCAAAAATCAAAGTCCCCGAAAAACGACTCTCAACAGAACACCAAATTTGGAGATTCGGGTCAAGTCATTGAAGCTAACTTACTTGACCTAACCAATTTAAGTGTCTACTCCATTGAAACTTCGGAGTCAGAAATACCTCGACCGTCCATAAAAAAAAGAAAGGTGTCTTTCTTGGATGACAAATTTCCGAAGCAAGATCCAAAGGACACGAAACATCAGACTCAAATACCAACATTAACAAACAAGAAAGATAAAGCAGAAGATTCAAGCGACAGAAGACGTCAGATCACTCCAGAGAGGAAACCGCTGTTCTGCTTGGCTATTACAAAGATCAATAAAACCGAACTGAACCTTGGAGGAAACAATGACCGTTTTAAGAGTAACAAGGAAAAATCTGATGTTGCAAGGCCCGAAGAGACACCAAACAGCGATTCTTATTGTAGACACAAGTATTCGACTTGTCAAAGTGAAGAACAAAAAAACTCTTATATTCGAACATACAGAAAAACTAGCCACAGGACTGAAGAAACCAGACGAAGAGACAAACCCTTGGACAGGACAATCAGATCAAATCGAAGACTCTTTGTCTCGCCTTCACAGCAAAATCCTACGCGAACATCTGCCATCTTCACCCACAAGAGTCACTCGTCACACACGCTGAAACTAGAACGACGTGAAAGAACGGGAGAAAAGATTGTCCTAAACAGAAGAGCAACTATGAACCTCCTGGAAAAAATACATAAAGGAGATCAAATCAGAAGTGTGGACATAAACATAGTGGAATTCGCACATAAAGCTAGGACTGACAGCATCTTTTTGCATATCACGTCTCAAACAGTGAAAAAACTCTTGCTCTTGGTGGCAGGAGAACTGTCAAAAAGAGGGTACCTCCTAAGAGAAACTACATCAGAAGAAAGATGTCACAGGAGAGCCCACTCACACGTAACAAAACCAGAACGCAATTATGAGACCAACGAAAAAGAAAGATGGAAACCGGCACAGAGAACTCCAAATGTGAAAGGCACTCTTAGAACGAAGAGAAAATCCACCCACACACCCCACAAGAAAGAGCGAAAAATCGTAGATGAAAGAAGCCTAGTTCGAGAAATCATAAGTTCAAACTTGTCGTACATCAGAAGAGATAAAGAAAGAGCAAAGATCAGCGAAAGTTCTACCACTAAAGGGCGGTGGAGAGCAAACGAGGAGGCCTCAGGAAGCACATCAAATAGAAAACCAAGGGGTCCATTCCCCCGACTGGTTGCAAGGGAAAAAGAAATACACAGTGAACGAGCAGAGCCTCTGACCCAGAATCACGCAGATAAGGTTGAAAAAGATCCCAAAAAATGGGCATGGATTCCATCGGTACTGACACGCTATGCCAAGAAATAGCAATCAAATCGTCCCCCGGCGAGTACTAGAAGGGCCTCATTAAACCAAACGCATGGTGCACAGAAGCAGGAGCAAAATATCATTATTGGCTCATGGAACACCAGAGGCCATACCCATCTCACCCAACCCGGGGAGATAAATCTTGGCCGATTTGACCTAATAAGCTTGCAAGAGACCTGGCTGCTCTACCCGCCTAGCTTGGATGGCTACAAAGTCTTACTCTCTCCTGCTCTAAAAGGGGATAGAGGCCTACCTATATCAGGCCTTCTAACAGCTGTCAGGTCAGGGGGGACCTTGCAAATAGCCCACAACCTGAGATCATCCTTGGCAATCCAGGCAATACTGTTGAAATGGGCAAAAGACGAAACATCCCAGGTAAAGCCCAGTCACGACCTTATCCTCTTACTGAACATCTATTGGAACCCAATGGAATCCAAAACATATGATTTTCTGAACACAGTGGAAAAAATATTAACAGACGTCACCGAAAGTTACGATGTGGATCACATCTTGATATGTGGCGACCTGAACGCTACTTGTCCTGTTTCTAAAGCTACAAAGACACTGCGAAACACCGCCAACTCACAATCAATAGCACGAGGACTTGCATGGTCTGAGTTGATGAAATCCCGGGACCTGTATAACTTGAACTCCCTAGAAACTGCTAGTCCCAAGATTCCAACATGGGAAAGTGAAGGAAAGGAAAGTACTATCGATTACATCTTTGCCTCTAAAGAGCTATATTCAACAATCAAGAGCTTTACGGTAGTGAAAACCACCTGCAGTGATCACAACCTATTAACTGCGACATGGTCAATAAGAACACACGCACCGGTGGTAATATCATACAAGCTCGAAACAAATTCACAAGGGAATCGGCTGAAAATGACATCAGATGCCTTAATTGACATTACAGCAACTTACAATAGTCAATCCAGTGTGAAAGTTCTCACTAAAAAACTGTACTACTGTCCACTTCTTATTCCCTACTTGTGCCCAATGCATAAGAGAAGACCGGAAAAAATCTATTTGCACAAATATAATGAAGAACTGAGGACAAAGAAATCCTATTTACGAAAAGTAACACGGCAGGCCAAATTAAACCCAACACAAACAAATCTTAAGTTGGCAATTACACAAAAAAAAGGTTACAAAGCATGGCTCCAATCAGTTCTATGGGAACTGTATCAAGATGACGCAGAGTCCATGTTAAGAGCAGTGTGTAAAAAGAACTCGCAAGACTTTTGGAAGCTAATAAAAACAAATTGGCAGTTGCAGATAAGACCATTACCAACAGTGTCTCAGAAGAGAAATGGGTAGAATACTTTTCCGAACTATTCAAAGAACCAACGCCAATAGAAACCAAACTGGCAAAACGAGATACATCGCAATGGATAACATGCTCTGAGCAGGTTATTCTGGAAAAGATTAGGAAGTTAAACAACTCTCGTGCACCTGGCCCAGACGGAATTTCTAACACTCACCTCAAACAGGATGCAAAAGCCTGGGCACCGTTAATAACGGAAATTTTCTGAAGATGTAGGATTACAAGATCCATTCCCGACACGTAGAAAACAGCAAATATCGTTCCTATTAACAAGAAGGGTTTGAGGAACGACCCAAAAAATTATAGGCCGATTGCACTCCTGGACGTGTTCGGGAAACTCTTCGGCTCCTTGGTGTTGGACGAATTCCAGACATGGCAGAAGGAGGCAAAAACAGCGGGCCCATTACAATCAGGGTTCGAAAAGAACTTAGGTACTTCTGTCAATATTATGCTGATTAGCATCTTGAAATCCAAAGTCTTTGAGGATCAACCTACAATTTTCGTCGCTACGATTGATCTGGTCCAAGCTTTCAACCGCGTAAACAGGGGCAAATTATGGAAGAAACTGGAAAAACAAAACTGCCCGTTATCTATCCTTGAACCCATGAAGGCCTTGCACAGCGACACTTCAATCAGAGTCCGGCTCAATGCAGCCGGCTCGCTGTCAACAACCATACAGACGGCCAGGGGAGTCAAGCAAGGCTGTCCCCTGGCGCCGGAGCTGTACAAGGCATACATGGCATGCCCTCAATGGTTTGCAAACTCAGAAAAACTGGATACAGTAAAGAGCTTCACATATCTGGGGGTGAAATTATCTTGCAGCAGAATTGAAATAACGATGCAAGAACACCTGCTCTCTAAGGCAAAAACACTAGCAGCTCAAGCACTATCCCTGGAACGAAAATTCAGTAAATTTTCAACTCTACCGATAATAAAAGTCTTTAAAGCAAAAGCCACCCCAGCTTTGACATATGGAGCAGAGGCAATGCCATATCTCCCGAAGACGATGTGGGCAAAACTGGAAGGCACATTTTGGCGGAGGGTGCTCCGTTTGCCAAACTCCATCCCTGTAGCAAACATCCGACGCAAACTAAGTTTGCAATCATTGAACTCAGTGGTGGGGAGGAACAGTCTACTGTTTCTAGGGAAAATCGTAAGGCTCCCCAGACCAAAAATTTTGGACATCATTTTCAAAGAAATGAAGAGCGGCAAAAACCCTATGCTAACAACTTGGTATAACAGCCTTTTGGAACAAGCAGCGCAAATTGGTTGCTCTGAATGGGAAATCAATCGTATTCCAGGGAAAATAAAGAAGAAATTAAAGTTACAAGGCTGGATCGACACGTTAGAAAAAGCGGAAGAACACACAATTCCGACCCATCATACAACCAACACTCAAAAGCTAGACGAAGTAAGAAATTGTCTAAAAAAGTTCCCAGACAAAAGACTGCGGACAATCTTCCAGAGAGCACGCCTGAACATCCTGAAGACAAATGAGATTCTCTTTCTCAGGAAACAATCGGAGAATAACAACTGCCGCTATTGTAAAAGGTTGGTCACTGAAACACTACGACATCTACTTCTTCACTGTCCAGGAATGAACAAACTCAGACAAACTTACCTCCACCCACACGGAATAAAGTATCAGACTGCCAGCGAAGAGGACTGGTGGAATAAGCTAATGAGCAGTGACTCAACCACCTTGACGATAGCGACTGCCAAATTTATGGACAGCTTGAAGTTGGAAGAAAAGACATCTGAGAACAAATAGGAAATTGTTCTCCTTTTTAGAAGAAAACGAATATCATGGAAGGTAGCAGGAAGCATAAATAAACCAAACAATTAAAGGAAACATGTGGGAATTGACAGAAGGAAAAAACCTTGTAAAAATTGTAATACAATTAAACACAAGTAAAAAAAAAAAAAAAAAAAAAAGGAATGGTGCTTCTATGTTTTTCTATTTTGTAAATTATATTGAGTTAGACTGACCTACTGGTGTGTTAAAAAGCTGGATTAATGAGATACAATCAAGTTGTATGAATATTGATGTTATTGTTCCTTCAGTTATTAATCTTAGTATTGTTGAGAAAGAACTAAAAGGGAAAGCACTGGTTTGGAGCAGATCTAGCAATGTATCTATGCTAGCTAACAAATCGCTGTATTCTACTTATGTAAGACATTGTTTTCCCAATCATGCCCTTTCCAGTTATATTAACAAACTCTCTAATTCAAATGTTCACCATTTTATAACGGCACTTCGGCTTGAACAGTTGCCTACATTTTTCTAGAATTTGGGCTTGGACAGGGGTTCCTCTGCAACATCGTATGTGTCGACTCTGTAACAAGATAATAGAAACGGCCTGCCGTTTGTTGACTATCTGCCCCACTCGTACTGATATTTATTTAAGAGTATATTCAAAACTATTTCATGATATAAATACTATCCAAACTGATCAACCTTGATCTATAGTGTTTTCTGGAGAAAATCCACTGCTGGACTTTGCAATGTATTATGTAGGGAGGACATTTTCAAATGCAATCACTTGTGATTTGCTATTTTATTTTTATTTTTGATTATATTGCGATAAGTTTTTAATACGTGTATGTACTAGCTGCAAAGGTTTTTTACTGTTATTTGGTAATGTACTCATGTGTTGTATATTTTGTATAAAGTACAGTGTTAAAAGGTTATATATTTAACCAGTATACTTGATTTAAACAAAAAAGATTAATAATTGTATAGAATATGGCAATAACAATGAGAAATAGCAGCAAGCAAAACATATTGCAAAATGCAAAGTGAAAGAACTAAATAGAAGTTTTACCTACATATACAGAGCAACTAAACAAGTGTAAAGTAGAACATGGACATGACAGGTGTTCCGGGACTTTCACTGTTTATAGCATGCCCAGGAAACCCAAAGGTGAAGTCGCCTCAATGGACAAAAGGGTTTCAATACTACATTAGGGCATCATGCAGTAACTCATACACAATGGAAAGAAAGGTAGCACTGCTCATGCATGTGTTAGGTTATGAGGGGCAGAGGATAAATGACACTCTTCTAGATATAACAGAAGTGGGAGACGGAGATGACATGAGAGAGTTGGATATTGCCTTAAAGAAGTTGGCTATTCATTTTGAACCTAAAACAAGTACTATTCTTGAAAGATACAATTTTGGGGTGAGGGTTCAAGAACCTGGTGAAAGCATAGAGGAATTTGTAACAGCGTTGAGACATCTAGCTTTGTCATGTAAATTCATGGACTCATTTGATGAATGAATAAGGGATCAATTTATGATCAACTGCCGAAATAACAAAATCTGTGAAGAACTATGGTTACGAGATGAACCTTCATTGGATAAGGTACTCAACATAGCAAAAAGAGCAAAACACTCCTTGGCACGTGTTGCAAAGTTGTCAGAAAAGGATGGTAATGAAGGAAAAAATGAAGTACTCAATGCAGTAAAAAAAGAAGAAAAGGGTGAAGGAAAAATTGTATAAAAAGAAAGAGAAGCCTGAATTCAAAAAGGAGGCATCGAAAGGGGAAAGAAGGGAAGAAAAGGAGCATCTATGTTTCAGATGTGCGAGTAATTCAAATTTTGCGGCAGCATTAGCATGTCCTGGGAGGAGATCAATATGTGCAAAGTGAAAAATACGTGGGCATTTTGCAAACTGTTGTAAAAATTACTAATCTTTCCAAAGAAGTGTTTTGGTAGTAATTGATGAGGAGAGCATTGGGTATTCAGAGGAAGCGGAAAATCCAAATGTGGAAAAGATTATGGTTAATATGGTAAATGATGATGATGAAATGGAGTGTGACATCCATATGCTATTGGGAAACAATCAGTGTGATGTTAGGATGGTGGCAGATTCGAGATCTAAAATTTCATTGATGTCCAAGAAGGTGCTTGAAGAGGAAATTAATGGAGATTTTAGAAATTTGCTCGAGCCAGACATTAATCCTGGAGGGTATAATGAAGATCAGATTGAACTTTTAGGATACTTCCTCGCAGATTTTGAATCTAAGGGAAGGTATGCCAAAGGAAAGGTTTACATCACTAAAAAGGGGAAACCTTTGTTTGGTTGGAGGATCAGAAAAGACTAATGGTACATTTGTATCCCAATCAAAATGTACAGGTGATGCAGATAAACACTTCTCAGTGTGTGGAAGATAAGTATGAAAAAGTGTTTAGAAAAGAGTTTGGTAAAGTGAGAGGTATTCAACATCAGATTGTCGTGAAGAAGGGATGTGTTCCCGTGACAGCAAAGTTGAGATCTGTTCCTTTCGCTTTGAAGGAAGAAGTAAAGAAGGAACTGGAGAAATTGACAAAAATGGGTGTGATTGAAAGAGCTGGTGGTGTGGGATAGATTTCTCCACTAGTGATTGTAAAAAAGCCATCTGGAGATTTGAGATTGTGTGTGGATTTAAGGGAGGTAAATAAAGCGATTATGGTTGATAGACATCCATTGCCCGATATGAGCAAAATGTAATCGATGGTTGGGCAGGGAAAACTCTTTTCCAAACTTGATATGGCGTCTGCATACCATCAGGTTGAACTTGAAGAGAAGTCCAGAAATATAACAGCTTTCATCACTCATGAATGTGTATTTCAGTACAAGCGTATGCCATTTGGGCTGGTATCTGCACCCTCTGTTTTTTAGAAAATTATGTATAGGTTTTTTGGCAAAATAAGTGGTGTATTTTGCTTTCAAGATGACATTCTAGTATCTGGAGAGAATGTGGAGAAATATGATCAGAGATTAAGTGAAGTGTTGAACATTTTGAGTGAGAGTGGCATAACTCTAAGGAAAGAAAAGTGTGTATTTCGTGGTGGCAAGTTCGAGTACCTGGGACATGTAATATCTGCCCAGGGTATAAAGTTGAAGGACTCAATGCGCACTGCTACCAAAGAGGTTGCAGATCCCAAGAACAGAGGGAAATTATGATTTTTCCTTGGAATGTTAGAGTTTTATCAACATTGTATAAACAATTATGCAGAAAAGGTCACTGAGATGAGAACGTTAATAGGGAAAAGTAAAGAGTTTTTGCGGAATGATGCATGCCGGATGGAAATTAAAAAGATTAAGAAGGAAATAAATCTGGCTGAACCTATGATGAAATTTGACACAAGAAGAAATTGTGTGCTCACCGTTAAAGCAAGCGATGTGGGTTTAGGGGCGTTTTTGTCCTAAATTAAAGCTGAGGGAGGTGAAGAATTTATAGCGCATGCTTCTAGTGCATTGAGAGGTGCAGAATTGAGGCACTCAGTCCAGGAAAAGGAGGCCATAGGCTGTTTATGGGAGATTGAGAAGATCAAAAGTTTTGTATGGGGCACACATTTTGGGATTAGAACCAACCACAGGCCATTAAAGTCGATTTTTGAAAACAAAGGATTAGATAATGTATCCCAGAGAGGTGCGGGGTTGGTTACCAGATTACAGTGTCATAGCTTTGAGGTGGCGGTCCTATCAGGAAAGGAAAATGTATTTGCGGATTGTTTGTCCAGATTAGCGATGAAGGAGAATAAAGAGACTCAAGATGAGGAAATAGAAATGGTTTTTGCCAATACTGATAATGTGGTATGTAAGGAGGAATGGGTGACAGCAGTAGATAATGATGAATTGTTGTCAAAAGTGAAAATGTATATCCAAAGTTATTGGCCCAGAAAAAATGAGTTGGGTGTGAAGGAAAGGCCATTTTGGGAAGTTAGAGAGGAATTGACTATTGAAGATGGCATTGTGTTTCGGTGGGGCAAAGCTGTGATGCCCGAGGTGATCTGCAACAGAATGACTGATATAGCCCATAAAGGTCACATAGGGATCAGCAAAACAAAAGCAGCTTTGAGGGCAGATTATTGGTGACCCGGATTTGACAAGGAGGTGGAAAAGAGATTGAAAGATTGCATGGAATGTGCTGAGAGCGGTAAAGGTTTGGTAGCAAAGAAACATCCCATAATGTTTAAGGATATCCCGGGAAGAGTGTTGGAGGAGGTGGTGTTTGATGTTTTGGGTCCCATGGAAATGGGCTATGGAAAATGAAGGTTCATATTGGTAATGGTTGATGCATTCTCTCGCTGGTGCAAGTATAAGATAGTTAGAGACATAGATGGAGGTAGTATTGTTAAGTTTTTACGTGAGGTATTTGGGAGAGAAGGATATCCCAAGTATATTCTGACGGATAATGCTCTTCAGTTTACGGAAGGATGCTTTAAGGAATATGTGAGGACTTGTGGCATAATACAAAAGAAGACTGCATTGTACCATTCCAAAGGGAATGTGTTGGTAGAAGGAATGAACAGATGTGTTATGGAGGATGTTCGATTGACGAAAGCGTGTGGTGTGAGTAGGAGTTTGGCAGTAGATGAAAGAATGGGTGCGTTGAGAATGGCACTGCATTCTGTTACATTAGTTTCACCATTTGAATTGATGAGAGGGCACAAAGGATATTCTTTGGTCTGTCCCCCTTGGATGGAAAGGGGAGTGGAATCAGATTGTGAGATTGAAAAGTTGAGAAAAGATCTCAGAAATAAGAAAAGAGCAGTTTGTTATGAGGGAGAACCGAAGAAGAGGAAATAAGGAACTCAGAGTGAAATGCAGAGATTATGTGAGGATCAGGAAGGCGGTGATTAAGAAGAAGGAAGATCCATTGTATTTGGATCCTGTACGTGTGGGTGCAGTGTTGAGGGGTGCTGTGAGGGTGAGTGGAGGACAAATTTGGAATAAAAGTAGAATCGCTGTGGTGAGAAGATTGTGTGGGTAATAAGAGATGGAGATATGTTATGAAGTTATGGCCATGCTTGCTATTCATAGTGAGCAAGGTGTTCTTTGTGTACGATGTAGTATAATTCTATGTGGAATGTCACAGTGTAATATAGTTCTGAGCAGGTTGTCATAGCCTGCCTCTGGCCAGAGAATGTTTACTCTTAATGTTGCTTCTATTACTGTTTGCACTAGCCAGCCGGGTGTACGGTTGAGCTGGGGGTCAGTACTTCATGACCTGTAACAAAGGTTATTTTATCTCACTGGAAACTGTGTGGGACTATTCTTCAAAAATCCTTGCAATCCCACAACCCTCCAGATGGGACACCACCCCCCACCACCCTCACCTGTGACATCCCCCTCAGGCAGCCCACTCCAGAAGGTACAACCCCCACAGGCAGCCCCCTCCAGATGGGACAGCACCCCCCAACCCACCTCACCTGTGACACCCTCCACAGGCAGACCCCTCCAGATGGGACACCATCCCAAACCCCCCTCACCTGTGACACCCCCCACTGGCAGCCCCCTCAAGGACAGACACCCACCACATGCAGACCACGCCAGAAGGCACACCCATTACAGGCAGCCCACTCCAGAAGGGACACCCCCCACAGGCAGCCCCCTGCAGAAGGGACACCACTTCCCAGCCCCCTCACCTGTGACACCCCCACAGGCATCCCCCTTCAGGCGGGTGACCACCCCACAGTCCCCATCACCTGTGACACCCCCAAAGGCAGCCTCCTCCAGAAGGGACACCCCCCACAGTCAGCCCCACCCAGAAGGGACACCCCCCCACAGGTAGCCCCCTCCAGATTGGACACCCCACACAGGCAGCCCCCTTCAGTCAGGACACTGCCCCCCTGCCCCCCTCACCTGTGATCCCCCACAGGCCGCCCCCTCCAGATGACACACCACCCCTCAGCCCCGTCACCTGTGACACTCCCCAAAGACAGCCCCCTCCAGATGGGACATCCCCCCACAGACATCCTCCTCCAGAAGGGACACCCCCACAGGCAGCCCCCTCCAGAAGGGACACCCCCCCACAGGTAGCCCCCTCCAGATTGGACACCCCACACAGGCAGCCCCCTTCAGTCAGGACACTGCCCCCTGCCCCCCCCCCTGTGATCCCCCACAGGCCGCCCCCTCCAGATGAGACACCACCCCTCTGCCCCCTCACCTGTGACGTCCCCCACAGGCAGCGCCCTCCAGATGGGATGCAACCCCCAGCCCCCTAAACTAGGACACCCCCCACAGGCAGCCCCCTCCAGACGGGACACCGCCCACAGGCAGCCCCATCCAGATGGGACACACCCTACAGGCAACCCCCTCCAGAAGTGACACCCTCCATAGGCAGCCCTCTCCAGATGGAACACCACCCCAAACCCCCTCACCTGTGACACCTACACAGGCAGCTCCCTCCAGAAGCACACCCCCTAAAGGGCAGCCTCCTCCAGATGGGAAACCCCCCACAGGCAGCCCACTCCAGAAGGGACACCCCCACAGGCAGCCCCCTCCAGAAGTGACACCACCAACAGGCAGCCCCTCCAGAAGGCACAATCCCCACGGGCAGTAGTACCCTGACAGTCTGACACATCAACACTGCAATGCATGTCTGTTGTTAACCTGAATGTCTGTGGTGTGACAGCACCATGAATTGCAACATGAACATGTATCCAGCAAATCAAATTAACTGCAATCACTGGAGGTCCATCCATGAGTGGATCATCTGCTCACACACCCTTCCAGGCCTTAATCATCCCCCAACATACACATGTGACAAGAGAGTGCAAAAACATGTGCATGGTGCCCATGCAACATTGCCATGGCATCAAAGCACAGTAATGGAATGTGTGCCCATGACAGAAGCAAACACACCAAAACGTGTTGCAAGATCCACAAACAATGGCCAGACGTGTGAGAGCCTGAGCATGAGTGAGCTGGGTGGCAAAATACCTATCAGGGAACTATCACATGACAGGTCCATGCATGGGTGGTGGTAGGGTGGGCAGAGCATGACTCACAGAGACTCGTGAATTGTGCAGCAACTCTGGAAGATCAAATATGTGCCACTACTGCATTCCAGTGGCAGAGGTTGACCAACACATGAGAGAAGGCACTGTGTGACTGCACTTGCTGGTGAAGGTGCACGCCTGACATGTGTTTTACACAGCAATAACACAGTAATGTGCTATGAACGTGACCATGGAATACTCCCACAGTGTGCCCACCTCCCTCCACCCCAACCACAGTGATGCCAAACACAGAGTGATGCAGCACAGGTCAATGCAAATCCAAATATACAGTGCACACCCGTTTGTCTGATTGACACACCACCACATGTCAGGCACATGTGCATCCTGCCATCTGCAAACATCCCAGCAACAAGACACATGACTTGCAATGAAGAGATGCACTGGCTCAAAATAGAACTAGCAAACAGGCCGACAAACAAATGAACTGCGCGAAGAATGGAATTTTACAAACACAATGATATGTATTGAATACATATGTACAGAATTTATTTTCAAATGAAGGATTAAGGTAAAATATGTAAAAAAATAAAATCCTTAAGCCTAAATAACTAAGGTAAAATATGTAAAAAAAATAAAATCCTTAGGCCTAAATAACTATATACAGTAAAAACATGGAAGGTCTGTCAGAAAAGTCTGGGGAAAATAATAAGGAAAGAAAGGAAACCTACACCTAAATAACTATTTACACATTTTAGAGTCCAGTGCCACGTCCTTACTACCCAGGCGTGCCTCCGTTCTTGCCTGGAGGGCTTGCAGGGTCTCCAGCATCTGTTTCTCTATCACCTCGGCTTCCCTGGAAGTGGCCTCAGGATGACAGCACACCTCCTCGGCTGATGCAGAGGAATCTCAGCCCTTGCCACCACACTCCTTGCTTCCCGAGCCTGCTGTCTCTTTGCTCCAATTTGCTGCCCATATCGCCGGAACACGGAAGACATAATTTCCCTGGGATCCACGTGTTTCTCCTGCCTCACATTGGGCGACTGCCCCCTTTCGATGTAGTGCCAGAGAATGGTAACCTCCTCCTTAATGCCTGCTGCTGCCACAGTGCCCAGTGTATGCTTTGTGTATATGCCCTCCAGGATGATGACGATACCCAGGGGCGTACGGCCCATGCCCTGCGTATGGGTGCCTGCTGTCCCTCCATTACCAGTGACCCTGTCAGTGCCTGGGTAGGCACGGTGACCACCTCAGCTGATTGACCTTCAACTCCCAACTCAGACATGGATGTTGGCTTCACCAGAGTGGGCAATTTGGGTGGGACTGGTGCACAGAGGGCCCTGGTGGTATCTGGGCCGGAAGGCACCCTGGTGGATGACTGCCACACAGAGGTGGAAGACGAGAAGGGGGTCACACTAGTGAACATCCCATGCAGCACAAACCAGAAGAGGCATGTTGCAAACCAGCTGACGAGGCAGCATACCTCACCATGATGATGTACAAACAGTCTATGTGTAGCCTGCACATCATCACGGATGACGGCTGTACGCCTTGCCACACCGACCTGCAGGGGTATCACAAAGTCCCGGATGGAAACACCAGATGGTATGGGGTGTTGGTCTAGGTGGACACAGACAACACCGTGGGGTGGGTCTGGTTGGAGACATCCCGACAGGCGCATACATCTGCATCCGCTGGCCCAGGGACAAGAATGCGCATAGGCACCTCCATTGTGGCCTGTACAGCCTCATGCCTCAGGGACAGGACTGCAGTAGGCACGCCCACCACAACGCCCCCACCTGATCGCATGGGCTGTGCTTCAACGGCCACCTCCTCCCACTCTCCCCCACAAACCTGGATAACTCTGGGGCATCTTCTGCAATGGATGGCCCCTGTGTGGCATCAGTTGTCCCCCCCACTGCTGAGGAGTCCGCTCCCACATTCGCCCTCTTGGACTTACCCTCAGCAGCAATGCCTGATGGTACCAGCGCGGGCACAGTCATAGCGCTCCCTGAAGAAGTGCTCTCATGGGAGCGTGGCTGGGCCTTGAGCCTCTGCCTGGTGAAGGCATCCCCACAGATATGCTCCACTGCACTGGTTCCACCCTCTTCATCAGATGCAGCTGTGGAAAAGGAGACACAGAACAGAAACATCAGTGTACTGTTCCAATTTGTGCGTGGCAATACCAACATTCACAGGAACATGACTCGTTAAGGGAACAACCATCATCCTCCACCCCAACACACATGGACAAGCAATCCACATCCATGCAGATATATGTGTTCCCATCACTCCCTACATTCACATCAGACTACATGACACTCTCAAAACCAAGCAATTGCCTATGCTACACACACATGCATCATGTGCACATAACCATGTCATGCACAAACATCAACAGAGAAGCCACTAGTAGTGTGATGAGCAATCACTTTCCCATTAACCTTAATCCCTCTACATGATTATGTCAGACATCCAAAAGCATGTGTTGCATCCAGGTGTGAGTGATGGCCAGTCACACATTCCCATCTTTGGCACATACACATGAACATCATGCATGCATATGTCACAGGCAACTCTACCTCAACTGTCACACTTGTCACACAGTCACGTCTGAGACACAAGTAACAAAACATGTTTACGGTCTGAAAGGCATCAGTACAACACACAATGAAAGAGATATCTAATTCTAAATACATATGGTCCAATGCACACATGAAGAGCAATGTCTGGGGCATGCATGCAGACATCTGTCTCAGAGGCATACTTGCTGTAAGCCTAAGGGGCTCACTGCCAACATGCAGCAACATGCACATGCACTGCAGAGCATAGCAACACATGGATACTCACCAGCTGAATCCAGACGTTGACGCAACTCACAGACCTGGGTGTGCAGTGCCGGATAAAACATCTACAGGACCTGCATGTTGGTAATGGACCGTCGGCACCTGCGTGCACGAGGCACCTCCGCGGCAGCACTGGCCTCGAAGAAGCGCAGGGCCTTGCTGTGGGTCCTGGATTTCAGGTCCTCCCAGCGCTCGTGCACTTTTTTGAAGGTCTGGGTCGCCACCCCCTCTGCCTTGATGGCATCTGTGATCCCGCACCAGATCCACTGACATCCTTCCTTTCCACGTTGCATCAGTGGGATAAAGGGGGCATCAAAATTCCCCAGGGTCTTCTCCACCAGGATGTCAACTTCCCTGCCAGTGAAGCTGAAAGTCCTCTGCCTCGCTGCCATGTGGTTGCCACTTTCGTCTGAAGATGACAGTGCAGACATGGCAACCCCCGAGGCAGGTGTGGGTGGGCAAGGTGGTCCTGGAGACGGGTTGTGGGGCGGTGGTGGTGGTATGGTCATTGTGGGAGTCCGGTGGAGCAGCTGAGGTGGTCCCAGGGCCAGGGACAGGAAACCTGGCAATGACTGACATCAGGCACTCAAAACACAGGGCAGGTGGGCAGCAGGCACACACACGGCAGGCAGCAGCAGATGGCTAGTTAGGAGGCGGCTCAGGGCAGTAGGAGACAGGTTAAATGGCTCTGAGGCAAGAGCGTGGGTCTTCCGTGTATTAAAGCGTGGGCAGCCGGAAACAGTGTGGCGGGACTTTGCACGTTAGAAAATAGCTTGGACACATGAAATCCGAGGGAAGGCCCTCAGCATGTAACTTATGTGACACCTGCTGCGTGCTGGCGTTGAGCACACCAGATTCGGGAAACATAAGTACGCATAGAAGCAACTCCGATCGTAAGTGCGAAGCGGAGTAGACAGACGAGTGGAATACTGTGATTTTTGGGGTGCCACGCAATTAGTTCACTTCAGAGACCGTGCAAACTTCCTATTTTGGTGGGGGATTTGCGCATCTACTTTTGTATTTTCAGAGGCTAACGGTGAGTCATGTATGCATTTTTCCTGCACTGGGTGACCCTGTGTATCGCGTACCTCTATTCTTACCTTAAATGTACCTTTCCAGGGATTGGCGTAGGCACTTTCTGTCTCGCTGGGTGCCACTGCGTATCGTGTAGTGCTTTTTCTTTTAACGGAAGCTATCCAGGAGGTCTCACGTATGCAATTTTGATTTTTGTAGGGTGCCTGCACGTTTCACATCCTATATTTCTGTCACAGAAGTATGTTTTCCTTCATGTACACTGCCTTCTCACTCTAATTGCCCAGGACAATTGTTTGGTGTGCCTCCCATTGTTCACTTATGCGTGGAACATGATTGGAAATGCCCCAAGAGGGAAAGGTGGCAGAGGTGGCCGGGTTTGGGGTCAGGGACATGCAGTGGAAGCTGCTGTCCCAGGCTCAAGGGTCCAAGGACGTGCAGTAGAAGCTGCTGTCCCAGGCCCAAGTATCCAGGGACGTGCAGTGGAAGCTGCTGTTCCAGGCCAAAGGGTCCAGGGATGTGCAGTAGAAGCTGCTGTACCAGCCCCAAAGGGTAAGGATCGTGCAGCTAAAGTAGCTGTCCCAGCCCTGAAGGATAAGGGACGTGCAGCTAAAGCAGCTGGCTCAGCCCCAGTGGGTGATGCCATGCCCCAGGCCACTAGTGGTCTGGCATGTAGGGCCCAGAGTGGTCCGAGCCACACAGGGTCAGTGCTAAGAAGGCAAAGCCTGCACAGCAGGAACAGGCTCCACCCCATGCCACAGCACATGACACTGGCACATTGAGGAAGAGGAACTTCGATGATGAAGAACTACAGATCCTCATGGACTACGTGACCGAGCACCACCATGACATGTGCCTGCAATCATGGAGCACACATACACCTGCTTAGCACATGGTGTATTGGCAGCATGTCACGGATCAGATAAACGCCTTAGGGTATGAGAAGCGCACTGCTGCTCAGGTCATGAAACGCTGGAATGACTTCACCCGTCGCACCAAGTCCAAGATGGGTGACAAACTCGCCTCTGCTATGGCAACTGGAGGGGGGTCACTAGAGGAGGAGGAGCTCAACCAGCATGAAGAGGCTCTGAGGCAATTCATTCTACCGGAGCAGTTGCAAGGCATGAGAGGCCTGCCAAATTATGAGGGCACGTCCGGTGAGTGACTAAGATTGTGCATCCTGAGTACGTGTAGTGAAAGATAACAAAGATGTATTATTGTGCTGTGCTTCTGCCTGCTTTTGAATGACTGCCCTGGGTGAAGCATGTTGTGGTGTACAGACTCCTGTCCAGTGTACTCAAGAGTGGATACAACACATTTGTTGTAGATCAGTTGAACATGGCTGTGTGACAGTACTCATCCCCCTCTTGAATACCCGCCCAACATCTGCAACACGATACTGCAACTTGACATCTTGTTAGTTGCATCAGGGATGTCAGTCTCTCTGCCCTGCTAGACATGTGCTTGTGTTTGAAGCACGAGTTACATTTCATGCACTTCAGGGTGTCGGTTCTCTATTCACACAAATACGTAGGTGCTTCCATTCTACATAGAACTTCTAAGAAGACTACCAACACGCCTCACAGCGTGCCATGAGTGAGTGTGTATATTTCTAGGCTGTGCACATCCACGCTGCCAATAACTTCAGAGTTAATTTGTTGTGAGGCCTGATCCCTGTTACCCTCCCACACTCACCACACACTCCATGGGTCCATGCCCCTGTCCCTCTTGTGGGCCACTGTACCTTCTTCCTATCCGCATCTGCATTTAATTACTCTCTCCACTTGACAGACCTTGGATAGGTGTTATTCTTACAGTCTTACTTCAACTGGGACTGTTTTCTTTTTTCAACACTTAGGGCATGTTCCCATTGTGTGCAGTCCCTGTGTCAGCTCTACACTGATGTGGCATGTGATGGATGCGTACTTGGGTGTAAATATGTGTGTCTACCTATTGGCATGTCATGTAATAGCATGTCACAGAGCCACAAGACCATGCCTATTTAAATGGTATTAGTCAATAGTTTGCAGTGCAATGTGTCATAATGTGCTTGCTAAGAACCATGTTTGTTGCCAATGTGTCTGATAGCTGCATTGGCCTGAGCATGTAATGTTGTTGCCAGTCTGCATATTACGTGATCAGATGGCTTCTTGTACATAGTCTTTGTATGCTGTTTCTCTCATGGAGACATGCCCTGCATTTTGTTGCATGACAGCAATATGACACACATGTTTACTGTAGACACGTTTCATATGACTCCTCATGTATTTTTCTGTCCTTGTGCAGGTGAGGCAGCACCAGATGCAGAGGAGGAGGAAGAGGAGGAGGAATAGTCTGTGTCGGTTCAGACCAGCAATGGAGGATGTGGCATGGCAGGCCATGAGAATCCACTAGTGCTACAGACTATCCTGGAACTTTCGGCATACGATACTGGGCCTCATTACAACTCAGGCGTTAAGGGTTAACGCCGTTGTTAACCCTTAACGCCTGATTCCGATTTTAACGGCTGCTTTTAGCAGCCGTTAAAATCCATGGCGCTAAACCGCCTTGGTGCTAATTACGCCACCGTAATTTACGGTGGCGTAATTAGCGCCTTCCCCACTCCCATTATGCCCTATGGGGCAAAAATGGGAATGGGGAAGGGTAAAATGGGAAATGGGGATTTACCGCCCCACTCACCTTGGAATGGGGTGGTAAATCCGCCATCCACCATGGTGTAAACATAGTTTACACCATGGTGGTAAAGTTGGCGTACTTACCGCCTGGGTAGTAATGACCCCCACTGACTCTTGGGAATCCAGTAGCTCTGGTGCTGAACAGGGTGAGCAGTCCACATTTCTGGCAGAGGTAAGTGCACGAATTGTTGGAACAGTTGGGGCCTGTGAGTCTGCAGGGGGTCAGGTGCTTTCACAATGCCAGTTAGTGGTGTCAGGCCCATCTGTGGTGGTTACAGATGCAAGGCCATGCTCCCATATATTGGTTTCTGGTCCTGGACCAGATGTCCAAGGTAAGGTTGCAGTCTTGCAGTCAGAGGCAGTGGCATCACAGCAAGGGCCATGATCCCTTGGGTCAGGCAGGCATGGGCCTGCACACATGGGGGATGTGGAAGAAGCAGATGTTGCACTATGCACACCGATAGGGTGCTGCCTTAGAGAGTGTGGCTGAGGGCATGGATAGGGTGGCCAGTTCCATGATCCCATCAGCAACACCGGTGTTGTAACAGATGCAGGTAATGCGATCCACATGCCACTCCCACAGGCTGGGCATATAGGCCAACAGCAGGAGCCAATGGGCAGATCTGAGGTCTCTGCAGGCATCCCTGCTTGCAGAGGGTCGGGCACACAGGGAAGCTCTGAGGCAAAAGTTGTTGACCTACAGAGCTGCAGTCTATGAGGAAGAGGCAGCCACCAGGAGACTGTTCCAAACGGAGATGCTGACATTGAGGCAGGATGTCTTGGTGGGTCTCCGTGCACACTGTGATGTTGTGCATGGCGACCTCCAAGCCCTCAGTATGCTGGTGCATTCATCAGAGTCACGCATGGCTTCTGCCACTGAGGACCAGGCCAGGGTACTGCATGGTCAGCCTCTAGCACCACTTCTACCTTCTGATTCAACCCAGGGTAGTGGTGCCAGCAGAGACATACCTCCTTGTCCACCATAGCCGTGGGGTCCGTAAGCCCATGAAGGGCTTTTTTTTCTTCTTTTTTTTTACATCCACCATGTGGAAGTTGACCTGCACCCTGTCACTCTCCCTCCTGGGTGGACCTCCCCACCCCCCAGTCCATGATGGATATTTCTGATTTTTATATTTTTTATTTTGGATACTTTTTTTTTTATTACACTTCAGGCCCGGATGTTGGCATTTTATTTTTGAGTTGCCCTTTTCTGGATTATTTTTCATTTTTTTAATTATATTTTCCTTGAGGTGGGATGTAAACATCTGAAGGCATGACGTTTGCAGTGGTGGACATGCAGACCTGCATAGTGAGGTCAACTTGCATGTTTGCATGTTTGCATGGTGGTGCACAGTATGGCATGTGCAGTTAAATATGGTTTCTGTGTTCCATTGCACATATGTGCTGAGTGAATGGTACTTCACTCTCCTTGTTGTAATGTCTTCTCCCATGTTGTTTCAGTAATCCATGATCTGGCGGTGACTGCTGTCCCAGGGGAGACTCCCTGCACTCTGTGATGTCCATGTTCCCCATGCCCTCCACCAGGCACTGTCCCTCCTGTACCTGATTAGGAGACAAAGTTCAGGGTGAAGGTGATGCGGGATTCACACCATGGCAACACAGTCAGCGGGTAAGCATGATCACTGTCTTGCATGTTGAGCATGCGTCATTGGTGTGCATGTTTTCTGCAAGTCTTACTTAACTTATATGTGATTTGCATGCTTACATGCTGGTATGGTTATTTAAGTGGTGCTCATGTCACTGTGTTACCTACCTTGGTGAATTCCTCTATGGCCACACCTACTGTGCTGTAGAGGATGTCATTGTCCTTCTCCAATCCAGGCAGTGTACTCCTTGATTTGGTATTTCCTTGGGCTTCCCGCTCAGTGTCACTTTCTCTTCCTTTCTCTGTTGTGGTACACTGCACTCCTGGGCTGATCACTAACTATCTCCTGTGAATGTCTGGGACCCTGTGTTTGTCCTGCAGTGGGTGGACTCTGCATATTTTCTGTAGCAAATCATGTGTTGTCATGGATGTGCATGTTGTTTCTGTTGTTACTATGCATGTGATTGCATTTAGGGGAAGCGTCTCCTGATGGTGTGCATCGTATTCAATGCAGGTGTGTACCCTGTACAGGTAAGTGACAGACATTAGCAGACTCTTCTGTGGTGTTTGCATGGGAGTCTACCACTGTGTGTGTTCACTTGATATTGACTTGTCTTGTGGGCCACAAGTATTTTTTAATGGGTGCAATTTTCACAGGTTGTGATATGATAATTTATTTGTATCACACTCGTACACAAGTGTTTCAGAGCGCGACACGGCAAGGGAGGGGAACAGGGGAGAAACAAAACAACAATCTTACTAGGCCAAGGAACATTGAGAACATGCAAGTGCATGGCAAAGGGAAAGTGGAAAAAGTGCATGGAAAGGGGAGAGTGGAAAGTGCAGAGCAGAGGAGAAACAGATAAATAATAATAAATAAAAATAAATAGAATAATAGAGGCAATAAACACTGGTAGTGCAGCCAGCAAGTGGCACGTGCTGTGTTTACGGCAGCAGACTGGGCAAGTCTGATCATTACAGAAAAAGAAGAAAATGGGGTTATGGGGGACTGTATGGGTACAGATACAGTCTCCAGTGCAAGGGGTGGCCAGGAGGCAGTGCAGGAGGGTGGCAGGGTAAGGAGGTACCCAGTGCAGAGGGTGGTCAGGTGCAAAAATGCCAAGAGAAAGCAGATCAGCAATGGAGAGGGGGCAAAGGCAGAAGCAAAGAGGAAGGTCTTGAGATGCTTTCGGAACCAGAGATGGTTCTCCTCAAGTTTTAGAGTGGCAGGGTGGCTGTTCCAGAGAGAGGCCTCAGGCAAAGACAGAGATCTAGTCCAAGCTTGTTTCTTTGAAAAATGACTGACCCTGAGGGAGTTAGAGGTAGAGGAGCAAAGAGCTCAAGAGGGGAGGTATTCGCGGAGGGATAGCTGAAGGTATTTTGGAGCCAGGCCCCAGAACGCCTTGTGGACAATGCAGAGGGTTTTGAGTTTAATCCTTGCATCGACTGAGAGCCAATGGAGAGATTTCAGAGCTGGAGAGATATGATCCCAGGGCTTGAGGCCAAGGACAAGTCTTGCAGTCCTGTTCTGGTTAAGTTGCAGAAAGCAGAGAGTAGAGGCAATTAGAATTAGGACGAGGCTGTTACAATAGTCCAACCTAGAGAGAACCAAAGCTTGGGAGACAGTGAGCTTCTGGGGGAAGGAGAGGAAAGGCAGAGTACCTCTGAGGTGGTGCAGGAGGAAGTTTGACTTTTTAGAGACATCAGAGATGTGGGCGGAGAAGGAAAGTGTGGAGTCAAAGATGACAGAGAGGTTCTTAGCCTCGCAGGTGGGGGTAGGAGGAGGGCCAAGGGAGGCCAGCCAGAGAGTGAGGGGAAAGAATGGTGAAGGTGTGCCAATGATGAGGATCTCCATCTTGCTGGCATTCAGACAAAGATCACTGGCGGCACACCAATCTTGAATGGCAGTGAGGCAATCAGAGATGAGAGAGGGAGAGGAGGTAGACGAGGGCAGCCTGAAAATGAGTTGAGTGTCATCAGCGTAGCACTGGAAATTTGAGCAGAAAATGGCAATGCAGTGGGCGAGAGTTGCCATGTATTGGTTGAAAGCCAGGGCGAGAGGTTAGACCCCCCTGCGGAACACCACAGGTAGAGAGGAAGATAGATGATAGGAAGGACCCGAGTTGGACCTGGAAGGGTCGATCAGAGAGGAAAGAGGTCAGCCAGGTCAGAGCCTGATCAGTGATACCGATGTTATCATGGAAATGGTTGAGCAGGATGCTATGGTTGACCATGTGTTAGGCAGAAGAGAGATTGAGTAGGATGAGGACATAGGGAATGTTAGAGTCAAGGTTGGAGAGCAGATATTCACGGATGTTCAGGAGAATAGTTTCTTTTGCCAACACAGGATGAAATGTGTTTTAGTTCTAAGGGATGCACCCAATTTAGCACTTCCAAGGGTACTTTCTCAGGGTGGTTGTGTGGTCACAGTGGATTGGCGCATTGTCATCATTGAATGGCACCTGGGATCTAGCGGGCTCGTGTGCAGTCCACAGTGGAGGTATTTTAGGTTAAATATGATTGCACATGCTGGGTACGTGCAGCCTCTCCACGTGCCCTTTGCCCAGCCATAAACAAGCGGTGGGCCTGTGAGTGTGGATGGGGTGCCACCACCATGTCCACTTGGACGCCACGCCGTGTTGCAACATTGTGCGGGACACATGCCGCAACAATGATCCTAACACAATGATCCTACACACTACTGGTGGTGCATTTAGCAACACACCACCAGAGTGGTCAAGGGAGCGGAAACGTGACTTGAGCACTCCAAATGTGTGCTCCACTATGCCCCGAGTTGCAATATGGGCAGTTTTGTATCTTACCTGGATAGGTGTGTTGGGTTGAGCATTGGCGTCATCACATATGTGGTCAGAGCTCAGGAACTGTCTCCTGTAGAGGTGAGAATGGTTGTCATTGTCATTTGTTGACCACCGTGTCTATTTGTCTGTGTGCAACATGCATGCATGTGCATGGCCATGGCTACTCACCAGTGAGCCATGTGTTGCCATGCTTCCCAGCTTCCAGGACCCGGTGTAGGGGGGATATCCTGAATATGTTACTATCATGGGTGCTGCCATGATAGTTGCCATAGTCTTTAGTAATGATGCCCTTGGTATTACACACAACCTGAACATTGATGGAGTGCCAGTGTTTCCGGTTGCGGTACATGTGCTCTATTGCTCGAGGTGGATGTAGAGCACATGGGTGTAATCAATGGCACCTAGCACTTTTGGGAAGTGTGCCACCCCATAAAAATCCTGGACCACTGCTTGCATTTCTGCAGATGTTCAGATAGATATGCCGGCGGACAGAAGGACATGCAGTTATTATTGCCAACCCCTGGTGTAGGCAGCGTGACTGCGTGGCCTGTGAAATGCCACCTACTATGGCAGTGGTCTACTGGAATGAGCCAGTGGCCGAAAAATGCAGTACAGTGAGCACCTTTTGCAAGGGGCTCAGTGCTTGGGAGCACAGGGTGGGTGATGTAAGGTCATCTTCCCACTCCGTGACCAGCTCTAGGATGATATGGGGGGGGGGCTATACCTGCCATAGACCTGGTCACCAGGCATCCCAAAAAGGCTGGTCCTTGAGTGGAAGATACAGGCCCTGGCCATCCTCCTCCTCCTGCGATGTCCCAGGATGACTGCTGCAACAAATGGTTCATTCATTGTGCCTGTATACGTTCATTTCTTGATCATGCATGCTTTTTATACGTTTGTTTGTGTGCGTGTTGATTTTTATGTCTGCTATCATGTGGGGTACGTGTTTCGGATTTGCCCTTACATTTTCGCGTGCTGGCGATCCCTGTTCAATTCCATGAATACGGTTGTTTTGCGCGCGTATTGGTGGTGCGATTGTTTGAAGTTGGAACGTCCCTTGTAAAGCCTACATTTTTGCTTGTTCTTCCTCATTCCACATGTTCGCCCCCTTTATAGGTGGCTGTGCAGGCCCGGCGACCCTTCGCTTGGAGTCTCGCGAAAGGCCTTCGTGGTGTCGCAGTGACATGTTGGACCAGCGCGGATTGCTCCAAAGTCCCAGGTAAGCCCTGCCCATTGTGTTCCATGAATCGACAAAAGGGGACTTGCGCGCGATTTCGCATGCAGGTCCACAATTTTCTGCGCACATAATTCCATGAATTGGGCCCTGGCTGTCTGCTGCCCGCTGCTCAGAGGACTTGCTGCAAAATTAACATCACGTAGAAATGCATTTTCGAGCATGTTTTCAACTCAACCCCATGTGCCTACCTTTGCCCCATCTCTTTAGTTAACAAGCCACAACCCCACTCTCAGCATCCCTAGTTACCTCTTTTTCCACCAATGGATGAACATGCTTTGGTTTATTTAAATACCCTCTTGACCTTGTGACTCCCTTTTTTCTATCTCAGTTCATATCTTCCAATCACTTTCATGTGCGCTGTTTGCCTACTGCTAGACCCCCCCGTCTATTTTCTTTAAGCCTGTGCCATTATTTTCTCACAGTTGCAAAGAAACACCATATTTTTCAATTTACCTTCCCCCCTATTACAGGCATGCTCAAACTCATGCACATTCAATCACAGCCAACTTCAATCACTTGCACCCTCTCACTCTGGGCCAGATTCATGGAAATGTATGCAGAAGTACTGCAAGGGCCGCTGGCTGAGAAGGACACAGCGACACAACGTGGGCCTGCGCAGAATGAAAAATGCACGCCCCACGAATGCATGGAATTTACAGCGCAAAGTAACTGTAATTGCAAGTTGTGGTTGGAACGCCCCCAACACGCCTACACGCAAAGCATAAACAGCCAGAACAGCTACCTTTGCGCACTGCCCCGGATGCGAATACATGCACTCTTCAAACAGTGTGTGGGGTCACCCGCTATCAGACCTAAATCTCAGGGACTGTGTGCAGAGAACCCCGTAACTGTATACAGCACCCCAACTACATATACAAATTTGTAACTCAGTAATGACTCAGGAAGGCTGCCTGTGAACCCCCGTAAACCGTTCCTGCCCCTGCTAAACAGCGTACGAGCCCCCCTAAATTAGATCGAAACCCTGGTTGAGTACACGCACCCATGTATCCAACATGTAACCCCACCTCCATGCTGCAAATCCTACGTTCAAGTGTACTTATGCCTGCCTTCGGGTGGCAGATAGTATGAAGGACTTGCTTGGACAATTCCTGATCGAGAGGTTGCGCTATCAAATCTATAAATACGTCTCGTGCCGTGCACTTGTGGGCATGCGAGGGACTGCCGGCAGACCGTCCATTGGAATGCCCACTTTTTTGCAAGTTCATCCCCATTTCTGGTGTTCTGCCCCTTTCCAGCCCTCTGTGCAAGCCTACCCACGCTCTGCATGGAGTCTCGTGCAAGGCCCTCGATGGCTCGCACAAACTCCACACAAGTCCAGGAAAAGTAGTGTGCATTTCATTCCACGAATTAACAAATGTGAATTTGCGGACAGTTTAGCAGGCAAGTACCCTTTTTTCTCACGCAAATAATTCAATGACTAGGGCCCTCTGTCTCTCGACTCACCTGCAAGTTTGAGCACTGTCTCGCAGACACCCTCCTACACTTGCAGACGTATGTTGCATTCACTCAGTCAGGTTTTTGTGCCCCAATCCTTGTATTGTGCCCCCTGGATTATGTATTTCGGCCTGCAGGCTCTGTGTTACAGTCCCAACGTACCCAGGCTCATATTGTGGCCTTTAGGTCTGTATTGAAGCTCACAACCCCTTATGCACTCTATTGGTCCCCCTGGCCATGTATTGCAATCCCTAAACCACCTGGCTATGTATGAACCATGCCTTCCCCAGGCCCTTTATTGCGCCCCCCACTCCAACAAAGCACAGAATTGTGGCACGAACCCACTACTCAGACCCTGTATTGCACCACCACCCCACCTACCCCAGCCCTATATAGTGTTCTTGCCACTCCCCCAGACACTCCATTGCCGATTCCTCCAGCTTCTAAGCACTGTAATTGTTTTCATAATGTTGTGGTTTACATAGGGCTTCATGCTTGATTCGTCCAAAGCGCTGCAATTGATGTCCTAATTGAGTGATTCTAATAGTGTTTTATACTGATTCCTCCAGCTTCTAAGCACTAATTATTTTCATAATAGTGTGATTTATTTAAATCTTCATTCTGTATTCCTCTGCCTTCTAAGCACTGTAATGGTTTTCATAATTTGTAATTGCCATAGTGTTCCATGCTGGATTCCTCCAGCTTCTATCAGCTATAATTGATATCCTCATTGTGTGATTTACATTGTGCTTCATGCTACAAGCCTTCAGCTTCTAAGAATTGTAACATGTTGAATGATTTTGTGGTTTATATAAAACTTCATTCTGGATTCCTGAAGCTTCTAAGCATTGTAATTGGTGTCATAATTGGGTACTCGCTTTAGTACTTCATGCAAGATTCTTACAGCTTCTCAACACTGTAATTGGTTTAATAATGTTTTAAAGAAATACTACTGCATGATACATTCCTCTAGCTTCTAAGCACTGTATTGGTTTTCATAACTTTGTGGGTTATGCATCGCTTCATATAATCATTCTGATAATTAATGAGACACCTCCATGCTAACTAGTTATGCGACCCCCAGCCGGTGACTCCCTCCTGTGGAACAGCCTCCTCCTTCCTCTGCGCCTTGAGCAGAACTCCCTTAAATTCAGGAAGCGCCTCAAGACTTTCCTCTTGACCTCCTCCTTCTCTCCTCTGCTAATTTGCACAGCTGCTGTGATTGGTGTCCTGGGCCTTCATGCATCCTTGCGGCCCATGACCGCCCACACCCAATCATCCCAGCTCCTGTCTACCCTCAGCACTTGCCCTTGCACTCCCTCCACCTTGGAGGCTCACACTATGCCATCATGGCCCCTGGCCGTATAGCACTATCCTCACCATGAACTTCTACTATGCACTTATCTATGGCTCACCCATGAGCACAAACACTTTAGCACTTCCACCCTCCCTCTACCTTCCTGCACTTTGCACGTTCTGAATACTCAAAAGGCATAGTAGGTTTGTCCTTTTTTTCTCCACTGTTTTAAAACAATGTTTTTGTGTTAACTAATGTATTTCAAACTCTGTCCCCTCCTTTTGCCCTCTGGGCGTTGTGAAACGGTATTTACTTGCTATATAGGCGCCGAACAGGTGAACAATACATACAATAAATACATAAATACATATAGGCTCTCTACAGCCTTTAAGTCTTGAGATTAGTTTCCTAATTTGGTAGTTCTTTTTAATGTAGTGTGTCTTGTTAGAGTCAGCTTTTAAATAATGTAGTTTGTCTAGTGTTGTGTAGATGTTGGAAGGAGCTTTCTATTTTATTTGAATCATGATTGTTTCAATGTATAGTCCTCTACACTGTAAAAAGGGCTGCATCCTTTGTCCTGGAAGCAATGACAAATAATTACTTATGGAATTGAAGGTTGCTGCAATAATGCAGCAAGAAATGCAATAGAGAACTAACATTGTCTTTATCATGCAACAAAATGTGATGGTCCATGCCACAATATCCTGGAGGGTCTTATTATGACAATGAGGTTCATTGAGATAGCCTCCATCTATAAAGTATTAGTTACAACCCTGATCAAGATTACTGTTATCTGTTAGTCACTTGTAGTGAAAATAAATAATCATATGTTTAAAAAAAAAATAGTACAGAGAGATAAGAATGAAAATGTTGAACTACTTCCAACATGTATGATGCTCTGATTTCCTTTGGATTTCCTTTCTTTTTGCCTCATTTCAGTATTGAACCTTGGCACTGCAAGTCACCTGGTCAACACGCTGACCTAATGGGCCTAGCTTTAGGAAAGTAGCTTTATAAAATAACAGTCAAACGTGCAATGAGTTTTCCTACATGTACAAAGTGGTGATTAGGCTCAGGATTACATCTATCTCGAAGTCACTTGTAATGATAAGACATCTTTTTTTTTTGTATTGGAGTAAGGAATGAACACAAACATATTAACCTGTTTTGATGATGCATGCTGTCAACTTTACTCTGTGTCTACTTTTTTACCGGATAACATCCATGAAGCTACCGCCTTCACAATGCACATTCCTTGCACTACACACTGAGCTAACAGCTCTTGTGTTTGAAATTACAACATTTTGAATTATGACATAACAGTCAAAGGTGCACCGAGTTAGCCTACATGTCAAAGTATAAGTGGTATTTAGGATCCAGATTGCTTCTATCTATTAGTCAGAGGTAATGACAATTATCAAAGGTGCACCGAGTTAGCCTACATGTCCAAGTATAAGTGGTATTTAGGATCCAGATTGCTTCTATCTATTAGTCAGAGGTAATGACAATTATCAAAGGTGCACCGAGTTAGCCTACATGTCCAAGTATAAGTGGTATTTAGGATCCAGATTGCTTCTATCTATTAGTCAGAGGTAATGACAATTATCAAAGGTGCACCGAGTTAGCCTACATGTCCAAGTATAAGTGGTATTTAGGATCCAGATTGCTTCTATCTATTAGTCAGAGGTAATGACAATTATCTTTTTTTGCATAGAACAAAGGAATACATAAGACAAAATGAACGTGTTTTTGAAGATGCATGTTTCTCAACTTTACAAGTATTTTTCTTTACCTGATTACAACCTTGAATTTACAGCTTTTTCATCGCAAGTTCTTCGAACTACCAATTAAAATATTTTCTCATGTCTCTGTGTGGGACAAGCAGCATCTTGCATTATGACATAATGGTAAAGGTGCCATGAACCTTTACCCCTTTATACTCCTACAAAGTATAAGTGACATTCAGAATCAAGATTTCTTATATGAATCACTTGTTAAAAAAATAATCATACAATCATATTTTGCCTTGGACAAGACAACAACACACATACATTAACCTATTTCCTCTGTGCGCTACTCCAGTCCTTTTTTATCTGACGAGATCCTTGAACACACAGCTTTTAAAACACAGGTGACATGATGTAAATGTTAAGCTAGTAGGTCACTCTACGAAAGATCGGCAATGTTGACGTAATTGCCAAAGGTGCACTTAGCTACCCTCCATTTTCAAGAATTAGTAATTAAAATTATTGCTTTTTTTGTTCCTTATAATAAAAGAATCATGAAATATGTTCAAGTAATACAAAGCAATAAAAACGAAAGGATTAACTTGTTTTCAAAACATATGCTGCTCAACTTTATAGTCCGAGTATTGTTAATAGATTCCAGTTGTGAACCTTTAGCCTTCTCAGTCAAATACCCCTGCACTGCCCACTGAGCTACCATGCCTTCCAGCATAACAAGTTGCTTTTTGCCTTATGACATCAGGGTCAAAGGTGCAATGTACTGACCTCCATTTACATAATAGTGGTTGCATTTAGTATCCAAGTTACTTCTATCTATTAGTCACGTCTAAAGAAAATAATACAACATTTTTTTTAATTCTAAAAAGCAATTCAAAATGAAAAGTCCAGCCTGTTTTCACCGTGTATGCTTCTCAACTCTTCTATACATGATTACTCAATGACAATCTCACACCTACAGCTTTTACATTACAATCAATGTGTCTTTTTTTAAAGACGGGCAACTTTTTGCATAATGACAGAACTGTCAAAGGTGAAAGGCGTTGACGTCCATTTGCAAAGCATGAATGGCATTTATAATCAGGACTACTGCTATCTGTTAGTCACGTGTAATGCAAATAATGATAAAACACTGTTTTAATAGTACAGATCAATACAAATTTAAAATATGACTTGTGTACCTTGGCACCTTTCTTTTGTGTTAACTGATGATAGCATTGAACCTGCAGCCAGTAGATTGCAAGTTCCACACTTTACCCATTGAGCTAAAAAAGCCTTCATTTGGGAAAAGCAACTTTTTGTTTTATGACATAATGGTCAATAGTGTAATGAGTTTTGCTCCACTAACAAATAATGCACTGTTTTATGGTTCATGATGAATGCAATCTCTTAGTGACTTGTAATGAAAATAATCAAAAAGTATTTGTTTTCATAGGACAACACAATACAAATATTGACCTGTGTTGACCATGTATGCTGCTCATATTTGCTTTCTAAATAATTCTGTACCTGATTGCAACCTTGAATCTACAGCTTTGGTGCTATCATTCCCACGACCTACAATCCCAGATTTTCGGTCTTGCCTTAAGGAATGCAGATTTTTGCATTGTTGCATAAAGTACGAAGGTCCTAAAATGACTAGGACTAACCTTGTTACATAATGAAGGCTGGGCTATTGACAGATTACTGGATCACCAGTGTTTGAGAAATATATTCCTGATTGAGTGATAATTGTAACAGATCTTTGTGACAAATCTAGTTGTATCATATGTCTTGCTGGTTGTTTTGGGAGCAGGGTTAATCAACATTTCTCTCTTCGTGCCTTCTACCTTTTCCACTGCTTTTATTATCGTCTTGCAATTGCAGCCCCTTTGCTGAAATCTACAGATGATAATATTTTTGGCTGCTTCACAATAAGAGGGGCTACTAAATATTCTTTTAGCTCTTATTAATTCCTCCATTGGTACGTGTTTGATAGTTTGTTTTTGGTGACAGCTAGTTGTGTGAAGTATTGATTCGCCATCTGTTGGTTGTCTGTTAGTTGTCAGTGTAAGTCTGAAAGGATTGTTGTTAAGATGTTATGTTGATTTAAACTGTGCAGCACTACCCCCTGAGTGCAGACTATATGTGCTCACCTGGGTCTGCAAGAGAAGAGGGTGGGGTATGTTAATGAGGATAGGCTGATAGGATAGGTTCAGAACCAGGAGGAAATGGCATCTGTGTGCGTTTGTATGCATGTGGGAGTTGGTTCGATTCAATTCAACTCAATCACCTCATGCAGCTTAGACTGCCTTTTTATCACAGAAACTTGGTTTCAGGCTAACTCTGTGTCCCAGTTCCACTTATTGGTCCCACTTGGCTTTTCAATAACATTCGAAAATAGGTATATCAAGAGAGGTGGTGGGGTCACAACTGTTTTTAAATCAACTTTTTCTATAAGCAAGTTTCAGGGTTTGCAATGGGATAATGGCATTCAGGTACTTGCTTGCACTTCTACCTCAGGCAATACCTCTATGCAGGTACTCTAATTTCATGGACCTCCGGGACCCACTGACACATTTTAAAAAAAATGGAACAATACTTGGCTTCAGAAGCAGTACAATGATCCAAATTGCTGATTTCATTTTTGAATGTGTGGCACAATGATTGATAGAGCGAAATACTAATTGCCCATGACTTATCTCTGCTCAGCTCATCTGCCTCACATTGTCTGGATATTGTTTTATACAGGGGTCAGAATTTCTTCCATAGGGAAAACAACACAGTTACCTAGTCAGACCATTTCATGTTGACTTTCTATATCCTGCTCGATTTAGCAGGCCCACTGACAAGCCCATCATCTAACTCTGTCCTATCGCGCAGCAAGGAGGCGCTAGATGCTGTAACAAGATTGCATTTAGGTGCCAAACTCTTGCCATTGTCATTGGTAAAAGACTGTGACAAATTTTACCAGCTTAATACATCAAATTTAAGTAAATATGTTTATGCAAGAACACCTTTGAAAGCAAAGAATAAAAAAAAGAACAAAAACAACCCCTGGTTCAGAGATTCCTTAAAGGATCTAAAACACAATTATCGAAAGAAAGAAAAAATCTGGTTCAAACTTAAAGACATGCCCTCCCATAAAAGTGCCAAAGTAACACTGGCAACCTATAAACAGGGAATTATTTCAGCAAAAATCTCAATTCCTTCAAGATCAGATCAACTCTTCTAAGAATAGGTTGAAGGGTCTATCTGCCTTGATTAGGAGCCTTACGTCACCGGCCTGTGTTTTATCTGGGATCCTATTTTTTCATGCTTTGGCAAATTAATTAAATTAGTTTTTTAATGAAAAAATAAACCTCATATTCACTCGATTGGACTACCAAATTAACGTCACTTTGACCTCTAATCAAATCCAAGACCCTCAAAGGAGGGTTGTTCCTCAAGTCCCCTGCTTTTCCTTCTCTCCAATTAATTTCAAGATGATCAAAGATTTAATTTTACAACTTAAACCCACAAATCATGATTATGATCCAATCGCAGCATATCTAGCAGTGAATCATGCCCCCCATCTTAGAAAACGACTTTAAATTACTGGGACTTGGGAAACTATTGTCCAATTACTGGTCTACCCTGGACTGCTATAGTCCTGGAAAAGATCGTTACCACGCAGCTGTAGAGTCACTTAGAGGAAAATTCCATTCTTGATACCTTCCAGTCTGGTTTTAGGCCTGGTAACGGGACTGAAACAGTAGTATTAGCTGTTTGGGATGACATCCAGAGGGCAGCTGATGAAGGGGATCTGAGTATGCTGATCATGCTGGATTCGTCGGCAGCCTTTGACACAGTCAACTTTGATTTATTATTGATCAGACTTCTCAAAGTTACCCAGGTGTCAGAGGCTGCCTTGAAGTGGTTCACTTCGTTTTTGAAAAATCTGACGCAATTAGTCAACCAGGGATTATGTGGAGATCCACTGGGATCATCACTATCACCAACATTGTTTAATATCTATCTTAGGACAGTGATGGACATCTTCTCTAGGTTTAACCTGAAATACCATTCATATGCAAGCGACACACACATATATGTCAGACTAAAATAAGCACCAGAAGCAACCGATCGTGTCTTGGCCTATACTGAAGCTATGAAAGACCGGATGGTGGAAAGAAAGCTTCAGCTAAACACCACCAATACTGAGGTTATAGTATTTTGACCAAAGCATCTTCTTAGCAAATACATTGCCTCCACCCTTTGTCCAGCAGTTTTTTTTAATTCAACCACACCCTTCTCTCATAAGATTAAGAACTTATGCTGTATTTGGCAAGCATCTTTGGGCAGTAATGCCCATGTCTCAGTGGTAGTCAAATCTGTCAATTTTCAAATGAGTCGTCTGAAACCTATTCTACCTCTGGTCTCTGAATCTGATCATGCAACGATTGTAGGTACTATGGTAAACCCAAGATTGGACTGCTGCGGCACACTGCTATTTGCTGCCCCGGATTGTCAACTGCAATGACTCCAGGTAGCTCAGACGCTACAGTTCGATTAGTATATAATCTTCCAAAAAATTTTCCACCTCCAAGTACCATCAGAAATTGCACTGGTTGCCAGTGCGGCAAAGAATTGAATTCCATCTACTATGCCTGATTTTCAGATGCATTCAAGGAACTGCACCTAGGTATCTGAAAAAAATAAATTAAGATTTATCAGCCAGTGCATACTTTGCGCTCCTCTGGGAAAAATGTCATGGCTGTCCTTTTATCCAAATGTCTCTCCTGGGGAGACTGATGCTTCTCCATCAGGGGCCTCCAACTCATGAATTCATTTCCAGCTGAACTGTGAAATATATAATCTATTATTCCCTTTTGGAAAAAACAAAAAACATACCTATGTTCCCGTGATTGATGGGTTCTGTGACTGTGTCCCGATGTGAGCAAAGGATTTTAACATCTGCACCTAGATGCAGTTTACTGCTTGGTTCCGAAGGGATATGCGCATTACAAATCCCTAATCTAATCTAATCTAATCTAATCTAATCTAATCTAATCTAATCTAATCTAATCTAATCTAATCTAATTCAAAAGGCCCCACTTGTTGTAACCATAAGGGTAGGATGTGTGCTAGTGTTTGTGTTGGGTGTGTGGGTCGCATGAGGATTAGTTGTATCCATAGGGGGTTCAAAGTCATGAATGACTGTTAGGTGTTTAATTGTAATGTGTTGGTGTTCCTATGTGTAGTTTCGGTGGATTTATGGACTATGTGCAAAGGTGTGTTCCTTTGATATTACTTCCAGAGTCTAAGAGGGGTTTGTTGAGTGCGAGGATTAGATTAGTTCTCTGTGTCTATGTGTAGTGTAGCTAGCTCCTAGTCGTGTATAGTAGCATTGGTTATGTTGGAGGATCAGGAAGGCGGAATTGGTTAGTGCATCAGTTAGTTTGACAGTGCCTCTGAAGTGCGTCTTTGGTTGCTGCTTGATGGAACCTACCCACGTTCTTCGTTGCAGTACATTGGTCTGCTCCGCCTTCTCTCCAAGAATGGAGTTTGACTACCCCTAAGGGTTTGAGGGCAGGGGTTGGTTGTACCCAGTGTTTTGCTAGTTCTTTGGCAGGGATTTGTCAGGCCAGTCGTGTTTTGGCCTGTAGTGTGGTTGTTGCTAAATTGGTGCACATGTGCTATTATAGTACATTTGTGGAGGTGGTTAATTACCGGGTTACTCTAGTTATGTGGTGAGTAATAGTTAGGGTGAAGCTTCCACTTAATGTGTTACCTGTCTGGGCTTTCCTGAATGCATGAATTATATGTGGGGTATGTTTTCCTGGTTCTGTCTGTTGAGTGAGAGGCTTTCTCTTCGCAGATCTCTCTAGTTGTGGGTCATGACTGGGGGCGGCGGGGATGGTGGGCAGTGGGGTATTCGGGATCTCCTTGGTTTCGCTGCTGTTATCTGTGACTGTGCCCCTTCGTGTGTTTCTTTTGGTCCATGTTGTCCTTTAGCGCTTATCACTCTCTGCTGAATAACCAGGTTCTTAGTCATTTCCTGATGGTTATGTGGTCTTCTCTGGTTCTGATTTCTCTGGGAATGGCATTCCCTAGGTTAGAAATTAGGCCTGAGAATGCTGTTCCTCTGAATTCCCTCTTTTTGTATTGTTTTGCCTCAATTTGTAGGTCATCGCTTGATCTTTGGTCCCTTCTTGGCTGGTAGTGGCAGATCTTGGCCTGGAGGAATTCAACTCCTTGTATCTGTAGGGATTTATGGGCAATGCGAAGGGCTTTGAATTTGATGCATTTTATTTTACTGATAACCAATGGAGGCTTCTCAAAGCTGGAGTAATCTGATCTCTTCTGTTTAATTTTAGGAGAATCCTGGCTGCAGTCTTTTGGGCCTGTTGGAATTTCTTGGTGCGTCTTTCCAGCATTCCTAAGTAGAGGCTGTTTGCATAGTCAATTCTCGTTAGTATCAAGGAAATGATTGTAAGGGTTTTATGTGGAAAGGAGAGGAATGGGAACTTTTTAGTGAATGCATTGACTTGCTGTTCTAGGGATAGTCCATTGCCCATGAATATTCCTAGGTTATTTATCACGTTAGAAATCTCTGGTTGTGTTCCCAAGTCAGTTGGCCAGTCAAGTTGTAGGTTGGTCACGTTGCTTTCTGTGGGTGAGATCATATTTTCCATTTTGGCCGGGTTCAGTTTGAGGTTGTTTGTTGTCATCCAGTAGCAGATGTCTGTGAGACAGTTGTTGATGCTGTTGTTTCATTCCTGAGTCGTGATCATCTTCACAATCAGTTGTGTTTCATCTGCGTAGTTGTAGGCGGTTAGTCCATGGGTTTGAATGATTTTCATCAGGGGGACACGTAGATGTTGGAAAGCAGGCGGGAAAGGCTGGATCCCTGTGGCACTCCGCAGGCGATGTTATTGGTGTCTCAGGTGAAAAGTGGCAATTAGGTTCTTTCATTTTCATTTGTGAGGAATGAGGTAAGCCACCTCTGTGCAGATTCCTGTCATCCGTTTTTTGTTAGTGTTGCATGGCTAATTGTGTCGAATGCCACAGATACGTCCAATAGTATTTAGACAAATTGGGTGCTGAATTTATTTTCAGGTTGTCCGATTTTGATAGGAGTGCCGATTCTGTGTCATGATCACTGCTTCCAAGGAGTCAGGAACAGCCCAACATCCTTGGAAGCAGGCCCCTAACCGTTATCTTAGGCACCAGCCGGTCCCCACTGGGACCTTTTGGGCCTTGTCCTGGCGCCGGTGGCACCAGGCTCATTAAAGTCATCGGTCCCGGCACTGGAAGCGCCGGGCTCATATTATGTATGAAGATGCTTGGGTGGACTTACCTGCAGCAGACCATGCTGCTTACTTACCAGCCACTTAGAAGTCCTCTGTGAACAGGAACTACTTTCTTACCTGGGTGGGGCAAGCTCCACTCCCTGGATACAGCACTGGAACACTTCTGGAACTGGAACTCTTTTCTTACCTAGGCGGGGCCGTGGAGGAAGACGCCTCATCACTCCAAGGCTATTTAAACCACACCCGATAGATGAAACGTGCTTCGCGTTATTCTGCATCTGCAGCAGAACGCTCACCGAGTCTGTTCCGGCCTTTCTTCTTTCGATCCTGAACCTGCAAGAATTATACTTACCATTCCTGTATCCAGTCGACAACACCACCTGCAAGGACAAGAAACAACAGGTTAGCAAGGCAACCTTTACACGCAGTGCTTACTCACCTGATCCATCGGCTGCGGCCATTTCTTCACGCTGCACCTCCGCCTGTGAAGACAAAAGCATTGTTATTACTTACCGGCACTCCGCGAATTCCGGATTTCTTCACGCTGCACCTCTGCCTGTGAAGACAAAAGCATTGTTATTACTCACCGGCACTCCGCGAATTCCGGATTTCTTCACGCTGCATCACCGCCTGTGAAAACAAAAGAAGAGACATTAGATACTTACGCCCATCGCGCTCGTCACAATAGAACGCCTGCAAATACTCCGGCGTCTCTTCAGCACGGACTAAGCAGCAAGGGAAAAAGACAGTTTGAGCGCTTGCATTTACTTACTCATTTCCAGGCGCTTCACTCCATCTTCCATCTCCAGAGTCCTGCAAGACAAAAAGGTGCCCGGAAACTCACCGCTCGTGCAGTTAACGACGGTAACGATCCTCTGAGTTCAAGAGGCCTATGTTTCACCAGTGAAGGAACTGGCAACGGCACCCTGCACCAGACGCAGATGGAGAGTCCAGCATTCACCTATCTAAGGCGAGCACGTGACATGGGGGGGGCTCTACGGAGAAGCTAGGAAGAGAGGGAGAGGGAGAGGAACATTCAACAGCCCAGACCCTTAACCCCCATATTCTTTCACCTACAGAAACCTCACCCTTCGGGTTCGACACACAGTGAGAAGAGGTTCGACCCCAGAAGCCAATCGAGTCCTGCACATCGCTTTTCGAGTCACAGACACCTTCCTGCCAAGACCAGCGCCTCCGTGGGAATCAGGTGAGCGTTACATTCTGCTTCTCTCATTAGTCACAAGCCGACTTGCGAGTGGTTGAGTATTCCGTTTGTTTCAACAGATTGAAGTAGAATCTTGTATACATGTTTTTCCCAGATCTTCGCAGGGTAGGGCACGTTGGATATGGGTCTGTAGTTGTTTGGGTGGGTTATATATTGGAGTAAATTGGCTTTGTCTCCTTATCTCATCATCTCTACTATTGATAGTTTTGTTATTTAGTGCATGTTCCATCTCAAATATTCCCATGAAGAAATTAGCAAATGGTGGCGCATATTTCGCCCCCATTGCTACTCCACTGGTCTGGTTGTATAGTTAGCCATTGAAACGAAAGAAGTTCTTTTTCATAGTGAAGTCAAGTATTTCTTTAATCAAATTGCATTGCTGGAAATCACAGCTGACTTCTTTTCTAAGAAATAATGATTTGCTTTTAATAGCAAGAAATGTTGGATGGATGTGTATAGTGCTTGTCATCTAATGCCATGAGAACATAATCATCTGTCCACAATATATCACTTATTTCCTGAGGGACATGTGTAGAATTCCTATTTCTGGTAAAGATGTGAATTTTGTTTGTTTTTTGGTAGGAAATTGATTGTCGCTGGTTTTGGATGTTCCACAGTTAGGATTTTTTCTTTCTCATCCTCATTTAAACGATCTGATTGATTGATAGCATTTACTATTACTTCTTAGATCATCCTAAACTCACCTCCATGCCATCACTCAGGCTCCCTGTGTTGCCGCCCATTTCCGCTCTCTCTCTCCAATGCTCCCCTACTTTGGAATGCTCATTCTCTCTCTCTCTCTCTGTACTACTCCAACTCTACCACTATTTAAATCCAACCTCAAATTTCTCCTTCCTTCTGAAGAACCTGTGTCCTAGCACTCTACGCTACTGCATCACCCCGTTTTCTTCTCTCTCTAATCTTCAGAGTCAATCCTTCAGCATTTTCCTGTCACCCCTCCATCCTTAATTCAGCACTTCCTCCACCATTCCATTCCAATGCCATTCTGCTCTGTTCTCAACCCTGGTTTATGTTATTTGTGGATAATTCTGTACGTGTTCTTGTGCACAACATTGCATTCCCTTCGATTTTAATGAACTAATAAGATACAAAAAAATAAGAAATAGTCTGCTCTGTTCAGAATAAATATGTTACTGCCTTTGTCAGCCTGTTTGATCACAATGCTCCCATTAGTGGTGAGAATCTCCAAGACCTTTTGCTCAGCTATTGTAAGATTTGTTTTTCTCACATTGTTTCTTTTGTTTCTTGCAAGTATTGTACTCCTCAAATCTTTGGTTTCGATCTAAAAAAAAATATCTATATGATTTTCTGTAGAAATATTTGGGATACATTCAGAACTTGGTCTAAAATTGGTATTGGTGAGTTTTGCTAGCGAGAATCTAATTTTGTGGGTAATTCTACTGGTGTAATATAAGTTTGTATACTAATGAGGCTAATAAGCCATTGATCTGTGAATTTCCTTTCCATGAAAAACATTTTTTGTTTGAGTGGTGGGTACATTTATGCAGTCCTGTGTACATTTGCATTGGATCTGCATTGATCGGCGGTGCAAAGGAGAGACCTTTGTTTAGTACTTGATGATCAAAAGTGGTTAACTCTAGGTTGGATAGGCGGTGCACTATATTAGGTTCTAATAACTGCTTCTGTTCTCTCTCTATGTCATTCTGGATCTTTTTACCATTCCTGTTCCTTTTTCTCTTTCTCTGTTTGAGGTTTCTACCTCCTCATTTGTCTCTTGCTCTGTATGATGTGTCCCTGTATTTGATTGTCTGGTTTCTTCAAATCTGACTGTGTTGGTGATATATATTGTGTTCTCTCTCCCATAATGTTTGATTTCTTCTAAAACATATTTTTAATGGTTGTTGTGGTTGGATTGCTGCTGTTTGTATGTGTGCTGCACCATCATCTCCACTTTCTGTTTCAAAGCTTATTAGAGTGATAGCAGGTGTATGATTTTTGTTGTGACTGTCCTTATTGGGTGTATCACATTTGGGTTGAAATATGTACACTCATGCTCAATGGTAGGCTCGTCCATCTCTAAACTACTTTATAGCTTGTTTGAGTTTAACCTCATCTTGGCACATTTTGGGGATTTTATCCAATATGTAATAATACTATTTGTTCACTTATGGGCAACCTGTTTCTTCTTTGCCTCTTTTGTGGGCTTGAATTTTAGCTTCAACATTCATGTATACTTTTTCACAATGCATCATTTTCATCATGTTAACAGACACATTATTGAGATGTTCTTTCCACCTAGATGATAACATATGGTCTTCTTTGTCAAAGGTGTCCTGATCAGAGACCTCTAGGAACTTTATTTGTTTCAAGATAGTTGATCATGGTGGCTTTATCCCAATATGTGCTTATTTCTTTTAATGATAATATTACTGATCATTTGAATTTTTGACTGAGAGGCACTTCCATGTTGTTAGCTTCTTTGAAGGCATTGCTTCTGCTGCCTCCGAGTGAGAATAAAGATGCTATGTATTCCTCTCATGTGTCTATTCATGTTGTCATATTGGTATTGGGGACTATGTAAGAGAGTTGACTAGCATCTGTGCCCTGTCTGTGAACGGCTAAAGTGTTTAGAGGCGGGTATGAGAATGCACAGCGCTGCTGAAAATGGGAATTTGTGAATGAGTGCTATGATATATACAAAGTTAGTGAGTCTAGCTTGAGGAAGTACAGCATTTTACATGAATATAAAGGTCAAAGGTGCAATGAGTTAACCCCCAATTACAACGGATTAGCAGTATTAAGGACCAAGGTGACTGCTATGTGTTAGTCACTTGTAATGAAAATAAACAAAATAATATTTGAAGAAGTACAAAGCAATACAAAAAAAATGGTTTTCACCATGTGTACTAAAGAAACTGTACTTTCAGTGTGTTAACCTTATTACAGCCTCACACGTACACTGTTCACATTGCAAGTCCCATGCACTGTCCACTTAGCAAACAGGTCTTGCTTGATGAAGAGCCGCTTTGTGCATGATGCCATAATGGTCAAAGATGTGATGATTTAGCCTCCATTTACAAAGTATTTAAGGTATTTAGACTCAAGATTACTGCCATCTGTTAGAAATGTATGATAAAAGAAAATAAACACGGTTTCGAATACTACAAAGCAATGGTTCTCCCTTCAAGAAAGGCAGCTTTGTGCATTGTGACATTACCGTCAAACGTGCAATGAGTTAATCTCAATGTATAAAGTATTAGTGATATGTAGGGTCAGCATTAATGCGTTCTGTTCGTCTCTTGTTTTGAAAAATAAGCAAAAGCTATTTTTTATGAGAACAAAGCAACAAAAATGAGCACTTTAACTTTTTTTCACCATGTGTGCTGCTCAAGTTTACTTTCCGAGTAGGTTTACCTGATGACAATCTAGAACCAACAGTTTTCACATTGAAAGTTCTCATGTTCTTCCCACTGAGCGCATGGGTCTGCCCTTAGGAAGAGCAGCTTTTTCCATGATGACATAATGATCAAAGGCGCAATGAGTTTACACTCCTTTTACACAGTATTAGTGGTATTTAAGGATCAGGATTACTGCCATCTGTTGGCCATGCTTAATGAAAATGAATACATTACATTAACCTGCTTTCACCAGGTATACTGCTCATCTTTACGTTCTGCAGATTTTACTTAATGGCAGACTAGAACTAACACCCTGAACATTGCAAGACCCACTGAGCGAATCGGATTCACTTCAGGAAAGCAGCTTTTTGCATTATAACACAACAGTCAAAAGTGCAATGAGTTAACCTCAATTTGCAAAGTATTAGTGGGATATAGGATCAAGAATACTCCTCTGTTAATGACCTGTAATGAAAACAAACACATATTGTTTAATGGTACAAAGCAATACAAATGAACAAATTGCCCTATTACCAAAACGTGAGCTGTTCAACGTTACTTTCTCTGTACTTTTATTTGATGGGAGCCTAGAACCTCCATCCTTTACATTGCAAGTCCGATGTTCTAGACTCTTAGCTAAGGCATCTTGCTTCAAGTGGTGCAGGTTTTGCATTAGGACATTGCAGTCAACTATGCAATGGGCCTCACTACGACCCTGGCGGTAGAGTGGTAATGGCGCAGGTAGTGCTGCCGGCGCCGTTATCACTCTACCGCCACATTACGAGTTCTGCTCGCAGGGCCGCTCTTCACGCCTGGTCAGACCAGACGTACAGAGGGGTAACCGCTAGTAGAACAGGATGGTAGCAACGTCCCCGTTATGAACGGGTCCGTTGTTACCATCTTCGCCATTCCCATTGAGCCCTATTGGGGCTCAAATGGGAATGGGGACGTACCGGTTCCGGGTCCCACAAATGGGAATTACCGGGCCCGCAAAGGTCGGAATGGCACGGTTATTCCCATTTTGCGTGTCCCGGATCCGAGTTTGGGGGTACGGCATGGCTACCTCCAAACTCGTAATGAGGCCCAATGTGTTGACCTCCACCTTGAAAGTACCAGGATCAAGATGATTTCTATCTGTCTGTTAGTCACTTGAAATGAATACAATAAAACATACTTTTTTGGATAACTCAAAGCAATAAAAATGAAAAAACTCTGCATGCATGCTGTACATTTTTAATTTCTGGTTAATTTTGCCTGATGACAGCCTTGAGCCAACCGTTTTCACAGCGTAAGTCCCATGCTCTACCCACTGAGCAAATGGACCTATCACTAGGAAGAGCAGCTTTTTCTGCTGTGAGATAACAGTCCAAGATGCAATGTGCTCATCTCCATCTACAAAGTATCAGTGCATTTAGGATCAAGTTTACTGCAATCGTTTAGTCACTTTTAATGAAAATATACATATAATAATTGTTTGAACAGTACAGAGCAATACAAATGAAAGAACAACCTGTTTTCACCATGTATGGAGTTAACCTTATTTTGTTTAATGTTTTAAGCACATGACAGCCTAGAATTTACAGCCTTCACATGGCAAGTCCCATGCCCAGTAACCTATCAGGTCTTGCTATAGGAAGTGCAGCTTTGTGCATTATGACATGCTAATTAATGGTATTTAAGATCAAGATTACTGGTATTTATGTATTGGACATTTGTATGGCACCTCTACACAAGTGTTTCCAGGTGCCACAAGGCAAGATAGGGGTTGGGGGGACATAGGAATCACAAAAGTAGAACAAAAACTGTTATATTGGCCTCGTGACAAACTTACTGTGCAAGTACATGGCAAGCAGGTAAGTGCAAGGGGCGTGGGGTGAGAGGGAGAAGTGCAAGAGTGGGGTGCCCCCAAGCGTGGGGGCGGGCAAGAGCAGGGTGGGCCAAGGCGACAAGTGCCAGTGGGAAGGGAGGATGAGTGCAGTGGACAGGAAGGATCAAGTTGGGCTAGTCCAGGAAAGGGAGCCCGAGGGTAAGTGCTTGCAATGGACGCTAGAGGGACTGGTACCGGGTGGTGTGGCCCTTGTATGACTTTGAAACGACCAGGCCCCAGAGGCAGCAGCAGAGGGAAAGTTACCACAGAAGGAGGAGCGTGAAGGAGGATGAGAAAAGGAAAGTCTTGAGAGGTTTCCAGATCTTAAGAAGATCTATCTCAAGTCTGAGGGGGGGATCCAGAGGGAGGAGCCAGCCGAAGAAAGGGAACTAGCTCTCACTCTCTGCATGGAGAAATGTTTGACCTGCAGACATTTGGTGGCATAGGACTGAAGAACTCTGGTCGGGAGGTATTTAGGGAGGGAAAGCTGGATGCAAAAATGCCCCAGGCCCCAGACAGCCTTGTGGATCATGCAAAGGGTCTTGAATATGATCCTTGCATTCACCAGGAGCCAACGGAGAGATTTTAGCTCTGGAAAGATATGGTCTCTGGGTTTGAGTCCAAGCATAAGTCTTGCAGTCCTATTCTAGATTAGTTGAAGGGGGCAAAGGGAGTAAAGAGGCAGATTGAGGAAGAGGCGTTTGCAATAGTCTAGCCTAGAGAGAACCACGGTTCTGGAGACGTTGAGCTTCTGGATGAATGTGAGGAAAGGTAGAATGCCCCTGATGAGGTGCAACTGAAAGTTGGACTTCTTAGCAAGGTATGTGATGTGAGGAGAGAAATAGAGAGAGGATTCAAAGATGATCCCAATGCGTTTTGCCACACAAGTGAGTGAGGGGAGGGGACCCAATGAGTCTGACCAGAGAGTGGGGGGGGAAACAAGGAGCAGGCATCCCAAAGAGTAGGATCTCTGTCTTACTGGCATTAAGGCAGAGATCATTGGCAGAGCACCATGCCTGAATAGCAGTCAGGCAGTCAGGTATGAGGGAGGAGGTGGAGGAGGTAGAGGATAGCAGTTTAAAAGAGAGCTGTCTGTCGGCTTCATAACCCTGGAAATGAGGGGAGAAAGTGGAGATCAGGTGGGCCATAGGTGCCAGGTAGATGTTTAAGAGCCATGGCAATAGGATAGAGCCCTGAGGAACACCACAGGTAGAGAGTGAGGTGGAGGAGAGAAAAGGACCCATTTGTACTTGGAAGAAGTAGGTAAGAAGGAGGTAGGCCACGCCAGTGCCCTGTCCGTGTTGCCTAGGGTATCATGGGGATGGTTTATAAGGATGGAGTGGTTGATTGTGTAAAAGGCAGAAGAAAGATTGAGGAGGATCGGAACAGATAGAGTGTTAGAGTCCAGGTTAGAGAGTAGGTATTCACTGGTGTTCAGGAGAGCAGTTTCTGTTTTTCGGGCCTGAAACCGGACTGGTGGTCATGGAGGCAGCCAGCCACTTCGGTGTGGAGGGTGAGTTGGGGTATGACCAGCTTCTCCATGAGTTTGTCCAAAAAAGGGGTGATAGAGATAGGCCGGGCAAGAAGGGTCAGCAGATGGCTTTTTTAGCAGAGGGTGCACAAGAGAGTGCCTAAGGGGTTGAGGGAAGGAGCCAGTGATTGCAGAGGTCAGCCAAGGCTGGGGTGACAGAGGCAATGTTGTTCTTGATGGTTCTGGAGGAGCAGGGGAGCACCTGTTTGGAGGACTTTCATAGAGCGGAAAACTATAGAGACCTCATTTGGTGCCATGGGAGAGAAAGAGGAGAGTATGGGGGAAGAGGGCAAGGGAGGCAAGAGAAGGGGAGTGGTGGGGGGACAGATGACAGAGAGGGCAGGATGTCCAGAGTTTTGAAGGAAAGGTGGTCGCCAGAGCAGAGGGCCTGGGAGGAAGGGGAGAGGAGGAAATTGTGGTAGGATTGGCAAGTTCCTTGCAGATTTTAAAGAGTTAAGCCATTTTATTGGTGGCTCCAGAGATGCGGGCTCGGACATGAGCCCCCTTCTTGGAGCATATGGAGAGATGATATTGCCTTTGGAGTAGGCAGCAGGCCAGTTTGTCAGAGGATGAGCAAGATGCCAGGCAGATTTGCACTTGCGTTTTAAAAGCGGCCAATTCGGAGTCATACTACGAGTTGCATTTTGGGGCAGGCTTCATGCGGATCCTCACGACGATGGTAAGGATGTCCAGCGTATTGAGATACATATTTGGAGGTTAACTGGAAGAGTCAGAGGGAGAGTCAAATGACGGGGTGGATGAGGGATGAAGGAAGTGGCAAATGCAGCGAATGACACATGCTTCATCAGTCGAATGACAGAGAAGGAGACTGGCAGTTTTGGGCAGAGGCATCATCAGGGGACAGGGGAGGTCAAAGTGGGAAGAGAGGAGAGATTGGTCAGACCAGGATAGAGGGTAGTAAGAGGGTTGGAGAGAGGGATGTCTGTTCAGATGAGAGCATCCAACGTGTGTCCGGCAGAGTGGGTTGGGCCAGAGAGAAAAATAATGAGGGAAAGAGTGTTGCAGAGGTCACGAAAGAGAACAGTGGCCACATCAGGAGAGTCGAAATAGATGTTAAAGTCCCAAAGGAACACACATTTGGGGGAGGAGGTAAGAAGTAAGGACAGGTCGGCCCATTCAGAGAGGAAGAGGGAGGTCACTCTGCGGGCCTGTAGATCGTAGTGACAGTAAAGGAGAAGGTAGGTGAGACAGAAGACCTGCAGACTAGGCTTTCAAATGATGAATAGGTTTGAGTGGGGATGATGGAGAAAGGAACCCAGTCATGGAAGATCAGAGCCACTCCACACCACCAGGGTGGGAGGTCCTGGAATTGTACAGGACCTTGTAGCCCCCAGGGAGTAGAGTGTCAAAAGCAATTATGGAGCCGGCCTTGAACCACATCTCGGTGAGAGCAAGGGCATCAAGGTCGAGGTCTTCAAACCGGTGACAGATGTCAGAGGAGTGTTTGATAGGAAAGCTGGAATTGCGGGTAGCTAAGTGAAGCTGGTTGCCCCCTTTAAAAGATATGCGAGGGGGAGAAAAGTGGTGGGGTGCCACCACTAGAGGAGAGGGGGATGAGGGAGGGAGGGGTAGAAGGAGCGGGGGGAAGTTGAAGCGAGATGGAAGATGCCTGCAAGAAGGAGAAGGTTGGGCTAAGAAATCTGGGCCATGATAGTGCCATTATGATAGACATTAATGGTGCAGTTGGACAATGCAAAGTGAGCCAAGAGCACTTCCCACCTGGTGCCGCAAGTAATGGCTGAGGAGGAGAAAGGGGAGAGGACATAGAACATATGGGTGGGGTCCATACGTTAGAAGAAGGAACAGGAAAGAGAGCGTCTGTCTGGAAGATGCATTGATGTATGTTTCTGTGATGGGAAGTCCAGGGCAGGAACTCAGGAGTGCCTTTTTAAGTTTCCTCCTTCCAGACGTCATGAGAGAGGGAGGATATGAGATGGGGAAGGAGTTAGAAAAGGAAGGGGAGACGGAGAGCACCAAGGGGGCAGGGAAAGATGGGCGGAGTCAGAGAGTAGCATGGGAGAGGGTCAGATGCAACTTTGCAACAATAGAATCTCACCAGGAGGCCAAGCAAACCAAAATCATTGAGCACTCTGGAAATGCCCAGATGTACAGATCAGTAACAAATTGGAAAGCACAACAGAAAGCACTCAAAAGCAGTACAACAAGGTGGATGCACAGTTGGAAGCACACCTAAAATCTAATTTTTCCCAGAAAGCGCTCGAAACAGTACAAAATGGTTTATGCACAGTTGGAAGCACACCTAAAATAGAATTTTGCCAGAAAGAACTCAAAAGCAGTACAAAATCGTGAATCCACAGTTGGAATCACACCTACAATCTAATTTTGCCAGAAAACACCAAAAAGCTGTAAAAAAAAGGTGGATGCACAGTTGTAAACACACCTAAAATTTATTTTTACCAGAAAGCACTCAAAAGCAGTACACAATGGTGGATGCACAGTTGGAAGCACACCTACAAGAACATTTTACCAGAAAGCACTCAAAAGCAGTACACAATGGTGGATGCACAGTTGGAAGCACACCAATGTTTGAATTGTGCCAGTAAGCACTCAAACGCATTACAACATGTTGAAGGCACAGTTGGAAGCACACCATTGAATAGAAAAGGAGTTTTACATTATTTGTTTTCTTTTTTCTTTTTGAAGTAGGGCATTAAGAAAGCAGTAGAGAAGCAATCAGTATGAGGCGCATCACAATGCAAAGTACAGTTGGTGCAGAGATAAGAGATTAAAGATTAGGCAGGTCAGAAAAGGAGCAGGCAACAATTTGAGCAGCAATAGTGTTAAGGAAGGTGGGTGGGACAATGCAATTCATATTGTTGCCAGGGCAACTCAAGTCAAGATTTTGTTTGTGGTCAGAACGTGCAGGGCACTCAGTCAGTGTGAATCCTTTGGGAGTGTTGCCAAAGTAGCTGCAGGAAGAGCTGCTCCCTCCTGCTCTAGACAGGGCCAGACAGGGGGCCTTAGTGAGGACCTTTTTTAGGGGGCCGGTTCAGCCTGCCAGCTCCCTGTATTGGCTTAGGTGCACGTTAATAGCCAATAAGAGCAACTCCAGTGCCTGTGCTGATGGCAGCGGCCATGTTGGAGAAGAACTGCCGCAATTGAAATAGCCCTCAACTGGGCCATTTTGGCTGCAACAATATGATCAGGCAGCAAAGTACAAATACATCTAAAAGGTGGGATTTGGAAGCACCCATCATAGTAAGAAGCTGTGAGGGTGCTAATCACCTGTACAATCCTGTAAAAATGCCTGAAACACTTCACAAGCCTATTTGTTATATGGTATAAATTAGTCATAATCATAACATATATTGGAATAAAGTACAATGCAGTACAACAATAAATAAATAACCAGCGTTGACCCTGCATGCTGTTCAACTTTACTTGCTGAGTATTGTTACCAGATGACAGCCTTTAACTACAGCCGTCACATTGGAAGCCCCATCCTCTACATACTCTACCCTCTGAGCTAAAGGATCTCACTTTCAGAAAAGCAACCTTGTGCATTATGACATAACTACCACAAGTGCATGAATTCACCTCCATTTACAATGAATTGGTTATATTTGGGATCCAGATTATTGCTATCTGCTGGTCACTGGATAATAATGTTTTGAATAGTGTAAAGCAACACATTAACTTGTTTGTATGATGCATGCAACTCAACATGGCTTTTTGAGATGTATCACCTGGTGACTGCCTTGAGCGCACAGCTTTTACATTATAAGTCAGATGGCATGATTGCCAAAGTTGTAGTAAGTTAACCTCCATCTACAAAGTATTAGTGGCATTAAAGATCAAGATTACTATTGCCTCCTAGTCATTGGTAATGACAATAATCATAACATATTTTTTGAATAGTACAAAGAAATATAAAAAGGATTACCCTGTTCTCCTCATGTAAGCAGTACAACTCTACTTTAATAACTGCCTCAAATCAACCTCCTTCACATTGAAACGCCTATGCTCTCCCCACTGAGCTAATGGGTCTCCCTGTTGGAAAATCAGCTTTTTTGCATTATGGCATAACGGCAGAAAATGAAATGTGATAATCTCCATCTACAGAGTATCAGTGCATTTAGTATCAAGATTACTGCTATCTGTTAGTCACTTGCAATGAAAATAAACCAAACTTTAATAGTACACAACAATAAGAATGATAGAATGACCTCTGTGCACCATGTATGCTGCTTATCTTCATGAGTAATATTTAACCTGACAGACCTGAACTGTTAGCCTTTACATTGCAAGCCCCATTCTCAGAGGGCGGAGTGGGTGGGAGCGGTGCTCCTCTACTTCTTTTAATTAAGTTTTAAAATAAAATAAATAAAATAGAAGTGTAGGAAGAAGTTGAAACTTGCACCTTCAGTGCAACACACTGAACATTTCCTTAAACAGCAGGTGCATGTTTTTATGGATTGATTTGTATTGTGTGTGGGAGGGGGTATGGTGATGTGGTTTTTGTGGAGCGGGGCAGGCCAGTAGGTAACATAGTTCCACTACTTCTTTTTGTACACTTCGACCACTGCTAACATTTTGCATTATGACATAATGGGCAAAGATGCAATGGGCTAACCTTCACCTAAGTGACAAATTTAACATTTTGCCTATTTACATGCCAAAAGTGCTGTTCTCTTTCCCTGTGTCTTTTGCAATGGAAATAAAGTTACAACAAGAAGTAACCTAGCAGTTTCAAAGTTAGTACGTTCATGCGATTAAGTAGATTTAAAACTGCTACCTTACCACTGGCAATCCCACACTCTAACCTTTGAGCTACTGGGTTCCTTCCACAAAGGAATTCTTTTGGCCTTATAACATATCTGTAAAAACTGTAATGGATGAACATGCGTCTGGGATTGGGGGCATACAATCAGTCCATACTCCCATGGCCTTCATTTGGGGGTCGCCAGGGGTAGCACCTGCAACCCTTGAGGTCTCCCTTGCTATCCCCCTGGTCTCCCTTCTTATCCCTATTGTACATTGAAACTCCTGGGCTGTGGTCAGTGCCATGTGGCTCTTTGTTTCTGGAGTGGCAGGCTTTCTTGTTCAGGCCTCTTAAAAAACAGGGTGTTCCACAAGTGTAACACTTTGAGCAGTGACCCTAAATAAGAAAGAATAGGAATAACACATAATGTGGCTTTCTGGAAGTCTATACAATAATTGCTGGACTCATTAAATGTTTATTTCTGGTACACTTCAGGGGGTGAGTCACCGATGTAGTCTGTTCCTAAACATCTCAAACTCAAAATGAAGACAAAAACGTCCAAAAAGCATTTATACTAGAATAAGCATCCATTTGGGACTGTGTATTTTGCTTTTCGTAAGTTGCAGTTATAACATGTTTTTATCTGCTGTTGTCTCTATTACGTTCATCACAAGACATTCCACCTCGGTGTCCTCGGTCACTTGACAAAATCCTTGTGCCTAAAAGCTTGTGTACAGTGTAGAAATGTTTGACCATAGCACATAAAGTGGGCTTTGATTTCATTGTGCCACAATTAATGCTTTGTTGTAATGTGTCGGTCTTTCCTATCTCCGTGGCATGCTGTTCAGGATGTTTGTTTGCATGTACGAGGTACTGAGTGCCCATAGTGCTGTGTGAGTGCACTGCTTTTCCAGAGCTACTCTAAATTCTTTAATACAAAGTTATGAACCCTCCCAATGGTATGTATTTTGCCAATCTCTGAAGCCTGAAAAGTAGATCCACGCAGGCTTGGCTTGTGGCAAGCTTTGTACCAGACCTGCAGATAAACTGGCCTGTTGTTATATCTCAGTTACCAGATTAATGGTATGCAACATAGAATGTAATTGGATTTTTGACTTTGAGAACATTCAGACATGTGATTGCTAATTTTACTATAGCTGGTGAGGTAGGTATAGCTGGTAAGATAGCTAAGTGGATTAAGTGTATGCTGCTGCGATGTGTGTGTGATTTACAGATTGCAGGTTCGAATCCCAGCAAGGCCAACTTAGGCTTTCCTCCATCTGAAGTTGATAAATGAGTACCTACAACGGTTGTGTGATATTGTATGTATATTTGTTCTATATAAAGCGCTTACACATAAGTGCTATATACTAACAAATCATTATCATTGGCCTTGGACGTCTGCTTGCATTCACAGCCATTTGGTAATATCGGCCTACGCACACTGATATTAACGATACATATGGTGATCCATTCTTTTATGAAATGTATATCACATTACAGTGATATTGTAACCATATATTTCGTAGTGTACTTAGGAACAATGCTATGTGATGCCACTTCCTGTTTTGTCAAGGGGTGAAAGGTCGTGTTCCATCATTCCCATGATGTCACTTTGGGGTGAGGTCAAATTACATCACTTCCTAGTATGTCATCAGAGGTCAAGGGTCGTGTGATGTCACTTTCGCTACCCATGGCATTTTGGTGAAATGACATCTCTGCTGAAAAGCCCAGATAGCATCAGCATTAGAATCAGCTTTAGTTTGTCTAAGTAAAACTTCACATTTTCTGTTCTGTAACTCAAGAATAATGTCAAATATGACTTGAAATGTTTCTGTCTGGCTTCCAAACTGTTTCTGGTATTGTTCCTCAAACAGTTTTGTGCTGTCTCATAAACCAGTGCAGCTGTGGCTCATAAAATGTCTCTATTGGCTTATAAAAATAAATCTAATATTTGTTTTTATTTGCATGTTTTCCTATAAAGCAGACACCACCTGGCGTTGGGTACCGAGGAGATTTACAAAGTGGAGATGTCTTTACATGTTTGATCTGGCTCATAAAATTATCATGCTGGTGGCTCATAAAATATCTCTTCTGTAGCACAAACATATCTGTAGTGTATCATAAAACACATTGTTGAGGCTTATACAAATTGCTTGTTATTGCTCATAAACTGGCGTTGTTGTGACCAATAAATGCTCATTCAAATTGTCCCTGCTGTTATTCATGAAGTGCGTTAGCTGTTGTTTCAAAAATAACTTTGAAGGGGCCTAAAATACAGTACCAAATTTCTGTTGTGAAAAAATATGTTCTCAATTTATATGTATTTTCTCGTGCGCCACTCAAATTGTTTTGATTGTGGCTTGATATGTGAACTTAAACAAGAAGTCAATACTTCTGCTGTTGCTCATGAACTGCCTGCAATGTTCCCAAATATGGAATTTGTTGCACAATTATCAATGCTATTGTACCGAGGCTCACAAAACTTCTCCATCAGTATCACAAGGGAAGTATCCCTGACGCAGAACAAAAGAGTACAACAAAAGACTGAACAGATCATGGTGGTGTTGAGTCAATCGCCCCTTGGGTCCTGAAGAAAGCAGATTGAACAAAACGCTACATGCTGAAACTGGTTGACCATTTGATCAGGGTTAAACCCTGAATTCTTGTGACATTCACAAGCTTGTGGAAATTAACTCTTCGGAGCAGGATCTCATCGGCAATTCGCTAAAAATAAAAAGGAAAATCAGTGAGCTTGACTGGATTGAAACCCTGAACAATGCATCTAAAGCAAAATCAGTCAGCCATTTGCCTCCCTATCAGAGCAAACTAAACATTGTTCCGAACTATTTGAGCAAGTTCCCAAATAAAGCTGCCAGAAACTTGTTCTTGAAAGCGCGTCTGAACCTACTGCCGACAAATGAGATCTTAAAACTCAGAGGACAAAGTAACTCGAACACGTGTCGTTTTTGCAAAAATGAGACACACGTAGAAACCATACGCCATCTCCTTTTAAATTGCCCAGGAACCAGAGCCGTAGGTGAGAAATTTCTGCTACCACACTTTTCTGCATCATATACCAGGGAAGAAGAAACGTGGTGGACACGTCTGATGAGCGGAGAAAGAAATACCTGCACTATCGCTACCACACAGACTCTTAAGTTTATTCTATCTCTCTGAAAACTTAAGTTCTACTCAACATCCAAATTTCACCAACATGTGTTTTTTTTTTTTTTTTTCTCTTCGGTTTCACCTCGGTTTCACTTCAGTTTCTCTTCCCTTTTCAGCTTTCAGATTTACTCTTTGTTCTTCACTTCGTTTTGATTTCAATTTCGTTTGTAAAAATCATTAATTTGATTAAATCAACTAAATAAATAAAATAAAATAAATAAATAATTGAATGCCAGGAACAGAAAAATGTTTAAAGTAATCACAGAGTCATCTGTGTTTTAGTAAAGCACACAAGAGGGAGCAATAAAGCGAGGAAACTCCCCCAGTGTTTTTGTTGGCCTTGACAATCTATTGTAAAAGATTTTTTGTTTATATCTGTGACACTTAGGAGGTCTACTGATAGGATCAATTTCAGTAATAGAACAGAAAGCTATTTAGTAAATTGGATAGTCAGATTAGAGCTAATCATTTCTCTATCCCCTTTACCTATATAGGTGGCACATCAGTACTACCTAGGGACAGAAAAATCCCTAAAAGGGATAGTTTGATGTTTTACGTGAGGGAGACGTAGTGAGTTGTAGGCATCTCTAAAAACGTAACTAATGGAATCTTAAAATTTCCATGTTCTGATGTGTGAAAAGGATTGATTGATTGATTTGTTATTTATCATGCACCTATACACAAGTGTTTCAAGGGACAAACAGGCGAGGGAGGGAGAACAAGGGAGGACAAGACAAATAGTCTTACCAGGCCTGGTGTCATTTAGATTGTGCACGTGCGCAACAAGAGGTGGAGGGGAGAGGGTACAGGGAGAAGTGCATCCAATGCAGCAGTGCCCTGGGTTAAGTGCAAGGAAGACTTTGACTACAGGGGGCAATTCCAGACCGAAAGTGCAAGGAAAACCAGGCGGCAGTACAAGGAGGGCCTGGTGGCAAGTGCAGGGGGACTAGTCGGGGGGGGACGCAGGTGTCCTGTGCGACTCAGGACTTAGATGACACCAAGCAGCCAGTCAGAAAACAGTGCACGATCAAGGGTAGGTTAGCAGGGGAGAGGGAGTGAGAAGGAAGAGGCAAAATGGAAAGTCTTGAGGAGCTTCCAAAACTTGAGGAGATCCGGCTCAAAGCAGAGAGCGCCAGGGAGGCCATTCCAGAAGAAGGCACCAGCAGGAGAGAGAGATCTACACCCCATTCTCTGCTTGGGGAAGTGACTGACCTGCAGAGAATTACAAGTAGACGAGCGGAGGGCTCTAGGAGGAAGGTACTTAGGAAGAGAGAGTTGAGGGTATTGAGGGACACAGCCCCAGAAAGCCTTGTGGACAATACAGAGGGTCTTAAACTTGATCCTTGCAGCCCCGGGAGCCAGTGAAGGGATTTCAGGGCCAGAGAGATGCAGTCCCTGGGCTGGAGGCCAAGGATAAGTCTTGCGGTGCTGTTCTGAATGAGTTGAAGAGGGCGAAGAGTAGAGTTAGGCAGCGCTAGAAAGAGGCTGTTGCAGTAGTCCAGCCTAGAGAGAACCAGGGCTCTGGAGACAGTGAGCTTCTGTGGGAAGCTGAGAAAAGGAGGTGCAGCTGGAAATGGGCCTTCTTGGCAAGGTCTGTGATGTGTGGAGAAAAAGAGAGAGCAGAGTTGAAGATGACCCCAAGGTTTTTTGCCTGACACGAGTGTGTGGGCAGAGCACCCAAGGAGGGCGGCCAGAGCGAGAGAGGAAAAGCTGGAGCAGGGGTCCCAATGAGAAGGAAGTCAGTCCTACTGGTATTAAGGCAGAGATCATTAGAGGCGCACCATCCCTGAATAGCAGATAGACAATCAGGGATGAGCGTGGAGGAGGAAGAGGAGGAGGACGAGGAGCAGGAGGAGGAGGAGGAGGCTGAGGGTAGCCTGAAAGAGAGCAGCATGTCATCCATGTAACACTGAAAGTTAGAGGAAAAAGAAGAGATCAGGAGGGCCAAAGGGGCCAGATAGACATCGAAGAGCCATGGGGAGAGGGTAGAGCACTGGGGGACACCACAGGTGGAGAGAGAGGTGGTGGAAAAAAATGACCCATGCTGAACCTGGGAAGGTCGGTCCAGAAGGAAGGGGGTCAGCCATGCCAGAGCCTGATCTATGATGCCCAGGGTCTTGCAGAGATGAGTAATTAGGATATTGTGGTTGACCGTATCAAATGCAGAGGAAAGGTCGATGAGGAAGAGGACAGAAGGAGAGCTAGATTCAAGATTAGAGAGCAATCTTCACAGGTGTTCAGCAGAGCAGTTTCTGTGCCTCTGGCTGCTGTGAAGCAAGACTGATGCTCATGGAGACAACATATTCACCGTGGAGGGTTTGCTGGGAGGTAGCCAACTTCTCCAGGAGTTTGCCCAGGAAAGGAGTGATAGAGAGGGGTCGGCAGAAGACTTTTTTAGTAATGGTGCACAAGGGAGTGCTTGAGAAGCGAGGGGAAAGATCCAGTGGCGAAGGAGTAATTACAGAAATCGGCAAGGCTAGCATGAGAGAACCAATGTTGTTCTTAATGGTTCTGAAGGAGCAGGGCGTCACCTGTTTCGATGAGACTTTCATAACCCGTACTAGAAACATCATCAGGTGTAACAGAAGGGAGGGAGGAGAGGAGGATAGGAAGAGGGGGCAGCCAAGGAGGGCCTGAGAGAGGTAGAGGGAGAGAGAAGAGAAGAGGAGGAAAGTGTGGACAGGATATCCTGGGTTTTAGTGATGAAATGAGAAGCCACAGCCATGGAGAGAGCCTGGGAGGGTGTAGAGGAAATAAATACTGCTGTAGGATTGGGCATCTCCTTGATGATTTGAACAAGTTTGGCTGTGTTGTTAGAGGCCGGAGAGATGCACTTGCACTTGGTGGCAGGCTTCAGGCAGATTATCATGGCAGGGGCAATGATATCTAGAGTGTTGGATATGGAAAGGCTAAGGTTGGATAGGGCTGTGTAAGGATGGGAGTCAGCCGCAGGAGTAGGAGAGGGTAGAAGGTGGAGGCAAAGGCAGCCACTGACACTCGCTTCATGGGTCGAATGAACGTGAAGGAAGGTGACAGTGCTGGGTGGGCCTTTGCCAGGGGGACATGAAGCTTCAAGTGAGAAGAAAGAAAAATGTGGTCAGACCAGGAGAGAGGAGTAGTGAGAGGATTAGAAAAGGGGATGTCTGAAGAGATGAGAACATCCAAGGTCTGGCCGTCAGAGTGAGTCATACCTGAGGGTAGAATGGAGAGGGAAAGAGAGTCGCATAGGTTGCGGAAGAGCACAGAGGAGTTTGGGGAGTCCAGGTGGATGTTGATATCCCCAAGGAGGAGATGTTTGGAGGTAAAGGAAAGGTGAGAAGAAGTGAGGTCAGCCCATTCAGAGAGGAAAAGGGTGCCATTGCCAGGAGGCCTGTAGATGGTGGCCACAGTCAGAGGGAGGCCAGGAGAGATTGAGAGCCTGCAGACCAGTTATTCAAAGGAGGAATATGTCTGAGTGGGGATGATGGAAGCAAGGATCCACTCAGGAAAAATGAGGGCCACTCCGCCTTGTGGCCTATTGTGCCAAATCTTGTGACTGAGCTGGCCTTCAACCATGTCTTGGTAAGAGCGAGAACATCCAGGTCCAAGAGTTGAAGGAGGTGGCAGATGTCAGAGGAGTGTTTGACCGCAGAGTGAGAGTTAAGGGTAGTCACATAGAGCAGGTTGCCACTTTTGAAAGAATTCCGGGAAGAGGTACAAGAGAGAGGAGTACCCATCAAAAGTGGCAGAGGATCCAGAGAGGCAGAATGAGGTGGCGGCAGATGAGCCAGAGCGGTAGAGGATGGCAAGGGAGCCAGTGAGGTGGATCAGGGAGGTGGCAAGGGAGCCGGGGGAGAAGTGGAAGGCAAGGATGCCAGAGAGGTGTAGGGCAGAGGCGGCTGAGGTTCCAGAAAGGTGGTAGATGGCAGAGGCACCAAAGTAGTGGAAGAAGGAGGTGGCAGAGGAGCCAGAGAAGTGAAGGTTTGCTGATGGGCCAGAGCGGGGGTACATGGTGTAGGTGCCAGCGAATTAAAAGAAGAGGTTGCAGAGGAGCCAAAGAAGTGAACGATGGCATAGGTGCCAGAGCAGTGGAAGAAGGAGGTGGCAAAGGAGCCAGAGAAGTTGATGTGGCGAGGAAGGCACCTAGTGTTAGGTAAGATTTTCATAGTAATGATAAATCTTCCAAACCTGTGTCAACACCAGAACTTTTTGCTTCACTGGTGGATTATTTGTCTTTATACCTCTGTGAGTGGTAACCTTTATCCACACCCACATAAGCTTTTACTTTTTTATGGGTGCCATTTTTTAGACTCTCAATAGTGCCTTTTTAAAGTTATCCTCTTTGATAACTTTTGGCAATAAGTGCCTGTTGTTGCTGGGTTGCCCTAGGGGCTCCCTTTTTAACTTTCTCTGCCTAAACTAGAGAGAACTACAGATCCCAAGGGTAGAAAGGATCTCTGGATCCCTTTTTACATTTTATTTGGTGAAAACAGCATACCCCACCTTAAGTGGAGCACTGGGGAAACACAATCTATCCCTTTTCACACTAAAACTGTAACAATTATGTTACAGGGGCAAGCTTACTGTTAATGGCTGGTGGCAGTGATACCTTTTAAAATTCGGTGCACCTTTACTGCGGGCTGTGTTCACCGCTGCATTAAAGGCACCCAAGTGTGTTTATTTTACCAAAATGGCCCCTCTCTTGTTTTTTTGCAATTTTAGTGTTACTTGTTCTTCCTTCTTCCTTCCCCTGACATCCAGGGTGGGAACTTCCCGTGTGTGATTTTCATCTTCGGCAGGAGTCCACTGGACTCCCTGCCCAGGCTCCAGTTTGTCTATTAAGGCAAGACACGAGGGACGAGTCCAAAACCCCACAGCCCTTTGTCTTCCTCCTTGCTTGCATGAGGACAAATACCATTGGACAACCAAACTGCCCCTTTTTGTAAAATGCAGGGAGAGAATGCAGAGGTTGTACTGTAGTTCCTGTTAAATACTTCAAACCTGGAAGCTGAAGACAAGTTGACCACTCGAACCAATACCGAAGAGGATGATGAAAGAAAAACGGCTGAGACGATTTCCAGCGACCACAGAGCCTGCTGTGTAACCTCAGCCTGCTGTAGCTCTTACTTCCAATTGACCTGGGGCCTCCGAAAATGAAGACCCCAACCCAGAGCCTACTGAGACCCTCTACAATCAAAAAGACCTGTATTTTGAGCAATCCCACACTGTGCTGCGACCTTGCAGGGCTGCAATACCCTGGGACCACAAGTCATTGTGCGGTGCAGAGTCTTCTGAATTCCGAATCTCGCTGAAACTTCGTGGGCATCCTGTTGGATCTCCAGAGACACAAATCAAGTCTGAAACGTCCCTTCACCAGAGTGCTGGCCTTTCTAACAACAAGAATCTGACCAGAAATATTCTGTCTTCTTCTGTGCTCCTGGAAAAGGAGCCAAATCCACGGAGTCACATCAACCATGAGGAAAACCTTGCCTAGAGCCTTCCACATTGATCCCTGCTGCAAAGTCCCTTCCAAGGTCCTCTTTTCCATCACCCTGACAAGGAATCCACCGACTGAGTTTTTGGCTGCAGATCCTGAAGTTCTCCTACTGAAAAATCTTCTTCTGTGCTGAGGTACTGTGCTGACTTAGGTATTTAATTACCATATGTCTCTTGTGATTCATGTGTAGTTGTGGGGTGTTTTCTGTGATTGGGAGGCCTCTCGTCCAGTTCACCCAGTCCGCCTAGGGTATCTTCTATGAAGCCCTTGGACCCTAAACTAACTCTAAAATACTCACCTGTTTGAACAGTCTTCCTAAGGCACTATGACTGTTGCTACTTAAGAATCTATCCGGACACTGCCTGTTGGACACTGGACCCTAGTGACCCCGCCCCTCCTTCTGCCACAGAGAACACTCAAGCTCCAGGAATAAGGGAAAGACTTTTAAGGGATTGGGCCTTTTGCCTAGAAAAGAGAATCAGTGTTTAAAAGTGTCTTACTTTTAAAAGAGTTGGTTGGTAACTGTAACTCCGAGAGTGAACAGTTACTAAAGTTGTTACTTGCCTTGAATGTGTGTTGCACTATTCTGAAAAATGTATGTAACATATTTCTTTCCTTAGAAACTGTTTTGCCATTCCAGCAGAAAGTAGATGTAAGGGTATATTACTCACCTGTGATTTGGTTGTGCCTCTTCCCAAAAGTAATGCTGTTGGTTTCACTTTATTATTCCTGTTAGGATAATGGTATGAGTGTCCCCCAACTCGGTCTTGCTTCCCCTATCTTGCTTTTCGCCTGTCCAGAATAAGTCTGTATTAGGTTTACCTACCTAGAATAGCTTTGAGTCATTCATAAAGTGTAACATTGGGTTTTGCTTTCCGTGGTCTGTTTTAGACAGACACAAAAAGACTCTTAGGTTTATACCTGCCTCAAGTTGCTGATAGCTCCTTGAACAAGTTTATGGGGTTTACTTACCTTGAGTTAGCTGTGTGCCATCCAAAAATAAGTTACAAGAATTACTGCTTAGCCCAATCTGTGTTTCACTGATCTCAAAAGCACCTGTATTTGAAAATTACATCCTTAGACCTTACCTACCTAGTATAACTGTGTACTATAACAAAAGTAGTTATAGGTTTTTACTGTCCCTAGAATAAGTGTTCCACTATTCACAAAACATATAATGTCCTGTTGACTGAGTATTTGATTTGTTGCTGAGCGTCATAATACAGCTAGAAGGGGTCTACTACCCTTGAATTACTCAATGTAATGCAAAAGTAACCATTGGTTTTTACTCCCCAACAATAGGTGTGAACTATACTGAATGTGTATGAAAAGAGTTGACTTCCCTAGATCTACTGTTTGGTGTTCCAAATAAGGTTTATGCGTTGGTCTGTGTACCTTCAAGCATAGTGCTTTGTTTTTATAATTGTGATTAGAGATAATGTGATAGTACTTATTTCCCCCAAGATTTATATGGGTCTACTTGTATTTAAATATTCCATTTATTTTTTAACAATACATAGTGTTTCAGTGTTTCTTTGGACCATATGTATTACAATTTCATTTGTACTGATTCTAAAACCCTCTCTCCCTCCTAAGATAAACCTGGTTGCTCTGTCTACACTACCAACATACTCAGGTGGTACAGCCTTATAGAAAGAGTGGAGTTGTGTACTGTCTCAGTTGAATGGTTTTGATGAAGTTGGCAAGATCTTCAGAAAAACTGTCCTAACACTTATCAATTAGTAGGAGATTGGGCTGAGGGCCATGGACCATGACGTGCTATTTAGATTGACAATAATGGTGACTCTGGAGGACTGGAAGGAGGCCACAAGCACCTCCTACTGGTTGCCACCATTAATGGGAGAAGAGGAGGAAGGAGAGAGAAGTGCGACCATACGGAGGGTCTATAGGTCGGGAGAAGGAACGACAAAGAGGATGTCCGTGAGAGTCTGTCTGAAGGAAGCACTGACATAGGTGTCAGCGATGGGAAGGCCTAGATTGGAGACCAGGGTGTCCTTCATGAGCTTTCTCCTACCAGTCTTAGTGAGACGAGAGAAATTGCGTGATATAGAGGAGAGAGAAAGGGCAGGTGAGAGGAGGAGAGGAGAAGAAAAACACTGCAAAGAGGTGCACCACACAGGGTGTACAATGAGGGAATAGGGAAAACAGGGGTAAACAGAGGGCACCACAAGCAACAACAGAGCGCAAACAGAGACAAGTAAACAATGGCGCCACCAGACAGTGGGTGGAAACAGCGGTGGTAGCCGAACAGGCTCAGGTCAACCTGGAGGGCAACAGTAGTGATCACAGAGTAGGCAGGAACCTAGAGAAGAGGAAAAAGGCCTAGTGGACACAGCAGGCAATGGGCAAGCACAACAGGGAACACTTGCCAAGAGAAGAAATGCATGATGCAGGAGAAATGCAGAGGGGCCAATAGATTCACCTACAAGGGGAAAAAGCACCAAAAGGCAAAGAAATGAAGAGAAACAGTGATTGGGGCAAATACATTCACCTAGAAAGGATAAAAAGCAGAAGATGGACTAGAATAAAGATAAACAGTTTCAGAGACACAGAAAACAAAATACGGCAACTCGGGAGACGGACCGCCTAATGAATGCAAAGAGACAGTGTGGGGAGTGATTCACATTGAAATGGAAGTAAGCGTGAGGTAGGGCAGTTTGGTAGGATGCAGTAATGATTGAGCCCCCATGCCCGCACCTGTCTTACCCTGCAGTCGCTGCTGGTCGAGGGCAGCATACTCACACTCTGCTTTCCGACCCGACCCCTTTGTCACCAAACACCTGCATCTCTCAACACTGCAGCTTTGTCCTCCGAGGGCTTTGCCACACAGGGTCTGATTCTCGGTTCTTAAAGAATCAGATTCGTGGAACGTAGCGTACATGTAGTACGCCCTGGGTGCGTATTATATATTTCCTCTCATTCATTCTTATTTCAGAAGTGTCTGTGGCTCTGTGGACCAAGAGCACAAAGAGGGTTGTCCCCATCTTGAAATCTATCATTTCCAAGATATGGTTTGACTGACCCAGGGATGGTTTCTCTGTGCCTCCCTGTATGTTTTTCTCCCTCTCTTTAAGTACCAGATTGTGGTTTCACACTTTAGGGAGTGAGCCTATTCATTGTACTCCTACAGACCTATGAGTTGGGTGGTTGGTGCCATGATTTCTCTCATGGTCCTTGAGCTTTGGTACCTCTCATGCATAGCAGTCCATTTTCCTGGTAATATCTACTCTTCTATTCATGGCTCACCGTGCAGGGATTTTCGGCTGATCCTCACATGCAGGTGGGAGGAAGAGACTTTGGGATCCTATGCATACTGCCTCAAGGGCCTGCTCCAGCTTTGAGTATAATGAGGGGCTACACATGTGGCATGGGATGGGTTAGATTGCTAGCAATTGTGTGTTACATAAGAGGGATTTCAATACTTTGGTGTTCATGCCATCTATCATTTATAGTGGGTGTGAACTCAGTGTCGTTGGGCCCCGGGAGACTCTGAGAAAACACATTGAGGTTCTGGTAAGTTATATGTTTCTGTATTGGGAAAGATAGACTTAGACAAGATAATTGCATTACCGAGATTTTTATATACATGTTGATGTATGCACATACGGATCAATCAGATCTTCTTTAGAAAGTTAGAACCCCTCTTGCTCAGGCGCTCTCTGGGGAAAGAGTGACAGGCATTGTTCCATATTCACCTAAAATGCAATATGATCTGTACAGGATTGGGGACCCAGATTCAGATCCTATTGCAGGCAGTTATCCAACACCATGTGGTCTATCTGTTAGCAACTGCCCCTCAGATCAAGTTACTGTCCCAAGGATATGCATTGTAGAACGAACAGCACCCACTTGTCCCCACAATCTCCTGAATCCACACCCCTAGTTTACTACATACCTTCTACCCACTTTACTATATAGGGATGTGTCACAGATGAAAATGCAATGTGTTATGTCTTGTAAAAAATCAGAACGTATAATGAATTCCACTAGAACCTCTATGTATAATTGATGGTTAATGCTCTTATTAGATTAACTACTGACAATGATGTATGCTACTGTTCAATGTTGTTGTTTCTTTGCAATTGAATCAATACATCTATTCACCTTGTACCCACACATTCTTGCATTCAGATTTTCTGGCACCACTCTCAAAACATTCCCAACTCACATGTTCTTTCCTATGAGATTCTCAGAAGATTCTCAGATAATGAGCTGAGGTTCTCACACATGTTCACACTAGTGCCTCTCTCAAGCTTCTGCATTTAATTTTCAGGACACCCTTGGGTCTAGAAATGCTTCACTTTCACCCTGAGGTAAGTGACTTAGTAAACAGTCTGGTGTAGCCTGATTGTTCACCTTGTGCATTGTGTGTTTATGAGTGTACCTCTTGAATTGGATGTCTTCAGTGCTTGATGTTCCAGCTTCTTCAATCAGATAAAACCTGTAAGCCTGTTCAGCTAACAGTGCAGCCAACCTATGCTCTTAAAACAAAATAGTATCTCCCTCTAGGTCATGGTGATGCTTTTATTCCACTTGCTGACCCACTAAATCTCCAATTCTAGCCCCTTGCATTGGCCACTGCCCACTTCAACTGACCCTGTGCATCTATTGAAAGGTGATAATCACAGAGGATGCTGCCAAACGGTGGTCAGTCAAAAGGCCGAAAAAATAATATCGAATTACAAAAATCTTGAAAAAAAAATCTCGAAAAAAAAATATTGAATTATTTATTTATTTATTTATGTGTTTTTGGGGTCAGGTAAGTAAAAAAAGGGGTAAAATAAAAAAAAATAAAAAAAGAGGGGTTGGGGGGAACCCCCCCATTTCGAATAAAAAACATCATAAAAAAATGCGACATTTTTTTTTCCAGCCTTTTTTTTCGAGATTTTTTTGTTGTTGAGATTTCTAAATTCAGTATTATGACCATAAACCGCTGCAAACGTATTGCTGGGGGAAGGTGGTTCTGATCCAGCAATTCCCCCATACTCTGCATCCCCATAAGCTCTTTATTTAAGAACTTGAGCTTTCATTTTCTGTGCCAACCTGCGCTCTGAATGCATTTTTGTTTACAGAGTGCATAGTACACCTCTAAGACTGTCTGGAACCTCCTCCATCTTTTCATTTACTTTTCTATAGAGAAGAGTGGCTTATTCACAAAAAAACATGTTAACTATGTTCTGACAATAAATCCACTGCTGCCACATGTTGCAATACATCTCCCAAAGCTTGGTACATGGGAAGATCCCTCGACACAATGAGTATGCTTCGACCCTCCTTAAATGGCCCCTGCTCACCTAGGGTAGCATCCAAAGCACAACACTTGGAGGATTATCTGAGGAGTTAGAAGTACAATACAACACATTTTCATATTAAAAAAGCTCTCAATGCTGTATTTCAAAACAGAGATCCAAATTCAGATGAATACAGTTAACATCTACACAATCTGGTAAGTAATTCACATTGAATAACAACTTACACATGATAGTGTAGATTCCACCAACCAGGACAACTGAAACAAATTTAAGGCAAAATTAAGGTAGACTGCAACTAATTATGTAAAATGTGGTGGCAGCAAAGAAAAAAAGAAAAAAGTTGTCAGGTATAATTTGAAGCGGGCACTAAGGGGCACATATAACAGATCCTTCTGGTAGTTAGTGGCAAGAAGCAAGAGGGGGGGGGTCCCCTCGCTTGAAGTTACCAATATCAAGGGATAGTGATGGGGTGGATCATTTTGCCACCTTATATGGATCTAATGGTCTAACTGATGATGATGATCAAATATACTGGAATTACCAAGGGATCAAAGTCCAACATTATTCTTTGTGGCAGGTGTGGCAGGCTATACATGCCCAAAGGGATAAGGCACCAGGCCCCAATATGAATTCAGTGAATCTCTTTAAGGACTGTAGACAGCTTTGGGCACCAGTTCTTTTTGAGTGTCAAATAGTGACCTAGAATCTGGGAGAGCTTCGCCTCATGGAAACCTCACAGATCATTCCGATATATACAAAAGGAGCAAGTCAAAACCCCAAAACCCTGGGAATTATCACCCCATATCTCTCATAGATGGATCAGAGAAGACATTGGGAAAACCTCGCCTAGGGAGAATAGAGGGATTATTGAATGATTGTAAGGTTTTTAAAGGGAAACCGGTGGGTTATAGGGCTTGACTGGCCATGAATGACCAGGGTTTCAGACTTTATTTGATAATGGGCAAACATATACTTATGAAGAAATCATCCCTTTTTCTTACTTCAATTGATTTAAAAGTAGCATTTAATTCCGTGAATAGGGAGGGACCTGTAATAGAATTCCCTCGGGAAAGTTGGATTGTATGAGGGTTACATTTCTCTTTTTGAGGCCCTTCATGATGGTAATGTTGCTAGCGTTCTCTTCGGTCAGAGCGGGGAGCTGACCACCGAATTGAAAACGGGGAAAGGAGTCCGGAAAGGGTGAGTCCTACCCCAATTTATTTACCTTTTTTCCATGTACCCAGTATTTATTTGAATCTGTATTCATAATTGCTCAGTTTATCAGAATGATTGCAGATTAAATGCTGCTGATCTGCGAATAATCATGGGCAAAAGTGAGGCCACATCTCAGCAAATAACCCAACCAGTACCCAAGAAACCTCTGGTTGTGTCATGTGAGTCCTCAATTTCTCAGACAAATGACTTAAATGTGGGGATCAAATCAGTCCTTGAATCTCAATAGTTGATAGTGTGGCCAAATCAACATGCAGGCCTTTCCCCAATAACCAGACCTCCAAAGAAAATGTCAATCCTGTAAGTGGTAATAATCGTACAAGAAAACCTATTTAAAGTCAACTGCTATGCACATTTAGAAAAAGGTTGGATTTATAATGATTCGGCAGTACATCAGTTTACTGTTACAACCGTGCATACCATAGCAGTTGCAAATTCTCCTTTAGGCCCTGGAAATCAGCTGCTTCCAACTCAAGATGCAATCTCTTTTAAAATTGCAGAGGATATTACTTTAACAAATAAAATACTTGCCCCTCAATGCATGTAAAACACACTCTATTAATGATTTAGCCAATGACCAAAATGTTCAAACTAATTATGCAGTCAATGCTCAGATAAATTATCCAAAGGATCAAATGGAACAAACAACTGCAGAGAGTGTGGACATCTTATCGGCTAAAGGATGACAATTAGGTGTCAATTTCCTTAAACGTCTCAGCTCACTGCCATCAGCTGTGCAATCCCTTTTCCTGCTACTAACTGAACAACTTAAAAAAATAAAAATGAGGGAAAACATAACTGAGCCTGCTCTAGTAGAAATACCTGGAGAATCAGTCAATGTTACTGCAAGAATTCCATACAAGAAAGTTGGAATCCACAACTACGTACTCAAGACAAAATCATCCCGGCACTAAGCCTAACAGGTCTCTGGCCCAATTAGTGACAAATCAGCAATCCCTTTGAGGCCCTGTTACAAATGTTAAAATCAGGAGAACCATATGACCTATCGCAATGTGGTTATTAGTCACAAAGAAACACTCCATCAGCAGATGTTTATAAGGAGCAAGTTAGTCCAGAAGTGATTTTCATGGTAAAGGTTCCAAAGTTGGTGGGCAAAAGAAATGAATATCCAGGTGAGCAGACAAAATAAGGCACTCACTGCATTAGGCACAAGCAGGAATGATTGACCTTAATAAGAGGGGATAATACCTCAGTACAAAGATGCCATGATCCCTGAGACAGGCGGTATGCCATCATATGGACATCTTTAAATAACTATTGGCTAAATGAAGGCTCCTCTGAATTGATTTCAGGACATAGCCAGCCAATTAAGCTAACATCTCTATTCGCAAATATATCCGGCCACCTACAGGGGTTTTCCCTAAGGGTCCTTCTGCGATTTCTGGGTCAGCTGAGAAAGGTAATACTGTTAAATCCATAAAACCAAATGGTCCTGTGGGGTCTAGCTGTAATCCAAGTCTGCCAAATGATAATTGTGATTGATATATTGCTCCCAACTTGACATTAGCTGCACTGAATCTAGACAAATCACCCCTATGTTAATTGACCTCCTCTCTATGTCTTATCATGGAGTATAGCAGGACTAGCAACAAAGATGGAAGATACAGACTGGTTAGATTTAATTGCTCAATAGTCCATCATATGTTTTTAAGAGAGATAGTCAGTTGAAGCAGTACAACAAGCGGGTTTATATTGTTTCTCAGCCAATGCAATGAAAAGTCCAAGAGGCTGTGCAAGGGCTGTTTTGAATATTTAGGTTTCAATATTGCATGGCCTTTGATGCGAAGGGTTGGTAAACTAGCTAGATGTACTGCAATCAGTTTGACTTTTACCTGCTTGAAGTGTTGGACAAAATATTATCTGATTATAAATCTTTTCTTGATTGGAACAGTGAAGCTGGAATTTTAATGGCTGTTGAATTGAATGTTTACTTTGTGCGTTTATTAGAATGTTTGGAAGTGACTAAAGGAGTAGACATAGGGTGGAATATACCAGAAGATCAAGCTGATCCACCTCACTGTCATCACTCTGAAGCAATGAACCTTTCAATGCTTTTATTGAGCTACTTTTCAGAACTGTAAATAGGAGGCTAACAGCAGATTGTCCCGCTATAAGAACTTTTAGAAGAGGTCTGACAAGATCCCACTTGGATTATATATTAGTGAACATAGAGAGTTGGCATAGGTCAAAGGTCATCATTAGACTGGAAAGTGATCATGACCCTGTGTGTTTAACTATGCATGCACTATATGATGATCAGGGCCTAAGGAGTCATCATTTTAATAAACAGTCCAAATGTAAACCCTGCACGAAAAGATTATGATGGCAAGATCTAAACCAGAATATTGTCATTCTCAAAATATATTCAGGGTTAATCGTGATTCCTCAGTCCTATTCCACAATTTATTGCAGGGATGAATAAATATTAAAAAAACCTGCCATAACATCCGCACAGCCCTCTTTTACGCTTCCAGTACAACTATCATAGCAGTCACATGCAACATTTCCTATATCTGTTTAAAAATCAATAATTCCCCATGTGACGGAAATTGTGTCTTCCCCAAAGACAACATTGAAAAATTGAATATGGTATATTGATTTATACTCCACACCACTGCCATTTGCATGGCCTCCAGGTGCTCATGTGGCTTTGTAAGAAAAGTGGGTAGAGTTGGTTAGTGAAGGACAGGGGGATAGGATAGAGGTTGTGCTCATCTGATGATGCGTACATAACCAGGTGCAACTGGCATCTGTGCTTGTGAACTTGCTGGTTGTGCTTTGTTATGTGCACTGGAATTGTTGTGTCCCCAGGGGCAGGATGCAGTGACTGAGCTGTTTGTGGTGGCAGCTATTGGGTTTGTAGTATGATTAGAGAGTGGTGTGTGGTTTGTATGTTTTTGGTGGCTTTTCTCTCTAGCCCTATGGTGTGAGGGTGTGAAAAAAGAAGGGGCTTGGCATTAAGGTTTCCGGATCTCTGGGTGTTGAGTAGCACTTTTGCCGGTTCTTCATTCTCTATTGTCCTGTGTTTGCTCCAAGTGTATGGTTTGTAGAGGTGCACGTTGAAACTACAACTCAACAACTAAATTGGTACAGTTCTAGTGTGGCTAAATTCAAAAGCAGCATTAACCAAATCATTACAATTCTAGTGTGGCTACGTTCAAAGCAGCAGGCACCAAGTTAGCACAGCTCCAAAGTGGGTATATTCAAAAGCAGTGTTAATTAAATATGTACCATTCTAGTGTGGCTAATTTCAAAAGCAGCAGATGTCAAACAAAGCAGTGCTTGTCTAGTGTGGCTAAGTTCAAAAGGAGCAGAGGCCAACTCAGTACAGGTCTGGTGTGGTTAAATTCAAAAGTACTGTTAACTAAATCAGTACAATTCTAGTGTGGCTTAATTCAAAAGCAGTGGATGCCAAATCAGCACAGATCTAGTGAGGTTAAATTCAAATCAAGTGTTAACTGTATGTATGTATGTAATGCTTGGTTTGATATAGAATGAAGAAATATGAAGACACATTTACACACAGAATTAAAAAAAAAGCTTTAATAATGACTTGGTGAACGCTCTTCGGATTGAATATAAGTCTTTAATACATCAAAAAAGGGCCCTATCCAAGAAGAATTGGGCAGCACTCACAAAGGCAGTGCATGACAAAGACAACACATGTTCTGTAGATCAGTGTCCCAACAAAGTAGCTCCAGTAAGACCCAGCAAAATGCAAGAAATATTGCAGTACTGGAAAGAAAATGTCTTTATTTTGATGACACAATTGGCAATAGCGGGGACGCCCCAGGAAGAGTGTCAATAAATAACGTGCCAGTTAGTGACGCTTTGGAATTCAGCATAGCTGAGGTTGTGAAGGCAATATCCGCGCTGCAGTTAGGCACAGCCCCGCGCTCTGCTGCCATGGTACCAGATGCAATATTTGGGCGCGAACCACACATTCGAGGTTCTTTCTTTACTTCATTTTCGATATTATTAACTCAAACGGTACTGTTCCCCACTTGTGGAAAAATGCAATTATAATACCAATTTTTATGAATTGGCATAGTATTTCCCCCCTCTATCGCCCTATCTCTTTACTTGACAGAAGTGTACACATGTTTGGGAACATTTTATTATTATAGCAGGATGGTGAGTTTGGCATTTTTTCCAACCTTTAGGGGGGCTTCAAACGGGGAAAGGCACAGTTGATCAATCATTCATGCTGAGCGCTCTCATTTGTAAATCTTTACTTGTAAAAAAGGAACTGCTTTAGGTTGCATTCTTTGATTTTGGGACATCATGTGATACTGTGGATAGGGAAAACATAATGGGAAACGTTGAAGGTTTTGAATGTACAAAACCCATTTTTAAATGCACAGCAGTCACTTTATTCTAAGACAAATCCGATTGCAAGATGTGGGCCTTTCACGATGAACAGAGGGTTAAGGCAAGGACGTGTCTCAACCCTTTTCCTATTTGCAATAACAATTATTCATTTGGCGATCTGCCTGCAATCAGAATCGGCATCCTGCCTGCTTTATGCGGATGACGATCGATCTGAATAACCGAAGCACCCGCTGTCATCATGGGAAAACAAATTCAGGTTTTAGAACATGTTAGCACTGATTTTAAATTGAAAATCAATAACACAAAAACGGTGGCAATGGTTTGACAACAGACTCTCTGAATGGTGAGATTATACGCCTACAGTAGTCATTGGGCAGACCAAAAGAGGCGGAGCGAGTGCACACCTCGGCATACACTTGGTGGGAATGCCATCGCATCCGGTGTGGACTTGGTATGTAAAGCAACGGCACGTGCAGCTGCAACACATGGAGCAGAATTGCGGGTTAATCCTCGGACGATGGTTTGCGTCCAGGGGAAAGAAACGGTATTACGTAATTGTTGGAATTCCCGACACATGCTCCATCTATCACAACATATGTAGAAGTAGGCATTTGTAGAAGTGGCTGTATGGGGCATCTCTTATGAGGTAATAATGTATAATTGGTTATTTATAACGCTTAACCCAGGGATTTCTAAGCGACCTAGGATCGAACCTGTGTTGCACCTCTCTTTTGTTTCCAATGTTTCCAATGCGAGCACGTTGCCCGCGAGCCATCCTCCTAAGACAAAGGGAATAAATGAAACACCTCCTATTTTGGGTCAGTATGAACACAATCACTGAACTGACCCTACATTAAAAGAAAAATCTTTTCATCAAATGGCCATGATCTATCAATTTGAGACCTTCCCCACTAGTGAACTGAGCCGGACACAATAAATGGTAAAACTAAATTAATAGTAAAAGCAGCATTTAAATAATTAGGCACTCAACCATTTCTCTTAAACTCTGGTGATTCAAGTGTGAACACAAGACAACATCTGACTGGTCTTAAGAGGACAGCTCAGGGGCAATGTGAGCAACTCAGGTTTGATCCCTGGGTCTGTGCTTAGAAACCTCTGGTAATTAAGTTGATTATAAATCGCAAATTATATATATATATATATATATATACATATATATATATATTCACTGAAATAAAAAAACGGTTAAATGTACATTATGGTTACAAGTAAAACTAACAAACCACAGAAATGTGCCAGTTATGGTAAGCTAAGCAAGCATAACTCGCGCCACCACTGTGCATTGCTAAGACTAACACCCAGGACATCAAAGATGACATCACCATTGATGATTTGGGGTAAATGGTCTTAGGCAGCTGGAGGAAGCCGTGTACTTTGAAAAAGTGCCTAACGCTAAACCACTATGTCTTACGGTTGCTAACTTTTTGCACACTGCACTTTTTATTAAAACATGCTGGTGTTAAAAAAGTAATGTTGAGATGGTTGTTTGCATGTTTTCTTTTTGCTTTTGCAGAACCTGGTAAGGTACATATGAGGCCGTTATTTATGGGTTTATGGATTGAGCCTTGACATCTGGACACATCTGTATAAAATGCTGTGGATGTTTTAATGTATCTTTCTAAATGTACCAATGATTAATGTGTATTATTGCACTTGTGTACTTTGATAGCTTTTATCCGAATAAAGCCTTTGTCTCGCCTTTTTTGTTAATGATCTGTCGGCTTTTTTGCGCAAGCATGGGCAGAATGTGCAGGGCTATGGCACCCCGGGTTTTCATATGTGTGCAGGTGGCACAATATTGATTACCCATATTGAACATGCTATGGACAAATTGTGAGCAAGCACAAGGCCCTTATTATTAGTTATGAGAAAAGTCAACTTAGGCTGGTGGGGAAAGGTAGATCCAGCTCGCATATAGATCCCTATTAGCAATGTCTTCCAAGATAAAGTTACATATTTTGACAACCTAGGGACTCGGTTTGGGAACAATTTACGATCGGTTGCTCAGGTCATAAAAAGTGTGACAAAATGTTCTCAAACTCCAGGAGGGATATTCAAGTTTCAAATGATGTTTGGTGGGTATGTTGTTGCACAGGCTGTACATGTTTCCCAGCAATAGTCTCTTCTAGCAGCAGCACATGGGCAGACTTCTGAGGCCATTTAGCTAGCCCCATTATTATTGCGGCAGAGAACCCCTTCATGTGATCCCTAATTGTGGTACCTTGGGGTACACCAATGGTCCACCCCATACTCAGCAATAGGACTCATCGCAATAGAAGACATCATAGCATTTTCACCAAATAGCCCATTGGACAGGTCTGTGGACGAATCCTGATACTTTAGTGAAATTGACACCTGGAAAGAGATTTTGACCATGGAAGGTTATAGACGGGTCCCATAGTTAGGGGCGTGAGGACTAATGGGAATGCACTTAGGTTAAATATGTTATGGGATTTCCAGGCCTCAATGTCTCGGGTCAAGATTGGCGAAGTGATAGAAGAATGAGGTGTTAGAAAAAAAGAGGGGCCAGATGTTGCTCAGATGTTGCTCACAAGGAATTGTGGGGCATGAGAAGTATTTGCAATGGGCCTTCCCGTGAATGGCAAAGATACTTTACATCATATTCTGCTTTGCAAATCTGCCTTTGGAGTACCTGAAAGAACTATGGAACTGTTTGACAGAGAGAAGATTCCATTTGTTTTTTGTACTAAAGAGACATCAGTGCAGTTTTTTCTTATAGTTCCATTCTAATATACTTTTTGAAGACGGACGCTGAGCACCCGTTTTAGACATAGGGGCTTCTGGGCTTGTTCTGCTGCTTTCAGTTTATCTGGGTGTACATAAAAAAAGAAAATTGTCTTAATTTCGAACAATGAATTGATTGTATTACACTTAGTCTTGATAAACGTTCATCATCCTAGCATTAACCCATTCCTATCCCACTAACCCACAGCGCCCTCCAGGCCTGCTCCCTAAATCTGTGGCTCACGCTCGACCCCACATGGCGAAAGGCACTTACCGGCTCTTCCGGCAAACTATTCCTGCCTTGCCTAGAAAGATGGAAGTATTATTTTTAAGGGATTAGCCCGCTCTGTAAGTTCATGTCTACAAGGTGTTGCACGGTGGTCCTCTACTCTGTGAACTATGGCGTACTTCTGGTCGCATCTTCCTCAGGCGAGGGGTGCAGGGACTCCACCCCCAATACAGCTTCCTCAACCGATGAACAGTCCATTGTTAGCTCTGACTCCCGAACAGCATTAAACATTGGCACTAAGCATGTGGCCTTGCTTCAGTCACCTGAGGCGGGCCAATTGTTCTTAGTCAGCAGATAAGACACACATGCACAATCTGCATAACCGCAACCAGCAATGCCTGCCACCATTAGGGACAGGGGCACCCTAACCAATGTCCGGTAAGATTTAAGGAAAAAGAACAAAATACTAAGGATAACAGTATAAGGGTAGCGTTATGCTGGATTACAAAAACATTTCGTCAGTTTGTTTTACCAGAGAAATATCCCAATACCACCTCTTCATTTTGCATTCTGCCCCCGAGCCCATGATTGGCAGACCATTTAATTATGTAATTACTTTTCTACTCAACTGGGGTCTCTGTGCCAACTTCTTGTACAACTATTGTAGTAGTCATATGCAACATTTCCTATATCCGTTTTTACAGGTGTGGAGGTTTTCTAGGACCAGGGCCATTAATTTAAGGGCTTTACTATTCCTCTAAAACTATAGTCTAAGCATTAGTAAGCTTCCTTATTATTGTGTTTCCAAACTTCCAAAAGATTGTTCATTTCTTGCTGGACAGTCTCTCTTTGTTTGCTAAATGCTGCCTGGTGTGGGGGCTGATCACCTGCTCCTCGGGATCTGGGTGCCAGCAAACAGCTAGCACGGGCCTTGCCCCCTTTCGTTTGCCTCTTCATCAGCCCTGACTTTTCAATACCAACCCCAGGCGATACCCACAGCGAAGCCATGGAAAGTCTTCACGCTATTGTTACAGTGGAGACAGGGTGTGTGGCTTCTTCAACACCTACGCCCCATGAATGGGTGTGTACAACGTGTTCCACCTAACTGACTCTGCACTCTACAGCACTTTGGTCCCCAGTGTGAGGTCTAATAACCTGCTCTATGGGTTCTGGTTTCAAGATCACTTACTTTGACTTTGCCCCATCTCGCCTGGGTAAACTCCACGGCGAAACCTGGCCTTTGGACTCAATGTTTCATCTGTGGAGACCCTTGCACTTCCTGGCTTCTCCAAATGCGGCGCGCCCAGCCCGCCCAGTGGCTGGTTTCAGAACTTGTTCCATCTTGGCTCAGGTTGCATGTTTACTCCTGCAATCTGCTTTTCCACCTTTTTTCCATATCATGTCTGATGCTGCTCTCCCAATTCTAACTGGATGTACATTGTATTCCTCTGTTCTTTGTTCATCTCCTCGAACTATAAATAACCTTACCTCTCTTCGTTGTTTCGCCTATTCTACCTCTATGAATCTCACCCTTTGGAATGCTCATTGGCAGGGGTGTTGCTAGGTCTGGAAAAGACCAGGGGCTACTCTGATGTCAGAACTGTTGAGACTGGGGGCTAGCTAGCCTTTTGGCTGTAGCTCCTGAGATTCTATCCGGGGCTACAACCAAAAGACCAGGGGCTATACCCCGCTTGGCCCCCCCCTAGCAACGCCTTTGCTCATTGGCTATGGAAGAAATACCATTCAGTTATTGATCTGTTTCTCTGTCTGAATCTTCACTTCATGTGTATTATTGAAACTTGGCTCCCATCCTTCAATACCTCTTTATACTTCTGCTACTGCTTTCATGCACACTCCCTTTGTAAAACCCTATTCTCTTACTTTCCATCTGATTTATAGCCCCCCTCCACCCGACCCCCGGTCTCGGTTGCTACTCTCTGTGAGGATATTGATGCCTTACTCTCTGCTGTTTTACCTTCTTTAACACTGCTCCTACTTTTGGGCGTTGTGAATCTCCATCTTTAATCCACCCATGTCTCACTTCCATTCCTTGCTATTCTTGATTCTTACCACCTCTCTCCTCTGCCCGCTCCTTCTTCACATGTTTATGGCTCCAGTTTGGACCTTATATTCATATCATCACTAGTGTGCCCTCCTGTCTCTGCTCTGCCCGTCTATGCTTCTGATAATCTTCTTCTCTTTTTCTCTATTGTTCCTCCTCATATTTTATCTTGGTAAAGAAAATACCTCTCACACTTCGCGCTAAGCAAATACAATTCTACAATCTGTGCAACACAATTTCTTAGTAAAGTTTAAGTTTAAAGTCACAGAGTCTTGAGTGGGCTATTTAATCCAATTTAATTTACTTTCTTGTGCAAAAGACTTTGCACAAGAAAATAAATTAGACTAAATAGCCCATTCAAGACTCTGTGACTTTAAACTTAAACTTTACTAAGAACTTGTGTTGCACATATTGTAGAATTGAATTTGCTAAGCGCAAAGTGTGAGAGGTATTTTCTTTACTCAGTTTTAAGTGGCACAAGGCATTTACCACTCGCCTCGCAGCTGGTATATGATATATGTTAAGACGGATTTCTGAACTCTGTCCTGGTGGCGCAGAAGTTCAGAAGGCCAACCCAATTACTTGGAACAGGGTAACCTCTGGACAAGCCAGACCAATCAAGGTAGCGATCGCGGCGGTAAAGACTAGGTCTCAAGAGGGGTGAGGGTGACTGAAAGCCCGCAGTGAGCACACAAAGCAAGAGCGCTGACAAACTACTCCAAACAGTTGTTATATCAAAAATAGATACACATTTATTTTAAGGCCTTTAAAACAATGACCGTAGCGAGAAAATCACAATATCACAATATTAAACCAACACATACCATATCAACACAATATATATACAAATACACAGTCGCAAGCGTTTAAAGCACGAAATATGTAGTCCACCTGCCAGGGAAGGAAAACAGGCAGTGCGATAATGCTTTCGACTCAGTTCGCCTTCATAGGCACCTAACTAGATGGAAGTCCGAGCCCTGCGAAGAGTGGAGCCTTGTGCTCAAAGTACCTGCCACGCCGGTGCCGACGGGCACAAGGGGAAGCTCTTCGGAGGAAGTCAGGCGGTTCACGTTAGTGCACAGCAGAAGAAGAACAGGTTCCGCAACTCAAGCGCAGCCTCCACAGCGGGCAGAAGCAGAGCGCGAGCGCGGCAAAAGGGTGCTGTTTTTACACAGCAGGGAAAAGCAATGGGATACTGCAGGAGGGCGACCAGATCCTAGATATACTACTCACCGGTCCCCGAAGCAAGCAGACCCAGGCTTCTCCACGATAGTTTCAGCAGCTGGCAGGTTCAGAAGAGCAGGGAACGCTTTGTAGTCGTGTAGAGTAAAAAGACGTCCCAATCGACGAAACCGGCACAGTTTTGTTGCCGCACAGGACAACGGAGCGGCCGTGTGTATTCGAGCCAAATGAACACTCCTCCCTTCAGACCTGGGGACGCCAAGCGTACGAAGCGTGGGAGAGTGACAAGGACTCGCAATACAACACAACCTGGCGGCGGTTGCAGAGCCAAACTCCTTGGTAAGCTGGTCAGTCAACTGGATGGCCCAGAGACGCTTCCGAAGGCTTACTTGGCAGGAGATGGTTGAAGATGCCGGGAATAGCTGTTCCTGCTATTCCAAAGGTCGAAGCACCAGTACAGGCCTTCTGGTTCGATCAAAGGAGGACAGGGGCTCTCCGGACGACAGCAGTGCAAAGGAGGATTCCTTCAGCGGGTCACCAGCGATTCCTCGGTCCAGCCTCGTAGTTGCAGGATACTTGGCTCCTGTATTCCTTCGTTCGTGAGAACTCAGGAGATCGACCTGGTAGTGGTGTTTCCAGCTCCCTCTTATCCACGGTTCCCTTCGCGCCAAAACGGAGGGGAGCCAATGGGAGATCCGCTCATCAAAACACATACCATACGTGGACCAATCACGGACCACGGTGGTCCCAGGCATTCACACCACCCTAGACTCTCTGGCACCCAGGATGTGTATTGGGACCAGACATCCCAGCCCACACCCTGGAGGCACGCAAACGACATGTAGAAGCCCGCGAAAGCAACCACGTTTCGCGGGAAAGTACATACCCAAATAAGGAAGGCCCCGGGTCGCCGGACCTGGGGAAGGTGAAGGGAGCAAGACGGACAGTGGACAGGACAAAGGAGCCTCGCGGCCTGGCCATTTTGGGAGCCAGGCCACCATTTTGGGTTCAGTGCAAAAACGTGCTCAGAACGCCAAAAGGAGCTCAAAATAAACAAAACGATCGCTGCCACCATTCCAGTCCCTGAATGACTTGCACCGATCAAATACCATCCTAAAAGAGTATCTAGGGCCTGTAGAAGGCTAGAGACCCAAGAGAGCTGTAACTTAGCTTACAGTGCCCTCTTGTGTCGTGTTGCACTAAAGCTGCGACACGATAAAAGAAACTACGGGAAACCACGTTCCCCGGTACTGACTGTCTTAAGGGCATGTCAGTTTCCCCGTAAGAAAGGAGCGAAAGCCCAGAGAAGTGCGGCAGAAGGCTGTACTTCTCTGGCAAAGTCAAGAACAAGGTTAAAAACAATAGCAAAAAGTTTAGGGGTTGCCACATGGAAGGAAAATTCCCTACAATTACGAAATCTTTCCTAACACTCGCCCCTCCCAGACTATGGACAGGGGGAACTAATCCACCCCTGGATGAGTCTCTTGTTCAGGTCGGTTAAACATTCTGGACAACCCATCAGCATTGCTATGTTGGACACCTGGCCTATGCTCAATAGTGAAGTCGAAGCCTTGTAGACTTATGGACCACCTAAGCAACTTTGGATTCTCCCCCTTCATGTTCATTAGCCACTTTAACGGCTTATGGTCAGTCTGCACAGTGAAGTGGGTCCCATAGAGGTAGGGCCTCAGCTTCCTTAGGGCCCACACAACAGAGAAACATTCTTTCTCTACCGTGGACCACCTGAGCTCTCTGTCCTTAAGCTGGCGACTGATAAAACCGATAGGGTGTTCCTTACCCTTCTCATCTACTTGTGATAGTACAGCTCCTATCCCAGTGTCAGAGGCATCCGTCTGCACGATAAAAGGTCTTTGATAATCAGGGGCCCTTAGGACAGGGGCCTGGCACAAGGAGTCTTTTAAGCCATTGAAGGCCTTCTCACACTCGTCGGTCCAAGTTACCTTCTTGGGTTTCTTCGGAGTTGTGAGGGCAGTCAGAGGAGCAGCTATGGTACCATAGTCTGCCACAAAATTGCGGTAATACCCCGTGAGTCCTAAAAAGGCTCTCACTTGGGTTTGCGTAGTGGGGGTAGGCCAGTCTTGTACTGCTTGTACTTTACTGGGTAGAGGCTGTATCCTCCCTCCACCTACTTCATGTCCAAGGTAAACCACTGAGCCTTGTCCAATCTGGCACTTACTAGCCTTTATGGTCAAGTGGGCTTTCTGAAGAGCCTGGAGCACAATCCCGAGGTGTTTCACATGGTCTTCCCAGGTGGCACTGAAAACTGCTATATCGTCCAGATATGCAAGAGAGAATTCGTCCAACCCATTCAACACATGATTCACAAGCCTCTGGAAAGTGGCAGGTGCATTCTTCAACCCGAACGGCATTACCCGGAATTGGTAAAGGCCGTCTGGAGTAGAAAATGCTGTCTTCTCCCTAGCATGTTCTGCTAACGCTATTTGCCAATAGCCAGCAGTGAGGTCAAACGTGCTGAGGTACTTGGAGGCACCCAAAGTATCCACCAGCTCATCTGTTCGAGGCAAGGGGTGGGTATCTGTCTTGGTGACAGCATTCAGAGCCCTGTAATCCACGCAGAACCTCAATTCAGAAGTGCCTGCCTTTGGAACCAGAACCACAGGACTGGGCCAAGGACTACTAGAGGGTTCAATCACCCCAAGATCTAACATCTTGTTGACCTCGGTCTTAATATAAGACCGTACTTTATCTGACATCCTGTATCCCCTACTTTTGGTAGGTACACTGTCTCCTGTGTCAATGTTATGTTTGCACCAAGGTGTCAAACCAGGGGACTGTGAAAACAGGGGGGAAAACTGCCTAAGCAAACTTTTCACCTCAGCCTGCTGATCAGAAGTCAGGTGAGGGGCCACTCGGACACCCTCAACGGAGCTATCTGAAGGACCGCTCTGGAACAGGTCGGGGAGAGGTTCAGACTCCTCTTCCTCAACGTCTGACGCCAGTAGCAGTGCTGCGATTTCGACTCTTGGGACGAAAGCCTTCAGCCTATTCACGTGGAACACTTTTGGAGCCTGTCCAGGCCTTCCAAGGTCCACTAAATAGTTTACCTTACCCAGGGGCTCCACCACTGTGTAAGGGCCTGACCATTTGTCCTGTAAAGCGCGAGGCCTTATTGGATTCATGATCAGGACTTGCTGACCAGGTGTAAAGTTGATGAGGGAAGCTTTCTGGTCGTACCAATGTTTCACCAGCGCTTGCCCTGCCTTCAATTTATCACTAGCCAAGCCCATCAGAAGTACCATCCGTTTTCTGAGCCCTAGCACATAGTCAACTACATTGGTAGTAACAGGGGGAGTGGGCATCTCCCATCCCTCCTTGACAATGGCTAAGGGTCCCCGTACGGGATGACCGAACAGAAGCTCGAAGGGGCTGAAGCCAACACCCTCCTGTGGTACCTCTCAGTAGGCAAACAGCAAGCATGGTAAAAGAAGATCCCATTTTCTTCTCTGGGGCTCCTCCAGAGCCCCAATCATGCTCTTTAACGTTCTGTTGAAGCGTTCCACCAGACCATTGGTCTGGGGGTGGTATGCAGAAGAGAACTTGTAGGTGACCCCACATTCTTTCCACATAGCCTGCATATACTTCGACATAAAGTTGCTGCCACGATCTGACACAACTTCTTTAGGGAAGCCAACCCTAGTAAATATGCCGAGTAAAGCTTTTGCAACTGACTTGGCAGTTACAGTTTTCAATGGGATGGCCTCAGGATACCTGGTTGCATGGTCGACCAGCACCAGGATAAACCTATTGCCCGAGGATGTTTGCGGGTCAAGGGGACCGACGATGTCGATCCCTACCCTTTCAAATGGTACCCCCACAACTGGGAGCGGTACCAACGGAGCTTGGATTGTCGCGCCAACCTTACCAGACAACTGGCAGGAGGCACAACTCCTGCAGTGACTTTCTACTTGCACCCCCATCTTGGGCCAGTAGAAGTGCATGGATAACCTTTGCTTGGTCCTATTCATACCAAGGTGACCAGCAAGGGGAACTTCATGCGCCAACTGCAGGAGGAAGGGTCTAACAGCAAGGGGAACCACCAACCTCCTATGGTCTCCTTCTGTAGACTCTGTGGGCTCACTATACAGGAGTCCACCTTCCCAATAAATCCTATGCTTCCCAGGAGGTTCACCCTCAAGCTGGGAGCAGGCCTGTCTCCTTAGGCCTTCCAGAGATGGGCACTCACGTTGGCCTTTACTGAATTCGTCCCTATCAGGACCTCCTTCAACTAACAAGTCTTTTAGTTCAGGATGATCGTTGGGGTCGAATACTTCAGGCATCGCCACCTCCTCGTCAGGCTCGGGCGATTGACCAACTTCCTCCACCGCAGTGGTAGGCGAGCTCGGGGGAATATTCTCTTTCCCCCGTCTTGACTTGTAGACTCCTTTCGCCTTGGGTTGCCCCTTCGGCTGGGGCGGCGTATTGGACTTGGCCAATGCCGCCCGTGCTTGAGACCGTGTGTAGGGTCGTTCGGCAGTGTCTCCTACGAGCCCTAAAGCTCTGAGATCATTACCTAATAAGACCTTTCCCGGGACGTTTCTCTGAATGCTCACTGGAATCCTGACAGCTGTACCATTTAAAGTTAGATTAACAGGGATCACGGGAAACATACGGAGGGGGCCGTCAGCCAACTTAGTGGGCATCAGAGTAGCTCTGGCAACTTCCTCTGAGTCTACCAAGGTAGAATCCACTACAGTTCGACTGCACCCACTATCCCTAAGAGCTGGAGTATCCACTCCATTGATCAGCACACTGTCTTTAAAGTAGTGCTTGGTATTATCCGGAATCCTAGCATACGCCTCTGCGACTTTAGGCTCCCAGGAACCCAGGGACACTAAAACTACCTCGGCCTCTATTCCGCTGGGAAATGAGTCCGAGGAGAAGGATGCTCCTGTAATCTCTTCTTCCTCGTAGGAGGAGAAGGCCAGATTAGCGGAGTGGACCCCCAAAGGTCTAACCTTACAACGGGGATCCCCCTTCACATGGTCAGTTGCTCCACAAGAAAAACAAGCCCCAGTGGGTCTGTTTACGTAGGGAGGCTTATTGTAACCAGAGTTCTGTTTCGGAGGCGCACCTCCACTACCCTGTGAGTTCTCTTGTGTCTTACCCTTGTTTTTCTTTTTGTGGCCCTTTTGGGAAGAAGATTTAGCAGATTCCCCACCCTCCATATCTTTGGACTTTTTCCCCTCCTCCTGCTTACCAGGATGAGTCTTGTCCTTAGGGGACACTCGATGTGACACCCATAAGTCTGCTGCAATGGCCAGCTTCTTAGGATCTATCTCCTTCGAATCGGCCAAATGCTGCTTAAGCTCCGGGGAAGAAGAAGCAAAAATGTGTTCCAGCATGACAAGATTTATCATGCCGTTGAAGGTAGAAACCTTATAGCCTTCGACCCAGCCAGTTAAGTTTTTCAAAGATTCAGCGACATAAGATACCCAAGTACCACCTTCCTTTTTCTTATACTCTCGAAAACGCTTTAAATATTGGGCCGGAGTCTTCCCAAACTTTAAAATGAGAGTCTGCTTTAACATTGCGAAATCAGCCCGCTCAGCCTTCGACATTTCCATAATGGCACTACAGCCAGAATGGGGCAGTCTACTGAGCAACCACGCAATCTTATCAGCATTGTCAACTTCCTGGACCTCGCATGCATACTCAAACGCATTCAGCCAGTCCATAATGTCATTCCTCTCTTCATACACACTGAGCAGATCTTTTGGAAACCGTGGATGAGAGGAGGCCCCAGACCCATGTCCAGGACCCTTGGATCCATTTGCAACCTGAAGCTTGGCCAGTTCCAACTGGTGATCCCTGTCTTTTTGTTTTTCTGCCTGTTCGATTTTTAGTTTGGCTATGCTGAATTCAAGCTCCTGCTGCCTAAACCGCAGCTCTTGCTTCTTGAATTCAAGCATAGCCTCCCCATCAGCACTGGCAGAGGAAACATTAGACAGCTCGTCCTCCCTGTCCTCGTGGTCGCGGTGGAACAGTGCGGCGGCAGAACCGTCGGTTCTACCAGTGAGAGCAGCCCCACCACCTTCCGCACTGTCCTCAGAAGTAATAGCGTCAAGCTGCGCTTCTTGCCACGCCACGATTCTTTGGATCATTTCCAATTTCGTGCCTTGAGAGGAAACACCTCTCTCCGCACACATCTTTTTCAATGTTTCTGACTTGGAAGCATTTAAAGTTAACAACGTACTTGTTTCCATACTGTTTGATAGGACTATGGCCTTTTTAAAGTTATACTATAACAATTCACTACGTGCACTGTTTGGAATAACCTGAAATGCCTTAGTTCGAGCGCAACACTGGATACCTTCAGTCGTATCCCACCGCTGCCACCAATTTGTTAAGACGGATTTCTGAACTCTGTCCTGGTGGCGCAGAAGTTCAGAAGGCCAACCCAATTACTTGGAACAGGGTAACCTCTGGACAAGCCAGACCAATCAAGGTAGCGATCGCGGCGGTAAAGACTAGGTCTCAAGAGGGGTGAGGGTGACTGAAAGCCCGCAGTGAGCACACAAAGCAAGAGCGCTGACAAACTACTCCAAACAGTTGTTATATCAAAAATAGATACACATTTATTTTAAGGCCTTTAAAACAATGACCGTAGCGAGAAAATCACAATATCACAATATTAAACCAACACATACCATATCAACACAATATATATACAAATACACAGTCGCAAGCGTTTAAAGCACGAAATATGTAGTCCACCTGCCAGGGAAGGAAAACAGGCAGTGCGATAATGCTTTCGACTCAGTTCGCCTTCATAGGCACCTAACTAGATGGAAGTCCGAGCCCTGCGAAGAGTGGAGCCTTGTGCTCAAAGTACCTGCCACGCCGGTGCCGACGGGCACAAGGGGAAGCTCTTCGGAGGAAGTCAGGCGGTTCACGTTAGTGCACAGCAGAAGAAGAACAGGTTCCGCAACTCAAGCGCAGCCTCCACAGCGGGCAGAAGCAGAGCGCGAGCGCGGCAAAAGGGTGCTGTTTTTACACAGCAGGGAAAAGCAATGGGATACTGCAGGAGGGCGACCAGATCCTAGATATACTACTCACCGGTCCCCGAAGCAAGCAGACCCAGGCTTCTCCACGATAGTTTCAGCAGCTGGCAGGTTCAGAAGAGCAGGGAACGCTTTGTAGTCGTGTAGAGTAAAAAGACGTCCCAATCGACGAAACCGGCACAGTTTTGTTGCCGCACAGGACAACGGAGCGGCCGTGTGTATTCGAGCCAAATGAACACTCCTCCCTTCAGACCTGGGGACGCCAAGCGTACGAAGCGTGGGAGAGTGACAAGGACTCGCAATACAACACAACCTGGCGGCGGTTGCAGAGCCAAACTCCTTGGTAAGCTGGTCAGTCAACTGGATGGCCCAGAGACGCTTCCGAAGGCTTACTTGGCAGGAGATGGTTGAAGATGCCGGGAATAGCTGTTCCTGCTATTCCAAAGGTCGAAGCACCAGTACAGGCCTTCTGGTTCGATCAAAGGAGGACAGGGGCTCTCCGGACGACAGCAGTGCAAAGGAGGATTCCTTCAGCGGGTCACCAGCGATTCCTCGGTCCAGCCTCGTAGTTGCAGGATACTTGGCTCCTGTATTCCTTCATTCGTGAGAACTCAGGAGATCGACCTGGTAGTGGTGTTTCCAGCTCCCTCTTATCCACGGTTCCCTTCGCGCCAAAACGGAGGGGAGCCAATGGGAGATCCGCTCATCAAAACACATACCATACGTGGACCAATCACAGACCACGGTGGTCCCAGGCATTCACACCACCCTAGACTCTCTGGCACCCAGGATGTGTATTGGGACCAGACATCCCAGCCCACACCCTGGAGGCACGCAAACGACATGTAGAAGCCCGCGAAAGCAACCACGTTTCGCGGGAAAGTACATACCCAAATAAGGAAGGCCCCGGGTCGCCGGACCTGGGGAAGGTGAAGGGAGCAAGACGGACAGTGGACAGGACAAAGGAGCCTCGCGGCCTGGCCATTTTGGGAGCCAGGCCACCATTTTGGGTTCAGTGCAAAAACGTGCTCAGAACGCCAAAAGGAGCTCAAAATAAACAAAACGATCGCTGCCACCATTCCAGTCCCTGAATGACTTGCACCGATCAAATACCATCCTAAAAGAGTATCTAGGGCCTGTAGAAGGCTAGAGACCCAAGAGAGCTGTAACTTAGCTTACAGTGCCCTCTTGTGTCGTGTTGCACTAAAGCTGCGACACGATAAAAGAAACTACGGGAAACCACGTTCCCCGGTACTGACTGTCTTAAGGGCATGTCAGTTTCCCCGTAAGAAAGGAGCGAAAGCCCAGAGAAGTGCGGCAGAAGGCTGTACTTCTCTGGCAAAGTCAAGAACAAGGTTAAAAACAATAGCAAAAAGTTTAGGGGTTGCCACATGGAAGGAAAATTCCCTACAATTACGAAATCTTTCCTAACAATATATACTTAGGAACCGAGCGCTATTGGACCCGGTTTTCCCTCGAGTATTTGTGTTTTATATTTTATCTTGTTTAGATGGCTTTGAGGCAATCACCTATTGCCATCATGATCACTGCACTTTTAATGCCCCTCTATTTATGTAATACTGCATGTCTGCTCTTCTGTCTCATTCCACATTCCCTGCCCTCTCTGTTGATGATGCTGAGACTTCTCTTTCCTCTTCTCTTGATGCCCTTTATTCTGCTTCTTGTTTCCCTCAATCTTGCAAACCCCCTCAACCTGGCTCTTTTCCCATCCCTACTCAATGCTGCAAGTTCGTTGTTGCCTCAAGTGGCACTGGTGCAAGTCCCACTCTGAGTCTGATTCCCTTTCTTTTTCATCCTATCACTATCTTTATGATGACGTTCGTCTTGATGCTAAGCGTAACTATTACTATGACCTCCTTTATGCCCAATCTGCTCACCCCAGTGTCTTTTTCAATCTCTTAACACCACCTACCACTGATCATTACCTCATTCTACTCTCACTGCTTCTGACTTTGCAAAATATTTTTCTACCAAATCTTTGTGCTGCCATTGGTCCCTCAAACGGTTCTCCTGCTCCTTCTTCCCTCACCTCCTTAATCGCTTCCTTTTCACCCATAACTAAAATGACTAATTCCCATCCCACTGGTTCACCCTCTGATCCTATCTCATCTTCTCTTATTCCCAAAGCATATCCTTCTCTTGTCTCCTATTTTACCACTCTGCTTAACACCTCTCTGTTCATATCAACCTCTCCTTCTTGCTTTAAGCATGCTTCTTTTCTCCTTGTCCTTAACAAGCCTTCTATTGACCCTTCTCTTTTTTCTAACTTCCGTCCCATTTCTCTTCTTCCCTATCTCTCGAAATAACTTGAGAGGTTAGTCTACACTCTGGTCTCTACTTTTGTTAATGATAGCTCTTTTCTTTACTCCCTCCAGTCTGGCTTCCATTCCTGTCACTCAACTGAGACTGCTATTCTCTCTGTTTGTGATTCTTTGCTCTCTGCTGGGAACTCCAAGCATTCCTCCCTTCTGATACTTTTAGATCTATCTGCTGCTTTCAACACAGTTGATCAAACTCTACTTTTGGCTTCATTGGCTTCTTTTGGATTTGCTGTTTCTGTTCTTGCTTGGTTTTGCTCCTATCTTTCTAACCACACATATTCTGTTTCCTGAGCTGGTTCCTCCTCTCAAACTTTTCGCCTTCTTCATGGCATCTCCCAAGGATCTGTTCTTGGGCCCTTCCCCTCCTCCCTGTCTACTTCTCCTCTTTCTCCAATGATCTTGTCCTTTGGGATTTCCCACCACTTTTATACCAATGGCATGCAACCTTTTCTCTCTTTCTCCTCATTTGCTCCGGCAATTCACAATAACATATATTTTTGTTTGCTTGCTATAAAACCTTGGATGTCAGACCACTTTCTTGATCTAAACTTGTCAAAAACTGAAATTCTCTCCTTCCCTGCAACCACATTCCTCCTTCCCCTCTTTCATCTGTCTCTTTCCCTCCTTCCTCTATATCTCTTTCCAGCACCACCTGTAACCTTGGTCTTTACTTGTGTTCTGACCTATCCTTTTCTCTTCTCATTTCTACTATCTCCCGTTCCTGTCGCTTACATCTTTTTTAATATTCATCAGGCCTGTCTTTTTCAGACCTTTGGTGCAACTAAATTCTTGATTTCATCACTTATTTTCTCTTGCTTTTTTTTACTGTTCTACTATTCTCTTTGGTCTTCCTCTTTCTCGTTTGCCGCCCACCTTAAATTCATTTTCAATGCTTCTATTTGCCTTCTCTACCAGTTATCTCCCTGTGATTCCATTTCGCAATCTCTTCTCTCGCTTTGTTGGCTGTCTTTCTCTGCCCAGCTTAAATTTAATTTTCTTTGTATAGTGTTTAAATACTTCTTTGGTCTTGCTCCCAATTATGTGTCATCTCTGGCCTCCTTCTATGCCCCCACTCATTCCCTGTGTTCTCAATCCCAGTTTTTACTGCCTGTCCCTCGTGCTCCTTGTTCCCAATTCTGATTCCATTCATTTTCCCTTCTTGCTCCTTATCACTGGAACTCTATCCCTTTCCCCCTCGGCTCTACTACTTCTTATCCTGCTTTCCATACTTCTCCAAAGAACTATCTTCTTCAGTCTTAATTCTTTCCTTGATAAGGTTTTGTAATTGAATTCATCTTCATTTTATTGTACTGCCATTTATTATGTATAGCGCTTTGGAGTAAAGCGCTCAATAAATACCAAATACATACAAATAAATACAAATACAAAACTTCATGAAGAACAAAAAAAATACATCTCAGGATTCAATGTAAGGAAGGCATGGTATCAACAGTAAGACAGACACAAGTGACCACGGTTCACAGGTGTTTATTGAACTTCAATTTTGTTTGAAAAAAGCGTATCTAATCCTAAATCTAAAGATGGGAGCAAGCTACGACCTTCATATAATGTCTTGTCAAAATAAAAAGGCATATACTAATAAACCTATTGCCAGTCCTTACCTCTAAATACAAATTGTGTGTGAAACAATGTTATGCAAAAGAAAAGTGTTCAAGAAATGATATGTCAAGATATTCAAGCCATTGGCTTACCTTCTACATGTTTTCAGCACAGGATAAGGCGGCACACTGGAGCCTAGCAGAGTCTCTGGCTTTTCTAGCACAAGGGTGCAGTTCAAAAATTCAACATCATGGGCTTCTCTGCCAAAAATGTTTTGCCATTCAAAGTCTCTTCTTTCAGAGGGCCTGATGCAACAAACAAATAATAAAGTTCCTTTCCTTTCAGGATTCTCCAATGCACACTTTTCTCTGGTGATTTACTGTTCACCTCCGATCACCCTCAGCGGGCTCAGATCCACTTTATCACAAAGTTTGTATTTTCACGTGTACACCATTTTCTTAGGAGTTCCACATATCCAATTTCTCTGGTGATTGATGGTTCACCTCAGATCCCCCTCTGCCGGGCTCAGATCCGTTCTAGCACAAAATCTTTAATCAGTCTCCCTCTGCCGGGCTCGAACCAATTCATCAATTGTAAAACAAACTTGCTTTAACACAAAGCTTTCAATTTATCTCCCTCCATCGAGTCCGGACCAGCTACCTCTACTTTGTCATCAACTGTCTTCACTGTATTCACATCGGAAACTTTCGATTGTGCACAGGATTTGGCTTGACCCGTTGCAGGACCACTTTGATTCACAATCATTTGCCACTCTTTCACTTTTGTCAACTCTCAGCTGGACACCTTACAGAGACCTTTGATTGAGCATGCATATGGTGCCGACCACTCTGTAAAATGTATCAGATATCTTGGTTTTAAAGTTCAATCATTCATCTGCATTTCAACTTTACTCGCGTTGGTTATCACAGGTGTTTCATACAATGTTCGTTCCAGCGCTCGCCATACAGTGTTGCCGCTTGCAGCCTTGGCTTCAACACAGACCGGTCTTGTATCTTTCTCCCCAACTCACCGCCTGTGTTGATGTCACTGATGCTGCTTTGTTGTTGGAGCCAAGGACAGTACCACGGCAGCTGGCGATTCTCCCCGCCATCATTATCGATGCAGGAGGGACCTGGGTACCTTCGACACACAATGCAGGATTCCTCATCCTAGTTTCCTGGTCTTAAGCTTTCTATTCTCTAAGCTTCATGAAAGTAATGGTTCCTTGTGGAAAAGGTCAAGGGAACTTCCCTCCTTGTGATCCCCTTCGGTTTCGCCATCTTTCTCCTTGTGTTAAACTGCCATCTTAGAACTACTGTTTCCTTGTGTGCTTTGCATTGATCAGAGTGTGCTCTCATGCTGTGCCTTTTATCCATGTGGGGAAGTGTAATGGAAGTCAGATGTGAATGGTGGTCAGTAATTGCCCGACCCTGTCTGACCATTCTATTGGGACATGTCAGGAATACTGCTTAGGTGTTAGTCTGTTTTCTCTCATTGCGGGCTGTCTGTGGGAAAGTGTTTGTGTTGTGAAAAGGGGGGGTTGAGTTCCTAGGTATCCTACCTGGTAGGATGGGGGTAAAGGTGTTACAGGGAACGAGATGCTGTGTCTCACCATCCGGTGTCCCACTCCCACTCCCCGAAGACCCTTACCCAGGTGATTCTCCTGCACTGTTCCACCCCGAGGAACTGGACCCAAAGTGATGGTTGTGCCTTGGCCACCTGGATGACAGATCTCTAGGGACTAGTTGGTGAGACACCTTTTGGTTTCTCACATCAAGGAGAGGGAAGCGGCCCTGGATGGTACTGTATTCATGATTATTGTATTCCACTTATTGCAGCACCATCTAGTGCAGGAGATAAAACCTTCCATTAAGAAGACGATCACGGTTATATACACGGTTCTGGTGAAGTAAGGTTGCTCAGAGACTCTATTACTAAAATCATGCATAATATCCTCAATTCTATGTGATTTCCTCAAAAACAATTTTGAGGGAGATTTCGCCAATATATTTTTTTTTTGGGACATTTTAACACAAATGTAAGTAGGGGAGACCACCCCGCACCACCCCTCCTCACTGCAACTTTTTTATTACCCAAACCCACATCCACACATACATTTGCATTGTAATTCATCCAAAAATATTCAATAACCTTTCCCTCGACTAATTCTGCTGCAGCAAAACCTCCCTATCACACATCCTCAGGAGTACACAGAGTATCTCGAATGCCTTTTCCTTTTCTTTAAACACTATTACTTGAAAGCTTTTATGAATGTCAGTGATCCTATTTTATCTAGGGCACCAGCTTGGGCCACTCTTACAAAAACTTGATGTGAACACTCACAGATTTCCTTTCTACAGCTGGACAATATGCATTAAACTGCCTATCTCCTGTCTGCATGACAACAAGTTTGTTGGTTGTAACGACTGAAACCAACTCCACACATCTATCCTCGCCTTGAAACATCAACCTACTAGTTAAAGATATTTTCCTGTTGCCTTACCATCCCAACAAATCCTGATCCCCACACGCAACACCTGACCCTTCCTTAGCTTATTAAGACATTGTAGCTGGGGTGCCTGAAAGGGGCCACCATTTTCATGTTGAGTCAATTCCTAACCACAATTCAGGTTTATCTCAGGGGCAGAGATAAGGTACCTAGCTGGACTGCCAGGTTGCTGCACTTCCCAGACTTCTCTGTGTGTGACCCAGTCCCGGTTAAACACAGCCCAAGTGCCAGGCACGATTCTGATGGTAGAAGCCCAGCTGCCTTTGATTAGCCCCTTTGCTGTGAAGGTGCATTATCAGTGTCCACAGGTCCATCCACTGTACTGTCAGAAGTCCCTCCAGGGCCACACGTCTTCAGGTACACTGTAGTCATTGCCCACGTGTCTTGGCCAACAGTTGCACTGCACATCTTCACGGATACTTGTACATTCAAAATTCTGGAATTCCTGCACCTCTTCACAGACAGTACCCCATTGCAGCATTCACCATGATGTCATCACTACATTGATTATTTGGATTAGGACATCTCCGGTGATCTTGCTGGATGTTCTTGCAATGCAGAACTCACACATGTTTGTATTTGTGGTAGTGAGCTGTGCCCCAGAGATTAGTCATGTTGCTCATTCCACTCAGCATAAACTGCCATCATTACTTTGCCCTAAGCTGCAAGGGCTACATTGGCCCCATTCTAAATTCAATCAGCTACTTCCCTTTTACGTTTTCCTCTGTGCAACCCCGCTTTCTGTTATTGAAGACGGATGGCAAACTTCTCAGTTCAGTCGGGAGTAGTGACCTGAAATACAGACAGAGAAAGTGTAAATATTATGTTAACAAATGTAATGTTTAAAATAACATAACTCATTCCAGATCTGTCTATCTTGCTTGCTGTGACATCTGAGAGAGATTGTCTATGCATCTGTATGTTTCTTATGAACTCAGAAATGTCAAACATAGGTGACACAAGGTGCATGCTCTTAAGTCTTCATTATACTGACATATAGTATGTGCAGTAATCAAACACACCTGTATCACTTCAGTACTACTCCTGGGATTCACAGTGGTTAGTAAATAGCAGTACAGATGCACTACACTACACCCTGAACTTCTATGCTACTTTCCCCTGGTATAACCACCTAGTAGAAACCACGAGGCGGGCAGTATATCCGTGGCCCTGCTACCATTTCTCGGAGCAGAGTCCTTTGTCTCACCACCCGAGTCATGTTGGTTTGGTACCAATACCAATCAATTATGTTCAGAACCTCTTTCCTTCCCATACTGGGGTGCAAAATAGAATAGCAATAATGGATCAAGTCTGAAATGTGAGATGGTTCACTTTAATATCTGAGGTGCTAGGGCACGTCTAACAACTGAGGATTCAATCTTTCAATTTATTTGATATTGGAGTTAGCCCTGGGAACTGTTGCTCATCATTCAAGACACAGAGGTAGTTGTTGTCTGACAATATATTTGGGGGGACCTCACATGGCTAAGGAACAACACCTTAACGATACTTCTAAGCTCTCCAGAAGAATTCCAACCACATTTCTACCCCATATTCCCATGCCCCATTCATATCACATGTTCCTTCCTGCCAGTGGACCACAAACCCCTTTTTATACCAGGGTCAGGGTGGGACATCTAAGGTTGTCTCTATTTTGGAATAATTGTAGTTCTGCCTCAGTTTGGTGGACGTACAAAATACACCACAAATTAGTAGAGATGCTAGAACAGTAACAAGAGCACAAAACATGCCTTTTGATCACTTCAACTGACAGAGGCTGCAGCCCATTTCAAATGGGTCGCAAGGACCCACGTTGGGAGTCTCTTTAGCCTCAGAGCAGAATTACTAACAGAACCGGGAAACAGCCCACTTCACCTTGGAACCAAAGACAACTTACTCTGGTGTATCCTCAGCAGAACAAGACTGCATGTTTGCAGAGAGTGGCCGGGCACACATGGTTCTTTAGTCTGAGCTGCCTTAACCTGGTTGTGAACAACACTGACAGCAGGTATTAAGGACTTCACATACCCCAGTGTAATGTCACCAGTCAAGTGAAAATTGTTAGCAATATGTAGATACAGGCAATCGCACAGGTCAGCCATTTAAGTTTTCAATGGGACTGAGCCCTGTCTTTCTACTTGGGGTGATTTGCATTATGAAGAACAAAAGGGGAAAAGCCTTTTGGCCATTTCAGCCTGGTCTCCTGACAGAGTTTGGCTAATTCTTCCTTGATCACCCTTTACATCTCTACCACACCAGCTGGCTAGGGATGGTGCAGGGAATGTATATTGTGTTGCACATTTAAAGTGGGTAGAAGGGATTTTATAACACTATTTACAGAATGGAAGTGTTCATCACTGTTGATGTTAACAGGACCTCCCCCCAAACCTGGATTCAAATAGACTAAGCAATGAGACCTTGTGCTTCATATGAACTGTTGTTTAAGTGTTGTCTGCGCTCTCAAGACTCATCCTTGTACAAACATTGGGACAATGAAGAACAAACTTTGAGCGTATACATTGGTCGAGCTGTATTGTAAAGGAACATTGTACAAGGCTTACCGCGGGATCCGAAAACATACATCACCATTGTACCATCATGGAAATGCAAACCTATGCAATCCTTTGCATAATATTGTATAATCTGTATGTTAACTAGGCACGAACTCTAGACCACAAATTATTAACGTGGAGAGGCTGGACAATATTACACAAATTGTATAAAAGACACAAACGTTTAGATGTCCAGCACTCTCTCACCTCTCCTTGGCGGCTGGTACACATCGCGAGGTGTTGGGAACTAGATAGCTATCTGTTTTGCTTTGTAAACTGTGCAGTAATAAAAGATCTGTGAATCTTTTGAGCTCGCGGTTGGTGAATTTCCTTTGTGGTACTCAGCCTCGATATTTCTTTGTTCTTTCAAGAGAGTGTCTGCAGCTCTGCTCCGTGATCACAGCAGGGACAGTAATGCACCCGTGACCCGTCGACAACTTCCTCCATCATCAGTTCTATGCAGCTTGGCAGACAATAAACAAAGTTTCTTCTAAAAAGATTGAGCCTGGGCCTCACTGCCTTCAGCAAAGCCATGTGTAGTGAGAATAGTTATAAGAGGTGAATGAGAAGGAGAGTGACCCAGCATGGAAAGAGAGAAAAAAGTGAGATTGGCTTCAATGGTTGTGTTGCAAGAGTTACATGGTCCTGGTAGCCTTTGTAAAAGAGGGTGGCGTGGGGGTAGCCAATCTTGATCTGGATCCAAGTCATGTGGAAGAGGCCAATGTGAAGCTGGAGTGGCATTACAATGTGTGCTCAAGTCAGGGGTGTGGTAGAAGGCGGTTACCAAGAGGTTGCAGTTCCATTGTGCCTCGTGTTCCAGGGCATCCAGGCCCAGACAGGCTCAGAAAGGGGCCTTTTTGTAAACCTTTGTGCTGGAGACCGGCTCTCCTCGGCTGCCGGCTCCTGATGGGATACTTAGCACTAGAACAGACCAATCGTGAGCAGCGTGACTCCGTAACCTAGGCAACCCTCAGTGGCACTTCAGTGCTGAGGAAGATGGTGGCCATGATGTAGGAATACTTTCACAATGGAGTTGGTGCGGCACACACACGAATTGAGATAAAAGCAGTGCAAAATAAAGTAGTACATTGGATTTTGGGAGGCTGCTTCTGCTTTTTAAATTTTACAATGCAGCAATGTAGAAACTCTGATGGCAATGCATACCTTCACGGATGGTGCTCATGCCATCAGAAATTTGTGATCTATGATCAAGAGGCACAGGATTTTGTCACGATACCCACTAACATTCACATTCTCAGCATTGTGGTTGTTGAGAATGTAGGTGTACACCGGCATGCATGGAAAGGTTCTGATGCCATATACTCTGTGTATTGGGCCAAAGAGTGCTCTGCATACATGCTTGTGTACCACAGGTGTATGGTGCCAGAGTATGTGATAATGCATGCACATGCCAATACCCCCAGCATCAATCCAATGTGTGCATTCCGATCAAACTACCTGCAGCAGCTTATACAATAGGTGCAGTCATCAAATCACACAAGGGAGGGATCTCATTGGCAGCGGCCAATGCATATCTCTGTTGTGCACAGGAGCATTTTGCAAGGTGGATGTGCAATCAGGACACACATGCTTGCAGTGACATGCTTCAAACTCAGTGCGATGCCACAGGCTGTCCAACACTATTGAATGTTTCAGGGAACCTTAATGGCCTGGGAACATTCCAACCGTTGGATGCCATTTTAGTCAGGTAACTTCTGGCAGCTATTCATGACCCATTCAGAATGAGCCTGTGAAGAAGCGATCTAACAGAATAAACAAGACAATTTCACTCAGTCTAACACTTTTACTAGAAGTGATTTCTAGAAGAAAAGAAAAACAATATTATGTCTGCTACCTCAATATGATTATCAAAACTGCAATTACTTCATACAATAAAACCTGACAATTGGTCCCTAAAATACTATACTGCATCTGCTGAAATGCAAACTGTCTTTCGATTTTCTTGTAATTCACTACAAGGTGTAAACAGAAAGATTCCCTTTGCTAGATGATAACAAGTATTTTATTTCTTTGTTCTTTTTGAATGCCTACAAGAATGTATTTCAACATCCATCAATGAAAACTGGATAAGTGGATTGTTTCCACTTCACCGTAGCGTACGTGCGCCATCTTCCTCCACTCACTCATCCAGAGGAGGCAAACGCGGTCCATTTAGTGCAAATCTAGACACAGAAGGCAAGCAATGGCTGTTTAACGATGCCTTAAAGCGATTGTACAACTGTGAGTAAAGCGAAATGGGTTAATAGAATAATGATTTTGTTGTTGTTGCTCTTGTTGGTTTTCAAAGGACAGTCAACAGGAAAAGACGATTTCCCAACGTATTTGAATACTGCGTGATCGTGTTACTTGCACATCTCTGCATTTGATTGAACTTGCCTATTAGTGTTATAAGGGCAAGCCAGTGGTACTTAAAGTCACTGTGGATAAACCAGAACACTTCGGATAAAAAAATGTCAAGGACAGAGACTCTTCCTGGGTGTCTGTCTATGAGATTTCTCTGTAGGTGTGGACGTGCCCAGTAAAAAGGAAGTCTGTTTAGGTTCCTGAATATATAGCCTTTAACTATCCCTGCCTTGTTTGTATTTTCTCGCAACAACCTTTGAGGGTGGCGGGGGTGACCAGATGGGGTGGGGGGCTCTGTATGGACCTGCCTGATCTCTGTTTCTTTAAGACAGCTTCTCCCTTTTGGTGAGGTTTGTTGGGGGCCCACCCCAGACCACCGTGTGGGCCCCGTACATACGTCGGGCACACCCGACAGGGGCCATTAAAGCTGCGATCACGCCGCAGACAATTTAGTGGGTGTCAACCCACTCGCCCCAGATCACTGGAGGCACACACGTGGCTGGGGGCACCCAGCACACGACGGCCCCAGCTCTGGGGGCACCCAGGCCGGGTCGCCAAAACAGCTGGGATCACCTGGCTGCTGCATCGTCCAGGGACAGTGTTGCCCAGCAGGGGCACCGTCTTCGTGCTAGGCCCTGTCCTTGGGCCCACAGCACGCGGTGTACCACTATTATGGTGCTGAACAAACACACACCGGAGTCGTGGTTGGTCTGACTGACGAACCGGAAGCGGCTTGTTTCTTTTATTAAGTTGGTCACGTGGCTAATGCCTCGTGACCCATTACAACATCCTCGGAGCTACCATGCTTCCAGGAGAGGTGCAATGCAACATCACTCCCTTTTTTATAACAACAAACCAAAAATCCTACAGAACCACACAATACTACTCCTATAACCACTCTACTAGTTTGTTCACACCCTTTATTAACCTGGGTGAGTGGTTCAACTATCACAAAACACTGATGAGAAAAACCGGCACAACATTATCTTTCCCACTAAGCGGGCCATTTTAAGCCAGTCCGTGTCTGCAGGCTCCGAGTCTTCACGGGGATGTCGACGACGATGTCCGTCCTCGTCATCGTGGAATTGCAGGAGGGCCGCATGAGTCCTCGCCGATGTACTCTTCGGACAGCCACAGCAGAGTCACACAATCACAAAACTGGCAAAGCCGCACCTCGGGAGGCCCAGGGGCCACATCGGCCAAGTCCACAGTCTTCGTGTCAAGATGGTAGCGGTGGCCCGATGATTACACTGTTTTGGGTCCAGGATGACGCCCCTGGGAGGACCAGGTACCACATCTGCCTCCTTCATGGATGGTACACCGCTCACCCTTGCAGGGTACTGGTGCCGGGATGGCAAACCACCCATTTTACCTCTGCAGGCCCGCTCTTGTTTGGCCACACCCCTTTCTTATCGGGGTCACTGCAGCCCTCACTACCTTTTTGGGTCTGTTTAAAGCGTTGTTCATTCTCTGCGCACCCAGGCTGTTGAAGCTGACCCTTGTGAGGGCGACATGCCAGCTGGAGGACCCCACAGGTCTGCTGTGTTGTCCGTCCTTTGCAGTGATTTCCTGCGTGCTGGGGTACTGTGTGGCACCTCCCTTTCTGTCCTGGCAGGCCTTGGTGGTGGGGGGGGCGCGTTGTGGTGGGGGGTGGGGCTCCGTCTCCCCCATCCGCGGTCATTGCCACCTTTGCAGTTCTCCTCACGGGAGAGGGGGCAGCCTCCTCCCTTCTGGTGGCGGTGGGGGCAGACCTCCTTCCTCAAGCGGCCAACGCTGCACACCTTGATGTACAGCAGCCGCAGGCACTGCCACCAGTCTCTCCATGTTCACCTTTATCCCCATTTGGGCTGTGAGCCTCTGCAAACGCACCTGGCCTCTCCCACCCGCTCCCGATGCTTTGTCTGCCACCGGAGCAGGCGCGGGAGAGTCCGCTTCACAGCTCCCGGACCGCTGCTGGATACACAGAGCTGCAACCTCGCCCCTTTTGTTTTGGGCCGCTGCAGGCCTCATGTTGCCTTACGATTATTTTTTTCTGCCACCACACGCCCCTGTTCTCGGTGGGCAGCCACAGGCTTTTGTTCCATTTTGTGTCTTTTTTTTCAGGGAGGGGTAGGGAGAGGATGGCACCGCTGCGCGGTTCTCATTGCTGAGGCTCCTGCCGCCTGCCCTGTGGCCGTCAGCTGGCGGGCATGCTGGGGGAGGGGCAGCTCATATCCCCATACATCGGATGCCGCGTGTAGCTGCTCCATGTTCGTTGCTAGCGGAGGAGGGAGGCGCAGCCGCCAATCCGCTCCCTCTCCCGCGGGGGAAGGGACGGGCGGCTAGCCATCCTTTCTGTCCTTGCGGGCCTAGTTGAAGTCTGGCCCGCCTCATTATTTTTCTTCCGGCGCACACCGCCATTCCTCCTCTCTGCGGCTCGTGGGTGGGGGGGAAGGAGCAGCGCCTCCTTGTGGCGCAGCCACCAGCATTTTCCTTCTCCATGGGGGGGGGCGCATATCCACCCTCCCGGGGGCTGCCTCAGCTGTTTAGCAGCCCAAGCATGGTGGAAGTGCTGTGGCTGACGCCGCTCATGGTTCGGGGCCGCGTCAGCTGTTCGGCGGCCCCCATTCGCTCCTTCGTGGCCAGCACCGCGCACCATCATGTGGGCACCATGTGGCCCCCACCACCAGGATACGGGGCCCTGGGCCACCCACACGCTCCATGCCCGGACGATCCTCGTCGCCATTGTTGGGGGCCCACCCCGGACCTCGGGGTGGGCCCCGTACACATGTCGGGCACACCCCACAGGGGCCATTAAGGCGGCGATCACGCTGCAGACAATGTAGTGAGGGTCACCCCACTCGCCCCAGATCACTGGAGGCACACACGTGGCCGGGGGCACTCAGCACACGACGGCCCCGGCTCTGGGGGCACCCAGGCCGGGGTTGCCACAACAGCTGGGATCACCTGGCTGCTGCATCGTCCAGGGATGGCGTTGCCCAGCAGGGGCACTGTCCTCATGCTGGTCCCCGTTCTTGGGCCCTCAGCACGCGGTGTAGCACCAGCATGGTGCTGAACAAACACACACCCGAGTCATGGTTGGTCTGACTGATGAACCGGAAGCGGCTTGTTTCTTTTATTAAGTTGGTCACGTGGCTACTGCCACGTGACCCATTACAACATCCTGGGAGCTACCATGCTCCCAGGAGGGGTGTTATGCAACAAGGTTTAGAGTAACCGGCAGCCATGCAATGCTAAGCGTGTGCATTTACTCCCTTCGCAGGCATTATCTATGAACTTTGATGAAGAAGAATGCTCATCTTGACCTGGGTCAGGCTGTTTGCAATGTAGGATTGTCACTTTACTGATATTATTTCAATGTTGAACAATAACCACGATTCACTAATACTAATAAGAACTGAATCTAAGTGCCAGTACGCAACTTTGCTGGTGACAGGGGGATAGATGCATAATTAATAATCTTACTGTGTACTGTTCCTGGTCCCACACTATTCACGTTAGTGTTGCATAAACCTTCATCAGTGGCCAAGTGGGCGGGAGTGGTTGGGAGAGGTCTCCTTTTCCTTTTTAAATTAGGTTTTACTGTTCCTAAACTTTTATTTGAAAAAGAAACCGTTCTGTAATGGACTTGTTTTAAAATAAAAGTGTAGGAAGAAGATGAAACTTTCAATTCAGTGCATTGCACTGAATGTTCCCTTAAAGAGAAGGCGCCTTTGTTTAGGGGGTTTGTATTGTGGATGGGAGGGGCATTGCAATGGGGTTTGTGGGGAGCGCACCACGCACCACGCACCTTCATATGCATTTTTAAAGACAACTTGGGCTTGTGCACACTTGTTTTTATGAAACTCTCCTTTATTTATTTATGTATTTATTAGAACATGTACAGCAGCACACAAATCCCTCAGGCATCTAGGCGCAAGTTACATACAAGGAGACACAAACACTGTTGAGGGTCACATGCAGGATAGTGGAATATAGTCAATAGTCAGTGGGTAGAAGTCATAGGTTAGTTAATAAGTGTGCTTGTCGTTTTTTCTGAAAGGTTGGTAGGACGTTTCAGAACGTAAGATGGGAGGTTGTTCCAGAGCATGGCCACCACCACAGAGAAGCTGAATCCTCCAGACCGTTTTCGTCTGAATCTTGGGGTGCATTTGAGGTGATTGTGGGAGGTTCTGAGGATCCTGATGTTTGTTTGGTGATCCTCTAATGGTGTATATTTGGTGATCCTCTGGGTTAGGTAAGGAGGGGCATTGTTAGTTAGTCAGCGATGGGCAATTGTGAGGCATTTGAATTTGATTCGGTCCCAGACAGGAAGCCAGCTTGAGAGCTTCAAACCCAAGCTCACCTCACCCGCCAAGTCCCTCGGGTTCCACATTGACAAACACCTCTCCTTCAAGACACACATAGTTAAGAAAACTCAAACAGCTTGGCATCAGCTTTCCCTCATGCAGAAAGTCAAGCCCTCCAGACACCTTTAGATCTACCATTCAAAAACTGGTCTTATACCACCTGCATGGGGCAATGCTCTCCTTGAAGGCCTCCCGTTGTCCTCCTTTGTGCCCCTGAGAAGTGCCCTACACGCTACCAGACTCCTCATAAAAGGTCTATGAAGACAACCACATCACCCCGGCCCTCATCAACCTCCACTGGCTCCCACTGCATGCACAAATCACATTCAAGTCTTGCTGCATCATCTATAGGCAGTGGCCCTCAAGTCACCCAGCTATCTCATGTAGAGACTCAGCATCTCTGGCGGACAGTGCACCAGCAGAAGCCAGGACACGTGCAGACTTGAAACACTCTGCTTCTAAAAGGAAAGGACCAGAAAAGAAGCTGTCTCTGCCTATGCCCCAATACTATGAAACCTCCTCCCTGTTAGCATCAGACATGCCCCCATGCTCCTATAATTCAGAAAAGAACGGTATTGTAACAAAATGTCACCCCAGAGGTTTGACTTATCAATTACTGCTAATTCACACCATGCCATAATGCTGACTTATTGCGACTGTCGCAATGCACTTAATTTTGTTACCTGCGCCAACTTGCAGGCACCGTGGACATCTGCCTGGTGCAACTTAGTAGACACCGGGTGGTTTGGAAATGTGCATCATGTTTTTTTTAAAAGCCGGTGATCCATTCATTTATTTTGACAGCGGGCGGCATGAAAATGCTTTTTCATGCATTTTTGGAGACTCTGGGCGGTTTGGCAATGCCCAATCATGTTTATTGACAGCCGCCCGGTGTCTCCATAAATGCATTACGGGTTTTCACTCCAATCTCAGTTCCATTAATTTATTCTGTTTTCACGCTGCTTCGCATTTCACTTAATGCCCGGTTTCATTTTCAAATGTAGTTTTCCCGCGGTCAGTGCCGCAAGGATCATGTCTATATTTTAATGCGTGCGGGCGCATCAAACTAATAATTATACATCCCTCCACTGAGCCATTGCTTAGCGTGACATTTGACCTCGCATTTCGCACGCTGCAGCTTCTACCAGTAACAAGCGTCTCATTTCGCCCATAATAAAGAAGGTAAAGCATTATATTTATTTGTTTAAAATGGACGAATTATATAATATCAGTATTTTATAAATGTATCTTCATTTTATCATTTGGAGGATACATCACATGTTTTACTATGTGTTCACTGCGTCGCCGTGTTTAAGTCGACATTTTCGGCGACGCAGTGATCACATAGATCCGAAAAAAACTCAAGACCCACCTCTTCAAGGAGTCTCTCCTCAACATCTAGGCCGTCAGATAGCCCCCTGCGTCACCTGACTTGCTAGACACCATCCGCCCCTCTCCTACCTGCCCCCTGTACAGCTGTACCCCATCTCTGTGTCCCTCTCTATCCTAACCCCCACGCTGTATATCTGTTCTGTTGTTACCTCTCAAAAGTGCTCCGTTGTGCATCTGTACTTTTGTATAACTCTGTAAAGTGCTTATTAAATCCCATAATAAAATAATATTAATATTAATAATAATAATAATAATAATAATAATAATAATAATAATAATAATAATAATAATAATAATAATAACCAATGCGAAGACATTTGATTTGGTACAGGCTTGTTTATCATGCATGGCCGCCGAATACAATTTGGGGAAATATTGACACCCCTCCATAAAAAAAAAAAAATCACCAGCTGCCACTATTAAAGATGCAATGCCAGAAAGTTGTTCATCATAGTGAGATGTACTAAAAAGCAACATTGTGTTGTTTGTGCTAGAGAGACATTAAGCACAGCAGTTCCCGGCTTTCAAGTGTCCCCCTGGTGTCTGCATGTCTCTTCGTGTCATATGGCGTTCACAGCGCCATTCCAGCTACAACCACAAGAGTTATTTCCGTAGCATCAATCAGCGAACTTTTCCAAACGCGCAAGCAATTTAGACAAAGTGATTATGATAAGTTGGTTATTAACTGCATTTGTTTTTATGAACAGGACCTTAATTGGTATCTTTCCGACAGCCTAGTCTTCATTTGGAAGCTCCTTATTGAATCGTCCGCAAATAATGGACTATTTCTCGCATGTGTCATCCATCATTCTTGGGACTGTAAGCACCTCGCTTAGTTTGGGTAATGAGACGATGTGTCTTGCTGAGAGCCAAGCTAGATAGCAACTGCTGCAGCAGGAGAGGGCGATTCTCCTCTGACGGGATAGTTCTCCCTTCCTGCTTTATGTGACTGGTGTGGTTCTTGTCCTGTAAGTGATTCTTTAAGACTATGGATTATGTTATAGCTCCACTATCTGACTCATATGGACGCAAACCATTTGAAGCTATGCTGTAACTATACATTAAGAGCTGTGTAATAAAACAAATAAAAAATAAAAAAACATCAAACACATGTTCTGTCCTCCCAGGCTCCTGAAGTGCTGCACCTTCAGAAAAGCAGGGTCACTTTTTGCATTTTTTTCCTTATTGGGTAATTTTCCTATAGCTACCAACTGTGTTTTATATTACACGCCAGGACATGTAACACATATAGATATGAACACAAAGAAAACTGTCCTCCATAAAATAGGGACTTTTCATCCTATCTACGATGCAAAAATACTCCCAGACAAAATCTTAATGTAGTCTTCATGTGGGCTTAAATCCAGCGTTCTCCAGGACCCGTCCATGCAGTAGGAAGCTGAGGGCACCGGTAAAGCTTCAAAGTTTCCAAGTGAAGGGAAATGGACATTTTAGTACAGACTTTTGGATTTGTATGCCCCCTGCTGGTTCTATTTTTCACACTATGTTATCAGCAATGCCTCACCAATGGGCAGCAGTTTCATTTATGGTTCCAGCAATTACTGGGAATAGAGCAAGGGTGGCCTGCTTTAAAGTCACATCTCCAGTTATTGCACATTGTTGTGCACTTTTACATAAATAGTCATGCCTTTGTTAAGCAGTACCTACACTCACAAGGTTATCTCTTCTCACTCAGACTCTTCTGGGTTGTGATTGAATCTTGAATTTGATAAGGTCAATATGACAGTATACAAATAACTCAATTTGTTCAATGTCAAGTCCGTAATGATCACCAATTACTTGCTTTTAGGCTTATGTAATGTTGCTTCCTGATCTTGCAGTCCAGCATTCATAAAATTAATGACTTGTACTAAATTCATCGGAATGTATAGACAATTATGTTTTACCTTAGTTTTATAGAAGATGATATTTCTTTTACTTTTGAGATGCCTTGAACATACATGAGCCACGGACGGAGAAAAACTGCAGCCAAGCTTGGGAGAGTAACATGATCATGGCAGACAATTTTGGGGAGGTGCCTCAGCACAGTCTGAATGGTTGACACACAGAAGCTCCTATAGCTACGCAGGCATAACATTACACTCATGATCCAAATACACCCAATGCTGTGTTAAACTCCACCAATCAAGGTGGACTGGACCACCTAAGGACTGGAACACTGGTGACACGGGCACTAAAGGCCTGATCAGGTCTTACTACATCGAATGGAAAGATCTGCTAAAGACAGGAACCAAGAGGAAATGCAAAGTTCTTATATGTTGTTGAGAATCCATGCCCTCCAAGGTTGGAGGATTTTCTTTTAGGAAGTTCATTGTTAATGTGATTTGGTGAGATGGCCGATGTGGATGATGGGGTCTCCAAAGGTGTGTTTGGAGTTGGCGAGTGTGGTGTCGAAGAAGCGGGGTTTGCGGGGTGAGATCAAGGCTTTGGGTCAGGCATATGTGGCAGTGAAGGAGGGATGTAAGGTGTTCACGGATGGTTCGAAGGATCCTGTGTCTGGGAGAGTGGTTATAGCGTATTATCTGGAAAGCACTGGGGAGTATAAAGAGGAGCGACTGACGAATGATGTGTCAATTTGTACGGCTGAGTTGGTGGCGATTGCATTGGCGATTGATAGGGTGTGCGAGTTGGGGTTTGAGAAGGTGGTGGTGTTTTCGGATTCATTGAGTGGGTTGCAGGCGATTGTGGCAGGGGATGCTGATAGGAAGGATGTGATTTTGGACATCAGGAGGAAGATTGATCGGTGTGTGCGTGGGGAGATGGATCTGGAGTTGGCGTGGGTCCCCAGTCACAGTGGCATTTTGGGTAATGAGTTGGTGGATTTGGCGGCGGGTGTGGGTATGAGGAGAGGAGCGGTTGATGTGAGGATACCTTTGAGTGTGGATGAGGTGAAGGCTGTGGTGGTGAAGTGGGTTATGGATGAGTGGCAGGAGAGGTGGGAGAGTGGGGTGAAGGGCAGGTGGATGTTTGGTGTTCGTGAGAAAGTGTCTGTGAAGGTGGATGCAGGGAAACTGGAATGGAGGAGGAGGGTGGAGGTGATGCTGAACCGGTTGAGGATAGGGCATGTGGGGTTGAATGACAGTCTGTTTCGAGTGGGGAAGCGCGAGTCGAGGGACTGTGCGGTGTGTGGGGTGCCTGAGACTGTGGGACATTTTGCTTGCGTGTGAGAGGCATGTTGAGGAGAGAGAGTTGATGAGGGTTCGGTTGTCTGTGCTGGCAGTGGCTGAACTGAGTGGGAAGGCTTTGCTGGGAGGAGTCGTGGTGAGAGGCAGGGAGAGGAGCAGTGTGCTGCTAGATTTTGTGGTGCAGACGGGGCGGTGGGAGGACTTATGAGAATGTGAGGGCTGTGTGTAAGATTGGTGGGGTAGGTGCACATCATCCTTTTGGATGGGGAAGCGCCTGCGTGGGTCCGCCCATGCATTCGATAATTTGAAGGAAAGAAAGAAAGTAACTGACTACAAATATCGTACTGACTTTCTGTATGAGGCACGTGTGTAAAATCCGATAAATACCCTGAAGTTTCTGTGCTCGAGGGCAATGTTTTTGGGGTGTTGGATAATCTCATAGTTTCTCTGTTGATTTGTGTACAGATATAAAGAAATAACCTATGTCCCTACCTTTGCTTATTGTATTACTTGGTAAATGGCAATTAGTGGCATTGGGCCTCTGATTCCTCAGGTCCAACGGAGGTGGCAAAGGAAGTTGCAGATTGCTCCTCTTCAAACTCCTGTATGCCCACTAATGATAGGTAAGAGGCCTAATTGAAATCCCTAAAAGGGTTTTCAAAGGAGGGCTGCCTGTGAAGGATTGTGTTTCTTCATAGGCTGCACAAAAGCTTGCACTATTTAACTAAAAAGGGCAACACATGTACATATGGAGGTGTCAAAATAAATTTAGATGAATTTATGCGTTAAAGTTGCAGGTAAGGGAAAGACACAATGCTGAAATAATGATTTGGTTGTGTGAATTAAAATTAGTCATGGAAATTTAGAAAGAAGCTTAGGTCAGAGCAAGAGGAGGAAAGAAGCAAAGAGCAGGAGCCAAGAGAGACATTTATTGCTGCTCAGTTCTGTTGTCTCAGGATAAAGAAAAGAGAAAACATCAATAATTAGGAAGAAAAATACCTAAATTGGGGCGAAATCATATAATGTGATGGAGAGGACTCAGACAGGATCAAATGGGAAAGGGTTAGTTAAAAGAGCCAAGTACCTCGGAAAACAGAGAGTACCTTATGGACATCTGTTATCAACCACAGACTTACAAGTATCTAGAAAAATAGAAATCTGTGAGACAGGCAGATAAGCATGGACAATTAAATGCGGAGTGTACCTTTGCCTTAGTAATGGAACACATTAGAAAATAAGAAGGAAAATATAAAGCTAGAACAATTGGAAATATTTTTAAAGTGTTTAGGGGAAAGTTCGAAGAGAATAGGGGCTCACGATTTAGGGGTTAAAAGTTACAAAGTCAAAGCTGAGAAATTATCTGCAAAAGATAAAGAAACAGGATAAGGGATATAAAGGAAGGGCAGGATTTAGTCGACCAGCTCAAAGAAGCCCTATTACATCACTGTATCCACATCAAAGAGAGATAGGCAATTCTGCAAGGGATTTGAGAAATTGTTCGAAAGAGTTTACAAAAATTAGCAAAGAAGCAGGGAGAATTTCTGAGGAGTCGAAATCAATAATCCAGTGATACAACTACTCCTGGGCTGTTTTGAATCAGCTCATGGGTGTGCTAATTCCCACAGAGTGTAAAAGCAAGGAAATATCGAGGCTGAGTACCACAAAAGGAAATACACCAAACACGGGCTTATAAAGATTCACAGATATTTATTCGATTACTGCGCAGTTACAAAGAAACAAAACAGATACAGATATCTATCTGGCCCTCAGTACATCACAGTGAATACCAGCTCTTCAGTGTGAGAAGTGGGAGGTACTGAACATCTAGACATTCGTGCATTTTATACATTTTCGGTAATAATGTCCAGCCCCTCTGCAAGTTAATAATCCATGTTCTAGAGTTTGTGCCGAGTTCACTTATGGCTTGTGCGACAATATGCACATGGATTACATTTAGTTTACATACAAATAAGTCACAATGGCAACAGTTTATTCCCATATTTAGCAGTAAGCCTTAGCACACGTCCCTCACAATGCAGTTCAGCCAGTGTCCACGTTCGATATTTGCTTAACATTGTGTTCGATGTATGTCCGTGGATCAGACTTATTGGTGCAGACAATCCTTAGACTACAAGACAGGCATGGGACACGGTCTCTTTACTCAGCCTAAACATTCGGCCAATGGACAGCCTAAACATTAACTATAGTGCAAGGTTCAGGAAGGCTCGGTTACAAGCAGGAAACACTGTCCACCATTTTAGAACACAGAGTTACATTTGAACAGAAATCAAAATGGCGGATGATCCCAAAATGGCGGCGAAGTCGATCTAAATCAGAACTTTGCAACGCGGTTTATCTTCGCAGAGCGACTGGGCTTAGGCCAATACATACAAGAAAGGAGGCGCAATGTGAATTCCCGTTTAACAAACCCTCCTTTTGGCCTAAGCCAAGTGCAAAACTACTTCTAGTAACTTTACGAGTAACTCCACATCTCAATGTCCATACATCGTGAATCACTATCAGAGATATCGATCGCCATGAGCTCAGAAACAGAGATTTCTTTCAACACAAATTCATTGGTTATTTTCTCAGGGGCGCATACCTTGTGTCCTAATGTTCCCATAGCCTGTGCACAACATCCTCCTAACACCGAACATATGCCAGGAAGACACTGTATACAACAACATAAAAACAACACAATACCCAAAATGATCAGCAAGACTGAAATTAGCTTCCATCCCTAAGATCGCAAGAAGTCCCAGAACCGAGCGCTAAGATCCCAGTTTTCCTCGGGAACATGCACTTCTGAACTAAGGACGTGCAGATTTTGTATTGCCTTAAAGATAGTTGGGGAGGAATCTGGCACAAAAACGCAACAAGCGGGCACCACTAATTTACATACTCCACCAAGCTCAGCCAGGATGACGTCTAACGCCATCCGGTTCTGAAGTGCCACTAACCTTATTGCTTTTTGTTCTAAAGTCATGTTATAGAGTATGTCAGTGGTCCGGTTGATGGTCCTCTCCAGTACTCTCGCTAGTCTTCTGATATCTTCAGAATTCAATATTTGCCCCCAAAATGGTACAAAGGATTTAGCTACGGCACCCAGAACTTGTGCTGAAGTATCGCCATTCTCTTCCCGCCTTGGACGAGCCTTTGAGATTTCTACAGTTCTTGCTATGAATACCCCGGGTAACAGAATCCCTAAATAACAGGTTCCCTGCCAATCCCTAGGTAACCATGGGAAAGCTTCATTACCGCAAACAAATTAGACAGGTTCGCCTACATACAAAGGTCTGTCCTCACTGGTCAAGTTCGCAACGTTGGCGCAACCCTTGAAACCACAAATTGACTGAGTACCATTCCTCTGTATGCAGAAAGAAACTGAATCGGGGCTGTGTTTAACAGTATAAGAAGGTGGCGTGGCATCCCTATTGCCTATAGGAGCCATCTTGAAAGAGATCAAAGATTGAAAAAGGATGAGACAGTCTATCAGAAGGCCTAATAGAAGCAACATTAAGCTTGCTCCTATTCGCAAAGAGAAAGCATCCCAGGGGCATTAGAACACGTTTCTCAAAATCATTCAAATTAGTTCCATCAAAGTTCCCTGAGATGCTATCGTTCCATCGGCCAAAAAACAGTGCCCTTAAAGAAGCATAGCATGCAGTAGTCAGAGGTAAAGGATCGATATACCAGCTCAGCCCCTTATCCCCATGTTTCGGTAAATTCGAGCAGACCCAACAATTAGATTTGTTAAAAATGGCATGTGTGGCATTCATGATGAGTAATAGAGTGTTTTTTGTGGTAACTCTGTGCTGAGAGTCTCTAGGAGATAGAGTGTGCAGATGCATGAAGGGTGTAGAAACAGTAGGTACATTTTCAGTGGGTAACAAATTCTCAAGCGGATGTACTTCTTCCAAATACCAAAATCCTAAGGCAATTATTATTGTGAAACCAGTTAACATGATCACAAGACAACAATACGTTTTCGGGGCCCACGCATTTGACTGTTCATTACTACGGTTGGTCACACAGTCCCTTATCTGTTCCGTATGAGTGGGAGCGGTTGCAGGCATTGTTTCTTCAAACGAATACTACAAAGTCTGTTTGCTGGCGATCTCCTGATCGCGTGTTTTCTTAATCCTTCCCAAACCCTAGCCAACAGAATTCCCTTATGTGCAAAAGAACGGGACAAAAAGACAAGCCCTCCGATGATTTTTCCTGATGGCACAGCCGAGCCGTGCAGTAAGTCTAACTCAGAGGTTGCAGATCGTACCTTGTGACTCCTGGTACTGAGTGATCTGCAAACAATATGTCGTTGCTTCCTGATGGAAGCGGTGAATTTTTATCAGACTCTGACAATGGTGCAAAAGGATCTGTTGGAGAGTGTGGAGATAAAGCGGCTGTTTCCCCAGGCCCCACGTGCTCAGGGAGAGTCTCTGACGCACTCTCAATGCTGCTTGATGTTACGTGATTGTTGGTTGCAGCGCAGGTAAGGGTATCTATATCTTCTGTATTGTGTGGCAAAGGGAAGGGAATCCTCTTGATGTGTGACGCGTGGATCCAGTGTTTCCATCCCGCCACTCGCATTGCGATCTGTGTGACCAAGAGAACTTGATGCGGGCCCCGCCAACGAGGTGCGAGGCAGGATGCTCTTTCAAACGACTTCATGAGTACCCAGCTGCCAGGCCGTATGCTGTGACCTGGGCCCTCGTATTTGACAGGGTGAGCTTCTCGCACATGTTGATAAATCAAATACAGATTTTTAGTTAACTGGTACAGTAATCGGAAAGAAGTACATGTCCAATGTCACACAAAGATCACGGTTTAGGCAGGCCCTAAATGTTAGCTGGCCTACTCATCACCACCTCAAATGGGGAGAGCCCAGTCTTAGTCTGTCGAGTCATTCTCATTGATAATAACACGATCAGTAAGGCGTCCGGTCATTTCAGTTTGGTGCCGGCACACGTCCTAGCGAGCTTGTTCTCTATGATGCCATTGTGTCTCTCTACCAAGCCAGCACTTTGAGCATGTCTAGCTGAATGGAACAATTTATCGATCTGTAATCCCGCGCATATCTGCAGAATTACAGCAGCGATAAAATGTGGACCATTGTCCGACCAGATGACCTTTGGCAAACCAAACCTAGGAAAATATTCCTTGAGCATGGTCTTTGCCGTTGTCATTGCTGTGGCATCTTTAACAGGAAAGGCTTCAACCCATTTACTAAAAGCGCAGATTACCACTAGTACATACTTGTAGTAGTTGCAACGCTCCATTTCAATGAAATCGAAATGTATGACCTCAAAGGGGACAGAAGGTGAACCAAAACTACCCCTAGGAGTCGATGTGCCCTTTCCCATATTATGCTGCAAACAAATCATACAACTCTGAACAAAATGTTCTGCTACTTTGGAGATTTTATCATTCACCCAGACATAGCAACCATCATTGTAATGTACGCATCCGGCAACAACCATGTTCCTTCTACTTTATCCACCCAACAGCCATCATCATCCAATCTTGCCAAACCCTCAACCCATTTCTTAGATTCCTCTAATGTGGCATCAGCTTGAATACTTTTCACAGATTCGATACCCTCATCCAAAGTACAAACATGTGTGGCTTCCCTTGAAGTATACATTTCTGAATAGAGATCAGTGGCAGTCTGTTTGGCTATCTGGTCAGCGAAAGCGTTCCCTTTTCCCACATTATTTATAATCTTCTGATGTGCTGCGCATTTCATAATTGCTGACTGAGTGGGGAGTGCAAGCGCTGAGAGTAACCGTACTATCAAGGAGCCGTACTGGATTTTGGTTCCATGCGAGGTCAAGAAACTTTGTTCTGCCCAAAGTCTACCGAAGTTGTGAACCACCCCAAAGGCATACTGACTGTCAGTATACATATTTACGGTAAGCCCTTCGGAAAGTTCACAAGTTCAAGTCAATGCTATAATCTCTGCGGCCTGCGCAGAGTTATGCGTGATTCTTTTGGTCTCCACAACCGTGCTCAATGTGGTGATTGCATGAGCAGCTGTGGATGTAGAGGCAGTCATATGACGCTTCGTCACTGCAAGCAGTACCCTGTGGGAAAGGTGAAAGTTCAGCCAGATTCAGGACACAACACCTCTGTATTTTAATGTGCGGAGCAAACAAGATCAATTCGTATATCGTTAATCATGCAGAGGTGAGGTGTTGCGTTTGTGTTCTGTTTAATAGAACATCTACAGAGTGAGGTACCATCAGGGTTAAAGCATGGCCTAGGACAATTCCCTCACTCTGTTTTACAGACGCAGCAGCAGCTGCGACAGCCCTCAAACATCTTGGCAAAGCGCATGCAACAGGATCAAGGGCAGAAGAAAAGTAGCCACACGGCCTATTCTTCCCTCCATGTTCCTGCGTAAATACAGCCAAAGCACATCCATCACGTTCATGCACATACAACACAAAGGCCTTTTCATAATTTGGCGTGCCCAAAACTGGTGCGGAACACAGTGCAGTCTTCAGCAGATCAAACGCTTGCTGGTGTTCCAAGTTCCATGGCAATGGCAAAGAAATGCCCTTCTTTGTCAAAGCCAACATTGGTTTAATCGTTAACGAGAAGTTGGGGATCTACTGCCTACAGTAAGAAGCCATTCCTATCAAGGCTCTGACTTCCTTCTGTGTATTTGGAACAGACATGCTAGAAATTATTTTTATCCACTCAGGCGTCAACCTTTGTCCCTCCTTTGACAGGAGATAGCCTAAATAGACGACCTCCTGTCGACAATACTGAAACTTTTTGAGTGAAGCTTTGTGTCCATGTTTAGCTAGGTGAATAAGCAACAACACGGTGCCCTCCTTACGGGCACTCTCTGAGTCAGCAGCTAAAAGTAGATCGTCTACATATTGAAGCAGTGTACAAGTGGTGGGCAACTCAAGTGTATTAAGCTACTCTTTCAAAGCCCTACTATAGATGCTAGGACTTTCCATGTAACCTTTCGGCGCATGGATAAAGGTAAACGAGCCTCCCCCTAAGGTGAACGCGAACAGATATCTACTATCTTTGTGTATAGGAAAGCTAAAAAAGCTAAAGAAAGCGTTCTTCAGATCCACAACACTAAAGTAAGTAGCAGAAGCCGGAATCATAGTTAATATTGTCATCACATCAAGCACAAAGGGAAATTGTGGAGCAACAATCTTATTAATGGCACGTAAATCAATAATGAAACGAAAAGGAATTGCATTATCACCTTTTTGTACACGGGCAAAATTGGACTATTGTACAAACTACCTGCAATTTCCTCAATTACCCCACGATGCACACAATCGGAGACTATGCATTTCAAAGCTTGCTCACCATCAACCGAAATCCTATACCGGGGAATACGTGGCAACTTTATTCCATGTTTCAAAATGATCTTAACATGCTCAATTTGTAGAACGCCGACATCCTTATCATCAATTGCTCACAAACACTTCGAAACATCACAAAATTCAGGCAGCAAAGGTCTGGTCAAGAACTGAGAGACAGAAAGTTGCTGTGGTGAAATCGTCAAACGCACTCCGTCCGAAGAACAATGAATTACCGCATTTAATTCCTTCAACAGATTCAACCCCAGCAAATTCTCTCCACAATTCGTAGTCAAAAGAAATGGACAGGGGTCGTGAATGGACCCAATGTATTGGGTACCGGTGAAGAAACCGGACAGACTACTGGTGTGCCAGAAAACCCTACAGAAACATTGGTTTGCCCTGACAGTGGAATGTTTGAAACCCGTCAATGGTCAATGGAACACTTCTGTGTTCCTGTATCTATCAAGAATAGATGTTTCCTATTTCCCACTATCATCTCAACATAGGGACCTTTCTGATTAACGGGAATAGGCGTTGGTTCCAAACCCTGCTTCGGGCAATCTTAGTGAAACAGAATGTCATTGAAAGGAAGTTCTTCAGAGAGGTAAACAGCAGAAGGATGATCAAAAATGTTTCTATTATCCACACTCGGTACCTGATTATCCTGCGAAAAAGGTTGCGAACTTTGTGAAAACTGACTTCTACCAGGACCCCCTACCCCAGGGCTTCCTCTAGATCGTCTACCCATGTTACCAAATGGGTTATTCGACCTCTGCTGGAGGATCGGGCATTGTGCACGCCAATGACCCTCTTGTCTGCAATAAGCACACTTTTTTATGTTTACAGGACCCAACGGCACAGTCCCTTGTGGAGCATACTGTCCCCTAAATTGTGAATTACCCCCTTTAGGGCCTCTAACAATTTGCTGTAATAGAACCTTTGTTTTCATGCCTCCCTTTCGTTTTTCAATTCTTTCTTTTTCGTTATTGACACGGTTCTCACAGTACTGAGCCATATGCAATACTTCAGACTGAGACTTATCTTGCCAAGCGCTCTCGGAGGACATAATTTGCGACTCAATGTCAGGCAAAAATCCACGTAAAAATGTGTCCACAAATAATCGTTTTCCAGACTCTGTGCTCAAATCTTGTCCACAGTAATCTGAGAACACTTGTTCGAACTGATTAATGAATTTGGTAGCACCCTCAGACTTCCCTTGGACACAAACAGTAAGTTTGTCCCAAATAATACTTCTTTCAGGAATTATAGTTTTCAATTTTGTAACTATTCTATTAGGCAAAATCAGTATTACGTGTGGCGGTCTCTCGCCAGCTGGCCTTTCTCTATCTAATCGAACTATATTTACCCATGTATCCCCTAACCCAGGTACATCGTCTACAGTCCTAATTTGTTTCCACAAATCAATAGGTAGGAGCACGGGAAATAACAAATCAATATCGCTCAAGATAAATACTGAGTACTACAAGACAGATTCTATCTCCTTATAGAACCCTGTTGGATTATTTCTAATATCGGGAATGGATTGTTTAATGGTGTTCACTTCCTGCCTTGAGAACGGGACATTAACGAACTGCGACACATAATGTGCAGGAATATCCTGAGCAGGTGCACCCGTTGCAGGATCAGCTGGAATCTCAACTTTTGGGACAAATATCGGAGTAACCTCTCTCATAGGCAACTGAGAAGTAGGCAAGTCCAAACACTTACTGAGCAACAGAGCTAAATCGAGCGCTAAAGTAGCTGAAGGAGTGTCAAACGAAAAAGCTCTCTTGTAGACATTCAATAATTCTACGGGACAACAAATCTTTCTTTTTATAGATTCATCCTGCAGGTATTCTACCATTACCTGTATCACTTTCCTCTGCATTTCTGGCATATACTGACTATACGTGTCATGTAAGCAAGTATGGATAGGTTGTTGTTAGTGCAAAGTAGCTGTAACGTTCCTTTAACAAAAGTTTTAGCACTGAAGTTGCTAGGTTGTTCTTAGGGCAACTGAAGCATAACGTCCCTTCACCAACATTTTTTCACTGAAGTTGATAGGTTTTTAGTAGGCCACTGTAACCAGACCCTTCCTTTAGCATAGTTTTTTCAGTAAATGGGATAGGTTTGTAGTAGTGCAACTTAACCATAACGTCCCTTTAACAATGTTTTTTGGTTAGTGAATTTCATAGGGTTTTAGTAGGCCACTGTAACCAGAATGTTGCTTTAGCATAGTGTTTTCTGTAAAGATGATAGCTGTTTGTTACTGCAACTGAACCATAACGTTCAGTTAACAATGGTTTGTCACTGATTCCTTGGCTGCCCTCATGATGAACTTGGGGAAAGGCTGAATTATCCAGTGTATGTATCCATTTGTGCTACTCTTCCTTTTTCTAATGGTGTTGGTGTACCTTAGCAATTACAGATGTACATGGTAAGTGTTGGTGAGTGTTTGAGTGGTTTCTATTTTCGTGTTAACATTGCATGGTGAATCTGTGCCGCACAGTACTGGCCGAGATGTCTGCAGGTGAGCAATATGGACGTTTTCTAGGGAGACCTCACTTGGCCGGCGTATGTGCAATCACACTGCAAGCATCCATAGGACTCCATTAGTGGCTGCATGGCCGCATCTTCGAATGCACTTTTAAATAGTTGTGGGAGCACACGTGTTTCTGTTTTACAGCTATACCCAAGCGTAGGGTATCCTCTGTGTGCTGGTAATACCACCCCTGTTGCCAGCCCTAAGGATTCATACGTACGTTACCGCATTTCAAGCACTCCTGCCGACTACGTGGGTGGCTCTGCAAACCTACCAATGTATGGTTGCAGCATGCCTGGCTGTGTGAGGCCCACTGGTAAACAAGGAACAGCAACCTCCAGTGTAACGTGGGCATGTTAAATGTCACATTAATTTCATTGATGTGCTGCTTGCCTTTCATGACCCGTGAAACAGACGCACCGTCTTTTCACTGAGCACTGTGACGGAAAGTGTCAAGGGGCCGCCTGCAGGTCGTACAGTTGAATAAAACATGTAACTGCAGGTGTGACAGTTTGTAGTGTGTCTGCAAAATGGCAAATCTGGTGCAGCTTTGTCACGCACATACTAGTACATGTAAAGGCAAGTCAGCAAACAGCAGAATGTTCAGAGAGCAAACAATGTTAGTGGTGGTTAGAAAAGTACTGTAACCACATGGGTCACGCTGAATAATTGTCTTCCTGCTCCACGTAATGAAGCTGTGTTTTACGTTGTTGTAAACATTCTTGTATTCCAGAATGTTTGCATCTCCATGAATGCTCCTGCTGTGGCTTATGGCATAGCATGAAGTGTTTGTACTGCATGTGACGACAACTGAAATGGAAGCACAAGGGACCAGTATCAGTCTACCAGCCTTCCAATAATGCAGTAGGGTAATTTCATGTTCAGCATTTTCCACATCTGCTGCGGCCAACAACAGGGGCACTACTGTAGGGCAGCGGAGCTCTAAAACATCCTTGCAGAACCTTTGCCGCGCAACAGACCCTTACCCGGCAAAGGGCATTGTATTGTGTATGCACTGCAACTAGCTACTCTACAGAGGGAAGGTATTTGGAAGTGTGTGGTAAGGGTCCGTCCGGGAGCATGACAATGACTGGCACCTGGAAATAAAAATAAATCCTTTCAGAGTTCAACAATGGAATTGCCAATGAACGGATGCAGGGCGGGGCGCACCGTATACACTCCACACAATGTGCGCAAAATCAAGGGAGGCGTGTCACTGTGATAAACATTGTCTTGAAATCTGCTGGTAAGGGCTTCACTGTAGAAAGAAGTTTCTTTACGTGTTGCAGAGCGTTTTGAAGAGTTTAAGTGTGCAACACTTAGAAGGGCAGCAAGGCAATTTGGATGCAGTGTGCAGAAATCAGGATGGCAGGAATAGTAAGATGAACGTTATTGGTGGGGAAAACTGTTTGTGCTGTGAAACGTCATATTCCCATGTGTGAAGTATGCCATTGGCACATGTCGTAGTAGGGCACAAATAGACTTCTTCGCAATGTACCGCACTTTCTCCATTTGCGGACCAAATTTCAAATAACACAGCCACGTCGGTTTCTGCGTAATGTGATAGAAAGTTATGCAGGAGATCGGAAACAGACACATGACCTGGGCAAGTGCCTCCTTCATCGCAAACGGCACCGAAACTCGTGTAACCGCCGGTGCCGTCCGTGGATCCAACATGGTGACAGTTAAAAAATATATGACGCACCTCACGTTTACAACATCCAATCAGCAGGCATGTATGATATCTGCAAACATAACGCTGCCCCCTTAGTGGCCCAGATGTATCTGTGATCCCAGAATTGGGAAGTGATTCTGCAGACCGGACCCAGATATAACTAACTATTTGTTTACATACTTTTTGGCAATGTTTTAAAAAACTACTGAATGGATTTACACAAAATTTACATAAGCACGTTTTTAAAACCAAGCTGCCATTCCTGGTGCAAATTTGATGAAAATTCGTTAAGCGGTTTGGGCAGTAGGCACAGCAAAATATTGTTTCCATTGCGTCTATGAAAATGTCCTCAAATTTTGGGACTCCCTTATAACTTTACCTCCCCACCACCCCTCTCCCCAGACGAAAACTCACCAATCTTTGCAGAATCATTCCAAGGGGACCATACACTTTCTTTGCAAAGTTTAGTGAGGATTCATCTATTGGAGGCAAAGTTAAAAGCCACCCAAAGAGTTCTCTTTCTATGAGTTGAGCAACTTAGCCATAACTACAGGGCCACTGCTGCAGGTCCTGTAATATAAAAGAGAAATGTGTGGATATGTGTGTGTGTCTGTTTGAAATGTTCATCATACTTCCCAACATGCTGAAACCTGAAATTTGGCATGTGGGTAGGTTCCATGGTGTAGATAATGTAAAAAGTATAAAATATACAATTTTCCTAAAATAAATGTAACGGTTTTTGTGATGGTCTGCAATGCTTGGATAAGTGTGTGTGTGTCTGTTTGAAATGTTCTGCATACTTCCCAACATGCAACACACCTGATATTTGGCATGTGGATAGGTTCCAGGGCGCAGAAAATGTAAAACCTATGAAGTATACATTTTTCTTATTTTGCTTTTTTTAAGGGTTCTGCAATGCTTGGATAAGTGTGTGTGTTTGTTCCAAATGTTCTGCATACTTCCTAACATGCTAAAAACCTGAAATCTGACATGTGGGTAGGATGTATGGCGTAAACAATGGAACAAGTATACAAATATACCTTTTTCAGATACATTTATTTTTTAAGTGGTCTGCAATGCTTACCCCTTCCATTTGGCTCTTCGCGTTGTAGTTTTGCTGTAGTTTTACCTTTATTGTTCCTAAAGTTCAGCAGTTCATGAAAACCTCAGCAGTTCATTGTTCCTAAACTTCCCACACTATCAGAATTCTAGCTGACATTAGCGGCACTCACTTTTGATGTCATGCAGTGATAAAATACGGTGCTTTTGTAGTAATGCTGGTGACAGGAAAGGGTGTATGTCTCTTCAACAGCGTCCGCAAATATGTTGTCCATCACATCATGGCAAATCTCTCATGACAATTACAAAAACGTAATTTACCATTTATGTTGATGTTGCTGCTTCCTCAATTGTAGATCAGGACGCCAATAATGTTGCTGCACAGTTTCAACGCTCAAACTAAAAGTTGCTGGAAATGATTTGCAGGATTCATGCTTTTCTCATGGTCAGCTTTAAGTGGCTTGCCCCAGAGTTGGAAACAAAGACAATTTGTTCACACTAGCTCCTACAGGAAAGACTTACAATATGGTCTACAAAGAGGCATTGGTTTAGTTCATTAAATACACTTCAAACTAGGACTGAGGTACAAATTACGTGCAAAGCATGTGTACACCTGCAAATAGACAGTAGAGAAAAAGAGATGTCAAAGAACTCAAAAAGCAGGACACTGGAAGTCCTACAGACCTCACTTCAAGTCAAACCAATGGCAGAAAAAGACTGGTGAGTATGTTTGAAATAGTTTTTATTTAGTGAAATATAACAATGCCAATATTATTCCCAGTTTTTTAGCAAATTGGGCAGGGAATATTAAGTAAGAAGAAATAATAAGTATAATAACATTCATTCAATTATTGAGTGTGATTGGGCCTGATGTGATAGGAAATGTTATTCTAAAAGCAGATCCTGAGTCATGGTTAATCTTACTAGGTATACTCTTCAGAAAATCCTAACTAATTCACTGACCCCAATTCTTGGAAAATTGTTCATATTGTGCCATTTTGTAAAAAAAGGAAATAAAATTAACCCAACGAATTATCATCCTACTGTTGAGAGGCAGATGCATATGCCATCCATAGCTTCTGCACCTCGCCCAGCTCAATACTCCTCGGTGAGAAACGTTACTCACTAACGTAACCGTACCACCCTTATCCCAGGCATGTTCAGCAGGAGATGGACACAATCTAAGCTGGAGATAGCACGAGTAATTAAACTAATGCTGTGACAATACATGTGCATGCATTAGACATGAAGCAAATGCGCACACAACATGAAGGAGGCTTACATTAGGTAATATATGCATTTATACATGAAGAATGTTAACTGTCATGCCCCGCGTTCCTGCACACGGACGACTAGGGTCATCCGTTTCCATGTGGAAGTTGCCTTGGCGACTATCTCCAAGTCGCGGGACACGCTGCACTACATTTCCCAGCATTTCCCCTTTTTGCGATCACGTGACACGCCGGCAACGCGTCTCACGTCCTGGGAAAGATAATCGTACTTAACTCAGCTTGTCCATGCAACGGGTGCTCCTAAAACTAAGCAGTTAGTTAAAGTGCCCGATTCTCGTTATCCTGTTTTCTGAATTTCCTGGACCCGGCTCATGCTTTAAGGACTATTCCGTACGTCTCCTCCCTTACCATTTCTGGCGCCAAAACCAGCGACTGTTTTCCCTTTGGTAATCGAACTCCTGGCTTTGTATACGGATTGCTCTCTCCTGCTCCAGTTTGTTGTGACGCTTTCGGATTTGCTTCCCCATCACTGAACTTCCAATTAAGCTCTGTTTATCCCCTCTGGCTGCTATCTTCACGGACTTCCTAATTCCCCTTCATTATTCTACGCATTCTGGATTGTTTAATGGTACTTTTCATTTTGTCACAAAACACATCACTCCACGCATCAACGTGACTATATGAACGCTCTCCTGATTCTACTGGTCACTACCTGGATTGCTTACCTTCACTTCAGGGACGCTTTGCTGAATTGAATAAGGGATTGCTTTTTGGACACTAGCTGCGCCCTCGTGCCGTTCGGGTTAGGTGAATCTCTGCACTAACTTCTACCAACTGGGACTTTCTTCCTGCATCACCTGGTTGCCGTGGTGTGTTTGGACTTACATAAGGTTGTGGGATTTCTTTCTGGCTAAGCAGGTAAGAGAGGGTAATTGTGGGTGGCTGGTCGCTGCATTTTGGGTAACCTTAGTTACTCTTTTGAATCATTGTTTTGTTTGCTCCCTTAGCTCTGTTGTCGCTGCTCCTGCCTTTTCACTCAAGCCCCTGGCCTGTTAGTTATAGTTAAATTCCTACAGGCTATGCTCTTGGGGGGAAGTCTTGTTTAGCATCACGCGCAAGGTGTCCCGGAAGAATCTGGTTCGCTGCACGTTCAAGTTACCTCAGAGCGGAAGGGCTCCCCGAAAGTGGATGCTGACTGTATCCTTTACACGGCTGTATCCTTTTATAAAGTTTGTCTAAACTGTGACAGATTTAGGAGCCTATTTTATTTTTGCCTGTCGGTCATGGACACCGGAGCTGATCAAATGGCTGCCTTGATGCAAGCCTTTGCGGCTTTGCGTACCGACATGGCATCAGCACATGCGACCCTCCATCAGCGCATGGATGTACTACAGAGTTTCGTGCAGCCACTACCACCTGATGAGGAGTTAGGTGATGCTGTTGCAGCAGCAGCTCCTCCTACACCCCAAGTTCAGCCTCCTGCTTCAGCCCCCATTGTGCTTCCTGGACCTTTCCCCTTGGCCCCTCCGGAACGCTTTTTTGGAGATCCAAAAACATATCGGACCTTCATAAATCAGTTCCGTCTGCATTTTCTGTGTTGGCCACTGGCATTTCCTGATGCTGTTACTAAAGCAGCGTTCCTTCTTTCCCATTTGGGAGGAACAGCAGCGGCTTGGGCTAACCCGTTACTCGAAGCCAACGACCCAGCCTTGTATGATTTTGATACCCTTATTCAATCCATGAATAGAGTATTCGACATGCGTTACAAGGCACAAACTTCCGATCTCGAGTTCCTTGCTATCAGCCAGGGCAAAACGGACCTTTTATCCTACCTTGCCCGCTTTAATCAGTTAGCAGCGGAAACTACCTGGCCCGAACAGAAGAAAGCAGCCGTCTTCTATAAGGGACTTTCGGAAGAGTTAAAAGACGCTCTATCAGTGGTACCGGCTCTACCGTCCAGTTTTCCGGAACTGGTAGACTTGGTTTTACAGGTCGATGCTAGGCTACGACAGAGACGTGGCGAATGGCGTATCCCTGATCTTCGTCTTCCAGCAAAGTCAGAAACCTCCTCTTCTACCTCTCCAGGACAGGTCGAACCGATGCAAATAGGGGCTATCAGAGTTCCATTAACCAAAGTCGAACGGGAACGGCGTATGGTTAATAATCTATGTTTCTATTGTGGCCAGTCAGGCCACTACATCCGTGTATGCCCTAGGCGAACTGTCAAGACGGCGGGAAATGCCAAGACTCGTCCTTAAGCCGAGCCCTAAGGATGAGTCACCAAACGGATGGCTCGGAACAATGTTCTCCCTCCTCACACATCTACCTGGCTATGTATTTTGTGATCCCTGGTGTGGAGCCTTTCACCAATCCAGTCATGATTGATTCGGGGGCTAACGGTAACTTTATGGATATACAGTTGGCTTGGTGCCATGGTTTAATGGTAGTTCCTAAGGTTAGACCTGAGGAGGTGCATGCTGTAGACGGTTCTCGTCTGGTATCCGGATGGGTAACGGAACAGACAACCCTGCTTTGCATGTCCACCACAGAAGGCCACACTGAACATATAGTGTTTGACCTTATTTCGGCCCCTCAGTTTGGGATCATTCTTGGTCTCCCCTGGCTTCGTCTCACAACCCTGTAATCGACTGGATCCAACAGACGGTGCATTTTTCTTCTGTGTTTTGTACCCAACATTGTCTTCAAAACCCAGATATGACGTCTGTTTCTCCTTGTTTGGCTTTGGTGGCTAATGTCCCCTCCATTAATGCCACGCGGAGGGATCCAACGTCCGAACTGCCGACGGTATACAAGGACTTTTCTGATGTCTTTGACAAGGGACTATCAGAGAAACTCCCTCCACACCGTTGTTACGACTGCCCCATCGACTTAGTGCCTGGGGCAGTGGTGCCTCACGGTCGTGTCTACTCCTTAACCATCAAAGAAGAGGAACATCTAAAAGAGTATGTGGATAAAGCATTGCGTCTGGGACATATTCGACCTTCCCGGTCCCCTGCTGCCTCTCCCATATTTTTTGTGCCAAAAAAGGAGGGGGACCTACGCCCTTGCGTAGATTATAGGGCCTTGAACAAGATAACAATAAAAAACCAGTACCCGCTACCCCTCATAACGGAACTACTTGACAAGATGACATCTTCCACCATTTATACCAAATTAGATCTCAGTGGGGCATATAATTTGGTTAGAATGCGAAGCGGTGATGAATGGAAAACCACTTTTAAGACGAAGTTTGGGCTCTACGAATACTGTGTCATGCCCTTTGGGCTCTGTAACGCCCCAGCCACTTTTCAGCACTTCGTTAATGACATCTTTGGAGACATGCTGGATTGTTATGTAGTGATCTACTTAGACGACATACTGATATTTTCGGATTCACTCACTCAACACATCCAGCATGTCCGCTCCGTGCTGCGGCGTTTACGTACTCACTCACTCTATGCTAAGCTAGAGAAATGTGTGTTCCACGCCGCCTCAGTCGAGTTCTTAGGGTTCCAAATATCGGCAAAAGGGGTGCTCATGTGCACTTCCAAAGTCAAAGCTGTGATGGACTGGCCGGTTCCAGACTCTGTAAAAGCGCTCCAGTCTTTTCTGGGTTTTTCAAATTTTTACAGACGCTTTATTGCCTCCTTCTCTGAAATAGTGGCACCTCTTACCCGTCTCACTAGTCGCAAAGTCCCCTTTGTTTGGAACAACGAAGCCCAGTCGGCCTTTGAGGCATTGAAAAAGGCCTTCACCACAGCTCCTGTTCTACAACACCCAAAGTCCTCTCTCCCTTTTATAGTGGAGGCTGATGCCTCCGCAATAGCGGTGGGGGCCATCCTGTCTCAGACCTGCCCTGCTACAGAGCGGTTGCATCCGGTGGCCTATTTCTCCCGAAAACTGTCCCCGGCTGAACGCAACTATACCGTCATGGAGAGAGAGTTTCTGGCAATTCGAGCGGCTTTCAAGGAGTGGAGGCAACATCTCCTGGGTGCTCGACACACCATAACGGTGTACTCTGACCATCGGAACCTCCAAGCTCTTTCACATGCAAAATGTACCAATGCCTGCCAAATACGTTGGCATTTGTTCTTCACACTATTCGATTTCACGGTTACATATCGCCCTGGCCTTCTACATGGGAAGGCGGATGCCCTATCCCGTGTCGGTACCGATTTTAACACCCAGGACTCGGTGTCGCCTATATTGCCCTCGGGTTCTGTGGTATGTGTCTGTTCGGTCTCCGCCTCACTCCTTGACCGAGTACGACAGTGGTCCAAAGATCATGCTTCTTTTCTCAATACTTTGGATGCCCAAATCATTACGGGTCTTCCTTATGTTCATGGGCTTTTGTATTTACCTGATGACCAAACCAGACGGAAGGCCTTGGAATGGGCACATGATACCCCGTTGGCTGCGCACCCGGGTCAGCTTAAAACCTGTGACCTGTTACACCGATGGTGCTGGTGGCCGGGCATGAAGAAAGATTCTGATTCATACGTATCTAAGTGTGCGGTGTGTATTCAATGCAAGAGACAACCTGGGAAACCTTTCGGTCTATTGCTGAAGATGCCTCTCCCACCACATCCGTGGCATACGGTTACTCTTGATTTCGTGGTGGAACTCCCCTTGGTCAGGGGGATGTCAACTGTACTTGTGGTAGTGGATGTTTTCACAAAGATGGCACGGTTTATACCATGTTCTGGTCTACCTACTGCTCCATTGTTGGCTAAACTATTCTTTGATCATGTGGTGCGTTTCTTCGGTCTTCCTACAATCATGATTTCCGATCGGGGCACCCAGTTTACCTCACGGTTCTGGAGAGCCCTTACCCATTCCTTGGGCATAGATGCACGGCTTTCATCATCCTACCACCCTCAAACGGACGGACAAACCGAACGCACCAATGGCACCAGGGAGCAGTACCTTCGTTGTCTGTGCTTGCAACATCAGACCGACTGGTTGTCCGTTCTGGGAACCGCAGAATTTGCCTATAATAACTCTCGGCACTCTTCAACAGGTTGTTCGCCGTTTTACGCTTTGTATGGTCTACACCCAAGGATTCTTCCACATGTCCTACCTTCATTGGACCAGATCCCTGCTGCAAAATCTACAAGAGACACATTGGTTGCTATACGCGATTCGATTATGTCTCATCTACTGGCTGCGCAGTCCCGGACAAAAACACAAGCGGATAGGCATCGTTCACCTGCCCCCTCCTATGCACCGGGTGATCGTGCCTGGCTCTCGACCAAGCATCTCAACATTCGGGGTAAACGAAAGCTTTTGCCTCGCTATGTAGGTCCTTATAAGGTACTGCATTGTCTCAATCCTGTTGCAATCCGTTTGGACATTCCATCTCATTGGCGGATTCACCCTGTTTTCCATGTTTCCCTCCTCCGCCCCTTTGTACCTGGTACCCGGCTTTCTGTTGCTCCCGCTCCCATCGATGTGCAGGGGGAAGACGAATATGAAGTGCATGCTATACTGGACACTCGTCTGCGTCACGGAGTGCGATCTTACCTGATTTATTGGAAAGGTTACGGCCCCGAAGATAGAACTTGGGAACCGGCCTCAAATGTGCATGCACCCCGGCTTTTGCGTGCCTTTTTTTTGGAAAGATTGCGTGCCCGCAGAGGTAGTCGCTCTTTGCGGAGGGGTACTGTCATGCCCCGCGTTCCTGCACACGAACAACTAGGGTCATCCGTTTCCATGTGGAAGTTGCCTTGGCGACTATTTCCAAGTCGCGGGACACGCCGCACTACATTTCCCAGCATTTCCCCTTTTTGCGATCACGTGACACGCCGGCAACGCGTCTCACGTCCTGGGAAAGATACTCGTACTTAACTCAGCTTGTCCATGCAACGGGTGCTCCTAAAACTAAGCAGTTAGTTAAAGTGCCCGATTCTCGTTATCCTGTTTTCTGAATTTCCTGGACCCGGCTCATGCTTTAAGGACTATTCCGTACGTCTCCTCCCTTACCATTTCTGGCGCCAAAACCCGCGACTGTTTTCCCTTTGGTAATCGAACTCCTGGCTTTGTATACAGATTGCTCTCTCCTGCTCCCGTTTGTTGTGACGCTTTCGGATTTGCTTCCCCATCACTGAACTTCCAATTAAGCTCTGTTTATCCCCTCTGGCTGCTATCTTCACGGACTTCCTAATTCCCCTTCATTATTCTACGCATTCTGGATTGTTTAATGGTACTTTTCATTTTGTCACAAAACACATCACTCCACACATCAACCTGACTATATGAACGCTCTCCTGATTCTACTGGTCACTACCTGGATTGCTTACCTTCACTTCAGGGACGCTTTGCTGAATTGAATAAGGGATTGCTTTTTGGACACTAGCTGCGCCCTCGTGCCATTCGGGTTAGGTGAATCTCTGCACTAACTTCTACCAACTGGGACTTTCTTCCTGCATCACCTGGTTGCCGTGGTGTGTTTGGACTTACATAAGGTTGTGGGATTTCTTTCTGGCTAAGCAGGTAAGAGAGGGTAATTGTGGGTGGCTGGTCGCTGCATTTTGGGTAACCTTAGTTACTCTTTTGAATCATTGTTTTGTTTGCTCCCTTAGCTCTGTTGTCGCTGCTCCTGCCTTTTCGCTCAAGCCCCTGGCCTGTTAGTTATAGTTAAATTCCTACAGGCTATGCTCTTGGGGGGGGGGAGTCTTGTTTAGCATCACGCGCAAGGTGTCCCGGAAGAATCTGGTTCGCTGCACGTTCAAGTTATCCCAGAGCGGAAGGGCTCCCCGAAAGTGGATGCTGACTGTATCCTTTACAGGGCTGTATCCTTTTATAAAGTTTGTCTAAACTGTGACATTAACATAGCATCCATAAAACATGAAGAATACTTGCATAAGCAATGTATAAACTAAGTTCAACATGAAGGACTCACACATATAGCTCACTAATAATGAAATTAAACAGTAATGGGCAGCCATCTTTTCCAAAATGGAGGCCACAACAAGTTTCTAATTAAATGAACTGCCTGAAGGCACAGGATAAGAACGGCAGTGAGAAAGCATGAGATAACGAGTCCCAAGATGAAAAGCACATATATTCTCTAACTAATTCAGAATAAAACCAGTCTTTGTAAACCAGGTGCAGGACAACTAAAAGCCAAAAGACTCCATGAAGAATAACTCAAGAGTGTCCACAGTGGTAAAAGAAACCATTACACTCACATTAATATTAGCTAAATTCCCAAAGGATGAAGGGTGAAATAATTCCAAACATTGCCTCATAACATGTGACCTATAATTGGAGAACACTGTCTATTCATTAGCAACACTCACTGATAGGACACCTGTCTTACTCCTTACACGTATCCCCAGATAAGAGACACCACACAAGGCAAAATCCAAAGAGATTACCCTGGTTCTTGGTCTAGAAAAGAGGGATGGTACCTTCCTTAATTGAAAGGAAAGCAGTCCGTGGACCTCTCTCCCCCTGCTCCTGTTTGGCTTTTGTCTTCATGACCTGTCTTATCCAAGCTTGGTCAGTATGATGCCAATGCAAACCCCCAGCGTTATGCCACCCACGAAGTAAGGTGCCAGCCAATTACATATTGAAGAGATGATGTATTTTTACCCTTATCAGTTTAGATGTGGTCCCAGGAGGAGCCATCAGACAAGCGTTACCCAATTAGAAATGTAACTCCAATAGAATGCATATGTAATCACCACTATTATCCAATTTGCGTACCTCGCAGGTTTTGGTAACTAAGATTACAGTATGATGTCAGCTATGACAAATATTGTATATGTAAACCATTGTTTTTGATAAGCATGTTGAGAGAGCCAATACTTTAATGCATGTATGCTGTCATTGCTTTATTTGGATGATAATAAAGCTGGGTTTTGCCTTATACTTTGTCTATTTCCGTTCTTGAGTCTGGTTTGAAATGGCTCCAGAACCTCTGCGTAATTTTGAACTTTCCAGGCCGATTTAAAGGGATAGTCCAGTAAAAAAATTTAGTTAAAAAATAGATAGGCAACATTAAAAAAAAAAAATACTAGCACTTTATTTTTTTTCAAACTTCCTATGTAAAATTTTGAGCTATTCAAGCTCAAAATTCGCAAAAGCGATTCTAGAACTGTCAGCTCCAGGGATGGCAGCTTAACTGCTGTGCTTCTGTGCCTGAACTTTGTTTTCCTTGATAATATTCTTGATATTTGGAAAAATATGTCAACTCCTAATACCCCAGAGGCCAAGAGACAGAAAGGAGGTGGAGAAGGTGATAATGGAGAGAGCAGAGAAGACAAACTCTTTGATATGCTGAGTAAAATGACGCTAGACATTGGAGAGATAAAGACAGCTCTTTTAAAGTCAGAGGAGAAATTCACTACAGTTGTTAAGAGAGTGGATTCTGTGGAGGAACATCTGAATGTAGTGGATGAGAAGTCTTTAAAACTATTGGACCAGATCAGAGAACTGAAGGCAGTAAATGAAAAGATTTCCTTAAAACTATCGGAACAGGAAAACTTCTCACGAAGAAATAACCTTTGCCTTGCAGGCTTTCCATAAAATGCAGAAAAAGGTAATGCCATTGACTTTCTTAATAAGAACTTGCCAAAACTACTGAATTTGGATACAGCTGTATCATTGGAGATAGAAAGAGCTCATCGGTCTCTTGGACCTAAACCGCCCTGGGTGAGAGGCCAAGGCATATTATAGTTCAATTCCTGAGATTCCCTGTGAAGGAGATGGTGTTAAGAAAGGCTCGGGAAATGAAGGATCTTGCCTGGGGCGGCAATAAGATCATGGTGTTTGTGGACCTTAGTAAAGATGTGATGGACAAGAGGAAAGCCTTTATGGGGCGAAGATAAAAGCTCAAGAGAAAAAGTTAAAGTATTACATGATTTATCCTGCAATCTTAAGGTTAGTGGTGGATGGTCGTTTGCATTCATTCACAGACAGCAAGTTGGCTGAGGCTTTTTTGATGGACTTGGACACAGACCCTATGGAAGGTACATCATCAGCATTTGAATCTAGGCTGCGGAAGAAAAAGGGAAGAGCTGTTCTACATTAGGATATGATAGTATATGATCCTTCATTATAACACTTCCTTTGTTTTTTTTAACACTTTTGCTCTAATTTTTTGTAATTGAGTTTTTGGAAAGTACTTGGAAAAATGGCCGCTGCCACATCAGCTTCGTTATTTACAATGAAATTGGAATGTTCGGTTCCTTGAAAATACACAGGATTGTGGTGAGCTTTCGGTGTTATGATGGAGAGAAAAGCACCTGCACAACACATTACGTTACGTGGACGTAACAGAGAAGACGTGCCCATGGAACTCACTTCCTCCCTGTGCCACGCCCCTTTCGCTGTGTTATACTCGGAGTTGCCTTGAGTGGAAAAGCGACGGGCTCCTTCTGTGTGCCTGCGCCGTGGATGGCAGTGCGCGGGCCCGGGACCCAGCTTGAGGCCTGCAGGAACAGAGATCTACGTGTTACAACGAGACTGTTTCTCGTATGGGAGGCACGTACTTTTTGATGTTCGTCAGGCTTTGTTTCCTACCCTGATGCAAGGTAAACTTGCCTCAGTAGTGTTGTGCTCACCCCTTGGTCCCTGGATCTGACTGTTCCACTCAGCTCCACTTGAGTGTGATACGTTTGGGTATCGACCAGGGTATGCACGCCGCATGGAGTCTGAAGTGAATCCACGTTTGGAGGATGTTGCACCGACATGTTCTAGGCAACGTTGTACTTTGGGAGCAACTGCTCTTTGGTCATTCTGCGGCAGGGGCTGGGTTTAATTGGCCATCGGTCTGCTGTCCCCGAAGAAGGCTTGGTATATAACGGTAAAGCCTGTCATTGTAGCCCCATTACTGTGTGTCCCTATTTCAGATGGGGAGAGTTAGTCAGCACATGAGACATGGGTGCAAGAATTGCTGTGGGGCTGCATTAAGATTGAGACTCCCTCTGACTACCATGGTGCGCATGAAGGTCTTTTTTTTTTTTTTGTCTCCGCATTGGCCCAGCCACCTGCCGGGGAAATAACTGGAAGAACAGTGGCTATTGATGTTCCCCAGACCCTTCTTCATTTTGCTAATGAGTTGCACACTCCTGAAAAGGGTTTTTTCAGTGCTACATCATTTTACATGACTGTTACTATGGGTGATTGGATGGGGAGGATTTGGAGACTAATTGCAGTAGTTCATACGTGTGTTGGGATATTTGTTGCTTGGCAATTCATATTTCCGCGTGTGACTCAGGGTGAAGGACCTCTGGCTGCTCTTTATTAATAGCAAGTGGGGGGCGGTTAAGTGTGGTGTTGGGAGTTATTTTTTGGTATTCTATGTGCCTGTAGCAGTATACTCCCGGCACTATATATGGTGCACCCTTTTGTGTGGAGGTCATGCTTCTACGCTCCATAGGCTCCAGTGTTAAGTATCTTTGTGTGACGCCCTATTGGCTTTGACCAGAGGAGGTTGAGTGGATCTTTTTATTGTAATGTACTGGGAATGGTGGCGGGGTGTGGACTGTGCCACTTTGTTGCAATGTTGATGTTTGCCTCAGACCTGTTCAAGGGGCAAGTGGGTAGATTGTCCATTAGAATATTAATGAACAAATCTGTTCTCAGCTTATCCTGATGGCCACAGTTAATCTTGTTGTGGGATGCCTTTATTAGATTTTAGCTGTTCCGGTCCACTATTTGCCAGTGTAGGAATGGTATGATTGTTTCAGGTACGTGAGGAGGGGTATAATTGGGAGGACTCACCTTGGTGATGGTTGGTAGGCTGGGGAGTGTGGAGCTAGTTGTTTCCCAGTTATTCTGGCTAGGGTAATTATTCTTTGTACATGGGATTATTAGTGGGTATTGTCCGGTGCCATTTACTTGCGGGGGGGTGATGATCTTCGTCTGTTTATTTGGCGGGAAGGGGGGGGTCTTATGACAACAGAGGTGGAGTATGTGGTTTGGAGGGGGGTATATATTGAATATGGGGTTTGGGGACCTCTGTATATATGTTTGGTTCATAAGGGACGAGTATCTTGGGGTGGTGTGGAAATGGGTTTTTTTTCTCTATCATTGTGATTTTTCTAATCTTTCGATTAGTAAGTGCTGTAAAAGTGGAGGTCGTGTTTGATATACACATTGGAATCTCACTGGGATACACTGGGTATTGGTGTGCAAGATTGGTAGGGATATGGGAGTTAGAATAGGCTTATTTATCATAGGGATGGTATTGGTGGTTAAACGTATGTTGTTCGGGCGGGTTTTTTTTCGTTTCTGGTGGGTATAGTTCAGAATGTTGTATTTGATGTATATAATTACGCTAATTTTGAGTCTGGTGTTTCTCAGACTAAAAATATGATACAATGCATTTATTTTATGTTTGTCTGTTTATGTATATGTCTTTTGTTGTTGTGTCTGCCCTTTCCTAGCTTGTTACTTTTCTTTTATTGGACCCTGCCTTTTGAGCCTGGAGGATACTGCAAAGGTATAAGTGCACGATATAGAGAGTTATGGTTGCTCTAGCTTTTGTATCTTGGAATGTTAAAGGGATTGGTAATGCTGTGAAGAGACGCAAGGTTTTGGCAAGCTTATGGAGAAGTAGAGCTGATGTGATTTTTCTTCAGGAAACTCATTTGGATGAACAGACTGAAAAATATTTGACCAATTCACGGTACACTAGGGTGTTCTCGAATGGTTACGATGCTAGGTGTATAGGGGTGAGTATTTTATTTAGAAAGGGCCTTCCGGTTACGATTGAAAAGTCGGTTATGGATGAGGTAGGTAGAATCATATTACTTGATATACTCCATGACGGAAAAAAAAATGACGATTGGAACTGTGTATGCACCTTGCTCATCAGCGGTGTCTTTTCTCAGTCAGTTAGGTCTTTTACTAGATGGTATGGATGGTGAATCATTGGTGTTGGGGGGTGACTTTAATATGGTGTTGAATAGTAGGAAGGACCGGAAATTGGACTGTAAATATTATAATGAGAAGATAAGTGATGAATTTAAGGCGTTTGTGTTTAAATACAAACTTGTGGATATCTGGAGGGAACTTCATTGTGATGAGGAGGAATTCTCCTTTTATTCACCTGTTCACAACTCATACTCTAGGATTGATTATTTCTTTGTTAGCGTTACGTTGAGTAGTCAGACGGAGTCCACAAATATATTGGAAAGGGGAATCTCTGATCACACCTTATTGGATTTGCAGTTGCTTTTGGATAATGTAGTTGTCAAACCAAAAAGGTGGAGAATGCAGGCTAATACACTAAAAGATAGTGTGGTTACAGAGGGCTTAGAAGCATGTATTGCCAGCTACTTTGAGGAAAATTTAGATTCAGCCGGCATTAAATCTGTTTGGGATTGTTTTAAGGCAGTATTGAGGGGTGAACTAATAGGTAGGACTGGGTTAGGCGATCCTCTGCACACCGATCCACTGCACACCAGAACACTGCTCACATTTGCCCAACATCTCCCTCCAGGGTTCGAGGCTCATGTGATTCGGTTAACCCAAAGGACCGAAAGCTCCGTACCAGGTATGGTGTACGGGCTCGATTGCAACCCTTCCTGCACTGGCAGTTGCCATGGAGAACATACAGCAGAAGGGGCGGTGTTACATCTCCACGCCGATCACGTGATCCAGAGTGGCGTTCCTCACGTGACCTTGGTGGACGTCACATGACCCAGAAACGTCACATGACCCAGAAACGCACAGTATATAAGGCTTGAGACACGGAACACTCATTGCTTCTCAGCTGTCTTCAGACCCTGTTTGGCGTTACGTTTTGCTCTTCTGTTTACCTTGACCTCGGAACTCTATCTTGGACTCCTTTGTACCTTTGCTTGGAACTGTTAACCTGTTGCTGGATTTTTGGACACGACCCTGACTTGCCTTTGGATCATCCCTTGGTACCTTGTTGAACTCCTATGCCATTTCCCTCTTGGGATTCAAGTCACGCCTTCAGTACTACAGGTGGCTTATCCTGCATCCACGCTATTCTGCGGTTCTACTGTTCTAGGGACCGCCTCATCTGAGTCTCGAACCTCCCTCCTAGGTTTCCTGGGTTTTCCTAACACCAGATAGGTAAGACTATTCAGATCCTTTGGTTAACGTGATATATTGCAATTGCCTGGTACTTAACCTCGTTCTTTTTGACAGCAGCATCGGTGTTCCAGAGGTTCCGTGGATCCGGGAAGTAACATCTCCCACCTGTGGCCCCAAAGGTCGCACAACGGGTTTCTTTTAGTTCCCCTGTGCGTCACTTGAGGACGGAGGTTTCAACGGTCTACACGACACTCAAGTCAGAACAGACTGAGAAGCCGTATAGTCGTGTTAGACAATGCAGGGATCCATGGAAGAACCCATAGCTGCTTTAGTCCAGGCGATTACAGTATTAAGGGCAGATATGGCCACCCCGAATACGGTGATTCACCAAAGATTAGATTCCATACAGAGTGTTCAGCATTCTCTTCCTGCAGACCCTGAATTCGGAGATGCTAGCACTTCAACCACACCTCCTCCCTTGGCAAATACCCCAGCTCCAACTCCGGTGGTCCTCCCAACCCCTTCCCCCATGGCCGCTCCTGAACGTTATCAAGGTGACCCCAAGAAATTCAGGACTTTCATCAACCAGTGCAAACTACATTTCTTGTGCAGACCTCTGGCCTTTCCTAATTCCACTGCTAAAGCCGCCTTTGCCCTTTCACATTTGGCCGGGACTGCTGCTGCTTGGGCTAATCCTTTATTGGAGAAGAATAGTCCGGTTCTTTATGATTTTGATCTGTTAATCCTAGAAATGTCTCGAGTCTTTGATACCAGACACAAGGCACAGTCTAGGGATTTGGAGTTGTTAGAACTAACTCAGGGCAGAGGGACTTTGATAGATTACATCACCCGGTTTAATCAATTGGTTGCCGAGACATCATGGCCAGAAAGCAAGCGGGCAGTTATCTTTTATAGGGGGTTGAATAACGTAATGAAAGATGCTCTAGCAGTGATACCTTCCATGCCCACTCAGTATCAGGAACTAGTGGATCTCGCTCTGCAGGTAGATGCACAGCGTTCAGAGCGCAGAGCTGAGTTGGGGTTTTCTTCCCACCCAACAGTTGTCAGTACCCCTGCTTCCAGTACTGAAGAACCTATGCAAGTAGGAGGGTTACGTAGCCCTATTACAACATCTGAGAGAGAACGTAGAAGGGTGGATAATGCATGCTTTTATTGTGGCACCACGGGACATTATGTGAAGGAATGTACTCGACGTCACAAGAAGAGTCAGGTTTTTCGGACAGCTCGACCTTAGATCCGGAGATCAGGTCGAGTGTTCAGTCTTCATCTCCGGGTACTTCTCTTGCCTTTGCTCGTGTCCAGCCCATCTCGGTACTGGCCACTCTTTGTCCCTCCACAGGTATTTCTCATGCAGTCACAATCATCATTGATTCAGGTGCCACTGGGAACTATATAGACATTGCGTTAGCCCATTCCCTCAATCTACCTTTAGTGGTAAAAACCCGACCTGAACCTGTTCAGGCCGTAGATGGCACTGCACTAGTCTCTGGTCCTGTTAGACACCAAACTGCACCTCTATTGTTGACCATACACGACATTCACACAGAGACGTTAAGTTTTGACTTGATTACCACACCTCAATTCGGTATCATATTGGGAATACCGTGGTTACGTGAACACAATCCTTTGATTAATTGGCAATCAGGCACAGTGCTCTTCGAGTCTGAGATTTGTCAGAACTATTGTCTCCCAACCCATCAAGTAACCGATACTCCTTCTCGGGCCTTGGGAGCTCTAGCTCAACTCACGATGCATGATGAAGGATCAGAGGTTGTGAATACCCATACCGTTGGGGGGGTGTGTCAGGGATTCCATCTGAGTATAAAGCATTCAAATCAGTTTTCGATCGCAGTTCTTCCGAGGTACTACCTCCACATAGATCATATGATTGCCCGATTGAATTAATCCCTGATTCCACCATTCCTTCGGGCAGAATTTATTCCTTGTCTCCCTCGGAAGAGCAAGCATTGAAACAGTATGTACAGAACGCCCTACGATTAGGACACATCTGCCCCTCTACTTCACCAGCTGCAAGCCCTATATTTTTTGTACCCAAGAAAGAGGGGGATTTACGTCCTTGTGTGGATTATCGGCGTCTTAATGCTATCACGAAAAAGGACAGATATCCAATTCCGTTAATCACACCCCTGCTGGATCACTTATCTCATGCTTCTATTTTCACCAAGCTGGATCTTCGCGGCGCATACAATCTAGAGCGCGTTCACGAAGGCGATGAGTGGAAAACTGCTTTTTGTACCTGTTACGGCCTGTATGAATATCTGGTCATGCCCTTCGGCCTATGTAACGCCCCGGCAACATTCCAGCGTTTTATGAATGACATATTCAGGGACATTCTGGATGTATACATGGTTGTTTATTTGGACGACATATTGATCCTTTCACGAAATTTTGATGACCATGTAAAGCATGTCCGAGAAGTATTATCCCATCTGAGGAAACATTCACTATTTGCCAAACCCGAGAAATGTCAGTTCCATAAAACGTCTGTTGAATTTCTGGGAATCCACATTACCCCTGGGGCATTATCCATGAACGAATCCAAGGTTAAGGCAGTCCTAGATTGGCCAGTTCCTCAAACACTCAAGTCCTTGCAGGCCTTTTTGGGCTTCGCCAACTTTTATAGGCGTTTTATTTCCTCCTTTTTGTTGCCCCACTCACGGCTCTGACCAGCCCTCAGGTACCCTATTGATGGCAGAGGGAACATCAGGAATCTTTTGACGCTTTGAAAACTGCTTTCACTACCGCACCGGTGCTCCAGCACCCCAATCCCGATCTTCCGTTCATAGTTGAGGCGGATGCCTCTTCTTTTGCTCTTGGTGCGGTATTGTCTCAGACATGTCCTACAACAGGCAAATTGCATCCGGTGGCATACCATTCCCGTAAGTTCTCCAATACGGAGACCCATTATACCATAACGGAGAAGGAACTTCTGGCTGTCATGGATGCCTTTCGTGTCTGGCGTCATCATCTTCTGGGGGCTAAGCATCCGATCACTGTATACTCAGATCACCGAAATCTACAGGATCTGGCCTCATTGAAGTGCATCAATAGCAGACAGGTCCGGTGGCATCTTTTCTTTTCATCTTTTGATTTCCATATTATGCATCGTCCTGGAACCTCACATGGAAAAGCGGACGCCTTGTCACGTTCCCCGGGTCGGGTCGAGTTGCCAACCTTCCCTGACACTGTTCTCGGAAAGAGTCATGTGATTTGTCTCTGCACTTCCTCTTTGTCATTGTTAGATTCTGTACGATCTTGGACTAGCAATCATTCCGACCAATTGCGGGATTGGGACCCCGTTTATTCTGATGGTCTGCCTTTCGTGCATGAACGTCTGTTTCTTCCCACACCTGACACTCGTAACTTGGCCCTTGAGTGGTCTCATGATGCTCCCTTCAATGCCCATCCCGGTCAAGAGCGCACTTTGGATCTCCTAAAGCGCTGGTGTTGGTGGCCCTCTATGAAGTGCGATGTGGAATGCTATGTCAATTCATGCGCTGTTTGTGCTCAGGCTAAACATCTAAGAGAACGACCGGTTGGGCTGCTGCTTCCGCTTCCGGTGCCTCCAAGACCTTGGCATACACTGACAATGGATTTCGTAACAGATCTCCCCAAGGTACAAGGTTTTGACACCATCTGGGTGGTGGTGGACACGTTCGCAAAAATGGCTCGTTTTGTTCCTTGTAAGGGTATTCCTTCGGCCCCGGTCTTGGCAGACTTGTTTTTTGAGCATGTGTTCGTGTTATTTGGACTCCCTTCGGTCATTGTTATTGTTATTATTATTGTATCCGATTGAGGGTCACAGTTCACCTCTCGTTTTTGGAGGTCATTGACTAAATTACTGGGCATCGATACCAGGTATTCTTCGGCCTATCATCCTGAGACCGATGGGCAGACCGAAAGGACAAATCAATCTATGGAGCAGTATCTTCGTTGTCTTATATTGCAACAACAGACCTCCTGGTTGACCGTTTTACGGCTTGCTGAGTTCGCATACAATAACGCGGCTCATTCTGCTACAGGTTTTTCTCCATTCTACGCCCTCTACGGTCAACACCCCAAGGTCTTGCCTGTCCCTAATGCTTCTGTTTCTTCGAATCCTGCGGCCACGGCTTGTCTTAGGGATCTGTCTGCTGTTCATGCTAGTACTGTGGTCCATCTCACTGAAGCAAACGCTTCTATGAAGGCCCGTGTTGATGGCAAGCGTCTGGCTGCTCCTCCCCTGGTTGTGGGTTCTAGGGTGTGGTTGTCTTCACGTCACCTTCGCCTTGCCGGAAACTGCTGCCTCGTTTCGTTGGCCCGTATGTGATCTTTCAGGTTGTGAATCCGGTGGCTTTTCGTCTAGTTCTCCCAAGTTCTTGGCGTATCCATCCTGTATTTCATGTCTCTCTCCTCAAGCCTTGTCCTGATTCTTCCCGCCTCCGAGCCCCTGTTGCTCCGGTGTCCCTGGCCTCTCCTGATGTTTTTAAAGTTTCGGCCATTTTGGGTTCCCGTTGGTTTAGGGGTAGGCTCCAGTATTTAGTGGATTGGAAGGGTTACGGACCGGAGGAACGTTCTTGGGTTTCCGCCCTGGATCTTGACGCCCCTCGGTTGGAAGCTCGCTTCCCCTCCCGGGGTCGTAGGCCGTTGGGGGTGGGGCTATGTTAGGCGATCCTCTGCACACCGATCCGCTGCACACCAGAACACTGCTCACATTTCCCCAACACCTCCCTCCAGGGTTCAAGGCTCATGTGATTCGGTTAACCCAAAGGACCGAAAGCTCCGTACGGGCTCAATTGCAACCCTTCCTGCACTGGCAGTTGCCATGGAGAACATACAGCAGAAGGGGCAGCGTTACATCTCCACGCCGATCACTTGATCCAGCGTGGCGTTCCTCACGTGACCTTGGTGGACGTCACATGACCCAGAAACGTCACATGACCCAGAAACGCACAGTATATAAGGCTTGAGACACGGAACACTCATTGCTTCTCAGCTGTCTTCAGACCCTGTTTGGCGTTACGTTTTGCTCTTCTGTTTACCTTGACCTCGGAACTCTATCTTCGACTCCTTCGGATACTCCTTTGTACCTTTGCTTGGAACTGTTAACCTGTTGCTGGATTTTTGGACACAACCCTGACTTGCCTTTGGATCATCCCTTGGTACCATGTTGAACTCCTATGCCATTTCCCTCTTGGGATTCAAGTCACGCCTTCAGTACTACAGGTGGCTTATCCTGCATCCACGCTATTCTGCGGTTCTACTGTTCTAGGGACTGCCTCATCTGAGTCTCGAACCTCCCTCCTAGGTTTCCTGGGTTTTCCTAACACCAGATAGGTAAGACTATTCAGATCCTTTGGTTAACGTGATATATTGTAATTGCCTGATACTTAACCTCGTTCTTTTTGACAGCAGCATCGGTGTTCCAGAGGTTCCGTGGATCCGGGAAGTAACATCTCCCACCTGTGGCCCCAAATGTCGCACAGCGGGTTTCTTTTAGGTCCCCTGTGGGTCACTTGAGGACGGAGGTTTCAACGGTCTACACGACACTCAAGTCAGAACAGACTGCCCATGCAAAGAATAATAATCAGGAAATGATTAGAAATCTCGAAAAAGAGATCAGAGAATTGCAGAGGGTTTGTGCGCATGATGCCTAGGTCAAAACAAACTGAAATTGCATAAATTGGAAGCGGAATTGAGGACTCATGTGCAAAACTTTGCAAGTAAGAGTGTGTTTTATTCAAAACAGAAGTTTTGGGAATCGGGGGATCGGAATGGTTGTTGGCTTGTAAATTTAGGGGACTGGGGGCGGATAACTGTGTTTCTTCTATTCAGACAACTGGAGGTGTTACATTACACAGGAATGGAGATATTTGTGAATATTTTAAAGTTTTTTACGAGAAACTGTATAGGGAAGACAGTGATCCTACGGTACAGAGATTAGATTCATTTTTGGGGAAAACTTCACTCGCTAAACTGGCTCTAGAGAAGCAGACTTTACTTGACTCTGCAATTGAAGAGGCTGAAGTTAGCACTGCTATATCTCAAATGAATGATGGAAAATCGCCGGGTCCGGATGGTATAGTCTTGGAATTTTATAAGACATTTGTCGTCCAATTGGCGCCAGTTTTGAGTAAGCTCTATAATGAATTCATGGCTACAGGGGAGATGTGTGAGTCAATGAAAGAAGCTTTGATTGTCGTAATCCCGAAACCCAATAAAGATCATACTCAGTGTGGAAATTATAGACCTATTTCGATGTTGAATGTCGATCTAAAAATTTTCACAAAAATTTGGGCCAATAGGCTGAGGTTATGTGTGGGAGATTTGATTGATGAGTCTCAGGTGGGGTTTGTTCCAGGGCGGTATGGTTATGATAATATTAGAACTGTGTTAAATGTGGTTGGTGAACGTTTTGGGAAGGACTCGAAAGATGTTATTGGGTTTTTTGATGCTGCAAAGGCCTCCGATAGGGTTAACTGGAAGTTTCTGGAATTCACTTTAAGGAAAATGGGGTTTGGTTCGAGTTTCATGAAAATGGTGGAATGTATTCATAGAGATGTTAGAGCCAAAGTTTTGGTCAATGGAGTGATTTCGGATTTGTTTCCTTTACTGAGGGGCACGCGACAAGGCTGTCCGTTGTCACCTTTTTTGTTTGATCTGGCATTAGAACCTCTTGCTGCATATATTAGACAATGTGAGATTGTTAAGGGAATTATGGTGGGCAAAGTTGAAGTTAAAGTTTTATCGTATGCGGATGACATGCTTCTTATGCTGTCAAACCCTGAGGTGTGTGGTGATGTCATAAAAAATATGTCTCAGGAAGTGGGGGAACTGTCGGGACATAGAGTGAATTGGGACAAAACTGAGATCTTTCCATTGTTTAGCAGATGTGATTGTAATGTCTTGCGTTCGTGGGATTGTAAGTGGTCTCTGAAGGGTGTTAAATATTTAGGTATACACATTATCGGAGATTTGAAGAAACTGCTGCAATTTAATTTGGACTTGGTAGTCACGAATATGTCGTTATTGATTAAGAGATGGGAAAGGTTGCAGTTGAATTTATGGGCGAAGATTAATGCAATCAAAAGGGTCCTCTTACCGAAGATTTTATATATTATTCAATCGATTCCGTTGTTGTTATGTAAGAAGCAGTTAATCCTAATTGAGAAGTTCTTTTCTTCTTTTTTGTGGGGTCCGGGAAAAAGGCCTCGGGTTCCAAAATATATACTGAGTCAAACGGTTGCGGATGGGGGGTTTGGATTCCCGGATTTGACAAAATATTACTAAGCCTTTTTGCTGAAAAAAAGCTCATATTACTTTAGGGAATGGAATGCAAAAGAACCTCTTTGGGTGTGCATGGGAAGAGACGTTTGTGCACCATTTGAACTGGGAAACTCATACAGTATGGGTAAATTACCGAATAAGAGGTTGCAGTTTATTCTGATTGTGGCGACTAGAAAAGTGATGGGAGAGTGGTTTAGGGAAAACGACCAGAGTTATGGTTTCAGCCCTGATGCTTCTATATGGTTTAATGATGTTATACAAATAGATAATAAATGTCTGAATTGGGTGAGTTGGATAAATAGGGGTATTCTGAAGTTGGAGGATGTGATGGATGGGGACAGGTGGTTGACTTTTGTGGAATTACAAGATAGATATGGATTGAGGCTCTGAGAGAGGAATAGATACTTGGCTTTGGTTTCTATGTTGAATAGTAGGATGGATATGGCGGATGGTTCTATTGGAAAGAAGCCAGAGATTAGTAAGCTGTTAGAAGGCCAGGAGTACTGTGCAAGTACTTATATGCCATGTATGCCTATTGATGAGAAACTCCAATTAGCATGGTCTAGATTGAGAGAAATTTGGTCGGAAGAGGTTCAGGATGATATTTCTGAAGTAGATTGGAAGAATGTTCTAAGGGTTACTTTAAACTTGGGACCCGATATGGGTTTACGTCTAATTAGACAAAAATTGTAGGGAGATTGTATTGGACACCGGTTAAGATGTTTAAGCTGGGGTTACGAAAACAAAAGGAAGTAGAACTGCTACCTTCCAGGTTCATACCCAATTTTTATCAATAAATGGAACAAATGGAAATCGGGGAGCCTGGTATAGTTATACTAATGGATTAAATCCCTAGGTTAGTAACCCATAAGGTTTGTCCAGAAAGAAGAAAGATCGAATAAGGAAACTCACACGTGTCAAAGGTTGTGAACATAAAAGGTTTGTATTAAAACAAAAAAAACATCAACAAAAACACATTTGAAAACAATATGTATGAGACAAATTTCAATAATCTAGACAACGAATAACTTGGTGGGGTACATAAGAACATCAAAAAAACATTTGAAAGCAATATGTATGAGACAAATGTCAATAATCTAGACAACAATAACTTGATGAGGTACATGAAAGAAATGCCCATTCAGGCCTTTTAGTATTTGCTGAATGGAGAGTATTTAAGCGTGACCCAAAGGGGAAAATATTCACAAATGGTTCTGGGTTTTAGAACATGCTCCATGTATAATACATGTAGGAGTCGAAAAGGTTTATTAGACCTGTAGCCATCTAGGTCCTGGAGTTGCTTCTATACAAGGAAGCATCTCATCTTGCAGGTGCCAAAGTGGCAGGGGGAACTGGGTCAGCTTGTGGAATACAATTGCTGGCCTAAGGATGTTTGTAAAATAAGTACTAATCGGACATATGGATCAATACAGCCCCCTTGCACATAGTACACGTTTCGGCTGAAAAATTATCCCATTTGGAAATGCTTCTGAGGGATACATTTTGTTCTATGTGAACCGCCTTCATCAGGGCGAGTGGGTGGCCCCTGTAGCAAGAAGATAAAAGTAAAGAAAAAACAAAAGGAGAGAATCAATGTCAAGTCCTTCTGTATCGGGACCCTAATTCTTTCTGGACATAACTGGGTTAAATTAGTAACAACAATTAAATTGTGCAACGAACCGAGTGTTCGAATTCATAAGAAACCTAAGTTTAGTAGGTGGGCAAAACTGAGAATGAATTACGTGAGTGCAAGAAATTGCAACTGTAATCTGTCTGTGGTGGTTGGAAGACATGCCTAACTCACCACAGAAACCTTGAGGTGAATCTCACTGTGAGGCAGGCACTCCTTGTGGGCCGGACCAGTCAAACCGCACTGTATGTTGCTTGGTTGATGAGGAAGTGGCTGAATTCAGTCCACAAAAATGGATACTGCAGGGAACATCATTCTGTGCAGAGAAAGCAAGAGACAAAACAGTGTCATAGCACTATCAATTGCGTGTGCAAAGAAGGCTCAATGGGTTCTGTAGGGTGTACTGGGTTGGGAGAATCCACCAAGAATGGAGCAAAAATAGAAAGGGGTTTGTTTGTGATGGTGGTGTAGTATCTGTTCGTCCCATGCAGGGACGTCACGCATATGAACATGGGCGGTACCTGGGCTGGAGGTGGCTAACTCCCTAGGTGTGTGGATGTCGTTCATATGGATGGGTGAGGCCGGACTTCATTTGTGCCAGCACCCGGCCTGGAGCAGACTGTGGCCGCTCCAGGCCGGTTACTAGTAGCTCCTATGCGTGTGGGCGAAAAGAGCCCTTGGCGCCCGATACAAATTTTGTGGTCGTGTGGTGAGCTAATAACTAAGGCTCAGAAATTTTGATAAATACCTGTTGAGTGATGCTGGAGGCACTTCCAACTTGGTGCCGTCTGGACGTAAGTCTCCAGATGTCCCAGGCGGTGCTGGAGTGTGCGTTCAAGCGTGCGATGCTTGTGGTCTGGCGAGCTGCTACAGACTGAAAGCATTCGTCTTGTTGGCGTGTTTGTAATGTCCTGGAGGTGTGTGGGAGTTGGCCAATCAGCTCGCAGAGCGTGTTGTGTCCTGATTGGTGGATGCATCAGGAATGCGGAACCGACTCTAGAAAGTCCGCTGTGTGAACGGGCGGAGTTGCCTTCTGGGGCCGGTGCTGGGAGTTCGAGAGAAGAAAGACAGAGAGTGGCGTGGAGTCCAAATTGGGACTTAATGGGAATGCCCTGTGAGGTCACTGTGCTGCGTGGAGGAAGGTACAGAGAGAGTGCGCCTAGGCGTCCATTTTTGCAGAAATAACTCGGGTGGGTCAGAGTGGGCCGGTTGTCCAATCGAGCCAGGCCTGAGTCCACCTGATTGACTGCCCGTGTCACGTTAACTGATCGGGGGGCGCTGCATGTGGGTGCACCCTGTTGTTGAAAAGCTAGACGGTGTAGTCAAAAAGTGTCATACCCAGGGGGAGAGCTAGTGGTGGAGCAGGGTATGGAGTAGAGTTTTTTGTAAAGAAAATAGTAGTAATAAAGACACGTCAGTGTCTGCTAACTATGCGCTGGTGAATTGCCATCATGACATGGTTGGCGAATTCGTAGATCAAATATCTTCATCTATGTCTCTGATGAGTGTTTCTCTGAGAAATGCACGTGTAAAGAGTGCAAGGCGGACCGTTCTCTCCCTTTTAATATGGGAAGATTTGCTGTTCATTGAGGCCATGTTGTACCGAGTCCAGTCTGTGGATCCACCTGCATTCAAGGTCTAAAAGTCTGCCTTGGATGTTGGGGTCAGGTTTTTTGTCCCACTTGGAAATGTTGTATTTTGGACGTAAATTGACAAACCGAGCAGGACCCACATGGGTAGTGTCCTTTTAGTGGTCTTAGGTTCCACAGATTGCTTTGAGATGGTCTCTTGATGTACATAGAGTGCACTAAGTGCTCTCTGATGTTCCGTGCTCTCTTGAATGCAAATCGGGGTGTTTGTTGGTCAGGGAGACATAGTCTGGCAATGGGCCAGTACTTGTGAATGATCTGTTTGACCTGGAAAGCATGCTGGGCGTGTGTTATCACGCATGTGATTTGGTCTTGAGATTCCTCTCTAATTTTAGGGGTAAGGAGTGAATCCCGGCAGGTGAAGCGTGCCCTCTTCAAAGATCTGGACACCAGCTTCCTGGGGTAGCCCCTTTCAAGCAGTCTATTGCTTAGTAACTCAGCATCATGGTAGAAGTCATCTAGGGCTGTACAATTCCTACGCAAACGAAGGAATTGTCTGTATGGTAAGTTTTCTTTAATGTGCTTGGGGTGGTCACTCTGGAAATGGAGGAGGGTGTTACGATCAGTTGGTTTGCGAAAAGTGTTGCAAATTAATCTACCCTGATTGTATCCAATCGTCAGGTCCAAAAAATTGATCCTGGTATGACTGTGTTCCATTGTAAATTGTATGTCTGTGCTGCAGGTGTTCAGCCAGACAAAAAAGTTTTGTAATGTGTCCTCTGTTCCTTCCCATAAGCAAATAACGTCATCAATGTATCGGCGCCATTGTTTAATATTGTCTTTCCAAGGGTTGATCGTATTGTGAATAAAATTCTTTTCAAATTTGGCCATAAATAAGATAGCCAAACTTGGGGCAAATGCCGCCCCCATGGCTGTCCCCTTAATTTGCAAGTAAAACTGTTTGTCAAATTCAAAAGAATTCTTACAGAGGGCAAGTGTCATTAGTTCAATGATGAATTCGGGTGGAGCCTTAGTCTCTCTATTAGTTTCAACAAGATATTCATATACGCAATCAATCGCGGCTTGTTGAGGAATGCTGGTATATAACGACTTGATGTCAAGAGTCACTAACAAATTTTTTTGAGGGTCAAATTCTAAATTTTCGAACATCTGAATTGTATGCATCGTGTCTCTAATGTAAGATTCTGTGGTGATGCTGATAGGTTTGATGAAATAGTCCACAAACTTGCATAGTGGCTCTAGAATGGATCTGCATCCTGACACAATGGGTCTACCGGCAGGGTTGGTGGAGTTTTTGTGGATCTTGGGTAGTGCGTATAGGCAGGGAGTTCTGCCTCCTGTAGTGATCAGAAAGTCAGATTCCTTCTCCGTAATCCAATCTCTTTCAAGAGCAAAGGAGACCATCTCAGCAATTTCAACCGTCAGGTCCTTCGTAGGATCTTTTTTTAAAAGTTTGTAGCTTTGTGTATCATTGAGAAGGTCCGTAACCATGTGGAAATATTGTTCAGAGTTCATTATAACAATTCCGCCCCCTTTGTCAGCGGGTTTGATAACTAACTCAGATTTTTTAGCTAGTGCATATAGGGCTTCTCTTTCTGCTCGTGTAATATTTTGTTGTCTGTGGTTATGATTTCTTTTGCTTAGGCTTCTGAGGTCACGCAATACGCATCTTTCAAAGGTAAGAAGATCCGAAGGGACTTGGTTCTCAGAGGGTGAGAAAGAAGACTTGGGATGTAGCCCTGTGTCATTTGGATCTTCATTTGTTTCATGTTCGTTAAAAAAGGTTCGTAATCTGACGGTCCGTAAGAACCGACGTATCTCCATCTCGGTGTTATACCAATCTGTGTTTCCGGATGGTACAAATGATAAACCCTTCGTAAGGACTGAAATTTGTGTGGCAGTTAGTTGGGCATTAGCTAAATTGAAAATGGGTAAGTCCTGGTCGGCCGTATGGTTTATCTCCTCCGTCGTCTCGGACGTCTGTATTGGCCTTGGAAACCTGGGTTCCAAGGTGGAGGACCCCATCTTCCCCCTCCTCGTCCTAAAAAAGGGGGTTGGAAGGGTGGTGGGGGATAGTTATGTGGTTGGGCTTGGCCAAATGGGTTAAATGGGTATGGGTTATAGTTAGGGTTGGAGTTCCCACTGGATGAACTACTACTTAATCCGGAGAAAGATACCCCCCTCCTTTTGGCTTTCTGATTGCCTGACTGTGTTCCTCCTAATTGATTCAATTTTTTGCAATATCCTTCTGTGGTATAAGGATAAATTAATTCTGTTTTAAATTCTTGAATGTCTTTCTGTAGTTTGTTAGTTTTTTTATTCACAGTATTTGTTTTGAAAATGGCAAATTGTTTGTTAATTGCTTCTATTTGATTTTTGGCGTCAATAATGAGTGCGCTATTTGCAAATTTTCTCTCTTCGTCGTCCAGTGTCTTTTGTAGTTCCAAACTGACTCTTTGTGCTGTTGTGATTGTTAGGACCATTAGGTCCCTGCTACACTTGGTTGCAATGTAGCTGAAGTTCGTAGTGTATTCTTTATCCTCAAGAAACAAGCAAGGTTCATTCCTAACAACTAGTCCCGTAGGGATGATACTAGCTCGTAAATACTCCTTCAGGAAGTGTCCGTGTAATTCAGTCCTAAACACCTTTTTTTTAAGTTTCAGGAGATCGTCTCCTGTGCTTGTGGTGGGCCCAGGTATATTGGGCCCAGTAGGATCAAAAAAAGATGGTCCTGATAATAGGTCTGATGTCTGTTCCTCTGTATAGCTTAGAGTGGCACTTTCTGCCATTATATGTGCCTAATTTGCTGTATGATGGCCTAGTGGGGAGTGCCCACCCTCTCAGGTAGAGATTCTGTATACATATGAGTCAAGGTGAGGAATTGCCCAAATTCTGTGCACTGGACAAGGAATATTTCTTGGGCAGTGCTCACAAGGGTAATGGTATGGCCAAATTTGTTTGGTCGGTCTTAAAGATTGTATACCCAACGTCACCAGACCGAAAGAAACAACCTGGGGTTGTCTAAATAGCAATATATATTCTGAGGGCTTCGGTGTGCCCAGGGTGACAAGTAGCAGACTCAGGCATCAAAGATACAAAAACAAAAGGAAGTAGAACTGCTACCTTCCAGGTTCATACCCAATTTTTATCAATAAATGGAACAAATGGAAATCGGGGAGCCTGGTATAGTTATACTAATGGATTAAATCCCTAGGTTAGTAACCCATAAGGTTTGTCCAGAAAGAAGAAAGATCGAATAAGGAAACTCACACGTGTCAAAGGTTGTGAACATAAAAGGTTTGTATTAAAACAAAAAAAACATCAACAAAAACACATTTGAAAACAATATGTATGAGACAAATTTCAATAATCTAGACAACGAATAACTTGGTGGGGTACATAAGAACATCAAAAAAACATTTGAAAGCAATATGTATGAGACAAATTTCAATAATCTAGACAACAATAACTTGATGAGGTACATGAAAGAAATGCCCATTCAGGCCTTTTTGTATTTGCTGAATGGAGAGTATTTAAGCGTGACCCAAAGGGGAAAATATTCACAAATGGTTCTGGGTTTTAGAACATGCTCCATGTATAATACATGTAGGAGTCGAAAAGGTTTATTAGACCTGTAGCCATCTAGGTCCTGGAGTTGCTTCTATACAAGGAAGCATCTCATCTTGCAGGTGCCAACGTGGCAGGGGGAACTGGGTCAGCTTGTGGAATACAATTGCTGGCCTAAGGATGTTTGTAAAATAAGTACTAATCGGACATATGGATCAATACAGCCCCCTTGCACATAGTACACGTTTCGGCGGAAAAATTATCCCATTTGGAAATGCTTCTGAGGGATACATTTTGTTCTACGTGAACCGCCTTCATCAGGACGAGTGGGTGGCCCCTGTAGCAAGAAGATAAAAGTAAAGAAAAAACAAAAGGAGAGAATCAATGTCAAGTCCTTATGTATCGGGACCCTAATTCTTTCTGGACATAACTGGGTTAAATTAGTAACAACAATTAAATTGTGCAACAAACCGAGTGTTCGAATTCATAAGAAACCTAAGTTTAGTAGGTGGGCAAAACTGAGAATGAATTACGTGAGTGCAAGAAATTGCAACTGTAATCTGTCTGTGGTGGTTGGAAGACATGCCTAACTCACCACAGAAACCTTGAGGTGAATCTCACTGTGAGGCAGGCACTCCTTGTGGGCCGGACCAGTCAAACCGCACTGTATGTTGCTTGGTTGATGAGGAAGTGGCTGAATTCAGTCCACAAAAATGGATACTGCAGGGAACATCATTCTGTGCAGAGAAAGCAAGAGACAAAACAGTGTCATAGCACTATCAATTGCGTGTGCAAAGAAGGCTCAATGGGTTCTGTAGGGTGTACTGGGTTGGGAGAATCCACCAAGAATGGAGCAAAAATAGAAAGGGGTTTGTTTGTGATGGTGGTGTAGTATCTGTTCGTCCCATGCAGGGACGTCACGCATATGAACATGGGCTGTACCTGGGCTGGAGGTGGCTAACTCCCTAGGTGTGTGGATGTCGTTCATATGGATGGGCGAGGCCGGACTTCATTTGTGCCAGCACCCGGCCTGGAGCAGACTGTGGCCGCTCCAGGCCGGTTACTAGTAGCTCCTATGCGTGTGGGCGAAAAGAGCCCTTGGCGCCCGATACGAATTTTGTGGTCGTGTGGTGAGCTAATAACTAAGGCTCAGAAATTTTGATAAATACCTGTTGAGTGATGCTGGAGGCACTTCCAACTTGGTGCCGTCTGGACGTAAGTCTCCAGATGTCCCAGGCGGTGCTGGAGTGTGCGTTCAAGCGTGCGATGCTTGTGGTCTGGCGAGCTGCTACAGACTGAAAGCATTCGTCTTGTTGGCATGTTTGTAATGTCCTGGAGGTGTGTGGGAGTTGGCCAATCAGCTCGCAGAACGTGTTGTGTCCTGATTGGTGGATGCATCAGGAATGCGGAACCGACTCTAGAAAGTCCGCTGTGTGAACGGGCGGAGTTGCCTTCTGGGGCCGGTGCTGGGAGTTTGAGAGAAGAAAGACAGAGAGTGGCGTGGAGTCCAAATTGGGACTTAATGGGAATGCCCTGTGAGGTCACTGTGCTGCGTGGAGGAAGGTACAGAGAGAGGGCGCCTAGGCGTCCATTTTTGCAGAAATAACTCGGGTGGGTCAGAGTGGGCCGGTTGTCCAATCGAGGCAGGCCTGAGTCCACCTGATTGACTGCCCGTGTCACGTTAACTGATCGGGGGGCGCTGCATGTGGGTGCACCCTGTTGTTGAAAAGCTAGACGGTGTAGTCAAAAAGTGTCATACCCAGGGGGAGAGCTAGTGGTGGAGCAGGGTATGGAGAGTAGAGTTTTTTGTAAAGGAAATAGTAGCAATAAAGACACGTCAGTGTCTGCTAACTATGCGCTGGTGAGTTGCCATCATGACATGGTTGGCGAATTCGTAGATCAAATATCTTCATCTATGTCTCTGATGAGTGTTTCTCTGAGAAATGCACGTGTAAAGAGTGCAAGGCGGACCGTTCTCTCCCTTTTAATATGGGAAGATTTGCTGTTCATTGAGGCCATGTTGTACCGAGTCCAGTCTGTGGATCCACCTGCATTCAAGGTCTAAAAGTCTGCCTTGGATGTTGGGGCCATGGCGCACTCTTTCAAGAACCCACCATTTGATGTCTTGGGTGGTGTGCTTTTTGTCCATGTAGTGTTGTACCAAAGGTGATATGAGATTTTTGCACCTGATCCGTGACCGGTGTTCAGAAATCCGTGTGCCAATATTGCGCATGGTTTGCCCGACATAGCTTAACTTGCAAGGACATTCTATGCAATAAACCACTTGGTTGGTTTTGCAATTAGAAATGTCTTTAAGAGCCCAGGTTTTTTGTCCCACTTGGAAATGTTGTATTTTGGACGTAAATTGACAAACCGAGCAGGACCCACATGGGTAGTGTCCTTTTAGTGGTTTTAGATTCCACAGATTGCTTTGAGATGGTCTCTTGATGTACATAGAGTGCACTAAGTGCTCTCTGATGTTCCGTGCTCTCTTGAATGCAAATCGGGGTGTTTGTTGGTCAGGGAGACATAGTCTGGCAATGGGCCAGTACTTGTGAATGATCTGTTTGACCTGGAAAGCATGCTGGCCGTGTGTTATCATGCATGTGATTTGGTCTTGAGATTCCTCTCTAATTTTAGGGGTAAGGAGGGAATCCCGGCAGGTGAAGCGTGCCCTCTTCAAAGATCTGGACACCAGCTTCCTGGGGTAGCCCCTTTCAAGCAGTCTATTGCTTAGTAACTCAGCATCATGGTAGAAGTCATCTAGGGCTGTACAATTCCTACGCAAACAAAGGAATTGTCCGTATGGTAAGTTTTCTTTAATGTGCTTGGGGTGGTCACTCTGGAAATGGAGGAGGGTGTTACGATCAGTTGGTTTGCGAAAAGTGTTGCAAATTAATCTACCCTGATTGTATCCAATCGTCAGGTCCAAATAATTGATCCTGGTATGACTGTGTTCCATTGTAAATTGTATGTCTGTGCTGCAGGTGTTCAGCCAGACAAAAAAGTTTTGTAATGTGTCCTCTGTTCCTTCCCATAAGCAAATAACGTCATCAATGTATCGGCGCCATTGTTTAATATTGTCTTTCCAAGGGTTGATCGTATTGTGAATAAAATTCTTTTCAAATTTGGCCATAAATAAGATAGCCAAACTTGGGGCAAATGCCGCCCCCATGGCTGTCCCCTTAATTTGCAAGTAAAACTGTTTGTCAAATTCAAAAAAATTCTTACAGAGGGCAAGTGTCATTAGTTCAATGATGAATTCGGGTGGAGCCTTAGTCTCTCTATTAGTTTCAACAAGATATTCATATACGCAATCAATCGCGGCTTGTTGAGGAATGTTGGTATATAACGACTTGATGTCAAGAGTCACTAACAAATTTTTTTGAGGGTCAAATTCTAAATTTTCGAACATCTGAATTGTATGCATCGTGTCTCTAATGTAAGATTCTGTGGTGAGGCTGATAGGTTTGAGGAAATAGTCCACAAACTTGCATAGTGGCTCTAGAATGGATCCGCATCCTGACACAATGGGTCTACCGGGAGGGTTGGTGGAGTTTTTGTGGATCTTGGGTAGTGCGTATAGGCAGGGAGTTCTGCCTCCTGTAGTGATCAGAAAGTCAGATTCCTTCTCCGTAATCCAATCTCTTTCAAGAGCAAAGGAGACCATCTCAGCAATTTCAACCGTCAGGTCCTTCGTAGGATCTTTTTTTTAAAGTTTGTAGCTTTGTGTATCATTGAGAAGGTCCGTAACCATGTGGAAATATTGTTCAGAGTTCATTATAACAATTCCGCCCCCTTTGTCGGCGGGTGTGATAACTAACTCAGATTTTTTAGCTAGTGCATATAGGGCTTCTCTTTCTGCTCGTGTAATATTTTGATGTCTGTGGTTATGATTTCTTTTGCTCAGGCTTCTGAGGTCACGCAACACGCATCTTTCAAAGGTAAGAAGATCCGAAGGGACTTGGTTCTCAGAGGGTGAGAAAGAAGACTTGGGATGTAGCCCTGTGTCATTTGGATCTTCATTTGTTTCATGTTCGTTAAAAAAGGTTCGTAATCTGACGGTCCGTAAGAACCGACGTATCTCCATCTCAGTGTTATACCAATCTGTGTTTCCGGATGGTACAAATGATAAACCCTTCGTAAGGACTGAAATTTGTGTGGCAGTTAGTTGGGCATTAGCTAAATTGAAAATGGGTAAGTCCTGGTCGGCCGTATGGTTTATCTCCTCCGTCGTCTCGGACGTCTGTATTGGCCTTGGAAACCTGGGTTCCAAGGTGGAGGACCCCATCTTCCCCCTCCTCGTCCTAAAAAAGGGGGTTGGAAGGGTGGTGGAGGATAGTTATGTGGTTGGGCTTGGCCAAATGGGTTAAATGGGTATGGGTTATAGTTAGGGTTGGAGTTCCCACTGGATGAACTACTACTTGATCCGGAGAAAGATACCCCCCTTCTTTTGGCTTTCTGATTGCCTGACTGTGTTCCTCCTAATTGATTCAATTGTTTGCAATATCCTTCTGTGGTATAAGGATAAATTAATTCTGTTTTAAATTCTTGAATGTCTTTCTGTAGTTTGTTAGTTTTTTTATTCACAGTATTTGTTTTGAAAATGGCAAATTGTTTGTTAATTGCTTCTATTTGATTTTTGGCGTCAATAATGAGTGCGCTATTTGCAAATTTTCTCTCTTCGTCGTCCAGTGTCTTTTGTAGTTCCAAACGGACTCTTTGTGCTGTTGTGATTGTTAGGACCATTAGGTCCCTGCTACACTTGGTTGCAATGTAGCTGAAGTTTGCAGTGTATTCTTTATCCTCAAGAAACAAGCAAGGTTCATTCCTAACAACTAGTCCCGTAGGGATGATACTAGCTCGTAAATACTCCTTCAGGAAGTGTCCGTGTAATTCAGTCCTAAACACCTTTTTTTTAAGTTTCAGGAGATCGTCTCCTGTGCTTGTGGGGGGCCCAGGTATATTGGGCCCAGTAGGATCAAAAAAAGATGGTCCTGATAATAGGTCTGATGTCTGTTCCTCTGTATAGCTTAGAGTGGCACTTTCTGCCATTATATGTGCCTAATTTGCTGTATGATGGCCTAGTGGGGAGTGCCCACCCTCTCAGGTAGAGATTCTGTATACATATGAGTCAAGGTGAGGAATTGCCCAAATTCTGTGCACTGGACAAGGAATATTTCTTGGGCAGTGCTCACAAGGGTAATGGTATGGCCAAATTTGTTTGGTCGGTCTTAAAGATTGTATACCCAACGTCACCAGACCGAAAGAAACAACCTGGGGTTGTCTAAATAGCAATATATATTCTGAGGGCTTCGGTGTGCCCAGGGTGACAAGTAGCAGACTCAGGCATCAAAGATACAAAAACAAAAGGCAAAAACACAACGCGGTTGTGTTTGAAAACGCTGCGGTTTTTCTTTCCGAGTTTCTCAGGCTCCACCGAGACGGAGGAGCCTGAGAAACTTGTAAAGAAAAACCACAGCGTTTTCAAACACAACGTTGTATTTATGTTTGCGGTCGCTTCAAAAGCGACCGCAAACATAAATACAATGTTTTCAAAGCTGCGGTTTTATTTCTAAGTTTTCCGGGCTACTCCAGCCCAGAAAACTTAGAAAAAAAAAACGCCAGCTAGTGCTTATTTTTTAAAAAAATAAATAGCACTTACCGAGATTCAGCTGCAGCTTTCCTGCTCTGGTATCCGGTCCCCGTCCTCCGCGTACAGCACCAATGAAGGAAAAGCCACCCAGCGGTAGCTTTTGTTTACTACAGCTGGCTGGCTTTTCCTTCATTAGTGCCGCAAAAGCAAAAGCCAGCACAGGCGGGCATCAATTTCACAAAATGGATGCGCCCATGTGCTTGCTTTTGCGAATTTTGAGCTTGAATAGCTCAAAATTTTACATAGGAAGTTTTAAAAAAAAGAAAGTGCTAGTATTTTTTTTTAATGTTGCCTATCTATTTTTTAAATACATTTTTTTACTGGACTATCCCTTTAACACTGCAGCAATCTTACGTGTTGTCAGCACGGTCTTTGCAGGAGGATTGCTAAATCACTTAGTCATTCGGCCATTTCAAACTGGTTTTAGGAAGAGTATGGGAACACAAATAAATGGTATTGCTTCTAAATTTATTAAAGGGTGGAACATTATGGTATTCTTAGTCTTCCTTATGCTTGGCATATGTGGATTATTCTTTCTCCTTTGACAGGCTAAACTTAAATCAACTATGGACATAACTTTATAACTAGGGAATTGCCCAGGCACTTCTAAAATGGATCATACATCTATATGAGGAAACCACTGTTCAGGGCCACCTAAATGTGGAGGGCTGATATACTAAAAGAAATGTAAGCTAACAAAAGAGCAAAACAAGGCTGTGTATTTTCACCATACCTCTTCAATGTATACATCACCCATACAAGAGAGCCATAACAAGGGCCAGGAACTCTCCCCTTAAATTAGGCCATCAGAGCCAATTGTTGTTTGTCTATGTGGATGATGTGCTACAGTGTGAAAAATTGTCTATTGGCTGGCACCCGTCTTTGAAAAAGGTAATAGAATATGGAAATAAGAACACTCTAGACCTAAGTACAGACTAGACAAAAAATGATGATCTTCACAAATAAAGATGAAGAGTATGATTTCAAGTTAAAATTGGAGATTGTTGTCACAACACAGGTGTGACGCTAGTCCCTGTGGCATGGGTGGAGAACACAACGGCCTGTGTTTGCAGCTCCATTTTGCTCTGCATTGCAGTGGAACAAGTGGTCTAGTGTTTGGTTATCACGTCCCGTTCTAGCTTCTGGTGTTTCACCATTTTTTTCTGTGATGGACGGTGGCTCACTGCATTGCAACACAGGACTCTCCTGCTGACGCCCTGGCCGGCATCCTGCTGTATTCTCCATGGACTTCTTGCTAATGTATACCTGGTTGTTCCTTGCTTCTGCTCTTAGCATTCTTCTGCTGCCTGTGCCTCTGCCTCTCTTCCCTTGCCCTCCTTTCTGGATCCCTTTTTCCAGACTTCCTCTTACCTCTCTGTCTGCTGCTCCACCCCTTCTGCCTCTACCCTCTGCTGCTGCTCCTCTTCAGATCACCTCATCGCCTGGCTACTTCAGTCTGGAATCCTGGACTGCTCCCTTGCCTAGACCTCATCTCCTGGCTACTTCAGTCTGGAATCCTGGACTGCTTTCTGGCCTGCACCTCTACATCGGTGTAGAGAGGATTGTTTTGACACACATTTTCCCTCTTGGCAGTCTCTGTGTGGCTCACCCTTGGCACTGGGTGTTATTCAGAAGACTTAAGTGCCATGATGGCTCATTCCTGTGACTGCCAATACCTCACAGTACTAGTTCCACAAAAAGGTGGTAAGTGGGGAAGTTGAGGTGAGTGAACCAGTAGACCCTGACAAGAATACATTTAGAAGTCGTCCTGGAATTAACGTGTCTTGACAATGCTACATCCAATAGAAACGTACAACAGCTCTAACACTGTTAGTCCTCACAACGTAGACAATATAATTATTATTATGGGCATTTCAGTCTACTAGTGCTGAGTTGGATATGTTGCAAAATATTGTGGCTATCATTTTGCATGGGTCAGATCTCAGAATTGATGCCAACACGAAGGGTTAGGAAAGGTTGGAAGCACACACGTGCAGATCACTTCCAGTCTTGCAACAATCAACTCTGTGTTCAGCTTGCAGATTTGAACTAGATGTGACTTCTCTGGGAGATTTAGAAAAACAAGGGAAAATTGTATATGTAAAAATTTGAAAGACAGTTTCACTGTCTTAATTCTATGATGTAAATAATATATATATTTATTGAACAGCTCCACATTTTAACAAGTATATGGAAATGTTTGAAGATTTAATAATAGGATACATTGGTGATAATCCTTCTTAGTATACAAAATGCAGAAATTTGACTGCTGTGTCAGCCTTGTGGCATTAAGTAAATAAGTGACAATTTGGTTGACCAAAAGAAAAATGATCAACAGAACGAAATAAACAATTAAAGATGAACAGGATGAAGAAATGAAACAATACAAGATAGGATGAATCAAAGATGGAACAAAAAAAGAAAAGATACAAGTTGGAATGATTGTAAGAAGGAAAGAACAAAAGAAAAAGAAAATGCTAAAGAAGGAACAGGGGAAAGGATTCAATGATATAATGATGGAAAGTTGGAATAAAGGAAAGAGGAGAAACACAACAATATTGAATGAAGGAACAAAATAAAGAAACGTAACATGTATAAGAAAAAACAATTAAGATAAAATGAAAGTTGAAAAGGAAGACAGAAAGAAAGTGAAAAAGAAAGGAACATGTAGATGGACTGAGGAAAAAAGAAATATTGAATGAGGGATGAATGGATGTAAAGAAGAAAAGATGAAAGGAAGGAAATCAGAAAGGAAGTAAAAAAGAAAAAAGAAAGAAAAAATGAATCAAAGAATGCCAAAGTAAAGAAGACCCCGAATCAAAGAACGAAAGAAACAAAGAATTAAACTAGAAAGAAAGGGACATTGAAGAAAGAAAGTGGGCATATGGGTCTACTTATGGCAGTGCTGAGTTTGCTTGTCTGAGATCAAGAGAAATGGTTTAGTTGTGGGACTGCTGCGTTCCCACAGGTACAGTGCCTATAGATATACACTACAAAGAGCCAGGTCTGGGTGATGAGTACGCATGTAGTATATGTGCAGATTCCCTTTAAAAGTCCACAGCTATTATCTTTTATCGAATAGAAATGTCAGTACTAAGACAACTATACACGTGATAGAATGATTAGTGCATTCCTTTTTCAAGGATTTAGCAACCAGAGTATCGTAAAATACAAGTACATAAATAACTCAAAAGCAATACATATGTTTAAACAAGCAAAGGTTACACATCGATAACAAAACAATAAAAAAGAAGCAGATAAGATGTCATACCGAAAATCTGTGTCCATGCTGATATGGTAATTGTCGCAGGTACATATAGAGGGAGAAGGGAGAGAGAAAGGAAAAATTGATGTGCTAGGTAGTCATCTAAACACTGTCTATGTATGTGTGTTGGTTCAGTTATGGAAATACCTCAACTGATAACTTCGATCTTAATGAGGGGAGACTTATTAGACTTATGCATCTGTCATCTGTATCCATTTTTCTGAGGTGGGTGATCTGTGCATGGTGTTGATTATGCTGTTGTTAAGGTATGGTATAATTTAAAAGTGTATCTGGAAGTCAGCGGATGTGTAGGTACGCTTACCTCAAAATTATCTTCATACAATAAATGCTTAAATGCTTGCATTGCTGCCTTACCTTTATTAATGCATACCCATTGGTCATTCCTGGTAGGCCTATATCTGAAGATTATATAGAAGCTAACATCATGAATGGTAAGACATACGGATGTTGTCAGTATAATTTGCTTACAGTGTGTACAATATATCCATGTTTCCAGCTGTGCCGTAAAACCAATATGTGTGTGCATGAGGTGTATGAACATTGATTGGTTCCTTACATGCAATGTGGTGCTATGGGGCACATGCATTGGATAATGACATACTTATTACGTAATTATACATTGGTTGCCCCTGTATGGGCGTAGTGCTTCCAATGTCACACGGTGCGTGTGTACTAATCAAGGCAGCGCATTGCCTAGTGTCTAGCATAATGGTGGCTGGCTTGGCACACATGGCAGAGTTTTGGAATGAGGATATTGGAGTTAAATAAATAAAGCTGGCATAGTGCAATCCTGGCGACAAATATTGAACCTGTTATTAGTGCCTCTTTGTAGTTCAAACAGCCATGATCGGTGTGTTCCTTGTTCTGTTGTGGTGTCGGGTGCCATGTTGTTACCATGTTGGTGTAGTGAAGAATGATGTCATATGCGAGCACGTGCCATCAATCATGCTCTTGTCTGTGTGTTGTTGATGCTGTAAGCTGTAAAGTGAGTTGCAAATGAAATAATGGAGCTGATACAGTCTTGAAATGTTAAACATAATCCCAAGTTGTGTTCATTGTGATAGCATCTTGATATGATGTCAATTGATGTTACAGGTATAAGTGTGCTATGTCTGTTGCACCCACCGTTGTTTATTCTGTGTGTTGTTGATGCTGTAAGATAGTATGTAGTATTTATTATTTAGTATGTATTTAGTTGCATAGCGCCTCCAGCCGTGAGGCAACTGAGTGCTGTTCTTACATTTTATACATTTTGTACACTATTGCAATTATTAGTCAAGGTAAATACAAAGGATAGAATTACAAATTAGTGGGCCTATACATAGCAAATCATAATCACATCCTGAAAGTACAAACAATGGCATAGAATATACAAATTACAGTCATAAGTACAGTAGTGGCAATGAAGTTGTAGATCATAATTAGTAAATGGGAAGGTTGTGATCCTGGTCCAAGAGCCACGATTTGACCTTGTTTCGGAATACCATGGAAGATGGTTCTGCTCTTATGGAGAATGGAAGCGGTTCCATTTTTTTTGCGGCCAAGACTGGGAAACTAACTCTGCCCGTCCATTGTTGGTTAAATCGTGGTATGACGATACAATGTGATTGTGCAGTTCTACTAGGTCGTGACGATGTGTCACCTGAGAATGTGTCGTAGAGGTATATAGGTGCCTGATTAAAGAGGCACTTATGTGTTAGGGAGAGGGATTTGAGATCTATTCATTGCTTAATGTTTTTAGCCAGTTTAGATTATGTTTGGCTGTGGTAATATGATGTTTCCTAGGGATGTTATAAGCTGATCTCACTGCATTATTTTGCATGACTTGCATTTTGTTAATATTGTGTTGTGAATTTCGTAAGTAAAGCACATTACAGTAGTCTAGTTTAGATAGTACTAAGGCTCTTGCTACTGAAATATAGTTGGTTGTAGTTAGGTATGGATGGCAGGCTGTGATGAGCTTACATCTATATGATGTCGCTGACGCTAGGGCATTAGTTTGTCTCTCGAGAGATAGTGTAGAGTCAATGTAGATACCTAATGTTTTGACATCCTTAGCTACTTTAATAATATTCCCATCAATGTTGAAGGCTTTCAAAGAGGTTCTTAACTTGTTCAGTTTGGTTGGGGAGCCAAGTAGGAGTAGTTTGGTTTTGTCATCATTTAGACATAAACCATGCTTGGCCATCCATATTTGTATCGTACTGTAGATGTAATTCAATGTTTTACTATACAAAACAAACCACATATAGACTTGCACAACAGCACACGACGATTACCGACCATAAACCACCCCAAGCCCAGCACACGGACCCACCGGGCTGAGGCTGCCAACAGCACTTCACTGCTCTCTTGCACTTTTCCAGCTTATTCCCACTAACCTACCCCCTCTCTTCCCCTTTTTCAGAGCCGCCAGAGCACCAGGGGACCACTTCGGTGGTGATAGTGCACAGTACAAATGTCCTTTAACATTAACATTAACATAACATCTACAAAGTAATCACCAGTGATAGGGCTGAATATCTGAGTGTCATCTTCATAATTTGTATACGTGACACCCAGATAATCGAGTAGATCAAATAAAGGCTTGGTGAAGACATTGTAAAGCATAGGGGACAGACAAGATCCTTGTGGTACTCCATAAGAGACTGGCGTGAGTGGGGCTGATGCAGACGGTGCAAAGACTCTCATAGATCTGTTGCTGAGGAAGGATTTGATCCAAGAGTTGGCCAAGATCAAGATGCAGAGTGAGTTGAATAATTAAATAATTGACCTGATGCAGTCTTGGAATGATGAACATAAGCCCAATATGTGTTCATTATGATATAATCTTGATATGGTGTCATTTGATATTACAGGTTTTCATGTGCCATCTCTGTTGCACCCACCTTTGTTTATCCTTGACATTAGGACGTGTAATAAAATGAAAATTGTAGTTTTGATATGGTTTGTGCTAAAGATCCTAATAATTTTTTTTGTGTGTATCCTAAGAACTGTAATTGCAAGGCCTATTGAAGATCATATATATATGAGAACATGGTATAGTGTAGCTCATTGAGACAATGCTGTACACATATTACGAGTGACTCAAAGATCCTAATTCATGCTTAAGATGATTCGGTTTTTCTACATAAGCATCCTGAGACAAGTATTTAGAAGGTGTTAGAGACCATGGATATGAGTATATGGTATCTCACAGTGAGGGTTTTAAAAGCTAGATACACAAGAAAAGTTGAGAAATATAAGTAAAGTATTATAGGGTCTATGACTCAGCAGAATCTACATTTCAGTACTTGGTGAAACTGCTACAAATAGTGTTAGAAAAAAATAAATAGCTGGTCTGATAGCACTGCGAGTAGGAGTGCTCGCTTTGACATCTGGGCAAAGCCTGCTGGTGCAGGTTCAAATACCACAGGGCCAAACTCAGCCTTTCATCCTTCCGAGGTCAATAAATGGGCACCACACACCGTGGGTATAAGCAGCACTCAGATACCCGAGGGTTCGTAGCGCTATATAAATGCTAAATTAATTATTTTTTATTATTATTAAATGTACATGGGAAAATTAAAGAAACATTCCTTTGTAAGAAAATTCACATGATTCCACTATATATTGCAGTTCCATTTTTTTCTATATCCCATACTATTCCAGATTCATAGTCCTATAAGACTACATGCATTCCATGCTCTATGATAAGACCCTATATCAACATTCTTTTTTTACAGATGCTTTTCAACTCCATCCGTCATAATTTGAGTTCTTTGTTTTTGCCTTGCTTCCCAGTGATGGGGCTTTGTAAACCAATACATTTTACGAGATTCTTGTCTTCGAATTGGTGTTTTATTTGCCAGTGTGCTGCTGTTGGTAACCTGAGATCCCGACTGCTTAGTAGTCCCATGTGTTTGCGTATTCTACACCTTAGATCCCTTACGGTAATAACAATGTGTAGTTTCTGGCAAATGCAGATTATTGCATAGATAACATATTTCATTTTGCAATTGATTTAATTTTTGCTATTTATTTTCCTCATCTCATCAATAATTAATATTTTTGTGTTGTCAATGGCATGAATGCACATGGTACAAGTCCCACATTTGCGGAAGCAAGTCCTGTTCTTGATGAGCCAACATACCTCCTTGACACCCATAGATGTGTTTGTAATCATATATGAAGGTTAAAGACTGTTTTGTAAATTTGGTGCCTTTGTGTAGATGATATTATGTTTAGTTCCCAGAATGTTCTTTAAGTCTGCATCCAACATTAAGTGATGCCAATGTTTGCAGAGCATCCTGTGTAGACGGTTACTGTCTGTGCTGTATTGTATAATCATTCTAGCCTCTTCTTTCTTGTTTATTATACTTTTGCCTTTTGGGGTGAGCAAGTCCTTCCTGTGTGTCCTTTTAGCGGTCTCTCAGTAGCTTTGTTGATGGTGTTAGCTTTGTAGGCATGTTCTATAAACTGTTCCTTCAAAATGGAATTTTCCTCATTAAAGTTAGTTTCCTCACTGCAGTTTCTCCTCACCCTTACAAATTCTCCTGTATGAATGTTCTCGATTGTGCTTCAATGATGATACCTACTTGACAAAAGAGTGGAGTTTACTTCTTTTTTCATTTCGGAATGTTTGGTAATTACTTCAATGTTTTAAATCAAGATATTTCAAGACATTTCCTGTTCATATGCACTATGGATTACAAGTTAAGAAAAACAAAGGAAGGGACAAAGATTGTCTCCTAGATTGATTTAATCATGTTTAGCAAGGTGCTTACCAAGAGCACCTGGAGACCATGAAAAAGGCAGTGATGTGCATTATAAGTCAACATAACAAAACATAACCTACAAAATGTATCAAATAGCAAAACCAACACCCCAAAGCAAACATACAGACACAAAGAGATGGAAAACCTAATAGACACCAAAAACAGAAAAGCTATGAAGCAGAAAAGACGTATCTAATACATTCTGGGACTCAAGGCTACTGTAACCATTCATACAATCCATTAATTTCTAAATAACCAGTGCTAAATGCAGGAAGGGAGACAGTTTTCACAAACTACTCTAATTAATGAATACATCATGTACAAATGTTCTGTTTCCACTCAGTATGCTTCTGCAGTAGTTCAGGTAGGTTGCTTCTTCTTCATCTGACAATGACACAAGCAGTGTGAGCACCCCACTCTGGAATATAAATTCTTCTCAGACGGAACAAGTCATAACCAAAACTGGTGTTCACCTAATTTTAGCTTTTGGACACATCAAGATATTATTCCGGACTACCTCTCAGGGTATACAAACATAGTTTTTGAAAACATTAGATATGACATTAGTATTGAAGTCTTTTAGTTTATTAGCCATCCTGAACTATGAGCATGTTTTCAACGGAAAACACAACAAAAGACTAAGGAGTCTTATCGAGAATGTACAAGGCAAGACTCTATTTATTGCTGGTTTGGAAATCATAAAATGAACAGCACCTCATTAACCAACCACGAAAGCTAACCCAACCCACCTCCAGTTCGCCTTTCCCTTATATCTTCCCCTGGTATGGCCCCTTACAATACATGTTTCTTTCGTTTGACCCTTCCTGCACTCAAAACAAAATAGTACTCCTTGTATATGTCCATAGTCTGTCTTCCGTTTTTACCCCGTCTCCTGTCATCACGTCATCTTCTACTTCAGGGTCGGTCGCTCTTGTTGGACGATGTCTGGCCTCCTCATCCTCAGGTGAAGGGCATAGGGGCCACCCCCTCTGACATGCATCCGGCAAAGAATAGGGCTCCATTGACTGAACTGGTATGAGCCAGTGAAATCCGAAAATGATGCCCAGATTGCCTTCACCCAGACGCCCAGAGAGCTCCTGAAAGCACTGCCGTAGCAGTCCTACAATGCATGTCCCTTTATAGAGCCCACTGGGAAATCATTACCTCAAGCCAGTAAATGATGGTTTCCCTATCCAATGTCCGCTATAATAAAAGAAAAATAATAAACAATCAGGCATATAAAAAAGTGACACTTCAGGCAACTCACTGACAGAAAAGGGGAAATAGGGCTTCCAAAAAAACTGTGAGTGATGTTGGTGAGAAACCGGAGAAGCATTTAAGTTTCAGGTTTGGTCCACTTTTTGTGGCATGATCCCAAATAAAATATTTGTTCACTTCTAGCTTGGTTATTGTCCTTTGTGGAGACCACTTGACCATGTGACACTACCAAATAGGCTTACTATTTCACCAGAATCTCGGAAGACCCCAACCCTTTCTTCAGGCCGATTCTGAATCACGGAAATGACACATCTCCCAATGTTGCCCCTTCTACAATGTGTGAACGTTTGCAAGCTATTTTCCTTCAAAAACACCACCACCTCTCTATATGTTGCTTCTTTCTTCATGGATTCTGTCTGCACTTTTTCCCCTCCTCTTTCCTCTTCCAAAGATCCTTTCTCTCTGTCCCATTTTCCCTCAAAGCTATGCAACCCTCTCCATGCTTCTGAAATTATTAGTCCCTTTTTCTGCAGTTCCCCTATCTACTTGAAATGCATAGAGATCAATAGACACTGCAAACCTTAGTTTTAGGGTGTTTATTGTATAGCAGAAAATAATGAATTAGATTTGACCAAGGTCACATTGCGGAAAGTCAACACGATGCAAGGTCTTCAAAGCTTATTTATAGGGCTGCAGTCCTCAAACCTTCCTTCTCCCCCCTAAGCTCCAACTTGTTTCAGGAAGCTAGAAGTGACTCAAGATCATTGGGGTTGTAAGTGCTCCATTCTTCTTTCTTGGGCTTTAACATTTCTTAATTATCTTATGTAAACATTTGTCAGATTTGTCCAATTCTTCTTCAAGAAATATTCGAACAACCACCAATTTCTGCATTGGATCATCTGGATGTTGGACAGGCATCATGCACATTAAGGCCCTTTAAAGTATCATGATGGGCCCTTGGAAAATGGTCCTCCTCTAAGCTCAGAGTCTACATATGGATGCAGTCTTGGCCAACCATTCCCTTGGCGTGCTTTCTCCTAGCACACCATTTCCTTCTAATCACTAATCCTTTCCTCCTCTCTGGCATTCTCCTCCCATTTCTCTGTCTGTCTATTTCACCTGTTGGTCCCTGATGATCTGCCACATTCTACTCTCTTCCTTCACTCTTTCTTTTTCTCTTGGCTTTTCATATTATCTTATAACATTCATACTCCTCTGTACTTACCGCTTCTGTTTGCTGTTCCTCTTCAACTCCTTCATGTTCTTCTCCTCTCCTCTGCACCCCTTTGTGCTAGCTTCCCAGCCTTTTCACTGCTGCTTTTCCTGCCAGTTTTCATATCTGATCTTCTTTTGATAGCTGATGTTCTCCCCCACCTCCCCCATGCTGCTCTTCCTAGGATGTTTAAATTCAGAATGTCCCAACGGTTGATGTTTTCACCACCTCCTCACCACTGCTTTCCTCTGTCTCCTCCACCTCCTATTTTCTCTCCCACAATCTGTTCATCTTCTTCTCCATCATCCCCCTCTTCTGCCCCTTCTCCACCTCCCTCTTTTCTCCTCGCCAGTACAGAACCTTCTCCCGATTTGTAGTTTTACAGGCATATGTTTATCTTTTCTTCAGGCAATGCCTGTGAACCCCGGCCATACATAAAACCTGTTTGTTGTAGAACACCTTCTCTAAATGGTCTACACATGCTCAGTTGATCTGCCGACGCCAGTATGGCTTCATGTTCTACCTTGCACCATCTACCTGAGGGTCACACCGTTCTTTAGCTGTAAAATGAAGTCCTTGAATGTATGATCCTTTACTGGCAACACTCAAAGTCTGGAATACTTGCTATTCTCATAATGAGGTTGAATCCATCTGGATACCAATATGGAAATTCCGATTCCATCTCAACTGTCAATTTGATTTCTCTTCTTCATTTGTTAAAAATTTGTTCTCACTCATCTCGGATCCCCCATAATGCCTGCTTCCTTCTTTGAGTTTTAGAGATCAAGGATACCCAATCCTTTAAGAGTTCTAGCTTTCTTGCCCATTTCTTCCTCGAAAATAACATCTCTCTATCCCTCCAAATCCACCACATTGGCAGCAACCACTTCTTGTTCTCGGATTCTCAAATAAAAATGCAGCCACATCTCCAACTTCCATCATTAACATATTAATGTCGACTCAACTTCAGAAGCAGATTTTACCTGAGTCTCCCTCCTTTAGCAATTTGTACGATGCACAGTCTGGAAAATAAAAATGCTCACCTCCTCAGACTGCAAAACTATGATCCCATTTCCAAAACCATAAACACTTTCAACAACAGGGCGATTGTTTGCAAAATAATGCAGTTCAATTGCATCTGTGTTGTTCACAGATCCTTTTATCAAGATGGAGCCTCAAGCCACGTCTGCCAACTTGAACATTATAAACCCCCCTCAAAAGACTCTGGGCCTGATTCATGGAAGTGTTTTATTATGGCGCAATCCCATAGGAAAACGTTCCATGAATCATGCCCTCTGCTTTACCTTCTCCTCTTTGCTTCCATTCCCTGCCAAAGAAAATCCACATCTTTAAGAGGCCCCATAAATGCACATGGGCTAACCTCCAACCACCAGGAACATTTGGGACAACTTGACCTTCCACAAGGCATTAAAGACTTGTCTTCTTCCCCATTAAACTCCTGACTTTTCCTCATCGTTATGGCCCAACAATTGGACCACTAAAAAAAGCACACAATATGCCATGTCTGTTCCAATTTGCACTTCGATTGCGAGGATTGGCTGGAGAAATGCAATACCTCTCCCACAGCTTTTTTTGGCGGGTAATTGGCGGCCAATCTCTCACTGTTGTCTCAGCCTTTCATGAAGCTATACACAATTTAGATTACGCCACAGGCGTCTGAATAATACACTTTCCAGACAAGTCTAGTCACGCGAGACCACTGAAGCGGAAGCTGGTGCAGTTTCTCATATTGACATTTAACTTTACTAAAAAGCACTAATACGGTCAGACAACTGAGATAATGTATTTCAGAATGTTTTACATCTCCACATCATATTTATTTATTTACTACTTGGTTCCATTGGAATGGGTTGAACTTGCACATCGAGAAGAAGCAAACGTGGGACGAATACACGCTGTCGGTGTTACAAATATCCCACATGTATTAAAGTCACGTCAAAAGCATGTGTACATTTCACAGTCGCACATGGAAAGAAAACATCTCACCGGGTCATGCTCGGATTTAAATGGTTATTCTATAATAACAGAACTAAAACCCGATGGAGGCAGAACAAACATTTTTCATTCTCCAGTACATATTTAGACATCCTGGGAATTCCATTTTCTGTAACAAAAAACTCGTGTAATCAAAAAGGCGTGCATCAGCAGGGCACTATAAATGTAAGGCGCTCCTCAAGCGCTTGCAGAGAATTACTTGGGGGAGTACCTTCAGTCCCATTTCTTCTGCATGTTTTAATGGAACGTTCAAAAGCATCATTGTTCTGAGCCACATTAGGGCAATGGCAAGGCAGTAAAGGGAATGCGCGCAGAGCCTCTGCTCCACGTTGGTGGAGAGGGCCTTGAGATTCTTGTTTGCTCATATTGAGCAGCATTTGTCATTACATGACGCTTTAGCCCAGGCAAATACAACTCTTAGATTAAAGGAAAGAGGACTTGTTGCAGCAAAGTAGATGTTTTCTGACAATGGTTGGATTAAAATCACACCACGGGAACAATACCATGTTATTGAGGCATGCCGCTAGGCCCCAGGTGGCCTAGTTAAAATGAAAAAACAAAGTAGCCTCTCATGCCAATGTATTAACACTATCTGCTACCATTTTAGCCCACCCGTCTACATGTTTTGTGAAGCGGCCCATCTGCCTAAGGTATTGCCTGTCCCTGACATGTTTGATTTCATAAGGAAATGAAACAAAATGCAGGCTACTGGCCTGCTTGTAAAAGGCGAGTCTACCTATTGTATTTGCAGTGGGATAGTATGCCAAGGCTTTACAGTCTTTTGAACTCGCTGAAGCCGTTGTTATACTATTAGTCTAAGGCTTGTATACAATCTTCATTAGCACCTTGCAGCCCAGCTATGGAACTCTCTACCCACCACCCTAAGAGCCGACCAATCCTTCCACAAATTCAGGAAAAAACACTAAACTTTGGCTCACCTCCAAAGACCGGCCACCCGTTTAGCTTGTTTTCCTTCAATCCATTGTATATGAGCTAACTTTGTATTACAACTGTATTGAAATAACCATGTACCACAACTTGTGTATTACATTGTATACATTTATTGTATTGTACTATCATGTTCTTTCCAACTTGTGTTGTAACTAAGAAAATGCGTGTTCTTGTAAGGTACCCAGATACCTCTGGGTGGGGTGCGTCATATAAATAAATAAACAAACAAACAAACCAGTCGGGGCTGCTCAGAATGTAGTTTGTATTCACTAGTACAAGTCCATGTCCCTAGCAGCCTAAAAGCCACTCATCTCTTACTCTCCAACCCACTCTTGAGATAGCCACCTGTGCCCCGAAGCAGCCATATCAGGCCTTAATTAAAATATGTGACATATCTCCAATGTCTATCTGTCCTATTGAAGTCCCTTTTCTGTGTTGATTATGTTGCTGTACTCAACATAGAAAATGGAATTGAGTAGTAGTATACAGGAATACCTTTCGTCACAGTGACAGGTGGTCCCTAAGGGTTGACCCCAAGAACATGATGCCCCACTCATTTTTAAGTTATTTGTAATCAACAATGTATTTATATTAAAACATTGATTCATTTTTTATTTCTATTTTTATATGTTATGTTATGTTATTTGGCATTTATATAGTGCTCTATATATCAGTGGTATGACTTCAAAGTTCCGGTAGGTTGAACACCCTCGGGGACCGAAGTCCAGGTAAGTAGAGTGAGTAGAGAGATTTAGAGTCGTAGGGTGCGTGGGTGCACCAGTTATGTGAGCAGCTGGTGTGATTGCCTGATGATAGCTGCATCTTAGCATTACGTGTGGTGGTGGATATATCAGTTGAATGTGTGCAGTCTGGTGAGTGGACGCCCAGACCAAATTCCGCCTGCGTTAGGTCTGTATGACGCTTATGTGAGCAGCTAGGCCGGTTTGTCATTGGATATAGCTGCATTTTATTAGAGTGATGAGGTGTTCATGGGGTAGTGTTCGTATGTGAGCAGCTAGGCTGAATTTATTGAGTACCATAGCTGTACTCTAAATGAGTGATGGTTTAGAGTATAGAGTTAGCGTAGTGATATGATATGATGGTTCGTGCAAAATGCGCCTAAGCATAGTGCGCTTTGAAGCAAGTGGTGAGGTACGGACATTGGGTACATGCCAGGGATGGTACATGAGGACCGGGGGGGCTGGGTACATATAGCAGGGAGGCGTGGTAGGAACAAACAGCCAGCAAGAGTAATGTAGCGATATCACGGGAGCAGGTGGGCAGGTGAACACAGCGACACATGGGCGCACCGTAGCAGTTGTCTGGGCTTACAGCGACAGGATGGGGGATAGAGGGATACATAGTGACATTATGGAGAGCAGGAAGGTAGGGTATACAGCGACAGCGGGCACAGTGGGACACACAGAGGGATCATGGGGACTACAGGGGGGACGACACAGAGGGATATATAGCAGTATTACACGAACAGGAGAGTGGGGGTACCCAGTGACAAACGGGCACAAAGAGACAGAGGGTTTAGCTTACAGTGACAGGGCAGAGGGGTACAGGGATAAATAACAACGTGGGGAAAGGGGTTAGGGAGCACAGCGACACACACGAGCCGTGGGGCCTACAGCCTCATCACGGGAACTGGGGGGAGGTCAATACAGAGGGATACACTGTGACATTACGGGGGCAGGGGGTAGGGTACACAGGGACACACAGGGGACACAGCAACATCACAGGGACTAGATGTGTTGTCAAAGGGACTAGTGGGGATAGAGCGGTTGGGTATACAACAATGGTATGGGCTAAGGGGGTTACAATGAATAATGGTATTGGGTTAGCAGGGGACATAGGGGCAGTACAGGGGCATAGGAGTTGGGATATATTGAGGCATCATGGTGACTTGGTAAACAGAGAGGTGTATGGCAAATAGCATTTATGACAGCACAAGGGTACATAGCGATATCAACACAACCAGTGTGTAGTGCGCAGTGACAACATGGGGGATAAAGCAGAAGGGGGATAGTGGGACACTGGGACCAAGCGGTATGGGGGCACATGGTGATATCGCTGGAGCGGGTGGGGCATATAGCGAGGGTTCTGGGCCAGAGGGTACACATCGGTCTCACAGGGATCCAGGGCGATATCACAGGGATCTTGGGCAGGGGCACATAGTGATGGCATGGGCCAAATGGGATGGGGGCACAATTTGGGAGGTGTGAAGATCTAGGGAGATCCATTATTCTGTATTCATGGAAAGGGTTGTCTATTGCATGAATCACTGTTTGTGTTAATTGATGTATCGCTTACATTGTATATAGTCTTTCGGTGTTTTGTAGATTCAGTTGCTTCTGAAGGTTGAGGTTGGTGTTATGGAAAGAGACATACTTTTAGTACTTTGCGGAATGTCATATAGTCTTGGGTGTGTCGAATATGTGGGGGAAGCGAGTTCCACAGAGTCTGGGCAAAGACCGAGAAAGCGGACCCTCCAATCCTGACAGAGTTACTAGTAGGGATCACTAAAAGGAGGGCAATGCTTGATCTTAGGGAGCGCGGTGGGAGGTAAGGTTTTAGTTTTTCTTGCAGATATAATGGCCGGTCTTGTAAACTGCACGTTGAGTGATGCACAGGGTCTTGAAAGTGGCTCTTCATCCCACTGGAAGACAGTGGAGCGTTCGGAGAGCTGGAGAGGTGTGGACTCTAGGAGCCAGTGCGAGGAACAGCTTAGCGGCAGCGTTTTGCACTCTTTGGAGTTTGTTAAGCTGGTATGCCGGGGCTCCTAGGTATAGGGAGTTTGTATATTCCAGTCTCGACATTACAACAACATAACCGCTGATAGTCTGTTCGGAAAGGAGAGGTAGAGGAAGATGCGTGAGATGGTAGTGGCAGCATTTAGACACATTGAGCCTCATTAAAAATTTGGTGGTAGCCTTGCCGGTAAAACCAACAGGTTGCCGGCAAACTTGCACATTTTTCCGGCCCCTGGCAATGGGGAAATACAGGGCCATTACAACCCTGGCAGACCCTGTATTTCCCCATTGCCAGGGGCAGGAAACTTTTACTCCCCGTTCCCATTTGAGCCCCATAGGGTGCTGGTGCATCCAACATGCTCTGCTCGGGTGAAAAGGCACCTGCGTGCAGAACTCGTAGTTTGCCGGGCCAGTAACTATGGTACCAGCAAGCTTACCAGTACCATAGTTACCGGACAGACAAGCTCATAATGAGGCCCATTGTTGATGTGTCGGGAGAGGGTTAAGCTAGAGTCCATAGTGCAACCTCGGTTTTTTACTGTGTCAGTGTCATGATGCCTACCTCCACGGAGCCAGGTCCGACCCAGCGACCCCAGAGGCAGGCATCATTTCCCCCAGGGGAGTGCCAGCGGGCCCAAGCTGGGGCCCTTTGGACGCAGTCCTGGCGCCTTAGGCGCCAGGCTCATGTTGGACCTCTCTCCTGGCGCCTTAGGCGCCAGGCTCATAAAGCTAGACATGTGTTCAAGTGTTTTAATGTGCACTTACCTGATGCAGACCATGCTGCCACATCCAGGCACTCTTGAGGCCTGAATGGAACTACTTTACCTGTGGGACTACTTTCCACCCGGGTGTGGTCGGGGAAGGATACATACCTGATCGGAGGAAGGATACACACTTGGGACTTCTTCCAAAGCTATTTAGACCACACCCGATCAGCAACTCACGCTTCGCGTTGTTCTGCTCCTCGCAGCTGGACGCTCACCGTGTCAGCTCCTGCATCTGGACTTCAGCCACGCCTGTCAGCATCCTGGGTCACCTGCAAAGGTAGACAAGAGACCTTACCAGCTAAATCTGCACCACGGAGACATCACACCGACGATCCTGAAAGGGAAGACATTATTTTTAAAAGCATTTCGTTACGATCGCTGCAGCGCTGCATTTCACTCACCTTTCCTGGGTTCCTCCATCTTCAGCAGCGATCATCCGGATCCACAGCCACTTCCCAGAGCCTAGAGAAAAAGACAAGAATAAGAGGTGAGGGAAGGAAGGGAATAAGACTTACCTGTTGGGTCATTCCCATTTCATTTCGGGTCTTGCTGCTTCCATTCATTTTCCGGACCCCGGCCCCTATGGGGAAAAAAGACAAAGACATTGAATGAGCGTATGCAAAGTCAGTTCCCGAGCGCTCATCCAGAACTAACCTGCCATTTACTGGAACTGGAACTGCACGTTTCACTTCGGGTCGGCGCCATATCTCCGGCATTCCGAACCCCGGCCCCTAAGGGGAAAAAAGACATAAGCATTAGCGCTTGCTGCAAAAAGACAATGAACATTATTATTAAGCTTGGACTTTTGAACTTGCAACAGAACTTTTACAGAGCCTTACCTGAATAGTCAAGCTTACCTGAACTCCCATCAATCCTCAATCCAGTGAAGTAACTGGGTTTCAACGCGCCCCTGCATCAGAAGCAGGATGGAGAGCTCATCCTTCCTGACCCTAAGGTGAGACTTCATGGGGAATCGTGGAAGGGTATCGTGGAGGGTTGGAAGAGAGTGGGAGGCTTGAGCATAACTCAGTCAGTAGGTAATACTCCCTTTTCACGCACAGGGGAATATTCCTGCGAGCCGGAGAAGCCAGAATAGAGGGCCCTTCCTGTCCATCTTCAGAGTCCTGCGCTTCACCATTGAAGAAGCATCAGCACTCAAAGCCAGACCTGCGCCTCCGTGGGAATCAGGTGAGCGTTACAGTCAGGGATGGGGGGTTGGCACAGGGAGGCGGGCCAAGGGAGAGGATGAGGCAGAAGCACAGTGTTGCAGCACACCATGATTTCGGTTTTTGTTGGGTTTAAGAGGAGGTGGTTTACTGTCATCCATCGGTCGATATCTAGGAGGCAAGCTTCGAGGTCGGGCTGGGGGTTATTGTCTGAATTGTGGAAATTAAGGATGATTTGGGTATTGTCAGCATCGTTGTAGCACTATATATTGTGCAGGTGGATGATTTTAGAAAGGGTGGACATATAGAGGTTAAATAGGAGGGCAGATAGACATGCTCCTTGCGGTACTCCAGTATTGACCGGGCGAGCAGCTGAGACAAAAGGGGAGAGGAGGGTTATTTGTTTCCTGTTGCTGAGGAAGGAGGCAATCCACTTGAGAGCGGTGCCATGGATTCCAAGGGAGGGGAGATGGCCAAGGAGGATTGAGTGGTTAATCGTGTCAAAGGCTGCAGAGAGGTCGAGGAGAATTAGTGCAGCGCATCCTTCAGAGTCTGTAGTGACCTTAAGATCATCCCAGATTGAAGTCAGCGTGGTTCCAGTTCCATGCCGGGGTCTGCAACCTGATTGTGTGGGGTTGAGGAGGTTGCTGGATTCAACAAAGGTGTTTAGCTGGGAGTGCGCTGTTCGGGCGATGAGTTTTACAAGGAATCTGGTGTTCGAGATGGGTCTGTAGTTTTTAGGGTCGAGGGGGTCTAGTGATGGCTTTTTAAGAAGAGGCTTGACATGTGCAATTTTGAAGGCATCAGGGAAGATGCCAGAGCTGAGAGACTTGTTTAGTATGGTTCTTGCGCATTCTCATGTGCAGGTGGACAAGAATATTTCTTTTAGGCGGGGCAGGGGTCAAGTGGGGAGCCAGATGGTTTTCAAGGAGATAGTAAGTCGAGAAATCCGCCTCTGGAGATGGGTTTAAATGAGTTGAAGGTGGGCTGGGGGGAGTTGTAGGTTTGCTTGGTTGTTGAGGGGGGGAGAGGAGGGACAGTTTGTTGTTAAGGGCGATCGTCCGGTCAAGAGCGGTGATGTAAAAGTGTAGAGATAGTGAGTTACAGAGCGATTGCGATGGGGCAGATTGGGTAGAGGTGTATGTGGGTTTGACAAATTCAGAAATGATTCCTTAGAGTTGGTTGGTGCTGTTTCCACAGTTGAGAATTTGTTCATTGTAATAGGCCTTTTTGACATTCCGGATTTTGGCTTTGTAGTTACAATGGTGCAAGGCGAAAGCGAATCTGCTGATATCTGTCTTTGATGTTCGCCATTTGCGTTCCAGAAGTTTATTTAGTTTTTTTTGGCGTTCCTCAGTTCAGGTGAGAACCATTTTGGAAATGGTCCATTGCGTGAGGAAGCGGGGCGTGAGGGGGTGAAAGGAATTAATGATTAGTTGAGCCAAGAGTCGAAGTAGTCAATGGTTAGGGATCTGGCAGGAAGGATGTTGTAGGGGATATAAGAAGAGGGCTTCTGCAAGGTCAGGAAGTATCTTTACTTTGTTCCAGCATTTGAGGTCTCAGGGGAGGTCACGGGGGGTGTAGCGGGAGGGACGGGGTGAGGATGGACAAAGGGATGTCAAAGTGGTCGGACCAGATGAGGGGTGTGGGGGGGTAGATGAATCAGGTCGTGGGAGCTAAAGATTGCACCTAGGGTGTCCCCCTTATAGTGGGTTGGACCATTCATATGAAGGGAGAGGTTGAACGCATCAAGGCTGTCGACCAGTGGATGGGTATCTTAGGAGAGTCAGAGAGGGGTGATTTACTTGGATGGTGGCTACAGAATCACAGAGGTTGTTTTAGAAATGTCTGTCATAGCCAATGGGACTGTAGATGAGTAGGAATCTGTGGGAGAAAATCGGAGGTAGCGAGAGTTTAACTAGAAGGGATTCGCATGATGGGATGCATGTCTGAGATTCAATGAGTGAGACAGAGAACTGAGATTTGAAGATGACTGCTATGCCACCTCCTCTGGAAGGTCTGTTGAGCGGGATGAGCGAGTAGCCGGGTGGGCATGCTTCAAGTGCAACAAGGGCAAAGTCATCGGAGAACCAGGTTTCAGTGATAAAGACTAGGTCTGGTTTGTCAGAGGAGAGGAGGTCGAAGATGCTGTGTCTGTTTTTCACTACGGAGCGGGCATTAAAAAGGATGCCGTTGACTATGGCGTGGGTTGTGGTCATGGAGGATGTCATTGGCAAGTGAGCAAGAGGAGTTTAGGGGGTTTGAGGGTGAGCAAGGGGGGGGCGGTGGGACATTCTGCGTTGGAAAGGAGGAGTAGTTAGGGGGTAGGATGCCATCAGATCTTGAGTGGTGGGCCAGGGGGTTAGATTGGTTACATCGGTGGAGGTTGGGAAGAGTAGGTGGACGGAGGAGGATATGTGAGGGGTGTGGGTAGAGTTGAGGAGGGGCGGGCTGGTGATGAGATGGTTTGTGAGAGTGAGGTGGATTCAGGGGTTAGGGATTGGAGTGAGTCTCGAAGGGATCAGAGGTCCGATGTGCAGGGAGAGAAATCAAGAGAAAGGGGGTGGAAGCAGGGGGAGGGCAGGGGGATTGTGATGGTGTCAGTGATGGAGAGATTGAGAGGTTGGGTTGATGCAGAAGTGGTGAGGAGTAAACAGTCACGGAGGGGGACCAGGCTTGTTTTCTACTTTTTACGTGTGTATGAATGTTAATTTAATTTCTTATTGATATACACATATTTTGAGCGATCAAAGTCACTTTATTGTCCTAAGACAAATGATATGACGGCGGCCCCCATACGGGTGGAGCATGCAGGTGAAAGGTCAGTGGGCTGTTCCCAATTATCTTAACAGCTGCTACACTGGCAGGCATGTATAGGCATGTTCCTAATGGTCTGAATAGCTGCTACGCCAGTGAGTATATTTGGGCATGTTCCTAAAGGTCTGAACAGCTGTAACGCCACCGGTCACGTCCAGGTCTGTTCAGAAACCATGCGGTTTATGAGGCGTGGTGAAACTTTTGTGGTATGTAGTGGGTGATACAGGGATTCTGAGCTCTATATGGGCACACGGCTCAGTTACCTTTTCAAAGTGTGCTTTTATCTCTAAACTGAACCTGAGAGTGAAGAATCTCCAAAGGGGAATGGTGGTGATTGTTTCACATAAACTCTAAAGTTCGAAAGCAACCGTTGAGGATGTTTGTGACAGGACTTTAGATCTAAGATGTTGTTAAACAATCCCAACCTTTGTCAGCTCATAATTCCAGCAAAATTTGCTATTAGGACGAGGAGCTCTTTAATCGGGAAACCGAGGTGGTTATAGATGGTGTGGGTCGAGAGATTCAGTGGGAGACCCGTGAGCGACCATTGTACATGTACGTTGTAAAAGAGGACGAGCACGACAGCGGTTTCTATGAGCATATGGCGGGATTAGAAGAAATCTTTGCGCAACAATTTGAGGATGATACCGCTGCGAAAACTGCCTATAATGAAGGCGTTGAGGATGTTAGAAATGTAAGTATGAAGCAATCTGTAATAAATGCTTTTACTATCTCTCCTTTTGGAATTGTGAAAGGTAATGCTCCTTGTTTCCTCAGCAAAATGTTGAAAAAGCAGTGTAAACAGATTTGCTTCTCAACAGCTGTGAGTTTTTATTGCCGCTGCTTAGAGGACGCATGTAAGGCTTGTCAATTTGCAGAGGAAGTGCTACAAGTTGAAAGACGCATGGAAAAAATGCGACTGTAGGAGGAGGTGTCTGATCAAGGTCTAGCAGCTGCAGTGGTAAAGGAGTGTTTGAAATGTGATTATTACCACAATTGTTAAGGCCACCATTACCAGGACCCACAACAAGGTGCGCACAAATGTCTCATTGATTCATATATGCTGCGTAATATTAGAAGAACATGTTGCATGTTAAACATTAACAGAGTCTTTATAACATTGAACAATGTGTATAGCGTACTAGGGTTGACGGTAAACCTTGGTATGGTTAAGCGAGACCTTGGGAGAGATACGTTGAACCTGCGATCCAGCTTATACAAATCTACTCCTCAGATCTAGCCATGAACTGAGGGATGTGGTTGATATAGGTTTATATGAACAAGAGGCTGATTATTACATTACTAAAAAGACTCATATCAGATGTTTGAAAACCCGAAGTTTAGCGTATGGCAACACACACTTTGTTTAACCACGATATATATTTTTACTGTCAGAAAAAAGCTACATATGACAAACAAGCAAAGCACCTCTAAAAGTGAAAAGCCGGATGCAGATTCTGTTTTCAAAGTCAGGTGCTTGTTCATTAAAGAAATAAATACTCTTTTGAAAATGAACATTCCTAATTTTGAAAACTGTCAAGAAAGTGATCTGTATTCGGCATATATACCGGGTCACGGATGGTTACAGAACCGGGTTTAAAAAAGGTGTACATTAGCTTTTCCTGGAACCCTATGTAGGTCTCGAAGCAGCTTTGGACCTGCTATATTGGTCCTATTTTTGTACTGAATGTCATTGTTGTACCAGTATCAATTGTACGATTTGCTGAATGTGACTAGCGTATTATTTAGCCAAGCCCACAAAAAGTATGAGGGTGCATCTTTTATAAAACTGTCAAAAATACTGCACTGCATCTAACACAAACTATAACCCTGATTCCTATAGAATGCAAAGTAGCCTACTTGTGAGAGTATGAATAAAATAACAGTTTTAACGGTCTGAACATCTCCTGTGCATTTCTTGCTGGGGAGGGGAAGACATTGGACAAGCTGTTATGCAAAATCTACTATGATGCGGGGTTAGTGGTTAACTACTGGGGTATCAAACCCCTTAATAAAGAGGTAGGGGCCGAGTTAACAATCAGCCATAAAGATCCTACCGAAATGTGTCACGGCTCATTCCCTCACAGGTATTATGAGAGCGTATCCAATGTCATAAAGAGCTTCAATTAGAAGCTGGTTGACATTGAAATTCACAGCCATATCAAAGTGACTCGAGACATCTATTTAAGGAAAACATTTCTTAAAACGTCTGACCCAGATCCCAAATTCACATGTACCAGAAAACACTTTAGTGTTTTAGCAACGGTATATAACATGAATATGATCCTCAAGACAAAACGTATGCAGATATTAAGTTGGGGTTCTACACTCTCTTTCAGTACTGTTACATTGTAGTATCTCAGAGGGTGTTTGACAGTCAGAAGCGTGCCTATCAAGGGTTTTAACAATAGTGTTTGTGAATATGCGGTATATAAAAAGAGACAGGGCCTCATTATGAGTTTGGCGGTATCTCGGCAGTAAACCCACCAAGATACCATGAAACAGATTTACTGTTACCACCACTTGGTCCTGTGGAATTACTGCCGGATTACAAGTGGTCTTAGTCCCCATTTATGGGGGTCATAGGACTCCATGGGGATTTTGGCAGAATTACCACCAACTGTAATTCTGATGAAATTACAGTTTTTTGCTGGCAAGGTGGTGGAAATTGCGCTGGAGATTTTTTCTCCACCTTACCTCTGAAACCCATTGTTTGGTGGTGTGGTAATGCAGCCGTAATGCAGTGGTACTGCACTGTTTTTGGCCACAACGCCAAACTCATAATGAGGCCCATGTGTAAAGTCTATTTTGACCCTATCAACATTGTGCTAATGGATGGGCCGGCAGCTCCCATCCCATTCAAGTTTGGAAAGTTGATAACAAAACTACACCTGCAACCTTTTTTGACTACTGATTATGGTGCTGGTGAAAACTATGGGGAACCTTCCCTTTACAGGGATTAGTACATAGATTAGTACATAGCCCACTGTAATGTATGGTGCTGGTTTGAGAGGTAGATTTAAAAGCTTCTTCAGAGGAGCCATGCCGTTCTTGAGAAGGGAGTTACCAATGGCCAAGCCGCATGTGACAGCTGCTGCTAAAAACATTGCAACTGAGGTGATGGCCTTGTTGTCTGGTGCTCTGTATGATAGTATAAATGAAATCGTGCAACAGACTGTGCAGCAAGGGGACAGGCTAATTTCTGTGTGTAAATCTCCCGTCAAAAGAAAAAGAAATTCAAAGCTATGCCGTGGACCCCACAACCCTATAAAAGAAGAAAAAACATACTACTGCCGCAGTTGCGAAGAGCTTGCAAAGGACATGACCTACCGTTAAAGAACATCTTCTAAACCATGGGCTTTGTGCACTACACGTGAGCAGAATGTGCCACATCCAAATTGATGTTTTACAGATTCCCTCCACACAAACGAGAGAAGAAACCAAGTACTTTTTGGAAGTCTCACCACTGGAAGCCCTTACAAACTGCAGAACTTTTGAGTTCTTTATAGCGGGATCCCCACTTTACCTGGAACTAAACAACAGACTGTAACTAGGGCTAATGGGACAAATATAGAGGACAAGGCATGCCTGACACCTGTGGCACGCGTGGCCTACCCAATAGCCAGCCTGTTTAATCAGGTGGACGTGACACTCAGGGGCTGTCTCATATCCCAATCTAGCCACTGTTACACTTACAGGGCCTGTATAGAGCTGCTTCTAAACCACAGGAATGATGCCTTAGACTCTCAATGTACAGCTGCACTCCTCCACAAGGAAGTGGCGTCGCTAGGGGGGGGGGACTGGGAGGGCCGGGGACCCCCCCCCGTGAAACCCTGTGCCCCTCCTTGTGCCCCCCTACCTAAAACGAGCAGTGACCATGTACTCCCCCTACTTTTGTCTGAGCCCCACTACTTTTGTCTTTGGCCCCCTCTGTGCCCCTCCTAAATTTGATTCTTGGCGACGCCACTGAAGGACAAGGCAGACTTTCATGAATCTACAGCACTGGATGTGAGAACAGTGGCTTTATCAAAAGGGCCATATATTCTGCCAGAAGTCAAAGGTTTGATCTGATTGGACGTGTATATACTGGTCGGCTTTTCCAAGAAAAACTACAAATGAATGGGCTGGACGCTAAGCTGAAACTTACAAGGAATGCAGAAAATGTCTGTCTCATCAGAAGGGATACAAGTTAAAATAATGTCTGCCAGTTTGTTTGTTAAGCATTCACAAATTTCACCCAGCATTCAATTGGCGCATTCAGAGGCCCTTCAAATTGCTAATGCGAAATACACGGTGGATAGGGTAACTGTCAAACGTATCAACATTCCTGGGGATAGCCGCATCAACAGTCAAGATAACACGAGTATGGGTCAGTTCCCTAAATTGGTTGTCATAGAGTTTGTGGATAACTCCAATGTTTCAGACTTCTACACTGCAAATTTCATCTTTAAGTACATGAATCTGTCTTACTTTGCTCTGTACAGCGATGGCATGATGATACCTAGTAAGACCCTTTTGCTTAATTTTGATACAAATAATAGCGTTTGTGAGTACATGAACCTGGTGGGAAATCATTTTAATTGTTTTTCATGCAATAATGTGGCTCTCAAAATAACGTTTTTTGTTTTTTTGACTTTTAAATATTTTGTTGATTATTTCGTTTTATATAATGAACTAACAAAGAATCTACACAACATAAGTTTGTGTTCACAAAAACTGCTTTGAGTTGGTTTAAGTTCTAACGGATGAACACAATGTGGCACTTCCAAGGACAGGTTCTCAGGGTGGTAACATTGAGAAAGACGATTGTCCCTTAGTAATCATCGATTGTCACCTGGAATGTGTCAGGGCTGTGTGCGCTCCGCAGGGTATGGATTTTAGGTGAAACATTGCGCTACAAGCTGTGGACGGGCAGCCTCGGCACGTGCCCTTTCCCCTCCCATGCGCAGCCACCGTGCTTGTGGTTGGGGATGTAGGGGCACCACCATGTCCACTGGTATGCCACACTGTGTTGCAACGTTGTGCAGGACACATGCTGCCACAATAATCCTGCACAATACTGGTGGTGCATATAGTAGCTCACCACCAGAGTGGTCAAGGGAGCGGAAGCGTGACTTTAGCACTCTGAATGTGCTCTCCACTATGGCCCTAGTTGCAGTATGGGCTGCATTGTATATTACCTGGGGTGGTGTGGTGGGGTTCCATATTGACGTCATCATGTAGGTGCTCAGAGGGTAGGCACTGTCCCCTGTGGAGGTGAGATGTGTTGTCAGTGGTGTGGGTTTGTCTGTGTGTGTCATACATGCATTCACAGGGCCATTTGTATTCACCAATGAGACATTTGTTGCCATGCCTCCCAGCTTCCAGGGCCCGCTGCATGGGTGACATTCTGAATATGAAACTGTCATGGGTGGACCCTGGGTAGTTTGCATATACAGAGGTAATGATTCCCTTGGCATCACATACAACCTGCATGTTGATGGAATGCCAGTGCTTGCGATTGTTATAGATGTGCTCTGTGGCCCTAGGTGGACGTAGGGCTACATAGGTGCAATCAATGGCACCAAGCACTTCTGCGAAGTACGCCACCCCGTAAAAGTCCTGGACCACAGCCTGCCTTTCTGCAGAAGGTCTGGGCATATATATGTGCCTGCGGACTGAGGGGCGTGCAGTCATGATAGACAACACCTGGTGAAGGCAGCATGACTGCGTGGCCTGTGGGATGCCCCCGACAATGGCAGTTGTCCGCTGAAATGACCCTGTGGCCAAAAAATGCAGTACATTGAGCACCTTCTCCAAGGGGCTCAGTGCTTGCGAGCACAGGGTGGGTGATGTGATGTCATCTTCCCACTCTGTGACCAGGTCTAATATGATATGAGGTGGAAACCTATACCTGGCATAGACCTGGTCATCAGGCATCCCAAAAAGGCTGGTCCTGGGTAACAAAATGCATGCTCTGGCTATCCTCCTCCTCCTGCGGTGTCCCACGATCACGGCTGCGAAGAATGGTACATTCATCGTAGCTGTATACGTGTGTTGGCTTTTGCGCACACTTTTTATACCATTGCTTTTAGTGCGCAGAGACGTTTAGGCCAGTTTTCGGGTGGCGGACGTGTTTACGGATTAGCGTGTCTTTTTCCAGGTGCCGGAGAGCCCTATTTGATTCCATGTATAGGTGTTGTTAGCACACATGTGGGTGTTGCAAGTATTTTACTGTGGTACTTCCCACGTAACTCCCACATTTACGCTTGTTTTTCCCCATTCCAAGTTTTCCAGCCTCTTTTTAGGTGACTGCGCTAGACGGTCTGCACCTTCCCTGGGCATCTCGCGCATTCATGGTGTGCAGTGACATGTTGGACCCGCGCGGATTCAGCGCAAGTCTAAGGTAAGCCACGTGCAATGAGTTCCATGAATCAACAAACAGGCGCTTGCGCGCGTTTTGCACGCAAGTGCCCATTTTTCCGCTCAATTTTGTTCCATGAATGGGGCCCTAAATCTCTGGGAATCATGGCTAAACCCACCCAGTATAAATGAAGAACACAAAGAATGAATAATGGATGCATATGCAGAGTGGTCATTAATTAAACTAATCAACAGTTGGTAGGATTCTTCTACAGGTTTGCCTTGCTTAACAGCCAAGCAAGAATTTAGAATGGACAAATATCTGATGCTTATTGTTGGCCCATTTGTAAGAACACTTTAGCCTACATGGGGTTTGGGAAAACTACCTCTTGCAACTGTGGCGTATAGTAAACTCGGACCATTGCCCGTTCTGTGCTAATGTTACGCAAACATTGCAACATGTTTTCTTTATCTGCCCAGCCTTTGATACAATTTGTTTGTTGAAATCCAAAGACTTCTCTAAATACCCATTGTGCCAGAACCTTGTGTGCTGCCGAATCATTGTGCAGAAATTCGATAAAAGCAGATGTTATATATGCGGTGTCTGATTATAGAAGCACAACTTGGCATAAAATAATCAGATTTTCGTTGGTTCTGTAATAATTAATTTTTATACCATGTTTAATTTTTCATGGAGGTATGTTTAACTAATGTTAAGGTTTTAAGGTGGTTTTAGATTATTTTAATATAATTAGAGGAAGTTAGTCTTATTCATAATGAACTGTTTATATATTTTGTATGTATGTATTTTTCTATACGTTTTATGGCACTGACATTGTGAAATAAAGTTTCTTAATTGATTCCCAAAATTGTGATGACATTTTCCAAAATCATTGCCTGACACAGCCTCCTCTAAATTGAAATTAAGGAGAAGATTCGTTGAATGTTTAAAAAGATGTTAAGAAAAATAAAAGCTGTTTCCGGCGTAATCCCAATTTTTTCCGCTTAGACAAAAAGGTGTGTCCATTGAACACACATGGCATGAAAACTTCTAGATGGATTTGCTCAAAATAAAAAATAACTTGAGAGGAGAGCATGTTGCCTTTTGTTGGTTTGGTGTAAAACTGCTTAGTAGTTTTGAAATACTTCAAAGGAGAAGGGGGCTCCCCCACATGCCCCGGCCCCAAAAAGTTTAAATATCTCTTTTGGTGCACTGCATCAGTGAGGCTTTCCAGAAGTGAAAAGTTGCCATTTTTTCATCCATGCGAACGGTTCCCATGGTAATACTGATGAAGTCGAAAAAGAGAAGAGATCAAAATTATATCTGATGGAGGGAAAAGGGTTGTTTTACAGGGGTTGAAGTGAGAAGGGGGAATGAGGACCACCTGTTTAGAGGGAGAGTTAGGTATGAGCCGCGGAGGCTGTTTGTGACAAAACATTTTAATCTTACTGGTGGTGTCTCGGGATTGCCGCAGAAATTTTGCAAAACTTGCTCGAAAAAGAAAGTGTGTCACATGAACGGGCAAGAGAAAGGGGGCACATTTTCCTATTTCCCCATTAACACACCATCTTTTTTCCATTTTCCATTTTTTCCATTGAATATTCACTTAAAGTAACTAAGTTATGGCATGGCAGGTTGAGCGATTTATCGCAACAAAAACCATGAAATTCGGTGCGTGTGAAACATGACATCCATCTGAACCCCTCAGGTTTAAGACCCATGTCCTACTAGATGTAAGCAGTGTGCAATGCATTGTTTAAAAGCCAGTACCCCAAATTAAAGTTGCAGAATGATACATTACAAAGCATACAATTAAACTTCTGTTTCATTGCCATGTTTGATTCATGCCTGGAGTATTGTTGCCATTGACATACACTGTATGAAACTATCATGAACAGCACATTTCTAAAATGTGCAAGTATGGATTATTACTTCCTAAACTGTGCTCAAAACTGTTGACTTTTAACTAGTTCATTGTATTTACATTGTGAAGAAACAGGGATGTAGGAGCTGAACAGTGATGGTTAGTGCCGGCATGCCTGTGTCACGTACCCCAAACATAGTTCACTGAAATCAAATACTTAAAACAACGATCACATCAGATCCATCTGGTATGCAGTTTTGTCTCGGGAGGATAGCTCAGGGGCAAAGTGCTAGCCTTGGAAACAGACGACACAGAGCTACACAGGTTCGATTCCAGGTCAGCGCTTTGAAACCTCTGAGTATTAAACATGTTATAAATAACCTATCATATATCGAATATTTTATTTTATTGATTTAATGTGATAGTTTTACAAAGAAAACGTTACACATAACAAAATAATACATATTTCATTAGTAATAAAATAAAGGTATTACATATACTTAACCATTTCATATTTAAAAGGACTTACATAAAACAAGCTAATAAAAAGTGTCTATTCTCTTCCAATCATAATTCCATTGACACTTTTCTTTTTTTTTTATAAAGAATGAACATATGATGAATTTTTTATAATGAAACATTTTATAGAGAATGTATTTAGGGGTGGGGTAAAGGGTTAAATATTTTTGGGATATGGTTGGGGTGAGTTTTTAGGTGTGTGAAATGGGTGTTTGGGTGGGAACACCCTCCAAAAAAAAAGAATAAAATGCATTCTCTATAAACATTTTCGCTATAAAATATTCGATATATGTTCATACGTCAGTATAAATGCATGTAATCATCGAACCATCCAATCATGAAAGTGTTATTAGTCCATGTGCAAGCCCTCACAAAGGAGTGTAAAGGAACCAAAAGCCTCTACCGGAAATGCCGCCCCTAAATTGCCTATATGTTGGGAACCGGAAATAGTCACAACCAATACACCGGTAATGATGCCTATAACGCGAGCAGCCTTTGAAGCAAAGTATCCATTGAGAAAACCTTTCTTTATGTACCCATGAAGAACTGACTGCCTTTTGGGAAAGATCCCTGAAGAACATGTGAAGACAGATGAAGAAGAGATTGGTGACGTCACATTTAGAAAGTGACACACCTCAGAAGAGAAGACAAGAGAATAGACCACATAGAATCTGATGACGAAGTAAGAACCAAATCAACGTTCATGTGCGAAATTAAGATCACACGTGTGAAAAGCATAGAAGAAAATGACAATCATTTTATAAATTTACAGATGCAGTAATGCAAGTAGACAAAGTAATCATAAGATTGGCTATACATAGTGAATAGATTGCGGCAATGCGCCAAGGTATATATATGCATAGGAAACTGGAGGATCTACATCGTATTTGAGCAAACTGGACCACGTGAATATAAGGGCTGGAAAAGTGTGGCGCAGCAAGATAAACTCAGCTGAGAATTAGAAGGAGCATCAAGAAACCTGCTTGGCCATGCGTCAAGGGGTGAAGCAGCCAAAAAACTAGTCAATTATAATGGAATGATACAATGTACGAGAAGGTGAGAAGCCAAGCTCCTGTTAAGGTGTGGCAGAAGGACATTGGGTGCCAAGATCTATTTGTTTAATGCCATTAAATACAGCGAGGAAGCTCAAACATGGTCTCCAATCACATTGGGGCCTCATTACGACCCGGGCAGTAAGGGATTACTGGTACCGGTAAGGGCATCAGTACCGGTAATCTCTTATGACCCTATTACGAGTTCCCTTTGCGGGTCCTCCCTTAACGCCTGGTTTTACCAGGCATTAAGGACGGAACCCGCAAAGGGACTTTGGTGCTAATAACGGTACCGCAATTTGCGGTACCGTCATTAGCGCCTTCCCCTTTTCCATTGAGCCCTGTCAGGGCTCAATGTGAATTGGGAAGGGCCCTGGTGAATGGGGAATTACCGCCCCCGCCAACCTTGGAATGGGGCGGTAATAGTTCCATTCACCAGGGCAGAGTCGGTATGGGTTTGGAGATAGCCATGTCGCTAATAGCGCCATGGTTACCTCCAAACTCGTAATGACCCCCATGGTCAGATGAAATAAGCTCTTGGACAGGCTACACCGAGACCAGAAGATAAAGTCATATCCACACTCCCTTTTATTCCCAGGAGCAGTGCTATTTTACAAGGCCGAGTCCAAAGACTATTGTCATGGCAGAGAGCTTGAGTGATGATGGGCTAATTGGGTGTGGAGGCATGGTTCAGTCTGACCCACTGGTACCTGGGGTACCAGCATGGATGCAGCTAACGAGTGGAATATTCCAGAAGGGCACATGTATGCCAACCAATTATGAAGGGCCACGTACCAAAGAGTCCTAGAGTTTAGAGACCCAATAAGATGTGCTGCATTTTTCTATGCTCACAATGACTTGCACTAGGGGTGGGCAGAGTTGTCCACCTAACACTAGAGGTCCAATCACAACACCAACCCTCATAGAAAGTATACCTAGATGTTTCCCATTACCTAACCATAACCCTCCATAAGTTGCTTAGTCTGCTACGTAGGATGATGTCACTGATGATGAATATTAACTATATAATCATGTTTTTTATGAAATGCGAACGAGACCTTACTGTTGGACGTTGGATGATGCCCGTTGTACTCCCCGTTTTAGATAATTGATATTAAAACAGACAAAAAAGTATTTTGCCAACTTCCTCGGTCGGTTGAATTATTGATGTTTGAGTAATTTCTCCATCCCCATCCACCCTCTAGAGTGTTACCTCACCCTAAAGAGCCTGAAACGAATCAGGAGAGTTGATATGCTTCAAAGACTTGGGGTTGTTGCTCATGTGTTGTCCTTTTGCTGATGATACCCTCATTTGGAACAAAGCACATGCATCTTTAAGCCAAATGAACTTGTATATTAGCCATCTAATATCTTTAAAACTGACTCCATTCGGATCAGATGGAAGGCATCACATTGTTGGTGTTTTATACCAGTAGGTGTAGTGTCAATGGATTGTGTCTCTTTAACTAACACATGGGACCACTTCTGTTTCCATCCTTGGCCATCATTATGAGTATGGTGGTAACAGTAAAAACATGTGGTATTCTAAATTCTGATCATAGTTACAACCTTGCCCAGGCAGTAAGTATCCCTTGTGATGCCGCAGCATATTTATGCTGTATTTTGAAAATATGAGGTATTACTTCCATACGTAGAACATGGTCGCTGAACACGGAACTCCCCAGTTAATTACAATTGGATATTCTAAGTCTCAGGGGTGGCTCATCCATAATGGGGAAGGGGACACCAACCCACCAGAACCTTTGCCCATCATGGAGGAGCCTTTGCAGCCCAGGAGTGCTCCCTCAGATGCCTGTTGCAGCTGAGGAAGTTCTCCTGGGCTGGCTCGAACTGTCAAAGGTAAACACCAGTTCATACCTCAGCTGCGCTTCTTTGCTTCCTGGTTTTTTCTCATGCTGCGCTGGAGCCAGAGGTCTTTATGCAGGCAGCAGCAAAGCTGTGCCTGAATGAGTGAGTGTATGATGTGTGGGTGCACATGTGAATGAGTAAGTGAATGCTGTATGTGAATGTATGTTTGCACTAGGCTGGAGAGTTAGTGGGGGTGGTGGCAGGAGTGGGGTCATGCCAACAATACAGTTTTTACTGATAGATGCCCAATAAGAAAATCATCATCCTTGCTTTTATCAACTAGCAATTGTTGAAAGATAGGATGATGTGTTATTACATGGCATTTTGGGGCAGCCACTCTAGCCATTTCATACTGTACCATGACATTTTGTACTGATATTTATGGTACAGCAAGTCTTATATGTATTATTACTTGGCTAGGCTGGCATTATGGGGTATCCAGTCTAGCCCTTTCTCAACGTGGCATGATTTATTTTCTGGGCATCAATGATAAACCAAGCATGGGATGTGCTATGTATTGGCTACACAGGCATTTTGGTGCCGCCAGTCTTGCTATTGCTAACTGTGCCATGGCATGTTATGCTGGGCATCTGTCATAAAGCAAATATGATAAGTGTTACTACATGTCTAGAGTGTGCTTCATTATGCAGTACGTTTGGAAATGTTTTCTTATTGCGGCAGGGCATTTTTAAAGGCAAAGCCACATGTGCTTATGTGAGGATACTGCCATGTATTGGCAGGGCCTTGGGTGCATGTTTTCCTATAGTATAATAACTAGAATTCTGTGCAAACATGAGTATGTTTGTATATAGGAACTCTGGCATATAATGGTGCAGCAGGCATAGACATATATGAGCACAGCCAGTGTGAAAATATTTTAATACTGGCACATATTGTGGGTGACGACATCATGAATGCTCCTAAGCTCTGTTGACGGCTTGCATCTATTGCATTTTGGATTGGAGTTATTCTACAAAACTATTTGAAACTGCTTGGCCTTTTACCCAGTGTTTCACTGAAAGTATGCTGCATAATGTGCCATGTAACCTGATATCAAAAAAATTAGTCGAGGGGGAAATCCCCTCTGAACCGCCCGGCATATTTTGAGGAAATATTTATGATCCTTCAATTAAAAAATTCACCAGCCGCCATTGCTCTGTATTTGAGCTTTCACCTCAATGCTTTCAAGACCAAAGAGAAATTAAGCATTTGGGCAAAAAATGTTGAGATGCATCAAACGTGTAGATTCTGCGATAAGCAAGATGAGACTTTAAAACACCTCACACTCTTTTGTACTGCTTTGCAACCTCAAAGGACACAGCATCTGGGGACATTGCTCATAAAACAGTGGACGTTAAGTGCTGAGAACTGGTGGCAGTTGATGTCTGACGGAACCGACCAGAGATTAACCTTTGCCTTGACTCTTTTCTTGGAAGATTTGAGGGACCTTTTACTAGTTACAAGTGTTGAATCAGAGTATTAAGGACAGAAAGCTGATAAATACTTCTGATGAGCCAAATTGAGAGCTTAGGAAAAGGATGTCTTCTGAGTGACTTGTGAATTTTGTTTGAGAAAACGTTGTTTCTTTTGAATCCTGTTTTTTTTTAAAAGGTTTGAATAAACCATATTAAAAAAAAAAATTCAAATTTAAAAAAAGAAACATCCAACGAAGAAACTATGAAGAGAAGCCTGCTGCACCCTTCTGGACTGTGAATTGCCTAGTGAAGGCTTGCTGCTGTGCTGACCTTCTTATTCACCTCGACAGAGAAGCTCCAGACGGAACGATTTATCCCCTTGGGTCAGTGGGACCAACTAACGCCAAGATGATTCTACTTTGGCGCAATCCCCGACTTGCTGCAGAAGCCCAATGCCAGGGGTCGAGTATCCATAGTCGAGTGCATGTCTGCCGTGGAATAAATCCGGCCAAAAGCTCCGGGAGCCTCCTGAAGACCCTCCCAGAGCAGAAAATCCCTCACAAGAGTCCCCTCACCAGAGTGCAGGACCAAGGGAGCAAGGAAAGTCCAACAGGTGTCCATCGTTCTGCATCAGTGCTGTTCTGGAAGCGCTGAAACCATGAAGTGCCGCTGAATTGAAGAAAACCTGTTAGCTGCTGATGACCTTCCTGTGTACTGCTGCAGGAGCCCTCCAGACGTCCTCCCTCTTGTCCCAATGAGTGAGGCTCAGGAAACAGGGTCTGCTTGGCTGTAGCAAGACGGAATCCAGTTGGACCCCTTTCTTCTAACCAAAGGTATTTTTTCGGGCTTGAGGGTTCTTACCTTCTTGCCTTAAGACGTGCTGTCTCACCTGAAACTTGCACCTTCTTACTTTCTGAGTTGTTTCCATCTCCTTTTGCATAGGCATAACAGCTTGTTCCCCTACAGTGAGTTTTCTGAACTCTCAAACTTTGTGCAAGACTTTTATCCAAGAAGTGCATCAGAACTATAGACTGTGTCCAAATGACTTTGGCTGTCCTGGCTCCCAAAAGGCACTCTTCTAAATCCATTGACTTTGATATTGCTTATCCATTTGTAGGTTGTGGCTTGTTAAACACTGTTACTGCTGGGAAAGATGTATCTGGACTTCATTGGAGGATTCAGTTCTCCTCAAATTTTCTGAGAAACCGTTCTAACCTTTTTATATGAAGGGAGTTGGTGCCCCACGGCTCTTTAACCTGGGTGAAAGTTGTTTACTAGCTCTTTATCACCCTGATATCGAACAGGTGGCCGCTGGGTGATGTGTGTGCTTAGAGTATGCACTACATTACCATGGCGACAGAATAAACATATGCAAGAGCGGGGCACCGGCTGTAAACTCAGTCGTATCCCGCTCGTCATGTGATTAAGCCACTTCTAATGAAGCATGTACATTTTCCCGTGGGGACGGTGAAATTCTTCACAGTCTAATCTGGCAGCCCATGAGGAACTGAAGTGCAAAATTACAAGTATACATGATCTATGCCAGCCGCTGGGGGGTGGAGGGACATGAATGCCACCACGACGGCATTCACAAAGAAACACAGAACTCTTCCATGTAATGCATTTTAACGATGAAATAGGCACTGATATGGCCCTGTTGCAGGGGTCATATTGGCATTCTTGAGAGAGTCGATGAAGCGAAATGAATGCTAATTGGCTCACATCACTCATCAGCGAGGTGAACAATTTGAGAGCTTGCATTACATACCCAATAGACACCAGGACTGCCCAATAGATAACAGGTAAAAGAAATTCTTTCAGGTTGAGGAACACGTTAGCACTACTCTCTGCCATTGAGGTTAGTATGAGCTTCTATTTAGAAGATGAGTAGTACACAGCACATATTTTGAGGAAATCATTGGGACTCATTATGAGCGTGGCGGAAAGGCAACAACGCGGCGCCGGTAGTGCTACCGGCGCCGTTGTTACCTCTCCACCACACTACGAGTTCTGTTCGTCGCTGCCGGGCTGCACGCCTGGTCTGACCAGGCGTACATACCGGCACCCGCGAGCAGAACTCATGATTGCACCAGCACCGTTATAAACGGTGCTGGTGGAGCCATGCTCCCGACCCCCATTCTGCCCAATAGGGCAGAATGGGGATTGGGAGGCCGGCCATAACGGCACCCGCGAATGAGCAATTACCGGGTCCGCCAAACTCGGTATGACCCGGTTATTGCGCATTCGCGGGTGCCGGAAAAAAAGCAACTCCGGTGGTAATAGCACCATGGCTGCCTCCAATCTCGTAATGAGGTCCTATATGTCCTTAAGGAGTGCACGTTGGTAACTTGTTGGTGACAACAGGCTGTTTAGATAGATTATAACCTTTTTACTTCCCTTAACCCTTCCTTCTGCAACTCCGAATCTACAAAGTATATTCGTGTGATATATATGAATGCAAATACTATCCTTGTAATTAAAGTCGTCTCAGGGTGTAGGAGAAATGTATTGAGAATATGCAAAGATTATTCACTGGCTTTATTGATTCTGAAAAGTAATTTCAAAGTGTATTTGAATTGTTACAATATGTTGCCTTTTTAAACAATGCCTATTTAAAAACTGATTTTAAACAAATTAATATTATTAACTGAAACCTTTAGTGTAAGTGTTACTTGGCTTCTTGTATTTACAGATTTCATTTGTACAGCTCTACAGCTCACATTTACCCCTCTTGAGATAGGTCTGGCTGATCAGTCACACTACCAACTTGTGTAGTACAGACCTTTAAAAAAAGGTGGGTTACCTAATACCAAGCAGATTAGTCTTGTGTAGTTTCACACAGTGTGACTGCACTAAGTCTTACCTAACACCGAGGACCTCTCAAATGGTGAAGTTCTTGCTCACCAACACCACCCAAGAATAGAACAATGGGGTCCTAAGGGAGTTTCACCTATGTAATGAATCATATGTTTAAAAGAACCACATTCAATAAATGCTGGTTAATCCAACAGTCCCACCATTGGTGTAATGCTGTCCCTATTTCCAGGGAGCAATGCCAGAATAACGGTAATGTAAAACAAAACATTTTGTAATTTTTGTAGTGAGGTTAATTACCACTGTAAGCCATTCACATCCATGGTGTTAGCATCAATATCTTCCAGTCTCGGGTGGTCTATTGATTCTAGATATGCCTTTTGTGTTTCTTAATCATGCGCTTGTGCTGAAAAGAGTTTGCATTTTTAGGATCTGTGGACTTCCAATGTGTCTTATTCTAGTGTAAAATTTATTTCTGAAGGCGGTCTTAATGTAATGTAATGTCATGCAAGTATGTATAGTTTTGTATAACACCCTTTTGCCACTTTTGGGGGCCTCACTGAGTCGGGCAGAGGGAGAAAATCTGTTGTGTTGATGAGATCACGGCAGAAGTAACCAGTTATCTTGTGCCATTCTGCTTTTGAACTTTCTGTGGGTTTGGCCGAGAAACTTGGGAATATGTTATCTATAGAAAAAAGCCCAAGATCTGATAGACTACAGTGCTTATGTGTGGTTAGCCACTGATGTAGGACAGTGTGTTTAGGGTAAAAAGGAGGGATTGGGATTGGTCATGGCTCAATTAGGCCTCTGGTTGCCATCTGTAGAGGGTTTATTTGTGTGATTTAAGGTGGTAGAATATCTTAGAGGAGAGTCTGTTTGTCCGGGGAAGAGAAGAGCAAACCTAACAAAGCAAAACAAACCTGTTCTCCTAGCATTAGCCTCTTGCATACAGATCCTGTTTCACTATGTCATATTGGCTTTGTCAATCTCACTCTCTTTCCTTCTCTTTCTTTGTTTCTCTTTCTCCCTCTCCCTCTATCTGGTCTCCTGTTGTTTTCACACAGTAAATTACTTGATGGTTAACTGCGTGGAAATTAATTCGAATAACTTCGAAAACATACATATGTTTATAGGTTAAGGGATTAAAAGGGGGTGAGGAGGGGTTGGGATTGGGAAGTGGAGAGGCTGTGCGGAATGGATGGGGTGAAGGTGGTAGTGAAGGGGGAAGAGGGGTTTGGGGCAGGAAACATTTTCACTAAGTAAATTAACACAAAGTAATTTATTTTGTTGAAATTACATGGACTCTATCCCATGCACAACAAAAGAATCAGCAAACTGGCGGAGGGAAAGGGTACATTTTGGAAAATCCACTCATTACCATAAGCTGCATGCATGTCATGATCCCTGCCCCCAACCCCCTGAGACAACATACTGGAGCCAGGCCTCGATCACCCACATGGACCTTAAAGACCTCCCCGTCTTATCTGAGACCCACTTGGAGTCAGACCTGGCGCTTGTGGCGCAAGCCTCATATATAACTCTGAGGACAACTTGGCATTGGACTCTGCAATGTACTATGGGCAACATGGATGCCCCCACATAACTCAGTTCTATGAACTGAGCTATGCGATCTAGGTTTTTGGGTGTGGTTCAACCCAGGGATACCTGGGATACTTGGAGGCTATTTAAACCATGCCCAGGCAGAGGAACATGCTTTGCGTTACTCTGCACCTGCAACGTGACACTCACTGTGTTCGACTCGGTCTCCTGTAGGCCTTTGCCCTTTCCTCCGCATCCGCTCACTTGCAAGAACAAGAACAGCGTTTATAGTATACTTACCTTGGGGAGTATCCTGCTTCCATCCATCGCTCCTCCAGTCCTGTGGGCAGCATTTACGGCGGTGTCATCTCCATCTCGGCACGCCACATCCTTGAAGAAGCAAACAAAAGAAAAAGACCTTAATACGCATACGCGTATCCCTGCTCATCCGAAAACAGCAAGAAGAGTCAAACGCTTACCTGGACTCGAGCCACTCAGGGTAACTTCAGTTCCGGAGCATGCCATCGACCTGAAAAGGGAAAAGACAAGACAGGTTAGCACATAAAGGACAAGAAGGTGCCGCATATCGCGCTTACTCACTGCACCTTATTCACTCATCCGGCAGCCACGCTGGGACATTGCAGCGCCTGTAGGGAACAGAGAGAGACTTTGATCAGCACAAGAAAAAGCAAACAGCGCAGCGTATCCCGCTTTCACTCACCGCTTAGTGGTCGGCTCCCTTAAGCCGCTTGACACCATCTCCGGCCTCGCCAACACCTAAAGGAGAAAGGAAAAGTTATAAAGGGGGCAAGAGACAAGAAGAGGACAATTCAATAAGAATCAACAAACCTACCTTGTCAGACCAAATTGGGCCCGCACCAGTGAAACAACTAAGTTTCATAGCACCCACATCGACCGACGCACCCCTGCACTGAAGAAGCAAGACGGAGAGCACACAACACCAGAAAACAAGGTGTGGAGAGGACATAGGGGAAGGTTTGGTCCCCAAGGGAAGAGGGGGTTAATCACCCAGAGACAACAGAGTTTAAATCCGGAAATCCTGTGTTTCAGCCCCAGTCTCTAGCCGAACAGATTCCAGGGAAGGGTTTGATGTCGTCAGAGGTCCAGACCGGCTGAGTGGCATCCCCGTGGATAACAGGTGAGCGTTACAATCAAAGGGTTATGGGGGCAAGGACCTTTGGTTCAGATAAATGGCTGTTTGAAGTTAAAGAACCACAGGCACCCATTTCACCTTCCTCGGTATGTTTGCTGGATAGGATGAGACATGCCTCAAACCTCACTCCAGCATGCTCAGGTGCTGTGCTCCATGGCCTGCTGGGACTTTATACTGTCATGGACAGCACATGGGATTTTAAGTTTTTGGTTGGGGCAGGGAACAGATTCCCTGATTGTTTCTCCCAGCGGTCTACCCTGCTGTCTACAATACACATCAAACTCCTCTCACACAGTGCCCACAGACACATGCTAAAATGAATCTTCCTCTATCTCCCACTGGTCACCAATCACCAAGTCTTAAAACAACTCCAGGACTTCTATATAAAAGTGATGGTGAACTAATGCAGGTAGTTCTTCACAATTAAATGAGGACCAGAAAAGATAAACAGTAGAGTGTGGATTTCTTGGCATGTCCTATGTAGCTGGGTGCAGCATCGCTTGGCCTCATAGGGGTCAGAAGAGTGCAGGAAGGTGAAGGTATTAATAGTCGTTTGCCTCAATCTGTTGTGACTGGAAGCAAAACTAATTATGTGGCCTCTCATCCAAGTTTTAAAAGCATCCCACAAAACTCAAATAAAAATTTTGGAGCATCATTTCCCCAAAAATAACTCATAGCATATACATCCTAAAGAATGAGTTGCAATAAGTTAATACAGCATTCACTGTCTATTCGGCACAAAGCCAAAGTGTTGGTACCAAGATCAATGTCAGTCAGTTAGTCATGTAGTAATAAAGATCTCAAAATTAGAAAAAACTCAACCCAAGAATACTTTTTATGGATGTGAAATTAGATTGCGTAGTTCTGTGAGATTGCATTCAGATTTCCCTATCCACGTGCCCAGCCCAAGTATTCAGTAAAGTTCAGGACCAAGGGCCTTGGGAACGTTTTCATAAGTGTTTTTCCAGGATACATTCAGGGCAATTGTGACATTAAAAACAGATCCAAAAAGTGACTCCCTTTGCTGACAAGTGGTTTTCTTAGGCATAAGACTAATGATTGTATCCTTCATTAGGAGCGTAAATGGAAAATATTGAAAGAGTAAGGGTTCCAAAGAGCAACTAAAGACCCATCATATGCTTCATAGCCGGGGAAACACTTTGTCATGCATAGAAACACTTGTGTACAGGCGCGTTATTAATGCCACATCATATATCATCACATCAGACATTCATTGTCTCTCAAAACAGTTCCTACATCTCAGTTGTTCATGTTTAGAAGAATGTCGACCCCTTCTCATTTGGATCTAGCAGAAGACAGGTGCTGCTTAGGAAAGAAGCAGGATCCTAACCGAAATTGGTCTGATAATAACAAGTGGGTTTCATTTAGCAGTATTATATTAACGCCAAGGTTTTGGAGATTTCTGAGTTACTTTCACTGATTAATGGTAGACCTATGCAGTGAACATTAAATGTGACTGGACCTAAAGTGTCATGTTGAAGAGAAGAATGTGCTTACATTTGTGTCTTGTACACATAATTAATGCAAGGTCTAAACCATAAGTGTCATCTTCCCTCGAGACTGGGTGTGTTCACCCCGGACAACTTATTCCTAAGCTAGTTAAATAAAGATGCTAGACCAACAAAAGTAACATCAAAACAGAGAAAAATAGAAGGTACACCTGCATGATCAATGAAGGAGAGATAGAGATACAAGCTAGAAAGAAAACACTAGACGCCCATCATCTTTGTAATGAATCATGTAATCAATGAGACACACTTAGTGGAATGACACTGGTGACATGCCATTTAAAAGCATTGTTATAAAACGTTGTGCACCCACAACAGCATCAAAAAGGGAGCAATAAGTATAAGAAAAATCATTGTTAGCTGTAAGTCTTCTCGAGCTCCCGGTCCTGATGGCTTTTGTAGTGATGTCCTTAAAAACGACTGCCTTTTCCACTGGATTGGCGAGTGCCAACTTCTTCCCTCATCATGGAGAAACAGTATCATCATCCCCATTTAGAAAAAGGGTGACCCATTCCTATCACCTGTGGGGTGCCCCAGGGTTCTTGCCTCTCTCCCATGCTATACAACATATTCGCTAAGCCCCTTTTCGATGATCTGGACCATCTTGGTATCACCTACACTAATTATGCAGATGATACCCAAATTCTCCTCCCACTTTCAGGGGAATATGTCAAGGATTTGGCCTTGGTGAATAGAGTTTACCTCACCATCCAGGCATGGATGGCGTCCCACGGTCTATGCCTGAATGATGATAAAACAGGAGCTCATCATCCTGGGCACCATCATTCCTCTTTCATAATCGATGGCAATCTCATCAAAGTAGCCAAAGTGGTAAAGACCCTTGGCTTTTACCTTGACTCCACTCTTTCCTTCACCAAACAAGTGAATGCTATGGCCTCTGCCACCGCTTACACTTGTAAGCTTATTAGAACTGGCAACCCCTTTCTCTCAGACTACAGTTGCATTATCCTGGCCAGTGCCCTCATCCTCTCCAGGTTAGATGATTGCAACACCTTTTATATTGGATCCAATAATCCGATTATCCAGAGAATCCAAATTCTCCAAAATAATGCTCTTAGAGCGGCCCTTGGTGTGACCAGAAGAACGCACATATCTGAGATCAGGCGCCAAAACAACTGGCTCTCGACCCATAACAAAATCCAGCTAAAAATTGCTTCACTCACCCATAAAGCTCTGAATAACACTGCTACTAGCTATCTCACTGAGAGATTCCATAGAGGAACCTCCATCCGACCCATGAAACTTGGCAACACCAACTGCCTCAACATCCCTTGATTCCTAGATTTAAGCTATTGAAGGTTGGAGGCAGTAGCTTTCCGGTCAAAGTTGCACAGTCATGGAATGCCATGCCACCTTCACTCAGAGAAGATCAATCATTCCCAAACTTTAGACGTAACTGCACTAACTGGCTCAAATCCACCGATCATTAAGGCCCTTTGGTTTTATTGTATGCTCACTTGCTTTCTTGTATATGTACCATTCCTCTACTGCTTGTCATGTGTAACTTATTCCTGTAATCTAAGCTTTGTATCTCCTTGCATCCTTCTCCACCCTGATACCCTTGGGAATGGGGTGCATTATAAATGAATAAAAAAACAAACAAACAAATAAATGATCTCTTTCTGGAAATTATCACCTTCTTGCAATGCTCGATATCTCCTCAAAAATATTCGCCCGCATACTTCTTGCTGACCTTTGGACTTGGGCCACAGAGGACACGTTTATTCCACTTATCCAGACTAGTTTACAATGGGGCCTGAGTTTGACCACCAATTGTCTTGCTTTCCAGTCTGTCATCCAACAGTCATCACTTACTAGGCAGTGCTCTGTATACACGGCATTCATTCAGTGTCACCTTTGATTCTGTAAGTCGTAATATGCTTTGGCAGAAGCTTTCTTTATGGAACATTCCACCTGGCCTGTTGTCAATCTCACTCCACACTGAAACTTGGGTTATGGTTTGGTTGGACGAGTCTGGGGCTACTTCATCTTGGATCCTGACAGTCTGCGGATTGAAGCAGGGCTGCATTCTTGCTCCCCTTCTGCTTATACTGTATCTAGCAGATATGGACCCGCCTTTGACTAATTCCATCTCTATTGCCCCTAAATTGGGGGATTTCCCCCTCCACTGGTTGGACTATGTGGATGACATTATCCTATTGGATCTCTACAAGCCTCCCTTGACAAATTGAAGAGCTATTCTGACTCCTTGGATCTTGTGGTTAACATCAACAAGACCAAGATCATGGTATTCCATCCTCCTGGTAGCCGCAAGATCCTGGTTCCTTGGCACTTGGATGGGGTCAGACTGGAGGTGGTCAATGCTTACCAATATCTTGGCATTCAGTTTAACGAGGGCCTCCGTGGCGATTAAAATCTTGCTCAAGTCCAACTTAGATGCCCTCAGGTGGTTGGAACCCTTGGGAAAATGGCTCGCTCTGGTGGCAGCTATTCTCTTGACATTTTATCTGAGATATACATGGCCAAGTTTAGCTCCATTCTCATGTATGGCACCACCGGAGGGCACGTTAATAACGAGAATGGGGTGGCAAGGCTCGAATCCGTCCTTCTTAAGATGTGGTTGAAGCTGGCTACATGCGCCCCGGTCGAATCTATCCTTTTGGAATTTGGTTTATTTTCCTGTATGGCAAGATTAGAGCTTTCCTTCCTAGCCATTTACTGGTGCCTAGTTAATCCTGAGGCTGGCACCCTGAACTGCAAAATTCTCAAGGCTGCCCGGGCCAAGGCTACTCATATGCCTCACAGTGCCTCCCAAAGTATTCTTTTGACGGCAAGCAAATGGTTGAATCTGCTTCCAGCAACCTGCAAGTGCTGGCCGTACCCTGGGTATAAGCAGCTACGTGCATGGTGGTGTACGCTTGCTATTGCCAGCAGTATGCAACTTCCTTGGTGTTAGGCGATCCTCTACACACCGATCCACTGCACACCAGAACACTGCTCACATTTCTCCAACACCTCCCTCCAGGGTTCGAGGCTCATGTGATTCGGTTTACCCAAAGGACCGAAAGCTCCGTACCAGGTACGATTTACGGGCTCGATTGCAGCCTTTCCTGCACTGGCAGTTGCCATGGAGAACATACAGCAGAAGGGGCGGCATTACACCTCCACGCCAATCGTTCACTTGCTCACGTGATCCAGAGTGGCGTTTCCCACGTGACCTTGGTGGACGTCACATGACACCGAAACGCACAGTATATAAGGCTTGATGCACGGAACACTCATTGCTTCTCAGCTGTCTTCAGACCCTGTTTGGCGCTACGTTTTGATAACACTACTGGTTTACCTTGATCTTGGAACTCTCTCTTGGACTCCTTCGGATTACCCTTTTGTACCTTTGCTTGGAACTGTTTACCTATTGCTGGATTTCTGACACGACCCTAACTTGTCTTCGGATCATCCCTTGGTACCTTGTTGAACTTCTACGCCATTTCCCTTTTGGGATTCAAGTCACGCTTTCAGTCCTACAGGTGGTTTATCCTGCATCCACGCCTGTCTGCGGTCCTCTTGTTCTAGGGACCGCCTCATCTGAGTCTCGAACCTCCCTCCTAGGTTTCCTGGGTTTTCCAAACACCGGATAGGTAAGACTATTCAGATCCTTTGGTTCTTGTGATATATTGTGATTGCCTGGTACTTAACCTCGTTCTTTTTGACAGCAGCATTGGTGTCCCAGAGGTTCCGTGGATCTGGGAAGTAACATCTCCCACCTGTGGCCCCAAAGGTCGCACAGCGGGTTTCTTTTAGTTCCCCTGTGCGTCACTTGAGGACGGAGGTTTCAACGGTCTACACGACACTCAAGTCAGAACAGACTGAGAAGCCGTATAGTCGTTTTAGACAATGCAGGGATCCACGGAAGAACCCATAGCTGCTTTAGTTCAGGCAATTACAGTATTAAGGGCAGATATGGCCGCCGCTAATACGGTGATTCACCAAAGGTTAGATTCCATACAGAGTGTTCAGCATTCTCTTCCTGCAGACCCTGAATTCGGGGATGCTAGCACTTCAACCACACCTCCTCCGTTGGCAAGTACCCCAGCTCCAACTCCGGTGGTCCTCCCAACCCCTCCCCTTTGGCCGCTCCTGAACGTTATCAAGGTGACCCCAAGAAGTTCAGGACCTTCATCAATCAGTGCAAATTACATTTCTTGTGCAGACCTCTGGCCTTTCCTAATTCCACTGCTAAAGCTGCCTTTGCCCTTTCCCATCTTGCCGGGACAGCTGCCGCTTGGGCTAACCCTTTATTGGGGAACAATAGCCCGGTTCTCTATGATTTTGATTTGTTAGTTCTAGAGATGTCTCGAGTCTTCGATACCAGACACAAGGCACAGTCTAGGGATTTGGAGTTGTTAGAACTAACCCAGGGCAGAGGGACTTTTATAGATTACATCACCCGGTTCAACCAATTGGTCGCCGAGACATCATGGCCAGAAAGCAAGCAGGCGGTTATATTTTATAGGGGGTTGAATAACGCAATGAAAGACGCCTTAGCAGTGATTCCTTCCATGCCCACTCAGTATCAGGAACTAGTGGATCTTGCCCTGCAGGTAGATGCACCTCGATCAGAGCGCAGAGCTGAGTTGGGGGTTTCTTCCCATCCTACAGTTGTTAGTATCCCTGCTTCTAGTACTGAAGAACCTATGCAAGTAGGAGGTTTACGTAGCCCTATCAGGACATCTGAGAGAGAACGTAGAAGGGTGGATAATGCATGCTTCTATTGTGGCACCACTGGACATTATGTGAAGGAATTCCCTCGACGTCCGAAAAAGTCTCAGGTTTTTCGGACAGCTCGACCTTAGATCCGGAGACCAGGTCGAGTGTCCAGTCTTCATCTCCGGGTACTACTCTTGCTTTTGCTCGTGTCCAGCCCATCTTTGTACAGGCCACTCTTTGTCCCTCTACGGGTATCTCTCATGCAGTCACAATCATCATTGACTCAGGTGCCACTGGGAACTACATAGACATTGCGTTAGCCCATTCTCTCAATCTACCTTTAGTGGTAAAAACCCAACCTGAACCTGTTCAGGCCGTAGATGGCACTGCACTAGTCTCTGGTCCCGTTAGACACCAAACCGCTCCTCTCTTATTGACCATACAAGATATTCACACAGGGACGCTAAGTTTTGACTTGATCACCACACCTCAATTCGGTATCATATTAGGAATACCATGGTTACGTGAACACAATCCTCTGATTAATTGGCAATCAGGCACGGTGCTTTTCGAGTCTGATATTTGTCAGAACTATTGTCTCCCAACCCATCAAGCAACAGATACTCCTTCTCAGGCCTTGGGAGCTCTAGCTCAATTCACGCTGAATGATGATGGATCAGAGGTTGTGAATTCCCACACCGTTGGAGGGGTGGTTTCCGGGATTCCATCTGAGTATAAAGCATTCGAATCAGTTTTTGATTGCGGTTCTTCTGAGGTACTTCCTCCACACAGACCATATGACTGCCCGATTGACTTAATCCCGAATTCTACCATTCCTTCGGGCAGGATTTATTCTCTGTCCCCCTCGGAAGAACAAGCATTGAAACAGTATGTACAGAACGCCCTACGACTAGGACATATCCGCCCCTCTACTTCACCAGCTGCAAGTCCCGTATTTTTTGTACCTAAGAAAGAGGGGGACTTACGTCCGTGTGTGGATTATCGGCATCTTAACGCTATCACGAAAAAGGATAGGTACCCAATTCCTTTGATCACACCTCTTCTGGACCACTTGTCCCATGCCTCTGTTTTCACCAAGCTGGATCTTCGCGGCGCATACAACCTAGTGCGTGTTCGCGAAGGCGATGAGTGGAAAACTGCTTTTTGCACCCGTTACGGCTTGTATGAATACCTAGTCATGCCCTTCGGTCTATGCAACGCCCCGGCAACATTCCAGCATTTTATGAATGACATATTCAGAGACATTCTGAAAGTATACATGGTTGTTTATTTGGACGACATCTTGATCTTTTCACGAAATCTTGATGACCATGTAAAGCATGTCCGGGAGGTCTTATCCCATCTGAGGGAACATTCCCTATTTGCCAAACCCGAGAAATGTCAATTCCATAAAACGTCTGTTGAGTTTCTGGGCTTCCACATTGCCCCTGGGGCACTATCCATGAACGAATCCAAGGTTAAAGCAGTCCTAGATTGGCCAGTTCCTCAGACACTCAAGTCCTTGCAGGCCTTTTTGGGATTCGCCAACTTTTATAGATGCTTCATTTCGTCCTTTTCCATGATTGTAGCCCCACTTACCGCTCTGACCAGCCCTCAGGTACCCTATCGGTGGCAGAAGGAACATCAAGAATCTTTTGAGGCTTTGAAAACCGCTTTCACCACCGCACCGGTGCTCCAGCACCCCAATCCCGATCTTCCATTCATAGTTGAGGCGGATGCCTCTTCTTTTGCCCTCGGTGCGGTGTTGTCACAGACATATCCTACAACAGGCAAGTTGCACCCAGTGGCATACCACTCCCGTATGTTTTCCAATACTGAGACCCATTATACTGTAACGGAGAAGGAACTTCTGGCTGTCATGGACGCCTTTCGTGTCTGGCGCCATCATCTTCTGGGCGCTAAGCATCCAATCACTGTATACTCAGATCATTGAAATCTACAGGATCTGGCCTCCTTAAAGTGCATCAACAGCAGACAGGTCCGGTGGCATCTTTTCTTTTCTGATTTTGATTTCCACATTACGCATCGTCATGGAAAAGCGGACGCCTTGTCGCGTTCTCCGGGTGGGGTCGAGTTGCCAACCTTCCCCGATACTGTTCTTGGTAAGAGTCATCTGATTTGTCTCTGCACTCCCTCTCTGTCATTGTTGGATTCTGTACGAGCCTGGACGAGTAATCATTCCGACCAACTACTGGATTGGGATCCCGTTTATTGTGATGGTTTGCCTTTCGTGCATGAATGTCTGTTTCTTCCCACGCCTGACACTCGTAACCTAGCCCTCGAGTGGTCTCATGATGCTCCCTTTAATGCCCATCCCGGTCAAGAGCGCACTATGGATCTCCTAAAGCGCTGTTGCTGGTGGCCCTCTATGAAGCGCGATGTGGAATGCTATGTCAATTCATGCGCTGTTTGTGCTCAGGCCAAACATCGAAGAGGACGTCCAGTTGGGCTGCTGCTTCCGCTTCTGGTACCTCCAAGACCTTGGCATACACTGACGATGGATTTCGTGACCGATCTCCCCAAGGTACGAGGTTTTGACACCATCTGGGTGGTGGTAGACACGTTCACAAAAATGGCTCGTTTTGTTCCTTGTAAGGGGATTCCTTCGGCCCCAGTCTTGGCGGACTTGTTTTTTGAATATGTGTTCATGTTATTTGGGCTTCCTTCGGTCATTATTTCCGATCGTGGGTCACAGTTCACCTCTCGTTTTTGGAGATCATTGACCAAATTACTTGGCATCGATACCAGGTATTCTTCGGTCTATCATCCTGAGACTGATGGGCAGACTGAAAGGACGAATCAATCTATGGAGCAGTATCTTCGGTGTCTTATCTTGCAGCAACAGGCCTCCTGGTTGAGTGCTTTACGGCTTGCCGAGTTCGCATACAATAACGCGGCTCATCCTGCTACAGGTTTTTCTCCTTTCTACACCCTCTATGGCCAACACCCCAAGGTCTTGCCTGTCCCTGACACCTCTGTCTCTTTGAATCCTGCGGCCACGGCTTGTCTTAGGGATCTGTCTGCTGTTCATGCTAGTACTTTGGTCCATCTTACTGAAGCAAAGGCTTCTATGAAAGCTTGTGTTGACGGCAAGCGCCTGGCTGATCCTCCCCTTGTGATGGGTTCTAGGGTGTGGTTGTCTTCCCGTCATCTTCGCCTGGTGGGTTGTCGGAAACTTCTGCCTCGTTTCGTTGGCCCGTATGTGATCTCTCAGGTTGTGAATCCAGTGGCTTTTCGTCTAGTTCTCCCGAGTTCTTGGCAAATCCATCCTGTTTTTCATGTATCTCTCCTCAAGCCTTGTGCTGATTCTTCCCGCCTTCGGGCCCCTGCAGCCCCGGTGTCCCTGGCCTCCCCTGATGTTTTTGAAGTGTCGGCCATTTTGGGTTCCCGTTGGTTTAGGGGTAGGCTCCAGTATTTAGTGGATTGGAAGGGTTATGGACCGGAGGAGCGTTCTTGGGTTTCCGCTTTGGATCTTGACGCTCCTCGGTTGGTAGCCCGGTTCCATAAGGATCACCCGTCTTGCCCACGGGGTCGTGGGTTGTTGGGGGGGGGGCTATGTTAGGCGATCCTCTACACACTGATCCACTGCACACCAGAACACTGCTCACATTTCTCCAACACCTCCCTCCAGGGTTCGAGGCTCATGTGATTCGGTTTACCCAAAGGACCGAAAGCTCCTTACCAGGTACGATTTACGGGCTCGATTGCAGCCTTTTCTGCACTGGCAGTTGCCATGGAGAACATACAGCAGAAGGGGCGGCATTACACCTCCACGCCGATCGTTCACTTGCTCACGTGATCCAGAGTGGCGTTTCCCACGTGACCTTGGTGGACGTCACATGACACCGAAACGCACAGTATATAAGGCTTGATGCACGGAACACTCATTGCTTCTCAGCTGTCTTCAGACCCTGTTTGGCGCTACGTTTGGATAACACTACTGGTTTACCTTGATCTTGGAACTCTCTCTTGGACTCCTTCGGATTACCCTTTTTTACCTTTGCTTGGAACTGTTTACCTATTGCTGGATTTCTGACACGACCCTAACTTGTCTTCGGATCATCCCTTGGTACCTTGTTGAACTTCTACGCCATTTCCCTTTTGGGATTCAAGTCACGCCTTCAGTCCCACAGGTGGTTTATCCTGCATCTACGCTTGTCTGCGGTCCTCTTGTTCTAGGGACCGTCGCATCTGAGTCTCGAACCTCCCTCGTAGGTTTCCTGGGTTTTCCAAACACCGGATAGGTAAGACTATTCAGATCCTTTGGTTCTTGTGATATATTGTGATTGCCTGGTACTTAACCTCGTTCTTTTTGACAGCAGCATCGGTGTTCCAGAGGTTCTGTGGATCCGGGAAGTAACATCTCCCACCTGTGGCCCCAAAGGTCGCACAGCGGGTTTCTTTTAGTTCCCCCGTGCGTCACTTGAGGACGGAGGTTTCAACGGTCTACACGACACTCAAGTCAGAACACTTGGTCACTAAGGTGAATAGTAGCCTTTTTATTGAATACATCACCAGGCGGGATGCTGTCCCAAACTATGTTGCCCAATTTGTGTGCAATACCTTGGTGTGGGAGTATCTCAGGGTAAAGACCAACTGTGTGAAGACCTTGGAGGTGATGGGCGCTTGGATTGACATCCCTAGAGCAGCACGCTTGTGCCGTCTTTGTGACACTGCATCTATTGAAACTGCTCAACATCTGTTGGTCCTTTGTCCTCAATCTTACACCCGGGTGGCCGCTGGTTTGGAGCCTTCTCTCTTTCCCCTAGCAGTATACATGGGGGTGAACCACGAACATGCATTGTGTTTTTTTACCATCTTCTGGAAAAAGGTTGCCTGTTTGCTGGGGGGATCGTTCCCTGCACCTAGCCCTGCACTTGCTCGTTTGTGACTTATGTGTTGTTAAGTTCTTTCATCGCTTGTATTAATGAGTTGTTGTATCATTGAATTTTGATTATTCTTGTTGTGTTAAAAAGCAGTTTTTCTTGCTGCTGTATAACACTGGTAAATAAAAAAAGTACAGGAAATTAAGCAACAGGAAACCAATTGGAGGAAAGACATATTTAAAATGCACTGAGGTGTATTAGCATATGAATCCTGAGTCTAGTATATTGCAATATCCCGAATCAAGCCGGACTAGTATCTGAATTGTTCTCACAATGCTTCCTGGACCACTTTAATCTGAATGCTTTTTCTTTACTTGCCTTTCTGGACCATTTTGAGGAAGGCTGAGAATCTTGTGATTGTGTTGAGGCATTATAATAAGAGCAATATCAATGAAAGCAGTTATTCCCTCAAACGTGGTACAGTAGTTCTGCTTCGCAGTCAAGCGAACTGAGTCGAAGACAGGTACAGTAGGCCCAACACCGATCTATAAAAAACAATGCAAGGGGTCAATAAGGAGTGCAAGGTTTGCAAGAAAAACCTGTTTTATTGCATGTAAATACAGACGCGAGGGTCATTCTGCTTTGTAGAACTGAAACCTCACTCGGCAAGCCAACATTAGTTACAGTTATTAAAGACAAGATCCACAAAAACTACATGTGCAACATGTATCTGATACAGATTAACACCACATTTCCTATTGGCTATCCCCTATACAGAAATCTAAACATCACCTATATTTTACTACCCATTGGTCGATTAAGTATCAGTGACGACATGAGAAAAACCTCTTGCAAATCTATGCTTAGAAAAAATACTTTGTTCTGATTGGTCCATTAATTGAAGGTAACCTGTTGCAAAAATGGACGTTCTTATTGGTCAAAACAACTTTAGATAATTTGTGATGTGCATGCCACTCGAAAAAAAGACTCAATCTTGAGCGAATGTGAACAATTAAGTCAATACCCTGTGGCTACTACATTCTCATGAGACCAGACAACTTGGCAACCCTGAATGGCTCTTCGACCTTGCAGCTGTACTTTTTTGCAACACCTCTTGCAACTCCCATCATGAAACATGTTGCGTTCCTGGTACACATCCATCCCTATCCCTCTTGGGAACTAGGTGGCTTTATAAAAAACACTTTCAATACACTGCTGTTATGGATTAATTTTGCATATGTATTTGCTCAATTTAGCCTTTCAGCTGCAGTTCCAGTGGACCTTCTCCTTCTCAATGGGGCCAATATAACCACAACCTAGTTGAACACTGTGGCAATGTCTGGACACCAGGCCTTGTTCTCAGTAAGATTTGTCCTTTGTTGCTACTGCACTAATCTTATCGGCAGGAAGGCAGGTTATATAATAATAACCCTTTCTGCAATGACAATTTGTTGGGCGTAACACAATCCCAACCCGCTCCTTTGATAATACTCAATAACTCTGAATCTTTTTTCCACATCAAATTGTCCATACTAACTCCTTGTTTAACTGCTAATTGTTTCATACATCATGATTACCAGTTCAAATTTCCTTAGCGTTACATAATGTTTTAAAAGTGTTTTGCCCATACATTGCACTCCCTTGTACAAATAACAATTGGGAAATCAGTCTTATGAGTTCTTTCCATGACCATTGTTTACAAGTACAAACACAGGTTTATTTGTATATATTAGTTTTAAATACTTTACAAATGACATGTTCTTTCACAAAGGGCACAGCATATCATCCTTTTCCGGTGTCTTTTATCTCTGCCTATTGTATTGAGTGAAAAATAATAAAAGACTATTGTTCATTCTATTTACTGTTCCCTTAGTAATAGAGGCTACTGGGTCACCAGATGTATAATTATGCCTTAAAGAAGACCTTTCACGGCAGACACAAAATGGTGATCATTCCCTAGTCTGTTTTTCATACTCTCTTCTGAAACGTTATCAAAGTAATTAACTGATAAGATCAAAATAGCGTGTCTTGTTTAATATTATGGGTCTATTAAGCAGGAATAAGTCTCTAGCCTCAACTTTTAGACATTCTTAATTCCACCCTTCCAAAAATTGTACAATTTGCCCTTATCTTCAATTCTCTTGTATTGAAAGGTATAATCGGTATGTTCAAAACGCGCTCAGGGCCTCAATATCTTTATTACAGGTGAACATTTCTAATCACAACAGCTAACAAATTATATATAAACTAAAACGTAAGCTTACATGCAAACCTTATTACAGCGCTCTTTATTATCTGCAAAAATGCATACATATATGGCACATTAATGTAAGGACAATTGGTACAAAAGAGTTGTTTGGGCCATAAAACAATTTGCTGCATAGATTGCACAGCAATTTTTCTGACTATGAAAATTGTACAAAACATAAAAAATTACAAAAATTAAATTCACAACAAACATGAGCTCTAATCAATACAGAAACGCATTTCAATTAAAATAATAATTCATCATTACGAATTAAAGACAGACAAAAAAGAACATGACGGATACAATGGCCGGAAAAAGGACAAGAGCAGCTAATGCATTTTTTAAAGGCATATCCATCATTTAAAAAATATTCTAGCTCAAATGACAGCAGGCTAAATTATGTATTCAGTAAAGCACATGTCATGCAGAATAGCCAACTAATTTACTCTCACAGGGAATTTATGTTTCAGAGAAAGTTTGTTGGGGAAAGATTTTGCATAAGTGGACTACTACGCTGAGGGAGATTTGTTATACAATGTATTTATTTATATATTTCTGTTCTTTAATATAATATTTATATTGCCAGAGGACTTTACATTTCCTCATCCTGAAGCTATCTGGGGGAAACATATTGAAAATGTAGTATCAAATTGCTGAGTGGCAGGTATGTTTTCAGTGCTCCCTTGAAAGTCACAAGGTCAGGTTTGTGTTAGAGATGCAACAGAAGGCAGTATCAAAGAAAGGACCCTTGGTGGTGGGAGGATTTGCCAACTCCAGCAGGTATTGGGGTGCCAGTCATATATATCCACTCAGCTGGTAGCAAATAACTTCATTGGTGAACGAAATGGATGCCTGTCCAAGTATATTTTTGTGGGTAAGGTGCAAGATTTGGAAATCACTGTGTTTGTTTACCCTTAACGGGTTTCATAAATCATGACCTGAGAAATGTGATCTGCGATCAGTAAAGGATAAACTGGGTGGCATATTCCTGGGTCTGATGCAGAGGTTTCTTCGAGAGTCCAGCATGCATCCCATTACAATAATCAGCCAGACATAGTAGAAGAAGAAGTTAGATATTTTCAGAGAAACAAAGACAGGGGAGGATTCATTGAATGGGCATTCAATTGATTGAAGATGACTCAGAGATCATATTTACTTGAGGTATGAAGGACATGTCAGTGTTATGGGTAATTCCTAAACTCCAAACTTGTAGCTTGGGTACCTGGGCAGACCCACAGAGGAAGATCATGGGAATGGTGGAGGGCAAGGATCCATAGGACAGAAATAGTATCTCACTTTTTGAGGAATTCCGAAGAGGCACTTGGCATCCAGCTTTCCTGTGATATAAATGAAGTAATCTGGGGATTTGTGCGCCATTCTGCCCGCAAATCACTGTTTAACAAATGAGGATTTGCGGGCAGAATGGTGCACAAATCCCCGTTTTTTGGCGCAAATAATTCCATGAATCAGCCCCTTTATATTTTTCAGGGTATTCAGCCTTATTTGCCATCTACCGTTTCTGGACAAACGATAAAATTAGAAATATATTCGCAATAGGCTCAGCGAGGTGAACACACTTTGATGCCCTTCTCCATGCGCTCCCTCCCACATCAAGAATTTCTCTTTTATTAGCAAGACTATTTGTACATCAGCATCAGCATTTGGCAGGAGAACCACAGTTGACCATGGCAGTCACACTAAAAAACCATAGCACCCTTGTGAAATCTACACTTTACATTAGAACAGAAAAACATTGAAATCAGATTAGTGCCTCCCAACCCTCAATAATTCTTTCCCTTTACAGTCGTCCTCTTTTAGAGGACTTTGCTCTGCATCCAGCAAATGGTTGTAGAACAGACCTAAAAAGCAATCTTCTTTTCGTGCCCTGATCAAGGGTATGAAAACTCCATTGCGCCATAGGCTGGTCAACTGTCCCCTTTGATTTGGTGCATGTTAACGCAACTACCTGGATTTCACCAAGGAAGTGCTCAATAGGAAATAATTCTCCCATCACTGCCCCAATCATGGCTAACTGATGTGATTTGTGTGAGAAACCCGAGGGTATTCTCACTCCTAACCCCCTTGTATCCTCTGCGCAGGTGGCCAGGGAAGGCCATCGCTCTTGGTTCCCCAACCTGGTATTGGAGAAGCAAGGGAGGATCACCCGTGTGGAGGGCCCTTGGGGATTGGGAGGGAGATAGACTCAAGTGAGACACAATATTTCCCATGCCCCTTCCAGGAAAAATCCTCCATTCCAAAGACAGTATGGGGTATTGCTACACATCTCCCCTTAACCAAGAAAAGGGTATGAGATGCCATCAATCTAGACGTACCAGAAAAAGAGCAGAAAGGGTTCAATATGAAATGGGCAAGACATCGTATCCCCCTTTTCCTAATACCAACTCACTCAATCCTTCTCCAACTTTTTTGAGATATTGTAAACCACCTTCCCTTATTTTCTTTCAGTCATGCCATTCTAGTAGGTGGACGAGGAAGAGATGACTAGGAGGCATACACACCAAAATGCAACCACACCACTCTAGTACTGGGACAAGGAAGAGATGACTAGGAGGCATATACACCAACATACAACCGTACCACTCTGGTACTGAGATGAGGAAGAGAGCCTCAGAGGACTACCACTACAAAGAGCAGGCATGATGTTCTAATTAGCCTAATTATTATTAGGCAATTATAATACTACTATTATAGTCAGGCAATTGAAAGAGAGGACTCACACCTGCAGTTCATTCACACACAACAGGTGTATAAAAGGGGGAAGCCAAAAGAGCATAGCGAAAGGCAAGAGAAAGGCAAGACACTGCTGTGAGCCATTGGATGCAGAGCTGCTGTGTGATGAGAGTCAGAATACCAGGGGCTGCAGAGGCTGGCGGTCCGAACTGGGACACCATGAGAACATTAGTTCTCTGGAATAACTGCAAGGAAAGAGAAAGCAGTATGCTGAGTGGCCGTATTTCTAATGTGGAGACAGAGAGCTTGTTCTCCCGTGGTACTGTGAGAATGCGGAAGTGTCTCAAGGGCAGAAGAGGGAACTCTGGAGGAAACCGAATTGAAGCAATTCCAGTACGGTATGTGAGAAGCCTGCAAAAGGAAGCCAGTGAGTTTCAGAGACCAGGATACCTTGTGTGAAACGGACCGTGAGCACTGTAAAGAAACTGGTGATTGTGCAGGTATGCAATGTAGCGGAATGGTCATGTGGTTCTGAAAGAAGCTGAACATGTGCTCGAAAGTCTCTGTTTAAACTGTTTAATGAATTAACAATTGTTTGAAGTGTAAAAGGGACTGTGCACCCTGAGAAAAGGAAGGGGGCAGTTGTGAGAGGTTCCAACTTGTAAAATAGAAATTTCAGTGGTGTAAATGAAAATAAATCTTTATCACACAGCTTTATGAAACCTACAAACCTATTTTGAACATTGAACCAAATTAAAATAAAGCAGATGCCTCTTTTTTCCAAATACTGTATTGAATGCAGGTCAATTACGAGAAGGTGAAAACTAGAAATTGAGAATCCTTTGAGCCTCTTAGAACTGTGAATCATTCTGAAATTGGGAAAGGGAACCCCAGCATTCCTACTGTGAATTACTTTGAACTTGGGAAAGGGAACCCCAGCACTTCTACTGTGAATTACTCTGAACTTGGGGAAGGGAACCCTAGCACTTCTACTGTGATTGATTTTGAACTTGGGGAAGGGAACTCCAGTGCCTTTGCTGTGAACTAGTTTGAACTTGGGGAAGGGAACCCCGGTGTTTCGGTTGTGAACTGCCTTTAATCTAGGGATATGATCCCTGGGACCTGATTCAAACTATTTTCCCTTTTGTCTACAAAGGATACATTTTGAGACTGCGTTAAAAAAAACTACTTCACACTTCGGAAAGGAGCAGAATATTGGGTTAAACACCGTTTTCCTTTGATTGCTGATATCCCTAAACATTATATAAAGTTAGTTGTGAGGGCAAGTACAGGTTTAGGACACAGACATATTCTTCAGTTGAACTCTTTGACTCAGAAGTTGCTTCGACTTCTTTAGGGAAGGAAATCCCACCTTAGATTAGGGGAAGTTAGGTCTTTTTTTCCATCCTTGTCATGAACTACAGAACACTTCCCTTTTGGACTTCCTGGTCCTTGTCACAACGGGGCGTGCACTCCATAATACTCCCAACATGGTCGTCCAGCGTGAAACCCCTTTCTCGCTCCACGCGCTGGACGTAACGTATTTTATTAATAGACCACGCCTTCCGCGGCTCCGCGCGTCTCAATGCTATTGCAAAGTAGCGATCCGACGTGTGTCCCGTAGCTCGCGGTATTGTTTCCTTGTACCTGTCTATCTACCCGTTCCTTGCCCCTTCCTTTCCTCCTATTTCCTGGACTTGTGTGCTAGTTGCACCTTTCCTAGTTCCCCGGATTCCTGGATCCGCATCCCGGAAACTGAACGCACTCTGGAGTCGGAAGAGACTCGGGCAGCCTTGTTCAAAACCAGGTCCATCCGCAAGAAGGCAGCGAGCAAGGACTCCAGCAAAGAACGGACCCAGGTGATAAGGGGGGAACTCCTTGATAGTTTGAGATGCCACCCGACCGAACTCGATAGCGACATGGAAGCCGCCGTTCAGGACCTGATGCGTGGCATGCAAGAACTATCAACCGAGGTCCAAAATCTAAAGGCGGAAAACGCCACACTCAAACAATTGGTCCTATCCCGGGATTCGGCCACAAAAGAAAGCGTCTTGTTGGGCGGCATTGTTGACAAATACGATGGGTCGGCAAAAACCCTTCGTGGATTCCTGGATTCATGTTTGGTCGACTTTACATTTAAGCCTTATTACTTTTCGACTCCCAGGGCTAAGGTGGGTTTCATAATTTCCCACCTTTCCAGGAATGCCTTAACCTGGGCTACACCCCTTGTTAACTCCGGCAATGCCCTCCTAGATGACTATGATGGGTTCATACAGGCCCTTAAAAACATGTTTGAACGCCCTGAGCAGGTCTTTAGTGCCCAGGAACGTCTGTTAGACTTTCAGCAGGGTTCCCAGGATATGCTCACTTATGTGACCCGATTCAAACAATTGACCAAGGAAGCTGATTGGTCCTCTGAGGCGAGTTTCACCCTGTTCAGGAGAGGACTGAATGATGAGATTAAGGATGAGTTGGCCAGAGTGGCTCGACCAAACTCATTCCAGGCACTAATGGACCTTGCCATGCAAATTGTTATGGACTTGATGGTCGTGCAGAGTATGAATGCCTCCGTCCCCAAGTACCACACAGACAACACCAGAAATACTGCCTGTGCGGTCTTTGAGGCCACAGGTGGTAGTCCGTCGGGCCTGATTCAGGAACAGCCAGAAGAACCCCTTGAACACTGTAAAGCAAAGGATTATGAGGTTATGCACAGAGCAGGAAGAATAACACAAGAACACAGGTAACTTGACACTGCTTACCTATGTGTACGAAAAGGTTGCCCAGAGACGTGAGGAAGGACTGGACCCCAGGGCAGGAGCTGTATGAGGTCAGGAGTATAGACAGGTAAAACACCTAGCGTGGAGGCCTGAGGTCAGGTTCCAAGACAAAGAGACGTGATCCGTAGAGTATCCAGGGAAGATACCGTGGTCAGGCAACAAGAGGACCAAAGTTCGAACAGTAGAAGGGTGAGGCAGAGCAATCCGTGGGGCAAAGCGTAGTCCGGCAACAGGAGGTCCAAAGTTCGAACAGTAGCAGGGTGAGGCAGAGCAGTCCGTGGAGCAAAGCGTAGTCAGGCAACAGGAGGTCCAAAGTTCGAATAGTAGAAGGGTGAGGCAAAGCAATCTGTGGAACAAAGCGTGGTCGAAGAAACAATCCGTAAGTCAAACCGTAGAACTAAGCGTCACGTGATCCAGGAGGAAAACAGCTGTGAAACAACGCTCCTTGTTTCCAGAAGCCTTTTAAACAATGTCAGGAGTCACGTGACACGTGACACGGAAGCGTTGCTGCGTGATGGAAAATCACGTGATCCGTGACGCGCGGGTTTCCGTGGGCAGCGCTTGGCGTTATGGCGAGGCAAAATCCTCCAGTTCAGCTGCCAAGAACGGGAGGGGCGATAGACGCCAGGTCTGCCATGCTGCAATCTACCATGATGGGCGAAGGGATGCAAGGGATTACGTGAGCCAGGGTACGTGTGTGGGGTAGTGGGAGGGACGGAGGCCGAGGGCAGAGAAAGAGCACCTGTAGGGGATGCACTCGGTGCGGGAGACGTGACAGAGTCCCCCCTCAAAGGCCCACGACCCCGTGGGCAGGTAGGGCAGTCCCTATGAAAACGGGCACCAAGAAGCGGGCATGGACATCACGGGAGGCAACCCAAGAGCGGTCCTCGGGACCATAACCCACCCAGTCCACGAGATACTGAAGGTGACCCCTGTGAAAGCGGGAACCCAGGATAGCACTGACCTCAAAGACATCCGGGGAGGACACCGAGACAGGGGCGGGTGGAGCACTGACACAGGTAGGAGCAAGGCAGGGCTTGAGGAGAGAGGTATGAAATACCGGGTGGATCCGCCAAGCAGGAGGAACAGCAAGGCGGAAGGCCACAGGGTTCAGGACCTTTGCGATCTTGTAGGGACCCACGAAACGAGGCAGCAGCTTGCGACACACAGGGATACGTAAGTGCCGGGTCGACAGCCACACCCGGTCACCCACGCGATACTCAGGGGCCACTGACCGCCTCCGGTCAGCCTTCGTCTTCATAACCATCTGGGCCTCACGGAGATGGATAAGGGTCTGAGCATCGACATCCGCCAGGTCGCGAATGCAGGCGTTGGCAGCAGGGGTGGCAGAGGAGAGATCAGGGAGCGGGAGGGTGCGTGGATGCTGTCCATACATAGAATAGAAAGGGGAGAAACCAGTAGCTGAGTGTCGTGAGTTGTTATATGCAAATTCAGCGAGGTGGAGCAGATTGGACCAGGAGTCTTGGTATTGAAGGGTCAAACACTGCAGGTACTGTTCCATGGCCTGATTCACTCTCTCAGTCTGCCCATCACTTTCCGGGTGATAGGCAGAGGAGAAGCGAGCATCAATACCCAGGAGCTTGGTAAGGGCACGCCAGAAACAGGAAGTAAACTGCGACCCGCGATCCTATATGGTGACCTGCGGAAGACCAACGAGACAAAAGACTGTCTTGAAGAATAAGCGGGCCAATGTCAGGGCTGAGGGTATGCCGGTACAGGGAATGAAGCGGGCCATCTTAGTGTAGGAGTCCACGATAACCAAGATGGTGTCATAACCTTGTCTGCGTGGTAGGTCCGTGGCAAGATCCATGGAGATAGTATGCCACGGTCGGGGGGGAATGGGCAGCGGCTGGAGTAAGCCCAGGGGACGTCGTCTACGTGACTTTCATTGGGCACATATCGAACAGGTGTTTACATAGTTCTCTATATCCCTTCTCATGGACGGCCACCAGCACCACCGGTGTAGCAGATCCAGGGTGCGTTGCTGCCCTGGATGACCGTTTATGGCAGCATCGTGAGACCAGGCAAGCGCCTGGTTGCGCACATCGCACGTGGGAAGGAACAACTTGCCCTGGACAAACGGCAACCCCTCCCGAAGTACAATATCCCATTCAGTGAGTGCATGTGGGTGTTGGGAGACCCATTGTCTAATGGCGGTAAGCAGGGGCGGGTATGGTGTCATAAACAAATAACATGGCCCTTCCCCAACTATGTGTCTGGGAACGAAGACAGTGGTTCCCCCCCGGGAGAGCGGGAAAGGGCATCCGCCTTACCATGAACAAGACCTGGCCTGTGCTTAACCACAAAATCAAAGGCAGCAAAGAACAAGTGCCAACGCACTTGTCTGCTATTCACGCATTTAAGAGAGGCCAGGTCCTGTAGGTTCTTGTGGTCCGTGTATACTACCGTCTGGTGTTTCGCCCCCATGAGGTGGTGTCACCATGATTGGAGGGCGTCCTTGATGGCCAACAGCCCTTTCTCAGTCACTGTGTAGTGTGACTCGGCTATGGTGAACTTCCGTGAGTGGTATGCTACCGGATGCAAACTACGCGTGGCTGGACATGGCTGGGACAGTATGGCACCCAGAGCGAACGAGGAAGCGTCTGCCTCTATTACAAACGGGAGGTCCGGGTCAGGGTGCTGTAACACAGGGGCAGAAACAAACCTGGATTTAAGCGCCTCAAAGGCCTCCTGATGTACAGAGGACCAGGCGAAAGGGACAAGAGGGCTGGTCAGTGCGGTCAGTGGAGATACAATAGAAGAGAAGCCAGCGATGAATCGCCGGTAAAAGTTAGCAAAGCCGAGGAAAGACTGGAGTTGTTTGAGCTTGACAGGGACTGGCCATTCTGTGACAGCACGGACCTTTGACTGATTCATGGATAACCCTCCAGGGGTGATGTGAAAACCCAGGAATTCCACCTCCCTCGTATGAAAGAAGCATTTCTCGGGCTTGGCGAATAGGGTGTTCTTCTTGAGGCGGGAGAGGACTTCTCTGACATGAGCGATATGTTCTTTCAAGGAGGACGAATAGATCAATATGTCGTCCAAATAGACCACCATGTACGTATCCAGGATGTCAGAGAATACGTTGTTGATGAAACGCTGGAACGTTGCAGGGGCATTACAGAGCCCGAAGGGCATCACAGTGTATTCAAATAATCCCTGTCGGGAGCAAAATGCCGTTTTCCATTCGTCTCCACGCCGCATGCGGATTAGGTTGTATGCCCCTCTCAGGTCTAGCTTGGTAAAGAGGGACGCCTTTGTCAACCTGTCCAGTAGCGTGGAGATGAGCGGAATGGGGTACCTGTTCTTTACGGTGATAGCATTTAACCGTCTATAGTCTACGCATGGGCGCAGATCGCCTTCCTTTTTTGGGACGAAAAATATAGGACTGGCACCTGGAGAACAGGAAGGGCGGATATGACCCAAACGCAAGGCTTGCTGGGTGTATTCTATTAAGGCCCGTTCCTCAGACTGCGATAACGAGTAGATCCTACCCCTTGGTATGGGAGCATCCGGGAGAAGATCAATAGGACAGTCGTAGGGTCTGTGTGGAGGTAGACCTTCCGCTGTGACTTTGTCGAAAACCATATGATAGTCGTGGTAGTCCACGGGAATGCCTGCCATAACAGCTCCCACGGTGTGTGATGACGTGGTGTCGGGAACTATGTCCCTGATACTGGAGGAAGCCAAAGCACCGAGGATCCTGGCGGGAGAGGAGAGTGATTCTGGTTCTGTTAGGCAGAAGTGCTGGCATTCCTCCGACTCGAACGTTACTAGTCCCGTTACCCAATTTATCAAAGGGTTGTGGTGCCTTAACCAGGGGATACCCAAAATAACACCGAACTGTGGCGTGGTGATGAGGTCAAATGACAGGTTCTCCTTATGAGTGCTCTGTATCACCACTTCCAGAGGCGCAGTTTGGTGTTTAATCGGACCAGAGGCCAAAGATGTGCCATCGACTGCTTGCACTGGTTCCGGGTGTTCTTTTTTAATCAGGGGCAGATTGAGACGATGGGCTCATGCGATGTCTATGAAACAACCCGTGGCCCCGGAGTCGATCACGATCTGAACAGCATGGACGATCTCCCTGGTAGGTTTCAAAAAGGCGTGAACCACAACCGGTCTGATAGGACCGAAGGCGGGTTCAGTGGGGGTCGTGGACAGGCTCGCCGGTGCCCCCTGTATCATGGGCGAGCCTTCTGAAAACCTGACGCCTTGTTCTTTGGTCGTCGGGGGCATTCCCTTACGTAGTGTCCATTTAGCCCGCAATAAAAACAGGCGTTGTCGGTTCTCTGACGTTCCCGTTCGGACTGTGTTATCGGGCTTCAAATCCCGCCTATTTGCATGGGTTCAGAACCGGCGGGAGAAGGGGCCGGGGTTGACTGGCCGGCAAACGTGGTTTCTGCCTTCCGTTCGGACCTCCGGGCGTCCACCTGTAGTGAAAGGTCTACAAGATCTGTGAACACAGAGGGAAGGGCAGGAACCACCGACAGAGCGTCCTTCATGGTGTTGCATAAACCTCGGTAGAACACGATCGCCTTCTTTTCCTCTGGCCAGGAAGTCTCAGCGGCGAGCTGATTGTACCGGGTGATGTACTCAATTAGTGTTTGCCTACCCTGTGAGAGATCTAGTAGTTCCAGGTCCCTTGACTGGGCCTTGTAGCGGGTGTCGAACACTTTAGCCATCTCCGTTACGAGAAGCTCGAAATCGTATAAAGCAGGTTGGTCGTTTTCTAGCAATGGGTTTGCCCAGGTAGCCGCTACTCCGGATAGTTGAGACAAAAGAAAGGCAGCCTTTGTGACAGAATCGGGGAAGGCTTGGGGTCTGCACAAGAAGTGAAGTTTACATTGGTTTATGAAGGTGCGGTATTTACGTGGATCACCCTGGTAGCGTTCTGGGGCAGCAAGAGGGAAGGAGGTCGGGAGCAACACAGGAGTGGGGGTGGGGGCTGGAGCAGGGGCAGGCTGGACTGGAGGGGCAGGGTCCCCGAACTCGGTGTCTGCAGGTAGAGGATAACGTATGCTCTGCAAGGCATCTAGGCGATGGTGAATGGCGGTCGTGGCTGCGGGCATGTCGGTCCTAAGGGCCGCTACGGCCTGCATTAGAGCGGTCACTGGGTCCCCGGCGGAGGGATTCATACTCTGAACGGCCAATGGCTTCACAGTCTGTTATGGACTTGATGGTCGTGCAGAGTATGAATACCTCTGTCCCCAAGTACCACACAGACAACACCAGAAATACTGCCTGTGCGGTCTTTGAGGCCACAGGTGGTAGTCCGTCGGGCCTGATTCAGGAACAGCCAGAAGAACCCCTTGAACGCTGTAATGCAAAGGATTTTGAGGTTATGCACAGAACATGAAGAATAACACAAGAACACAGGTAACTTGACACTGCTTACCTATGTGTACGAAAAGGTTGCCCAGAGACGTGAGGAAGGACTGGACCCCAGGGCAGGAGCTGTATGAGGTCAGGAGTATAGACAGGTAAAACACCTAGCGTGGAGGCCTGAGGTCAGGTTCCAAGACAAAGAGACGTGATCCGTAGAGTATCCAGGGAAGATACCGTGGTCAGGCAACAAGAGGACCAAAGTTCGAACAGTAGAAGGGTGAGGCAGAGCAATCCGTGGAACAAAGCGTGGTCGAGGAAACAATCCGTAAATCAAACCGTAGAACTAAGAGTCACGTGATCTAGCAGGAAAACAGCTGTGAAGCAACGCTCCTTGTTTCCGGAAGCCTTTTAAACAATGTCATGAGTCACGTGACACGTGACACGGAAGCGTTGCTGCGTGATGGAAAATCACGTGATCCGTGACGCACGGGTCTCCGTGGGCAGCGCTTGGCGTTATGGCGAGACGAAATCCTCCAGTTCAGCTGCCAAGAACGGGAGGGGCGATAGACGCCAGGTCTGCCATGCTGCAATCTACCATGATGGGCGAAGGGATGCAAGGGATTTCGTGAGCCAGGGTACGTGTGTGGGGTAGTTGGAGGGACGGAGGCCGAGGGCGGAGAAAGAGCACCTGTAGGGGATGCACTCGGTGCGGGAGACGTGACACAAATAGACTTCCCTATCCAGGAAAGAAAGGCTGAAAAGAAGAAATCCAGGGGAAATCCTTCCAAGGTGTCCTTTGAGAGCACCGTCAGAACGGACACAAACCCAGGCTCAGTCACAGAACCAGAACCCATGCAGATAGGATCCTTCCGTGGACCCATATCCCCGCAAGAAAGGATGAGAAGGATTCATACGGGGTTGTGTATGTATTGAGCTTCAGACAAACATTTGGTTAGGGAATGTCCTCTAGCCCCCCATCAGCGTTCGGGAAACGCCAGCTCCCGATCCTAGATGGAGCAGAGCTTCGGGAGAGAGATGTTTGCTCCACATCAATTCCATCCTTGAACTCTCCTGGACAAAATAAATTGGTCATACTACAGGCATTTCTATCACCCTCCAAGAGCAAGACCTATCCCATATGGCCTTGGTAGACTGCGGAGCTATAGGGATCTTCATTGATCATGATTGGGTTGCTAGTCACCAGATTCCGTACGAGACACGAAGTACCTTGCAGCCTGCGGAAGCCATCGACGGAAGACCCCTCACTTCAGGGCCCATAAGCCTGCAGACCAAGGAGATCCAGCTCTCAATAAATCACCATCAAGAGCTGATTCGGTTCGACATCATTAAGTCAGCCCACTACCCCATGGTATTGGGTATGCCCTTGTTACAAAAACACAATCCGTATATCAACTGGACAGCAGGCTCACTATTCCTAGGCTCAGAGTTTCGTATGTCTCACTGTCTATTCCTGGAACCTTCATTAACACCCCCTAAGGAACCGCATAAAGACCAAGAAACACCACTCATGGTTTCCAATATCATAAAAGTCCATGAAACCTACCAAGGTTACGCTGATGTGTTTTCGACTGCCATAGTCCAGGCCTTACCCCCACACAGGCCTGAAGACTGTGCAATAGAAACAGAACCCTTAACAGTGATTCCCTTCGGCAGGATGTTCATCCTTTCTGAAACCAATAAAAAGGGCCTCAAAGAATACCTGGATACCAAACTTGAAAATGGCACCATAATACCTTCAAAATCTCCAGCAGGTGCTTCGTTATTCTTTGTTCCCAAAAAGGATACCCAGGAACTCAGACCCTGCCTCGCTTATCGTGGCCTAAATCAATGCACCCTCAAAGACCGATACCCACTACCCTTGATTTCGGATATCCTGGAAGCCGTAAGAGGCGCGGTAATATTCAGCAAGTTGGATCTCCGGGGTGCCTATCATTTGATCCGTATCCGGGAAGGAGACAAGTGGAAAACCACCTTTAGAACACCCTTTGGCCATTACGAATACCTGGTCATGCCCTTTGGACTAGCTAATGCCCCGGCAGTCTTCCAATGTTTTATGGATAGGGTGTTCTCTGATATGTTGTACCTCTTCGTCATTGTATATCTGGATGACATATTGATCTTTTCCAAGGACCCTCAAAAGCATGAAGAACACGTAAAGGCAGTACTACAAAGACTCTGTGAACACCAACTCTTAGCCAAACCTAAAAAATGCTTGTTTCACGTTACCTCTGTTCACTACCTAGGATTTATCCTTAGCGCAGAGGGAATTGGTATGGACCCTTCAAAGGTAAAGGCTATTCTGGCATGGCCTGCTCCTATGTCTGTGAAACAAGTTCAATCCTTCCTGGGGCTTGCCAATTTCTACCGAAAGTTCATATCCACCTTTTCCGAGATTGTTCAACGAATCGTTGCTCTCTTAAAGAAGGACACCCCTTTTATCTTGTCCACACAGCAATACACAGCGTTCCAGCGTTTGAAGACCGAGTTTACACAAGCTCCTATTTTAGCCCAACCCGACATAAGCTGACCATTTCTAGTGGAAACGGATGCCTCTAATTACGCCATAGGAGCACTGTTGAAACAGAAATTAGAAGATAAGCTGGAACACTCCATTGGTTATCTTTCACGAACCCTGACTCCAAGTGAAACACACTACTCCGTCCTGGAAAAGGAATTGTTAGCCATCCGCCAAGCCTTCACTGAATGGTGGAATTTACTTCTGGGAGCTAGACATCCAGTCCAAGTCCATACGGGCCATCGGAGTCTTCAGATTCTACAGTCATTGGAATGTAGAAATAGTCGTCAGGCGCGTTGGGCCTACTTTTTTGCCCAGTACCAGTTCCACATCACTCATGTTCCCAGATCACATAATCTGATTGCTGACGCCTTGTCTCGACGTCCTGACTACGTAACCACTGAAGATAAGGCATATCCTAAGATGTTTTCCGCCACGATCTTCACAGCTCAAGCAGTCAACCTCCTGGAAGAAATCCAAGCGCAAACCCAATCCTCTGAGTTATGGAAGGATATGTCAAGGAAAAACCAATGGAATCTAAGAGCCAAGGAAGGATATTTATTCAAGGACAATGCACTGCTCATTCCAACACAGAAATTACAACAGAAAATAATAAACCTCTGTCATGACACACTTCACTCCAGGCATCGTGGCATCACCAATACCCTCCATCTTATACACAGACAGTTCTGGTGGCCTAAGATGAAGACTGACGTACAGCAGTACGTCCAAGCTTGCGCTGTCTATGCTCAAAATAAGCATGATAACAAGAGACCGGCAGGTCTTCTACTGCAAACAACACTGCCAACTAGGCCATGGGAATTCATCGCTACAGACTTCATTGTGGAACTACCACCATCTCGAGGATACACTACTATCATGGTTACCATAGAATTGTTCACTCATATGGCTCATTTTATGCCCCTCAGTAAACTACCATCCTCCTCCGAACTAGCTGGAATCTTTCTGGAACACATATTCCGCCTGCATGGACTTCCTTCCAAGATCATATCTGATAGAGGACCTCAATACGTCTCACGATTCTGGAAACATCTCTGTCGAGTTCTGGGAATTCAACCTGCCCTCTCTTCAGGGTATCACTCCCAAACCAACGGAGCCACATAACGTGCAAATCAGACCCTGGAACAGTATCTTCGATGTTCCGCCAGGATGACTGGTCAATCCTGGATGACTGGTCAGTCCTGACACCCGTTGCTGAATTCGCCTACAACAACTCCGAGCATTCAGCGCTCAAAACCAGTCCTTTTTATTGTAGTCAAGGGTTCCATCCATTGGTTTTACCCTCTGTTCTTCCTCATTCTACACCGGTACCTACTGTTGACTCCTGTATCGAAACCCTTGTCAACATACACCAGGAGGCCACGGAATACTTGGAGAAGGCCAGAACGCAGACCAAGAGATATGCGGATTCCAATAGAAGACCAGGCCCCTCTTATGCAGTCGGTGACCAAGTATGGTTGTCATCAAAATTACTACCCCGACATCTACGACCAAACAAATTGGCCCCCCAGTACTATGGTCCATTTCCCATCAAGGAAATTATTAACCCCGTCTCATACCGGATCAAACTACCAGATCCTGGAAAAAAATTCATCCAGTATTGAAACCCTACATTCCATCCTCCCGGAAATCCTGTAGACCTCCTCCTCTGCTGGTCAACAACCAACTGGAATATGAGGTATCCCGGATTTGCGATTCCAGGTATAAATGGGGCCAGCTTTAATACCTGGTTGAATGGAAAGGATACCCTCCTAGTGAAAGAACCTGGGAACCTATTTCTAATATCAAGGCCCCTCGGTTGCTCAGAAGATTTCACCTAATACACCCAGGCAAACCTGGAGGAAAGGGTCTTCGGAGGAGGCATGCTGTCATGAACTACAGAACACGTCCCTTTTGGACTTCCTGGTCCTTTTCACAACGGGGCGTGTACTCCATAATACTCCCAACATGGTCGTCCAGCGAGAAACCCCTTTCTCGCTCCACGCGCTGGACGTAAAGTATTCTATTCATAGACCACTCCTTCTGCGGCTCTGCGTGTCTTAATGCTATTGCAAAGTAGCGATCCGACGTGTGTCCCGTAGCTTGCGATATTGTTTCCTTGTATCTGTCTATCTACCCGTTCCTTGCCCCTTCCTTTCCTCCTATTTCCTGGACTCGTGTGCTAGTTGCACCTTTTCTAGTTCCCCGGATTCCTGGACCCACGTCCCGGAAACTGAACGCACTCTGGAGTCGGAAGAGACTCGGGCAGCCTTGTTCAAAACCAGTTCCGTCCGCAAGAAGGCAGTGACCAAGGACTCCAGCAAAAAACGGACCCAGGTGAGGTGAGAAGGGGGGAACTCCTTGACAATCCTGAAATTTAGGTTAATAATAGTGTTTACATTGAGATGTGAATCTGTTGTCTATATCCCTATTTGTCTTCCACTGATGTTTTCAGAAGGCCTCACATTTTTCTCGAGTGAATGATCATGCCATTCTCTGAAACAAGCTTATCAATTGCCTGGCTTCTTGTTATATGTGAAATATTCAACTCAACTTCCACCCTGGTAAATATTCCACAAAACCATTTTGGGCATAATCAAAATCAGTAACCAAAATGGTTTCTTTGAATTTATGTTCTACTGCTGTGCATATTGCTTTATAAATGGCAGCCAATTCTGCAACTTGACTACTTTTGGAACCTCACCTCATGCTTAATCTTGAGATGCCATTATTTCTAACCCACACATTCCCTATTCCTGCCACCAAAACTTTTTCAGACTCACCCCCTACGTGATATGCACATCCATCTACATACACAGTTGGAAGATCCCTACACATGTCTTTATTGAATGCCTTGTGTGGGGAGTGTTCAAATTCTGCCAAATGTGTTTCTTACTCTGCATCATCTGTGTGCACAATCATGTAAATCTGTCAGCCATTGAGAAACTGGGATCATTTTGTTCTGGCCATATCTCACTTCCACTTGTAATACCTGCAATGCCAAAGTCCCATGATGTGATTCTTGACTGAGCTAAGTTCCCTGATCTGATTCTTTTACTATGCAAAAATTGCAGGGGCTGGTGATTTGTTTCAACAATTACCTGTTCCCCTTGAATAATGGGGCAGAATTGTTGGAATGCGCATACCGTGGTCAACAGTGCCTTTTCACCCTTGCTAAGTTTTGCTTCTACCTGTGAAAATGCTTTGCTGGCATATGCAATTTTTTTGTAATCTGTGACCCTATGTGTATGAAGAAATCTTGGATATTTTTCATATAAGCTAAACATGGAGCTTTAATCAAACAGTTTTTAAACTTGACTACTGCTTCACATTGTTCCATTTCCCATTTCCAGGATGCACACTGCTTCAGTAATTTAGTCAATGGCTTTGTAATTTCCGCATAATCTTCAATACATTTCCTGTTGTATCTTGTCATTCCTAACAAACTGTTCATGCCCTTCACTTTGGTGGAATCTTTTAATTTCTCAATAGCCTCACCCTTTTTCTTTTGTGGGTTTATCCATTATGCACTGGAACAACTTGATTCATAAGGGTATACAGACTAAATCCTGAAAATCCCCTGGTTTAGAATCTAAGGAATCAGGCAATTCCTTCTGTGAAGTGACATAGCTTTATGGGATCTTTCCAATCACTAGGATATTTAGATCAACAGTGTAGTGTGATTCCTGCACTGTTATCCCTAATGCTGTACCTTCTTTCAAAATAATGTCTTGGCACTCCTTATTATTCAGCGGTATTCGAATGGGACCGTCCCCAATCCCTACTAATGAAGTATATTCACATTCTAGCCCCTCCTGTCTCATGGATTCATTGAGACACACAACTGAATCAGGCCCTTTCATCTATTGCACCTTTCTCTACTTTAATGCTATTGCAAATTGCCTTCTAAAAGTGGGAATAATAACATCCTTCTTTACTTGAAGCTCAATTGCATATGGCAGCATTTGAGCACAATTATAAACTTGCCTTCTGCTCTCAAATTCAGGTGCTGCTCCACCGAGTCTAGACCAAACCTTTTGATTAAAGACATCTCAAATCATACACATCTGTGCATGATATCATTACCTATGTATAATCCAGCTTTGGTTCCACTCACAATCCATACATTGTGGTGAATGCTTTTGGGCCTTATCGTGATTCTCAACCTGCATCTTCTCACAAATCTTTGCCCCAAATCAGGGCGATCTAGACCAAAATTTGGTTGATTTTGTATTTTTTATTTTTTTTTAAACTTTTGTTTATTGGCAGGAAGTCAAGACAGGTACAACATGGATAGCATGTAGGAAAGCGAACATCATAACAGCACAAATATGCATGGCAACACAGCAAGTATCAACAGCACATAATAGCGGGGGGGGGATATTGTGGAATAGCTCGGATGGGGCGTGCTTCATGTTTAGTCCGGTTGGGCAGGTGAGGGGGCGGAGGTCCATTCAACCCCGTCTTTGTTGTTTAAGTAACTGCGAAATTCCGACCAAACATTCCTGGGGCGGGAGGGGATGGGCAGGGATCCGATGTATTCCTCTTCACATGTTTGCACCCACGTGAGGGCCCTCAGCCACATGTTGAAGGAGGGGGGGTTCCGGCGCTTCCAGCATTGCAGTATACATTTTTTGGCAACAATTGCACCCACATTTAAGAATTTTGACATTTTCCTCTCGTCCTCCCCCGTCCAAATACCAAACAGCATGGCTAGTGGGCTCATCTCAATTGGGGAGCCTATTATTTCCGATAGCGCTTCTGTAATCTCAACCCAAAACGTGTTGAGCGCAACACAGGACCAGAACATATGACCATGGTCTGCGTCAGGTGATTTACATCTCGGGCATGTGTGTGTCGAGTTGGGTGTGAATTTTGCCACTCTGTGAGGCGTGTAGTAAAGCCTATTGAGAAGTTTGTATTGCATGCAGCGAAACCTAGCATTGAGTGAGACTTTGCGCGTATGTGCACACATTTTGCTCCACATTGCGTCGGTGATTTCCGTGTCCAGTTCCTCCGCCCATGCTTGACGTGAGTGTGGGGACATATTCCCTAGTTTGTCCAGCTGCATTTTATACAGAGAGGATATTATACCCCTACAGCCTGAGGAGTTAGCTATATACTGGAGCTCAGGGGAGTCTGGAGGCTCATCTGGGAAGGAGGGCCACATTGCCCGTACCGCTGCTCTCAGCCTGTAGTATTGCAACAGGTCTAGCGCTGAGCTGGGGTGTCCTGAGCGCCATGTTTGGGGGGTGATAAATGTGCCATCTCGGTAGAGATCTGTTAGGGCCCGATATCCCAGGCCCTCCCATCGCCGAGAGAGAAGACGATCATGTGTAGGTGGAAGGCCAGGAAATTGCCATAGGGTCCGAAGGGGCATCCGCACGGTATGTATAGTGTAATAGTAAAGTCATGGCGTGGGTGCCATCGCCAGCCATTTTCTCTAATTTGACATGTGGGGGCGGATTTGGGTGTGTGTACCAGTGGGTGGCGTGTTGGGCCTGTGCAGCGTTCCAGTAGAGAGTCAAATCAGGGGCAGTGAAGCCCCCTCTTTCGTAGGGCAGGGCCATATGTAGCCACTTCTTGCGGACTGCTCCGGAGTGCCATAGGAATTGGGCAAACGCTGTGTGAAGGTTCTTGAAATACTGCTTGCCTGGCCACACTGGCACATTGGCGAATATGTAAAGGAGCTTGGGCACCGCGATCATTTTAATTAGGGAAAGTCTGCCCGCCAGGGATAGCGGCAGGTTGCGCCACTTAAGCAACTTGGATTCGATGAGCTGAGCCGTGGCTGCGTAGTTGTCTGTCAGCAGGGAGGTTTTGGCTAATGACACTTGCACCCCGAGGTATTTAATTCCGCCCGGGGACCAGCGCAGGGGGAACTCACAGGACGGTTGCTGAGTTGTTTTTGTTAGGGGGAAGATTTCGGATTTGGAGTAATTTATGGCAAAGCCCGAGTACGTTCCTATTTTGGTTATGTCGCGAATGATAGGGTCCAGGTATGTGGAGGGCTGTCTGACGTAGAGGAGTACATCGTCCGCATACAATGAGATGATTTCTGGTGAATCTTGCAAGCGTACGCCCTTACGGGTGTGTCGGTTCCTGACGTGATCGGCCATGGGTTCAATGGACAGCGCAAAGAGGATGGGGGAGAATGGGCAGCCCTGGCGTGTACCTCTGTGTAGTTCGAAGGGGGAGGAGGGGACGGAGTTGATTAGGACCCTAGCTGATGGTCTTGTGTATAGTAGTTTTATATAGGAGATCATGTTCGGGCCTATCCCCATTTTCTCCAGCACAGCCCATAGGTATTGCCATGAGACCATGTCAAACGCCTTTTGGGCATCTAATGTGACTGCCACTGCGTCGGCATTTGGATCAATTCTAGACAGGACGTTGAAGAGGCGCCGGATGTTGAGTGCCGTAGAGCGACCAGGGACGAATCCGCTTTGGTCGGCATGGACCAAGTAGGGCATGGACGGGAGAAACCTATTGGCAATTACTTTGGCGAAAATCTTCGTGTCGGTATTAATAAGCGACAGGGGTCTATAGGAACTACATTCGTCTGGGGGTTTCCCGGGCTTGGGGAGGACGATGATTAATGCTTCTCTGAGAGAGGGAGGGAGGGTGAGTGAACGGAGTGATTCCTTCCAGACCCCGTGCAGTACGGGCGCTAGTATGGCGACATGCTCTTGGTAGAACTCAGCCGTGAGCCCATCAGGACCGGGGGCCTTGCCCTTCGGAAGATCTGAGATCACCCGAACTATCTCCTCTAGGGAGAACGGGGCGTCAAGGAGTTCTCTGGTGTTTTGGGAGATTAGGGTCATAGGGATAGACTCCAATAGGTCGTCTAAGTCACGGGTTGAGTGCTCTGGCTGGGGACCGTATAGGTTGGCGTAAAAGCCAGTAAAAGTGTCGAGGATGGCCTGGTCAGGCCAGTGCCTCACGCCCTTCTCGTCAATTACACTATCAATCCGGGTCCTACATCCCTCTGATCGCACCAGTTTAGCAAGGGTCCTGCCCGGCCTATCCCCTTTACCATACCTTCGGGCCGCAGCGGGGCGGGCGTAGTATCTCACCTCGCTCAGGGCATGTAACTCAAATCGTTCTAACTCCGTTCTAATCTTCGCTAGGGTTGCAGGCGCCGGACTAGAGGCGTAATCTCTTTCTAGGTTTTTAAGCTTAGTTTCGGAGTCGTTCAGCGCCTGCCTAATGGCCTTGAGGACCCCTGCCTCCCTGGAGATGCACATTCCCCTGATATAAACTTTAAATGCCTCCCACCTGGTCCCCTCGGGCGTGTCGTAGGCGCTGTTATTTTCGAAAAACAAGGCTATGTCCGCAAGGATCTCAGCTCTAAAGACTATATCTGACAAGGCGTCGGATTTGAAGCGCCATGCAGGGCGGGCTTCAGGGGCTCTACCAAGTCGGATCTGTAGGAGCACTGGGGAGTGATCGGAAAGCGTACGCGGAAGGATCCTGACATCCGATACCCTGCCCATGCGGTCACCCGACAGGAGAAATAGATCTATCCTCGAAGAGCTATCGTGTACCGTAGAGTAAAAGGTGTAGTCCCTCTCCTGGGGGTGGAGTGTCCTCCAGGCATCGAGCAAATTTAGGGAGCCCATATGAATTTGAAGCTGTTTAGCAGCACGGGACATGGGTCTACGGGCAGTGGCCGTCCTGTCCAAGGTCGCATCTAGTATGAGGTTCATGTCTCCGCCCCATATGATAGGGACATCGATGTATTTCATGAGAATGGCAGATATCGTATCTATAAACTCCGGGGAGTCAATGTTGGGGGCATACGAGTTCACAAGCAGGCATTCATCGCTAGCCAAGGTACAGTGTAGTATCACATATCTACCTTCTGGGTCGATGTGGGATGTGTGAAGTGTGAACGCGACAGACTTGTGTATAAGGGTAAGTACCCCCCTGGACTGGGTGGAATATTGGGTGTAGTATCTGTTTGGGCCCCAGGTCTGTGCGAGGTTTGATGCCAGGAGTTTCTGAGCGTGAGTCTCCTGCAATAGGAGCACTTTGATCCCATGTCTCTGTGCGTAAGCCGTTATCCTACGTGACTTAGTGAAGTTGGTCAGACCCGTACATTCCAGGTCAGCACTCTAGTGGCCATACCAAGGAGTTACGGGACATCCCAAATGCGGGATCCGACTTCAATACCCACCAGGAGCGCTAGAGTGAAGCAGAGCCACCACCCTGCCGCGCCCGTCAAGACCAACCTGCCTTTTTGAATACAACAAACCCCAACTAACCCTCCCCCCACCCTCACCGCCCAGTAATAACTAGCAGTGGTTCGACACCCACCCTCAAAACATCCTGCGTGCCATCCCCAACACGGCAACGCCAAGAACATAGCCCAACCGGGGCTTGGAGACATAACTCTCGCCATAAGCGGCATTGCAGCTGCAGTGGGGGCTGCTGCTGCCGTCTAGTTCACCTTTGTGCGATCATTGCATGATAAAGCATCGTTACAGTTTACAATATTTCCCGACCGGTATGGCGGGGGGTTACAAGAAGGAGGATAAAGCATATTGTTCAAGATATCAAGGACGAAGTTAGGGCCAGCCAAGACAGTGCATAACAGTGCGGCACAGCTCCGGCCTCCAGGCCCGGATTGTGGGGCCGGGGGCCCAAGATGCAAGCGGACGTCTCCCGGAGGAGATGGGATGTTAGATATAGGGCCATGGGGCCGAGGCAGGCCACCCAGAAGAAACCCAGGGGGGGGGCCAACACCAGTTTGCAGATGGACAGTCCACGGTAGCCCCGAACACAAGAGGTCAACACAGGAGCACGGGGATGGCAGCCTCAGTCCTCACCGATTGGCTCCTCCGGGGGATTTGGCAGCGGGATCTGTGCTTCTATAAACTTAACCGCTTCATCAGGGACCGTAAAGAAATAACTTTTGTTGCGGTGGATGAATTTCATACGAGCCGGGAATAGCATATAGTATTCAATTTTCCTCTCTCTGAGCATCTTCTTCACCCCGCCAAATCGGCGTCTCTCCATTTGAACTCCCACCGAAAAGTCCGGGAAGATCCTGACGATTTGTGATTCAAGTCTTAGCTCCCCCTTCTCTCTGGTCAGTCGGAGTATATGGTCCCTGTCTTTGTAGCTCAGTAGCTTTGCAATGATCGGTCTGGGGAAGTCACCTGGCTTAGGCCGGGGCGCCAGGGAGCGGTGCGCTCTCTCGACTGTAAAGAATGGTGAAAACTCAGGATTGCCAAGGAGATCCCTGATGAGCTGTTCAACCGCCATCTCCATGCGCCCCTTCAGTGCAGACTCGGGAACCCCCACAATGCGAATGTTGTTCCGCCGAGATCTAGATTCTAAGTCGTCATTCTTGGCCTTGACTTGTTTCATGTCGTGGACGAGCTCAGTGACTGTGTTTTGGAGAGTATGAATATCATCCTCACTGGCGCCTATCCTCTGCTCCGTTTCCGTGATCCTGGTCCCGTGTTGGTCGACCTTAGCCCGTAGGGAGGCTACACTAGCATTGATGTCGTCCAGTTTTTCATGGAAGGATGCGAAGTTTTTCGCCATGGACTCCATCAAGGTGGTCAGATCCGGGTGCGGAGGGTCCGGGGGGGCCTCACTATCTTCCTGTGGCCCAGAGGAGGACGCCAGGTCCGCCCTGAGCGCCGCTTTGGCGAATTTGTCCATGGCGCCCACTTTATTAGCACCCCGTGCTCTGCTGGACATGGCCAAGGTAGAGGATCCCGTCCACCCGGCTGAATTAAGGATGGGGTGTCGCAATCTTGAGCGGGCGGGAAACAGATGAGTGGGGCACCGTGCACTCCGGCGGCACCGCAAGGTTAATCCGCCAGCTGCCGAGGCCTGGGAGTGGCGACTCGCAGTGAGATGTGTGGCTAAGGTGTAGGAGTGGGCACAGTTCCGGCGGCAGGCGAGGTGTAGGGGGGGGCGTAGAGGTCCCAGCTCATGTGTGGCCGGCCCCACAGCGGGCGGCGTGGGCGCACCATCAGGGTGCAAGCGGCTGATGGTGTGGGGTCCGCACCCAAGGAAGCAGAGGGGGGGGCCTCCAGCGTAGCGCTCAGCACCCACCTTCCAGCCCGTAGGTGGGCGAGACCGTTGTGTCCTCAGGAGGTGTCAGGAGGTGTCAGTGGATCCAGACTGGAGGCGGTGGCCCTCCGGCGGTACGATCTTCGTTGTTCTGGGGCGGCGAAGGAAGCGTCCCCAAACGCGCCTCCTCGGCAGCGTCGCCGGCAGTTCCCCCGGCGGACCGCCCGAGGTCACAGGTGGCAGCGGTGGAGCTCGCGGAGCCTCGGGGATCAGGCCGGGAGGCGGCGCCCGTGTGGGGGGGAGGCCCCTTCAGTCGCGGCACACAGGCAGGCCCGTCGCCCCAGCGCTAGCCAGCGATCGGCCCAGAGGCGCTCCGGGGAACAGTCTCCGCAGCAGGGAAGGTCTCAGGCGGCCCGGGAGGCGGCGCAACGGGGACAGGTGCCGGGGCGCCTCGAGAGCCGACGGCCGCATCGGCAGCAGCGAGGCCGCGGGGGAGGCCGCTCTCCAGTGGCGGCCGGGCGGTCCCCGGGCACCGATTCAGCCCAGGATTTCGGGCGGGTGTAGAGGGTGGCCACCGCAACAAAATCGCAGCAACTGCTGTAGCCGTCGGTTCGGATCAGCACCGATGCAGGAAGGATTCTGGTGGACTGCAACGGAGCTCGCGGGCTAAGCAGCCATTTTCCTTGGCTGCTCAACAGCGCCCCCTGATTTTGTATTTTAAAACATGGTATCTCTTCTCTGTCAACCATTTGTTTAAACACATTTTCATTAATAAAACTCTTTTCCTGCTCTAGGGGCAACATTGCTTCAATCATTTGTGGATGTCCATCCACATGCACAGGAATCCAAGCCTGACCTTCTTTCATGTGTATTTTTGCAATTGATGAAATATATTTTTCCTGATCTGACTCTGTAGCAATATTTTGTTTACAGTTGTCTTCATTTAGATAAAAATGCAATGTGTTTTCATCTATCTGTGTTTGCAGTTTTTCTTGTGGTCCAAGTGAATCTTTAAAGATTGCTTTTCTTTTTCTCATTGGATTTCACCATTGCATTTGGGATTGACAGTGATGCTAGGTGCACACAAATTCTGAAGATACACTTCCACTGCATTCTCTGTTCTAGCAATGGTGTGGCATTCTTTTGCACTGATACACTGGCCCATTACCTTTTTAGGTTTCACGTTTGTTTTTGGCCAAAGACCACAACACCCCATTTATTGTTCCTAAAAGGAATGGTGCCTTTTCAATGGGTGTGCCCACCACCTCTTGTCTCATTCTATGTTTCCATACCTTGATGTCGACTTATGTGACACCTTCCACTGGTATTTCTTTTCCACTAAAATTATGCGCAGGGCTTTCATTCTGTCTCAAATTCAGTATGTCTTGTGGGGATCTCCCTTCATGTACTCTGTCCAATAATTTCTTTGACATCACAGTTGCCTGCACACCTGTGTCAATCATTGCAAATGTATTACACCTCTCTTTCAATAGTAATAGAGGCATACTACCTGTCCTCACATTTTTCAAGTATGGACACGAAGTGTGAATTGCTACAGATGTCAGTGCTTATTTTCTTTAGTCCTGCCTGACTTCTTGCTAGGCAAAGTGGCATATGAAATTACATTTTACCCCCCATTTGCCCATCTCTTTTTCAATTTCTTTGTTTATTTTCCTTTTCTGAGAATTCATTTGGAGCTTTGCCACTGACTGTCCCCTTCTATCTCAGAGCCACCAGTGCACTCCCCCATTCATCTTCTGCTTTTTCCCATCACCTGGATCTCTTTCACTTACCTCTACTCTGGAACCCAATTGGTCAGTATTTTCATTAGCATCGTGTGGCAGAACATCAGTTTCTCGTGTGTGACACTTATCTATTTCTTGTACCGTACCTGTCATTTCTGCCTCATGGAACACATGTGGCTTGAAATATTCCTCAGGGAATTTATTACATTGGACCATTGCAACATTTCATTTCTGTGGAGATATGATCAATATTAGAACTCTCAGGCAATGCAATCTCTTGATTTGTTTTCGTAGTTCACCTATCATCACATTTTTTTCATATTGCATGTCCTTTTTAAACTGCCCTTTGATCATTTGTTCCTTGGGTTCTTCCTGTGTATTTATCTTTTGTTCTCTCTCATTTTCACACAAATGAATGGTTTGGATAAATCTAAATTTAACCACATACCCTTTCTTGTGTGTGTTTTAATTTGCTATGTCATTATTATTCACTTGTTTTCTTGGTTTTAAACTACCAAAAGTAATTCATGTTGTTTATTCAATGGGAAATCATTGACATTTGCGCTTTTATTGTTGGGGTCTTGGCTAAGTAGTCCTTTGTTGCCACCCTGTGCAATGTCACTCTTTTGACTTTCTGCACTCTCACTCATCTGCTGCTTCTGTACTACACACAGTTTCCCTATCTGCTCAGACAATATCTTCAACTGTGCCTCAAAGCACTGGGATCTGTCCATATCCCTAAACTCATCCCTATGTGCTCTAGGCCGGTACTGGTTCAATTCACATTGATCAGGCCTGTTGTGCTTCCTTTCAGAAGACTGGTTCCTGTTTATGTTTCCCCTGAATTCCCAGGACACAGGGGTTGGGGAAGATGAGGTGACCGTCCTCTGATCATGGACAGCATGTGGAGAGAACTGAACATAATGGCGAGGGGCATACATCACATTCTGTCTCTCATTCGACTGAAATTGTTCCCTTTGTTGATGTCTATTTTCAATGAAACTATCTACATGCTGTGGTCTTGCCTGATTGCCATATACCATTGTGGCAGGATCAAACCTACTTTGGACCCCCAATGCCTAGTATGACACGTTATATATCTGATTCTGGGTGGTATTTGGCCCCAGTTTATCATAGTGAAATCCCACCTTTGCCGAATTACCCAGATACTGAGGACTAATGTACAAGCTTCTGTCGCTGGGGTCTGTGGATTGAAAAACTGGGTCATGGATGGTGCGGCCTTCCCTTGCATGGCCACACCACTCTGGTTATGTGGTGTGCATTTTTTATCAGCGCTGTCTCCAATGCCATTTTCCCAGACTGTATTTCTAAAATTGCAGGGGCAGATTGTTTAGTTTTTTCTGATGTGTATTATTTATTTCGAACCTCCCCTTTCTCATGGGAGAATATTTAATAGATTACAGTCACCTGTTCAAGAAACCATTATAAGCTCTGGTCCCTATTGAATTCATGGGCGAATATGAAATTACATCCCGTTGCAATCCGTTGAATAACGTGATCTTGTACTCTGCTGAATGAATGTCACAGGCCACATCAAAACATGAGAATGATCTTTTTAATTGTGCTGCCATACTGTATGATACTTTTTTGGCATCTTGTATGGCACGATAAGGTGAAAATTTTTCCTAATTTCTCTTTCAAAGTCCTCCCATGATAAATGTGAGGTTGAAAATCTACTGTATTAGCACAGTCACACTCTCGTTCCTCAATGAATATACCTGAATCTTTTTTTGAATAGTCTAATCAAACTCTTAATACTCTTCATTATTTTAAGTTAATTTTACGATGCATAAGCCACCTTTCTCAGTTCTAGCTAAGCAGACTCAGCCTCGAGTACTGGAGAGCAGCCAACTCTTGCAGAGTAAACAGCAGCTGGAGAATTTTCCAGACTATGGCGGCATTCAGCCTCAGTGAGGGTAACACCCTGCTGCTTACAGGGGAAGAGCACCCTTGTACTTTTTACACCCCAGACATCCAAATGGTGTCACCTTATGTCCCTACACTTTGCATGTAGCTCTTCATAATAAAGTGTAGAGTATTCTTTTCATAATTTTCATTTTAAAATGATTAATAGTTTACAACTTTTTATCATTTTCATCCATCAATCTAAAAATGTCATCTCCAAGTGCCTGTAATTGCTTAGATATTTGACTATCACCTTTGCAGAGTGCCTGTATTTCTGACAAGGGAAGGTCTCTATCGTTCCGAACGCCTTGCAAAACAGTTTCTAAATGTACAACCTCTCCTTCACTCTCAACCACCTGTTTTTTTTTCTGTACCAAATGTGCAGTTCCCTCATTATTCTTGGCCTCTAGCTGCGCACAATGCTCATGCTGTTTTGAGTTCTCTTTTAACTGCAACATTTCTTTTCACATAGCTGCCAAGTCAAATGATAATTATGCTATGATCTGGGTCTTTTGTCCCCAATGTAATTAGGTTATGTAAGGTAAACCAAGCTTTTGCACCCAAACGTGATGTATAATCTGTCTACCCTAGTGTTTCTTGGCCAGGAAGCGCCTTGATAAGAAGGTTTGTAACAAACTTCCCTCTGCAATCTCTGCAGGAGATTCCTTATCTATCTTGTAAACAATCCTCTCTCTCCAAGCTGCGATGGCAACAGTGGACCAAGTTGCTAACGGATAAAGCTTTGCCTCTGCATATGTGCAAAGGTCAGCAATCTCAATTTCTGTTTTGTTTGCCATGCACTATTGTTCACACAATGCCACTACAGTAATTGAAAAATCCAAAGTCACAACCATTCCCAGTAGATTCACAATTACTTACACAAAAGCAATTCAAATAGAAGAGAAACAGAGAATCACTATAGCACAATGTCACTGAAGTAATTCAAACAGCAGAGGAGAAGAAAAATGGAATTCAAAGGGCATCAGCAGAACACAGTATGACCCTGCAACAAAAGGCCATGTCTAGCAATTGTACGTAGCCAAAGAAGAGCCCTGGCATTTCCACCAAAACATGTTAGAATTTGTGTATCTCTAGATACCTTCCACCACTTGCAAGAGCATGCAACAATGTGCATAATGCATCTTTGATTCTTTGTGTGCTAAAACATGGGATATTAGCTTGCTGTTAATTTCTTTTATTTGGGACCTCTTGGCTACAAATCCAAAACAAGTGCAGTGCTAGGTACACAACTTTTTCATTGTGAGAGAATAACTCACATATTGATAGGCTACACAAAGATAGTTTTTATAAAAGTGCTCTTTGACTTTTATCTTAATTTATTAAAAATAGGACAGAGTTCAAATGTGGCTTATCAAAATGCAGTTGGAAAGTCTTAGTAAGGCATAGATCATCTGCATGCAAGAGAATAAAGTCATGTGCCACTTAGATGGATGTGGCTTTTGCAATCATAGGAAAGAAATAATAAGCTAAATACATGCAATTTCACATTTTACAGTGGAGAGAAAACAATCTATATTTATCTTTATTGTTTTGACTAATACTCACCGAGACCAGAAAGAGAGAGGATTCATTTTACATGGGAAATTCCCTCAGTCCAAATGGCTGTCTTTCCCCACACAGCTTGTGACTCAGGCTTGCACAGCGCAGGCCTGCCTCTCCTTCCTCCAGACTCCGGCTGTAGTTTCTCAGCACACACACAGCCAGTCAGGCAGCAGTCCCTCAATCCCTTCTTCTCCCTCCTTCTGTTGGCAGCCACCCCTCACTTTATTCCTCCTCTTCCTTTTAAGGCATGTTTCCTTCCGTTTCACTTTGCTCATACCTTCCTAAAGAGCCCATATGATCTCTCCACCAATTTCCATCAATCAAACACCTCCTCTAGTTTGGCCTGCTCCTGGTACGTTTGCAGAAGCCTTTTGCTTCTTGACAATGACCTTTGTACAGCGTTGATTCTCCAACCTAGATGACACATGCAACATTTTTTTATTCCAGCTTCTTCCTTTGTTTCCTGAATGAATAAAGGGCTGTTATTGCCATTACATTTTCCTGTCTCATTGCACTCTGCCACACTGCAGAACAACATTTAATTTGTGCATTAATTTTCTCTAATCCAACGTTGCGATGCAGATTCATGCACCCCCCAGCCTGTGACAGGGCTATGGCATTCTAATTACTAATAGTTTCAGTTTATTAAGATTAGTGGATTTGTGGATTAATATTAGTCAGGCTAATTGTTAGTCCCTACACAACACTATAAAGTGCTTTGCTCTGGTATGCTATGCTAAATCCCAACTCCATTCTTTGGTTTGTATGATTGTCATCAGTGTCTCACATCAACCTCAGATCACATCTACACTGCACACTAGGATCCCTTTAACATTGGTGCTTACTTCTCTAATGATATCAGTGGCTCTGTTGGAATTAGTGCCTGGATGAAATTACTGCACTAATTTACCTACACGACTCAATACATGAAGAGACAATCTGCAGTTGGCAAGTCAGTGCACAGAACCCCTCAGCCAATTAAGACACAATGGTAATGCTGCTCCAACTGAACATAAGACTGCATAGATTATTCTAAACTACAACTAGTGGTTGAATTTTGTTGATCTTGCTTAATTATATTTTTGTATTTCAATTGCTTGAAGTCATTAAAAAGAGCACCAAGTAATATTTACAAAAAATAGGAATTGAAAAGTTTGTTGACTTGGGGGAGATTCGAACACACTAATGGATGATAATTGGTTCAAAACATGGTGATTAACAAGAAGTGGTAATTGTTCGCTGTCACTCTTCTTTTCTCCCAGGTCATCCAAGCTACAAGTTTGCTCTCTATTATATCCACTTGTCAATACAGTGCAATGGGTGTTTGTGTGCATGTGTGGGTGTGTGTGTGTGGGTGTGGGTGTGTGTGAAGCCCATAGAAGCAGAGAAGAGAATGCATGCATCTCCTTACAAGACTATACTTGAGGTTCAGGAAATATTTTGAGATCACAATTGTGGTTTCTCTGTTGCCCCTAGGTTTGGGGTAATGGATCAAGAGCAGGAAGCACTGAAGCTCCTACAGTGGTGGTTGTGGATCACAAGTGAGATGCTCTGAAGGCCCTACAGTGGTGGCAGTGGATCACAGCCCAGGGGCAATCTACGATATTATTTTCTGGTTGAGTGATGTGGCACTCCCCATTGGCCTATTTCCAGGCCATACAAGCTGGTATGGCTCAGAAAAAAGGTAAAGCCAAGTGTAGCCCAGAAATGGGCTAATGTGAGGGAAGCCTCGCCATTTCCTCGGGCCGCTGAACTTTGGCATGGCTCTCAGCACAGTGCTCCCTGACATCGCAGGAGCACTGCACTGACAGCCATGCTGCCAGTGCCACTCTCCTCCTCACCCAGTCCGCATCTGACAGATGCAGCCTGGGCACCAAAATCAACCACCCCACGTCCACGCTCATTAACTTTTTATGGTGGTGAGTGGATGGCTTGCTCCCCTTCTGGCGACAATCTCCTCCTCACCAGGGCCACACCTGACAGATGCGGCCCGGTCGGGAAATTACTTTGAGTGTTGGGAAGATGGCTCGGGTCCCATGTCAGTCCGGCTCTCCTCCTTGGCTGGGCTCTACCTGACAGATTCGCCCAGGCACCTAAATCCCCCACCTGCCCCTGCTCTTTACCTTGTTAGGGTTGGTAGGTGGCCATCTGCCCGCTTGCTGCCTGCAGTCATCTCCGGGCCACAGCTGGTAGACTCGGGCCGGCTGTGTTCTAAACCCTGCCCCTCCAGCCTCATCACATTTGCATGTAGTTGCTGGGAAGTAGCCAGTTCCCAGTTACCACGACAGCCAGGTTGCCTTTTTTTATCCCTGCCTTCACCCCACAGAAAGAGACACAATAGCTTTATAGAGCATGCCCTCAGGCTGTACTGGTAGTAATAGACCTGTAAACCTTGTTAAACACGCTTTCTGTGCTCAAGCTTTTAACTCGGCCCTCAGGGACCTTTACTCCCGAAACTGCACTCAGGATAAATCTATAAAGCTTAACTACTGCCATAGAGCTAGGTAGGAAACGACTGCTATTAGAAGTATACTTTACTGTAAAACGTAGGCAGTCCTGTGTGCCCAATTTCCGGTTTGTGTTGATGAAAGGGTTTTCCCACCATAGTTACAGGGGGATAGCACGCTATTTGCCACTAACATAATTTAATGTAAATATGATTGTTAACTTTTTTTGGTTTATTGAAAGTTTTGGCATTAACATATCAAGTAGCATATTTCACAAAAACTCTTCCAGTAAAATGCCAGAACCACTCAGTTTAAATTGTTTTCCTCCATCCCAACCTAAACTCTCCCCTCCCCCGCTCCCACCCGTCCCAAAGGTAGCGAACTAGTCTTAATCATAAATCCAATGTGTCCCGCCTCAGTCGCCATGTTATAAGCACCATGCAGCGAGGAAGTACTTTCTGTGTGGGGCACCAGAGCCCAGCCTGGGAGCTTACATAGTTTTCCGACTGCATTGCGTGCATGCCCTTGTTTGCAACCTTTTCATTGAATAAACTATGTGTATGATTATGGACTTAATCATTACTTAAAGTTGATGTTTGAATCTGTCATGTACATATCTAGACTGCATGTTTCACTGGAACTAAACATGTACGTGTATTAGAACACACAGGGACGTCAATAACATTGAATTATAAAATAGTCACACCTTTACTCTTTCAAAGGTAGTTTGGGCCATTGCATTAAAATACAATCCATCTGCAAGAAAAGAATAGTTAGCAATTGCGATTTGATACGTTATAAGCACAGGTGACGATTTGGCACTATATTTTATATGTGCATAAAAGAGCAATGAGCTGTTGACAAACCTTCTCTCCCCCCCCGGCTTGAGGCACAAAGTGAAAATGGATTGGCTCAAGCAGCGGCTCTTTGTCATCATAAAGTGAAGCAGCAGCCCGGGACTGAGGGAACAGCAGTATATCAGGGAGGCACGTTCTTAAATGAACTCATTATTTTTTTATCGAAGCTTTACAGATCTATAAAGAACATGTCTCAATTTTGTTGGGGTTTGTGATGCTTAAAGTGCTAATAAAACAGCCTTAAAAACCTACCAGTAATTTAATGTAATCTCAAACTTAGTACACAATTATGCATGATCTTGCATTAAAAAGCCCACTATTGAGATACAACTTAAACTATATAAAACTCATATCATGGTGCAGGGCATTAATATTTCGATAGAAAATGTACTTATGAATAGAAGAACGCTCGTGAATTTTAGACCATGCAGTCTCAAAAGAGCTCAGGCATTCAACATCTGTAATGTAATAATGACTGGGCAAAAGCGAGCACATCTCTTTCTTTTTCTGACAAATGAAATCACTGGCTTCGTAGAGGTGAAAGAAGGAGTATACTATTAAACTTCTACGCACCAGCTGCGTTAATACCCGGACTTTGCTTACCTTTTACAGTAGCTTTCTAATCTGGATGCATTACTGAATTAACAGTACTGAATTACGCTGTTATGCTAAACTGCCTGTAATGCAGCATACAAAGCTCAAAACACAGAAAAAGTGAAAATATACAGATAATAGTCAAAAATAAAAAAACGTACAAAATACAATAACATTAAATCATGGGTCAATTTATGAATCCAGAGTAGAAAACTACAGTACACAAATGAAAGATATTTAAAGTGTATTTAAAATTACTCCTTCCAAACCATTTTTTTGTGAAAATAAAATTTGTCATAAGCCATTTATGAACTGGCAGTTCATGCCACATGTTCATCCCCTCGACTATAAGATTCCTAGATCCGATTCCTTCCTTCCTTCCTTCCTTCCTTCCTTCCTTCCTTCCTTCCTTCCTTCCTTCCTTCCTTCCTTCCTTCCTTCCTTCCTTCCTTCCTTCCTTCCTTCCTTCCTTCCTTCCTTCCTTCCTTCCTTCCTTCCTTCCTTCCTTCCTTCCTTCCTTCCTTCCTTCCTTCCTTCCTTCCTTCCTTCCTTCCTTCCTTCCTTCCTTCCTTCCTTCCTTCCTTCCTTCCTCCCTCCCTCCCTCCCTTCCTTCCTTCCAGAAGCCTGAAGGGACCTTCTACACCGCACAGTCAAGGCATTGCAGATTGTTGGTACAGCCTCCACCTCACATTTGCCTCATCATCTATTCCCCTGGGAATTTTAGACCACCAACCACAATTTCAAAGGTACTTACTGCGTTAAATTGAAGACGGAGATAGTCCCACATGTTGAAATTCCCCACAAAGTTACAGATATACGTAGGCAGTAATTGTCTTTCAAGAATATATGGAAAGAAACCTGCTGTGGTGGACTTAGCAGCCAGGTTAACAACCATTTGCTCACCTTTAAGGGAAGCCAATTTCTTTCTCATTACATTTTTAAACTAGATTGCACTTAACATCAGCAAATCCTCCCCTTTACTATCAACCCACTGATCCACCATAGTCAACATCCTGCCCAATTTAGCTTTTTTCATATGAACCACCTTTGTAGCCAGAGCATCAGACAAAATTCCCATCAGGGTCTTTGCTTGAGCATATGCAAGTTTCCAGAATAGCATCAGGCTGCTGAGTACAATGCGTTCATGGGTCAAAGTAAGATCGAAGTCCAAGGAAATCATCTCAGCCAGAAACATAAGATGGTATTCTTAGCAAACGTTTTAGAAGCCTTGCCTCAATCCTGGCAATTACATCCATAATACCCGTACCTCAGACCTCTGCTGCATAGCAAAGAATTGGCATGACCTTTGCGGGAAACAGTTTAAGCAATATCCCCACTGAGTAGCCACCACCCCATGATGCAAAGGAGCATATAGCCCCACAATTCGTGCTCTGCACACCTCAAGACCACACAGATGGGACGTGCCTGTAGGGCTAGCTTCAAAGATAACACCCAGATAAACATACTGGGACACAGCCTTTATTGCCACACCGTTCATCTTCTACTGCATTATGGCCACTTGTCTATGAGACGTTTCAAAGACCATGATCTTAGTTTTATTAATATTAACCCATAAAGAGTTCAGGGACGAGTGGCAATTGAAGGTATCCAATGAGGATTGGAGGCCACCAGGTGTCAAGTCCAGGACAACAATGTTGTCTTCATAGCCCATCAACAGTACTAGCATGTCACCTAGCTTGGGTGGAAGAGCTTTAGGGTTGACCAGGCAAGGCTCATGTCGGAGAGATACAGTTTGAAATGAATTGGGGCCAGGAGGCAACTCTGCTTCAAGCCCACTTTAGTTGTGATCCAGGCAGAGGTTCCACCATCTCCCTTCAATCTTATTATAACACAAGTGTTAGTATGGAGCAAGACAATCATCTTTAATAGGCCCGGTGGGATCCCCCAACCCACCAATTTACCCCATTGCCTGGCTCGGTCCACTGTGTCAAAGGCAGCACTGTAGTCCACAAATGCTACATAAATTGGGCGATTGTGGATCAGCCGTGCCGGTTCCACAATAGTGTAATGATATAATATCCGAAGTTGTGCATCCCTTCCTCAAGCCAGTCTGATTCCAGGGAATGATGTTATCATCTTCTGCCCGTGCGGTTAGCTCGTCCAACAGAATCCATGCAAATACCTTGGATGAAACGTCCAGCATGGACAAAAGATGGTAGTTTTGTGGTCTGTTCATATGTCCTTCTTATGTACTGGAACTAGGATGCTATCTTGCCAGGACTTGAGCCCACAAAGCAGCGTCCGCCTTGAGCACAAGATTGTATAGTCCATCCAGCCCTGGGACTTTGGAGAATTTACCAGCGGTGATGATCCCTGCAACCTCCAGTATACTTTCCTCAAGGATCCAAGGGGAAGTGAACAAGTTGTGCTTGGTGTGGCCCAGGGTCGATGAAATATAGTCGATCCATTCAGGTTCTTGTACTCCATTGAGGTCTTTCTTAGAAGTGCCTTGGCCATTTACAATCTTCCAAAATGTTTGGGTTTCATTAGAGATGAAGTCAGAACTAATTCATGCCACTTTTGACATTCTTTAAGATTTGTATACGTTCTGAGCCACTTATGATAAGAGGACTTGATCTCCCTCCTTCTAATGGCATGTGCCACAGGATCAACCACGTTCTTTAATAGGGCCTGCGGTTCTTTGTGCAAGGATCTTTTTTTTATCGCGGATAGATTTATCAAAATGATAACCATGCGTTAATGATATTCCAGCTGTTCTCCGATTGTGCCCCATGATGGCTTTTGGAACACTCGCTAAGACCTTAGCCATCAGTCCTTCAAATTGATTAATTATCATCAGACCCAACGCCTCATCAAACACCAGATGAATGCACAGAAAGTTCTGAAAAACCCTCTGCGCGGTGACTAGTATTGCTTCAATGCATCTGGAGTTCCAGCTAAACTTAGTCCCAGCTCTATTGACACTAAGAGACCCAGTGTTATGAACATCATAGTTAGAAGGCACCAGATCTAGAGTTAGAATAGTGGGGAAGTGATTGCTCTCCTAACAAGATTGTATGCCGATGTCAATAACTACTGGAGAAGGCACATTGCATGAACTGTGGGGGAGATCAGAAAGGTGCGCCCCATTTCCCATACCAAAGACCCTTGAATAGAGAAGGGTTGCCCAACACCGACCCCTGAGGCAACTACAGTCTAATCTTGAATCTCCCATAGGGCCACTGGCTATAGTTGTCAGCTGCCCATTGTCCAGCTCCTGATTAGTGGGGGTACTTAAATTAATATCCCCAACAAAAAATGTTGTTGAAGTATTGACCCGAGAATCAAGCCACCTCCCAGTTCTTCCACCAAGGCACAACGAGGGACAACATATGAGGGATCGTAGATGTTAATGACAAAATATCTGTTGCCCCAGATGAGTTTGTCCCAGTCAATTTCCCAATCAGAATATTAGGGGAATCACATTGCAACTCAGTCAGCCAGAGTGTTTGTTAACCCCCAGAATCAGTCCACCACTCGGTCTACCCCGAGGCCCTTTCAGAGCTGGCTTGTGCAAAATAGCCCACCCATCCCGTACCAATGGGTCGACCATCCACGTCTCCTGCAAGGCCAGGTTGCTAAAATGATCCACTTTGTCAAACAGCCCTTCATCATCAGAGAGATGTCTATTCCCCCTAGTATTCCAATTGATGAGATACAGAGGGTGGTTAGGGACGCCACTGCCTTCTTTGCCTCACCATTCCAGCCAGCCACTCACAGTGGATATCTTCATCTGAGAAACCAGGGACAGCCCCCCCACCACCCCCCAGGTTTGTGGATGATATTTCATCCTGGGCAGATTTAGATGATGCAACAACAGCGCTTAGGTGCAGGGAGGGCGAGGGTACATTAGTTTGACTATGGGTTATTCGTTTAGGCCCAGCTACTAGCCCACCCCAGGCATCAAAACAGGGAGGAAATTACATTCTAGAGATGTACATTCATAGCCAGCCTTAAACATCAACTGTGAGTAGTCGCAACATTGGCCATCATAGAATCTGATGCAAAATATACAAAGGAAGAAACACATTCCGCCCCTTCACACTGCAACACAGCATTAATTTCGTCACAGCCAATTGAAAAGACGGAGCAGGAGGATGGAATAAAGCCGATCCAACACTTGGGCTCCATTTAATCAGATTGAACTCTCCGAAACAGGCCATGAATTAACATTGCCCTTTCAGAGGGGCCCGTGGAGTAGCTAACATCACTCTTAAGTGGCGCAGAAACAGCCGACGGGCCCGCCAGCTCCAGAGGAAGACAAAAAGGGACGACAGCTGGACCTGTTATGTCGTCAGATGGACGTGTATCCTTGGGCTCTGCAAATAAACTTTTTAGAGAGTAAATGCAAGGAAGGTAATTCTGTTTGCCTTTTTTGCCACCACCATCCTTCGAGGGAATGGGGACTGTTCCTCCTTCGTTCGTGACTCTGGTCAGTGGTTAGAGACTTAGGCCCTCATTACGAGTCGGGCGGTACAGGGTTAACAGCACCGGTAAAGGTGCCGGTGCCGTCAACCCCGTACCGCCCGATTCCGAGTTCCCCTCGCGGGACCCGCTCTGCACGTCTGGTCTCACCAGACGTGCAGAGCGGGTCCCACGATGGGAAGAGAAAGCAAACAACGGGCCAACTCGTAATGGCCCGTTGTTTGCTCCCTCTCCCATTCCCATTCAGCCCTATGGGGGCTGAAATGGAAATGGGGAAGAACCGGGTCTGGTTCCTCGGAGGGAGGAATTACCGGGCCTTCCGACCTCAGAATGGCCCGGTAAGTCCTCTTTCCGAGGACCCGGACCCCGACGCGTTGGTTACCGCCAAACTCGTAATGAGGGCCTTAGTCTACTTCACTGGCATGCATCGGCACCGCAGAAGTGGTTGTTTTTTTTCAATTTTGTGTGACGTGCACCCATCTGCCTCTAAAAATGATATTTTTCTATGTCCAACGGCATGTTTTGCTCCTGCTGCTCTGCCGGGTGCGCCTCCCACAGAAGCTTAGAAGTGATCTTTAACATTCATTTTAAATGTGCACATGGAATTAGCACATTTTCTATTACTATGTCTTATCAAAATGGACAGTACATGTTAATTGACACTTGTAAAATTATCTTAGGCGTCCCTTTCCCACACCACTTCCTAGCGAAGGCTCTTGGTATGTCGGTATCTTCTTCAGAGGAATTTCTTTCCCCAAAGTTGCTTAGCATTTGAAGGGAAAATAAACACATGAGAGCAGCAAAGGCTATATCTTTGAAATGCTGCCTTACCTGTCATGCAACTATATGATTGGGTCATTTGATGCTGAATTTCACATACGGGTACAGACTGCATGCCTATACCTTACATATGCAAAACAAAGAGGTGATGGCTGGGAGGTTTGGAATGAATCTCTGGCAATTGCTCTGTGCAACCCACCAGACCATAGTTCTTCAGCTGCCAAGCCATTACAGAAAGGTAAAAGACCATATCCAAATCAGACTTGGTCCCACCCCAAAGGGGGCAGTCCAGCTCAAACTACTAGGTCACATCCCTTGTGCAAGAGATCACAAGCATCCCTTACATATGGTCACCATGCCAGCACACAATGGCAGGGCAATTTTGGATGTGGTTCTGAAATGGTTCTACGTGTTTTCATAGACACCTTTTTAAACATGTGCCTTTTGTTCATACACCTTCTGTTGAAATTAATTTAGTTTAGTTTTAATGAGGCATCAGTGCCCGATTGTTATTAAATGCACCCTGCTCCCGAGATTGCAGCACATTACATTTTAAAGAAGCGCATGCCACGCCTTCTCCCACCATGCCAGCTCAGGGGGGACCTTGAAAGAACCCCCTGACACCCACCCCCGAGCTGGAGTGGGACTGCCGGGGGGGTTAACGGCGGTCGCCCGGGCAGCCCTGAAGACATCTGTGGTATTACTTTGATATGACACCCATAGCTTTGACAATGCTTATTTTAAATGATGCTGAAACCAGTCTCTGTGTTATTAGAGTTTGGATTTAATACTTAATCTGTATCTCATGCCAAAGGCTCAGCCTAAATATACATCTTCCTCTAAGAGTTGATACACTATCTACCCTCCTTGTGACCTCATAAAATACTTGCTCTTGTGCCATCCCAAGTAGGAGCAACTGGGCTATTGGCTAGTCAGACAGAGGCGCTCCAAATACTCCACAACGCTGCCTGAGAGGATAAGTGTGCGGATCAATAACAGACAGTCTCAAGTACTCTCACAACGTCCATCTACGTAGCACTGATATATCATCCAAGAAAATGTGAGCACTGCCTGGCTACAAGATGGCCGCGTTAAGGTGTTAGAAACAGACAGACCAGGAAGAGCAAGCTTGGCGTTGGGGGGAGTGGATGTTACAGGGGGGTGCCTTCATTGCCTCGGTGATTGTGAAGTTCAAAGGTCTGCACGTCGAAGTGTCCTTTCCGCCACCACAAGCAGGTTGCCATAGGATCTACTGGACGCCACAAATACCATAGGCAGACACGTTGAGAAGCATGTCAACAGCACAGCACTATTAACTACCTGGAAAGTATGCAAATACATAACTTCAAATGTTCAGTTAGTTGTGGGTGTCCGAAATGTGCTTTTATTATCCACTAAAAAAACTTTTTTTCGAAACGGTTTTGGCTTGTAAACTTTCAAAGACTCATCTTGTCGCCGTCTAGTTACCATTATTCTCTGCCAATCAACACAGAGAGCATGCTTTTGTTTTCTCATAATCCATGGCATGAAATAGCCGTACCTGCTTTTTTTCGACTTCTGTTGCACAAAGCAGCTTCTCTGACTGGGCTCAGTGAAGGATGGCAAAAGAATGGGTGTTTTGTACATGGCATTCCATCTTCATTTGTATGAAACCAGGATGAGCATTTACCCAGACCAGCGCCATCTTCTTTCATGTAGCAAAATCCAAGCATTTCATATCCCTGTATCTGGGTTTCTCGTAGAACTGCATTGTCCATTTTTGATCATCTGTTGCCATTCAGTTGTTGTGTTCTGCTTCAGTGAGAAACCCATTTACCGCTCCTTATCAGACAGCTTTCCCACTGCAGCCCTATATGTTTCACGCCACTGTACAGTAGCTCTGTTTCCATTTTCAGGCCTGCTAGTGATCATTTCCTCCTTAATGGCGACATTTTGGTCCCTGTGCCTATCTGTGTCTTTATATTGTTTGCGTTCTCTGTACCAATTCATGATTTCATTATTCCCTGCATGTAGTCCGTTCCCCTTCTAACACTTCAGTGAAGGTTTAATATCAAAAGCCAGCCAAGAGTGTTAGGGAGAATTCTCATTTCATGGGTAATTTCCCTCACCTAGTGAGTCCCCCAGCAACTTTGCTGGACTTCTGGAGTTTATTTTTTTCACTTGGTGAGAGTGTGAGCTTTTCCCCCACTCTTACCTGTGTTTTGCTATGTGTTTCTACCTGTTTCTTTGTGATTGTGTGCTCTGGAGTACACCACTTCAGTAGCCCCCTTCTTGGTGTGTGTCACCCAGCACCTTCTGTGCAGTGGCACAGGGTTGTCATTCGTTCAGACTCCCCCGACTCCATTTCTGAGGCGACTACCGTCCCCCAGAAAAAGGATGTTACCATTAACTTTACTTAGTCAATCTACCACAGATCCAGTACACCCCATCTTCCATGGAGTACTGGAAAGGGTTAATTTGTATCTCTCTTTATCTGTACCTCCGAGAGTATTGTTTCGCTCTTTTAACATTTAGACTTGGCTGGTGGCAGTGGTATCTACCCTAACTTTTCTACCGCGATTATATTAGATAAACGTGGTACTGTTCTTGGCTATTATATTAGCCTCGAACATAAACCGCTAGACCAAATCATCTTTTTTTTGGCTCTGGTTGGGTTCATTTGCCATTTCTTTTTGTTAAAGTCCTTCTTGGTTTTACTTTGCGCGGAAAACTACGTTCGCCTTCTTTGTTCACTGTCTTTTGGCGGGCTTCTGCTCAGAAGCCCTCCTCAAGGCATCTGGGTGTCTAGGTGGGCTGAATATGAGGAAGGGGTGTAGTCACCCCCTGCACAGGGTATCCTAGGAAACCATAGTCGCACTTTGTCATGATTGGCCAGGGTAGTTGTCCGGGCTGGACAACCCCCCACCTGTGTGATTGGCAGTCAGGCTGTGTGAATGTGGGTTTTTCGCATAAAAGGCAGGTCCCTTGGGCTAGAAGTAAGCGAGTCGCCACTGGAACTACAAGGAACCGGAGAGAAGCGGAGAGAACGATGGCTGCTGCAACCACCCCGTCCCGGTGAAGCCCTGCTGCAGTCCTGAGCTATCTTCCCTTCAACGACTTAGAGAAGATCCAGTCCGGAGTCTTTTTCCCTTGAGCTTGGTGGGGATAACCAGCTCATTTTCCACAGCCAGAGGATCCTCTTCCTTGGTCAAAATCGCTGTACGCTGCTGTAGTGGTCCGGATAGCCATCTGAAGAGCCTCACCTGTTTTTAAGGAGCACACCTTTTATTCCTCATCGCTGCTGCCAGCCTCATCCCTGTGTGGTGCAGACCCCCTTCAGACGTCCTCCTTCACAATGAAGATCCAGGAATCGTAGGTCTGCGGGAAACCAACAGGAACAACTGCCAGGGTACCAGCTGCACCATTGGAACAAGGTACTGTGTTCTGCTTGAGGAAACTGGGTGAACCCCTTTCTTCATCTCCAAGGCTTGCCCTTGTCTTCCCTCCTTCTTATAATATTTGCTTCCGAACATTGACAATATCAAAGTACTTTTGGCTTTGTTGAATCGTGAACTGTCTGACTGTGTGATCTTCGGCAACATGCCCCCGGTGTCACTTGACACTGGCTCCGGCCCTTTGACTTTTGAACTCCTGTCTCTGAGTGTTTTTCGATTCTGTCTGCCTAACCAAAATATTGCCTATGATTTTTGCCTCCAACTCCCTCTGGGTATCTCAGGTGCTAAGTGTGTTTTTGCACTGGTAGCGTTTCATGTCACAGATACACATTTATTTAGTAGACCGAACTGTCAAAAAGTGATCGCAATTGTATTCGCGGTAACGTGTTTTGTTCGTAACACCGGTTCATTCAAACACAGGGTACTTACCTTGAGACTTACTGTACAAAGTAAATTGGTTAGTTGTAGTATATTTAACGTGTGGTTTTTGTTTAAGTTTAGCAGAAGTGTTGTGTTTATAACGAATGGTTTAAAAATAAATGTACTTATATTTTTCTACCTGAAACCTTGAGTAAGTGTTTGCTTGAGTCACAGTAATTGTGGTCCCTTTGTGTAATCTCTGCTACTGCTCATATACTTTTGAGATAAGCCTGGCTGCTCCGCCACTGCTACCACTCTGACATAGTAGTACAGGCTTGTACCAAGGCTAAAACTTTTATTGCCACCTGTGGTCTTAATTGTGTTTAGTGGTCCCTAAGGGCACTGCACAGGATTCTGCCTAACACTGGTGTACAGCGGTGATGATTTGGAAGTAGAGTGATTACACTTAGAGTGCTGCTGTTGCTTGGGTTCAACTAACCACGAGGCTAACACCACTAATTCTTTTTATCTGAGAAATCATGTCAAATATGGAAAACTACACTGAGGAGTGTCTCTTGAACTACACTGCTGAGGTTTTAAGAACCATGCGTAGAGAGAGGAGTCTCGCTGGTAAAGGAAAGAAATCTGAATTGATTGCAAAGTTAATAGGAAAACAAAGTCTGGAGAGTGGGTCAGAAGGGCCTACCCCTCCATCAAATGTGGATACTGATGTTTCTGATTCTGAGAGTGTTAACTTTGCCTGCTCAGAATGCACAACCTCTGTCCACAGCGACCCGCACAGGTCCTACACTTACTCCTGAGTTTATTGCACTTGAGAAAATGAGACTTGAATTGGAAGTGAAAAGTATTGATGCACAAACTGCCATGAAACATCAAGAGTTAAGGCTCAGAGAAATGGAGCTGAACCATGAACTAGAAATGAAGAAAGTGTCTCTAGAAAATGCTTCTCTGCCAGAGTCTTCTAGGTCTTCCAGCCCTAAGAGACCCCATATGCCAAAGGAAATGATTGGTATGTATGAGACTAAACTTGATATTTTGGATTGGTTAGCAATGTTTGAGTACAATCATGGGATTCAAGGTATCTCAGGGAATCAGTTGATTCCTTGGCTTTTCTCTAGGCTCCTCCCTGTTGCAAGTGATGCTGTAATGGAGTTGGGGGAGGAGGATAAACAGGATTATGGGTGTGTGAAACTAGCATTAATAGCTATGTTTGGGAAGACCCCTTCCCAGTATCTTAAGAGGTTTAGAACCCTCAAAAAGCATAATGGTACCCCTTGGGCTACCTGGGTGTGTGAATGTTTGAAAAATGTAGATGTTTGGGTTAAGGGTTACAAAGTGGACACTTAGGAAGGTTTGAGGAATCTTGTAATGTTGGAGTCTATTGTTGATGTCTGCTCTCCTGAGCTTAGACAGCACTTAGCTGATTCAAAGGAGATAGATCCTAAGAAGCTAGATAAGGCTGCTGACTTGTGGGTTGCCAACAGGGCTACTCACAAGCATTCTGGGGCTACTCAGAAGACGGATGAGGGGAAGCAGCCAAAGAAAGACAACAAAGAGAATTCCAATTATTCCAATCCAAAACACGGCCCCAAACATAACCAGGGTAAGCCACAAGGTAAACCGAATCAGGCTAGTGTACCACCTGGTTCCACACCAGATGGAGGTCAGAGCAAACCCCCATTCCAGAGAGCATTTGGGAAATGTTTTGTTTGTGAGTTACCTGGCCATGTGAAAGGAGATCCCAAGTGTAAGGGTAAACCTTCAGGGATGAACACTGTCTCCTTAGCCTTCTTCCAGGTAGATGAAGTACCTATGATCAGTGGAAACTTTCAGCTACTAGCTGATGAGCCCATGCGAGTCTCAGCTAGTGTTTCTTTAATGTCCTTGGGTCTTTGGGAGCAACAGAACTTAGATGTCTATAACTCTATCCCAGATAATACTAAAGAATATTACAAAGGTAGTGTTCTTGTGAATGGTCAGGAAACCCCTGCCATCTGAGACACAAGAGCCAGCATAACTGTGGTTGATGAATGTTTTTTCAAGGTGGAGGATTTTGCTAAGGTACCCAAACACCTAACCAAGTTAGCTGGAGGCCCTGTGCAAATGGTTCCCCAGTTACCAGCTCTCATCCAGTGCAATGACATGACTGTCAGAATACCTGTAAGTGTGCAGAATAACGTACCTGGGAGGGTCCTGTTGGGTAATGACCTTAAAAGCTTTGAGCTGTGTCTAGTACCACCAGGCTCCAGCAGAAGGAAGCAAGAGCTCACAAGGTCTGCAAGGGAGAGAACCTTAAGAGGCTCTCCTGGGGGCATGATAGAGGAAACTATCACCCCAAGTCCACAGGACTTACTTACTGCCAATGCAGGACAAGAAAAGACAAAGGGGAAACCTAAGTCTGCCAGCAAGAAACCATCAAGCACTCCTCTGCCCAGAAGGACATCTCAGAGACTGTCCAAAGTCACACTTGTGACACCCACACCAGCTGAGGCTGAGTGTGAGGTTCAACCCTGTATGGTCAAACTAGATACTGAGGAATCAGATCTAGAAGGGGATCTTACCTTGGTAGGAAATCTTGACCCTGTTGACCGTCCTGAGCTGCAGTCTTTACTGGCAGAAGGTGGACCCAACAGAGAAGATTTCAGTAAGGGACAAAAAGAGTGTCCTACCTTGGAAGGTCTTCGCCAACAGGCAGCTTCTCAGCTCAATGGGACTGAGCCTGGGAAGTATAGGTTACACTGGGAGGATGGCCTCTTCTACAGTGAACAAACTGAGTCAACCCCTGGAGACTACAAACGACTTGAGTGAACCGACTCCAGTTTCTGCAGTTAGCCCATGAGGTACCTTTGGCTGGTCACTTAAGTTTTAAAAATACAAAGAAAGTTTATCTGTGCACTTCTACTGGCCTAAGGTGGGTACCGAAGTAGACAAATTCTGCATAAGCTGCCACACTTGCCAAACCTCTGGCAAGAGTGGATCCAAGAATGTGGCACCCTTAGTGCCTCTCCCAGTGGTGGAACTTCCTTTTGAGAGGGTTGGGATTGACATTGTTGGTCCTCTTGACCCTCCCGTATCTTCAGGCAACAGGTTCATCCTGGTTGTAGTGGACCATGCCACTAGATTTCCTGAAGCCATACCTACGAGGACTGTTACGGCTCCGTCTGTGGCTAAGGCCCTACTTGGTATTTTTACCAAAGTAGGATTTCCTAAGGAGGTGATATCTGACAGGGGATCAAATGTTATGTCCCATTACATGCAAACCATGTGGAAAAACTGTGGAGCCACCTACAAGTTCTCAACTGCCTACCACCCTCAAACCAATGGGCTGGTAGAGCGGTTTTACAGAACTATTAAGAGCATGATATGTGCTTTAGAAGAACCCCTTAGAAGAAAGTGGGACCTTCTACTGCCATGCCTTCTCTTTGCATATAGAGAGGTCCCTCAGGAGGGAGTAGGATTCAGTCCCTTTGAAATTCTCTATGGCCATCCAGTCAGAGGTCCATTGGCTCTGATTAAGGAGGGGTTGGAGAGTGCTCCTTCCCCCAAGCCAGTCAGAGTTACTGACTATGTGATAGGTCTCCGGAGGAGAATGACACACATGATGGCAGAGGCAAGTGATAACTTGAGGGCTGGTCAAGCTCTGGTCAAACATTGGCATGACCAGAAGGCTAACATGGTTGAGTTTACTCAAGACCAGTTTGTTCTTGTTATGGTCCCAACAAGGCAGAGGGCCTTTCAGGACAAATGGATAGGACCCTTCAAGGTTGTGGGTAAACTTGGAGAAGTGAACTATCTGGTGGACTTAGGCAATCCTAAGGAGGCTCCCAGAGTCTTTCACACCAACCGTTTAATGGTTTATATCTCTAGACCTGACATAAGAGCTCTGCTTCTAGCTTCAGCTCAGGAGGAGGAGGAGAGTGAACCTCTGCCTGACCTCCTCAGGGGCTTACCTTTAGATGAGCAAGTGGAAGGAGTTAATCTCTCTTCCCGTCTCACATCTGACCAGCAGGATGAGTGCAAGTTACTGTTAAATCAGTGTGCCTCCCTGTTCTCACTTTCACCAGGCTTGACCCCTTGCGGACAGCATGACATATACACTGGTGACTGTTTGCCTGTCAAAAGCAGGGGGTACAGAATGTCAGACAATATCAGATCCTGTCACGGCTCGCTCCCTTCACTCCCGTTCCTGTCACTTGGGGGCATGTTTTGGGGTTTATTCCCTACTGGACATTTCCTCCGAACCTTATGCTACAGTGCTTTGATGAATTGGGAGCGCTAAAACCTTATTTTCCAAGTTACTTCCCTTCCGGATCCATTCCAGGTTTTTGGCAGCCAGCATGCTACTTTAATCTAATGACTATGCTTCCCAGAATGCCTGGCTCACTGCTTCACCTCCTCCCTTGCAGGACAAGGTTGGGTGGAGGATAGGCAACACCTGTGGCTGCAGGTGCAGCAGGCGGCACACCTGAGGGGTGTGCTCGTAAAGCAGCTTTAAAAGCCTCAGTTTGCTTCAGTCCAGCGCTGGTCATTGTTGCAGTGTTCCTGTTGTGGCTGGTCCCTTGTTCCTTGTTCCTAGCTTTTGTGCCTAGTTCCTAGTTCCTGTTTCTTGTTCCTCTGCCCTGGATTTCGGATTTATGTGCTTAATTGATTTCTGCTTTCTGGATTTCCCTTTCTGTCTTCCTCTGTCTGCAGGCAGCCTTTCTCTGTGCTTTACCCTTTGATGCTGCCCAATTTGCCTGTGTTCTCTGTTTCTTTGATGCTGTCCTTTGCTACTGAAAAACTTGATGCATTAGTCTTTCCCTTTATAGATTTAGCTTCCTGCCTTTTCTCCTTGGATGGGTGGGAAAGGTTTCCTTTTGTGATATCATTTTCCCTGCTCCTGATCCTTACTTTCTATTGGGATCCATTCCATGTTTTCCATTGCACTTCTGCATTTATTTCCCATTGATTATTAGGTGTGGGGTGCTGTTGTAACTAGTCCCTGTGTGAATGCCTTTTGTTTTCGTCACTATTTTATAATCACAATTCCTACTTGCCCCTTGACTTGGGTCTTATGTATTTAGTTATCCTCCACCCATTGCTGTTATAGCCTTCTTGGTCCCTGTTTGATCAACTGGGTTTGTGGGTTTACTGACATTCAAGTGGTCTTTCCGGTCCTCGTGAGTACTGTTTCTAAGTTCCTTATTCAGTATCGTCCAGAGTGTCAGCCCACAGATCCTGTCCTTGCTTGCCCTCTATGTGGGCTTAGCGCTGTCAGTATCTGTAACAGCATAGTGGGTAAGGAGTTTGCCGACTTTCCTTTCAGTCATAAGGAGGTTCTAAGTGCTTACCCCACGTCCCTTTTCATATATTGGTATTATTGTTTCACTCTATTAGCACTCCTGGGTTTTAGTATACACGAGTCTTGGGTATTGCATGCACGTTGTTAGATTCTAAGTTGTTCACTGTGCGATTCCGTGCACATTTCCCTTGCCATATTCATTGCCTTCTTCCTTTCTTAACAGATCCCACATAAGGAATGAGGTCAACAAGATGCTTGAACTCAGGGTTATGGAGCCCTCTACTAGCCCATGGTCTAGCCCAGTTGTGCTTGTACCAAAGGCAGGATCCAAAGAGTTGATATTCTGCGTGGACTATAGAGCTCTAAATGCAGTCACCATGACTGATGCCCATCCTTTGCCTAGGACAGATGAACTGGTGGACAAACTTGGTGCAGCCAAGTATCTCAGCACATTTGACCTAACGTCAGGCTATTGGCAAATAGCCCTAACAGACCATGCCAAGGAGAAAACTGCATTTTCTACCCCAGCTGGCCTCTACCAATTCAAGGTAATGGCTTTGGATTAAAGAATGCACCTGCTACATTTCAGAGGATGGTCAATCAAGTTCTGGATGGGATGGAGGACTTCTGCATGGCATACTTGGATGAAATTGCAGTGTTCAGCCCTACATGGAAAGAACATGTTGAACACCTAGGTTATGTATTGCAGGCTCTTGAAAAGGCCCATCTGACCATAAAGGCAAGCAAATGTCAAATTGGTCAGTGTTCAGTGGTCTACCTTGGGCATGAGGTAGGAGGAGGTGAAATAAGGCCATTGCCTAGGAAAGTACAAGCTGTACAAAACTCGGCCATCCCTACTACTCAAACCCAAGTGAGAGCCTTCCTAGGTCTTACTGGGTATTATAGGAACTTCATAGAGAACTATGGGACCATAGCTTCTCCCTTGAATGTCATCTCCTCTCCCAAATTTCCTAAAAAGGTCAGGTGGAATGAGGAGTGCAATCAAGCCTTTGAAGGTCTAAAGAACGGCCTTTGTCAAGCTCCAGTCCTAAGAGCTCCTGGCTATCACCAACCCTTCATTGTACAAACTGATGCTTCAAATGTAGGTATAGGTGCAGTCCTTAGTCAACTGGATGAGAAAGGTAGGGAACACCGCATTTGTTTCATCAGCAGGAAGTTAAAGGATCCTGAGACAAGGTGGGCAACAATAGAAAGAGAATGCTTTGTTATTGTGTGGTCACTGAAGAGGTTTAGACCATACTTGTATGGATCTACATTCACTATTCAGACTGACCACCAACCCTTGAGATGGCTGATGCAAATGAAAGGGGAAAACCCAAAGTTACTCAGATGGTCAATCCGTCTGCAAGGATACAAGCACAAAGCAAGAAGTCACCACCAAAATGCTGATGGTCTCTCTAGGATGTTTGTAACCGACTAGAGGTATGGCAACCATCCATGAGTGGATTAAATCCTCCTGTCCCTTAGTCTGGGGGGGCTGGCAAGTGTTAGGGAGAATTCTCATTTCATGGCTAATTTCCCTCACCTAGTGAATCCCCCAGCAATTTTGCTGGACTTCTGGAGTTTATTTTGTTCACTTGGTAAGAGTGTGAGCTTCTCCACCACTGTATTTTGCTATGTGTTTCTACCTGTTTCTTTGTGATTGTGGGCTCTGGAGTACACCACTTCAGTAGCCCCCTTCTTGGTGTGTGTAACCCAGCACCTTCTGTGCAGTGGCACAGGGTTATCGTTCAGACTCCCCCAACTCCATTTTTGAGGCGACTACCATCCCCCAGAAAAAGGTAAAGTTACCATTAACTTTACTTAGTCAATCTACCACAGATCCAGTACACCCCATCTTCCATGGAGTACTGGAAAGGGTTAATTCATATCCCTTTTTATCTGTACCTCCTAGAGCATTGTTTCGCCCTTTTAACATTTAGACTTGGCTGGTGGCAGTGGTATCTACCCTAACTTTTCTACCGCGATTATATTAGATAAACGTGGTACTGTTACTGGCTATTATATTAGCCTCGAACATAAACCCGCTTGACCAAATCGTCTTTCTTTTGGCTCCGGTTGGGCTTATTCACCATTTCTTTTTGTTAAAGTCCTTCTTGTGTTTTACTTTGCATGGCAAACTAGGTTCATCTTCTTTATTCACTGTCTTTTGGCGCGCTTCTGCTCAGAAGCCCTCCTCAAGGCGTCTCGGTGTCTAAGTGGGCTAAATGTGAGGGAGGGGTGTAGTCACCCCCTGCAGGGTATCCTAGGAAACCCAAATCGCACTTTGTCATGATTGGCCAGGTTAGTTGTCTGGGCTGGACAACGGCCCTGCTGGGTGATTGACAGCCATGCTATGTGAATGGGGGTTTTTCGCATAAAAGGCAGGTCTCTTGGGCTAGAAGTCAGCGAGTCGCCACTGGAACTACAAGGAACTGAAGAGAAGCGGAGAGAACGACGACTGCTGCAACTACCCCGTCCCGGTGAAGCCCTGCTGCAGTCCTGAGCTATCTTCCCTTCAACGAATTAGAGAAGATCCAGTCCAGAGTCTTCTTCCCTTGAGCCTGGTGGGGATAACTAGCTCATCTTCCACAGCCAGAGGATCCTCTTCCTTGGTCGAAATCGCTGCACGCTGCTGTAGTGGTCCGGATAGCCATCTGAAGAGCCTCTCCTGTTTTTAAGGAGCATACCTTTTATTCCTCATCGATGCTGCCGGCCTCATCCCTGTGTGGTGCAGACCCCCTTCAGACGTCCTCCTTCACAACAAAGCTCCAGGAATCTGTGGGAAACCAACAGGAACAACTGCCAGGGCACCAGCGGCACCATTGGAACAAGTTACTGTGTTCTGCTTGAGGAAACTGGGTGAACCCCTTTTCTTCATCTCCAAGGCTTGCCCTTGTCTTCGCTCCTTCTTATAACTTTTGCTTCCCAACATTGACAATATCAAAGTACTTTTGGCTACATTGAATCGTGAACTCTTTGACTGTGTTATCTTTGGCAACAGGCCCCAGTGTCACTTGACCCTGGCTCCGGCCCTTTGACTTTTGAACTCCTGTCTCTGAGTGTTTTTCGATTCTGTCTGCCTAACCAAAATATTGCCTATGATTTTTGCCTCCAACTCCCTCTTGGTATCTCAGGTGCTAAGTGTGTTTTTGCCCCGGTAGCATTTCATGTCACGGATACGCGTTTATTTAGTAGACCGAACTGTCAAAAAGTGATCCCAATTGTATTCGCGGTAAAGTGTTTTGTTCGTAACAACAGTTCATTCAAACACAGGGTGCTTACCTTGAGACTTACTGTACAAAGTGAATTGGTTAGTTGTAGTATATTTAACGTGTGTTTTTTGTTTAGGTTTAGTAGAAGTGTTGTGTTTATAACAAATGATTTAAAAATAAATGTACTTACATTTTTCTACCTGAAACCTTGAGTCAGTGTTTGCTTGAGTCACAATAATTGTGGTCCCTTTGTGTAATCTCTGCTACTGCTCATATACTCTTGAGATAAGCCTGGCTGCTCCACCTCTTCTACCACTCTGACATAGTAGTACAGGCTTGTACCAAGGGTAAAACTTGTATTGCCACCTGTGGTCTTAATTGTGTGTAGTGGTCCCTAAGGGCACTGCACAGGATTCTGCCTAACAAAGAGACTGCATGTTTAGGAATGCCATTCACCGTTACTATTTAATAAGGACTTCCCAGTGATGCAAATTGCGTTAATGCCAAAAATTGCTCCATGTCCTAGCAACGGTTCAGGACCGCCATGTTGTTTTGTGAGACAAGTGTATATTGTCCGTAAAGTGGAGCAATCATGTGACTTCTGTTTTGGAATGTCAGAAGTAAAATGATAGTGTAGCTGCTGTAATAGCCCTGCGTGAATAAAACTCTTGAGATGATTACATGCTGCTTACAGCCCACTCTCGTTTAGTCAATGTACACGCAATGTTGTTTTAAATTGTAGGATATGGTGTTTTGGGGAATTTAGCTTCTCTGGCAAATTCATAAATGATGCTGCTGACCTGATGCGTGTGGCACGACATGTCTGGTAAACAGGCACGTCAAATGGGGCCTGCATACAAAAGGATTTTTAGCCTGCCAGCTAAAGAGTATCATAGCCTGTTCGTTTATATATGTAAGGGCCAGGCATTAACCGGACACCATGTTATGCACTGGATCCCAGTACCAACCTAGGCCTTGGGTGAGCATACACCGTAACATGAAATGTCAGTTTAAGGGATAACACAAATGTCAGACGTGTACGGTGTACCCAAAAAGCTATCCTTTCAACTTGAAAAGTAGTTATTAGCTCATTAAGGCAGCGGCAGTGGAATACAGTTATAATTTTAAAGCATCTCTTTTGCGATAAACAATGTAGGTCACTGTGACATAATATCATGCAGGAACCCTGGGTGGACCTGGCTGGAGAAAGAGAGGATGACCCTGGGGAGTCAGCTGCTGAGGGACCTGGGGTTGATTTGTGTGCATCCTCATCGTGCATGCGAAGACTTTGCAGTCTCAATACACAAGAGCATATAGACATTGCACATTGTAACTTGAATTAGCCCCTTGCAGCTTAAGAGCTGGTGTGAGAACCATTAAAGTGGCTCAGTTGCCCCCTGTCTTACATAATGCAAGATAGAGCAGACAGTGTTTTCCGTATGTCCTGGCACACCTGCGGTATAAATAACCTGGGGGCACATGTTGCAGTGGGTATGAGAGAGCAAACATTGCAAGTCTCCATCACTTGCATGCAACCATACCACATATTATCGATATCAGAGCAAAGGCTTTTATTGGTACCACTCAGAAACTTTTCCATGTCAAAACCCTCCCTTTTTCTCCTAGTTATCATTCCACTCCTGTTATCTAACGCATTTATAACATCAATCTCTTTTCGTGCCAACAACCAGTGAAATTCTAACCAAAGGAAAGAAAAAGAAAACAGGGAAAACACAATCATTATGGCTTTTTGTCAAATAAAGGTCTTAAAACAACAACAATAATTATAACTATAAAATTACAAGTACTTCACTTATCCTATGCTGTGTGGAAAAAGTAAACTAAGCTCTATCTAAAAAAGCACAAGTGGAATTAGAACAGTCCCATGAAACTGGACAACGCTGTTCTTTTGCTTCCCTCCTTGTCTTCGGAAAGGTGGGTGCTGCTCTTGTCTTTCTAGATGTCTGATATGAACCCATCCCTTTCTTCCTTGGAGTTTGACAGCAGTTGGGGTTGTGTATTCAACTTTGAAAGGTCCCGCAAACCAAGGCGTGTTCCAGCAACACACAAACTTTCTAACCAGCACTTTATCTCCTAGATAGAGCTGTGGTGGTGGCATCAGCGCTGTTACATCTGGAGGCACTCCCTATTCCCCAGCAGCTGCGGCCAGTCATAAGTGTATAGGCCTTATCTCATTTGGAAATAAACTTGTTACTCACCGAACGGGAGTAGACAAGACAGGAGGCCTGACCAGCGAAGCTGTGCGTTGATTGAAGAGCTTGGGTTGGAGCCTCCACCCGAGCCTCCTCTCTATGAGGGAAAATGACCTTTCTGATGATATGACCCTCTGCTGATAGGTGTGCCAGACAGAGGAACCGATCACCCGAAAGAGCGGGGAGAAACACGCCGCCACAGACCCAGCTGCAAGAAACAACACACGATTAATCACTTGGAATAACAGCAACTACCAATAGATGGAGATAAGACAGAATAGTACCTGAACAACCCAGTCCCTGGATCCTGAAATTACAATGCCCTGATATCCCCTGAAATATTATAAACAAGGAATTAGGAACTATCCTGAGTAATGTAAATAACATGGAGAAAAAGGCACTGAAAGTCTTACCCTAGGAAGTCAAAGTTCTCTTGTTCTCCAGGATACACCACACAACGACAGTGCAAAATAATAAACGGGGAATGTTAGTTGGGTAACTAGTCCCGGGCGGAACGAGGGACGCACTAGATCCGGGTGGGTGCAGAACTGCAAGGCGTCCTCAAAGTGCACTTATAGGGCGGAACCAGGTAGAATCCATAACAGCAAACGTCCATTAAAAGTGGAGCCAAATGGAAAGATTCCAGAACAAGCGAGAGGAGGAGTGCAGGTAAGGTTGGGGTGCGTGGGAGGCGCACAAAAACAAAATACTTAGAACTTTGGGAAAAAGTGCTAAGGCAGTCCGTAGGGCAGTTTTCCTATTCGGTACACAGGTGAGAAGGTAACAGAATCTGCAGACAGACAGTCCTTACCACAATCCTCAAGTCGGTACACGGGCAAGCAGGAAGGTAACAGAATCAGCAGGCAGGCAGTCCTTACAACAATCCACAAGTCGGTACACGAGCGAGCAGGAAGGTAACAGAATCAGCAGGCAGGCAGTCCTTACAACAATCCACAAGTCGGTACACGGGCGAGCAAGAAGGTAACAAACAGCAGACAGGCAGTCCTTGGTTCAAAAGAGGGTTCGGTACACGGGAGCACGGAATGAAGGAGAAGGAAAGAGTATTCCGATGAACAGACTGGAAACTGAAAAGAGGAGCTTCAGGAACAAGGCGATAAAGACGGAACTTAAGCGCCGGCTTTAACATTCAAACAGAAGCAGCGTCCTCCGGGCTGCAGCCACTTAAATCAATGAGGAGGTGGAGCCAAGTGAGGGAAGGCACACGTGATGTTATGGACTACGAATTCCCTTAGGTTTCATGGGAATCGTAGTTTGAAACCGTCTGGCTGGTGCAGTAGTCGTTAGCCTCCATGGCATTCTCCACTTCATCAAGAATGGCGCTGCAGAATGCCGAACAGAACGGCGAAGCGCAATAGTTTTGCCAGATGTCCTTTTCCGCTGTCGGCCCTGAGGTAAGTATGAAGCACGGGGTCGTAGTGTGGAACGGCGCCGAGGTGTGACAGCATCCACCCCCAAAGGCGGCACCAACCCCCTGCGCTCATGGAAGCAGCGCAGAAGCCTAGGAGAATGAATATTATGCAGCGGTTCCCAAGACCTATCTTCAGGACCATAGCCCTTCCAGTCAACTAGGTAGAACGGGCGACCCCTGCATAGTCGGAAGTCCAGGATATCCGCCACTTCCTATTCAACATCGCCCTGCACCCGGACGGGAGGAGGGCGGAGTGGTAAGCGAGTAGCAGGAGGACAGGGCTTCAGGAGGCATACATGAAAAACCGGATGCAATTTCCAGGAGGCCGGTAGACAAAGCCGCACCGCCACAGGACTAACCACATCAGTGATAGAATAGGGACCCACAAATTTGGGCAAAAGCATGTCTTTACCAGGGATTTTCAGGTTGCGTGTCGACAACCAGACCTTCATGCCCACCTTGTATGTCGGCGCAGGAATCCGACGCCGGTCAGCATATTTCTTGGCCCTATTCTGGGCAGTAAGGAGATGCAAACGAACTTCCATGTGGACGGATTTGATGTCCCGAACGCATGCCTGAGCTGCCGGATTGTCCAAGGGAACAGAAGGATCCAAGGGCAACGATCGTGGGTGCTGCCCGTACATGGTGTAGAAAGGTGACACACCAGAAGCCGAGTGCAAAGAGTTATTATAGGCAAATTCAGCTGGCAACAACATCGTCAACCAGGAAGACTGAAAGCGTAGGCACAGACAACGGAGGAACTGCTCTAGAGTAGCGTTGACTCTCTCAGTCTGCCCATCTGTCTGGGGATGATAGGCAGTGCTGTACCGATCGTCAATGCATAAAGATGCAGTTAAGGCTCTCCAAAATCGCGAGGTAAACTGCGGGCCGCGATCTGACACCACGATGGACGGTAGGCCAAAGAAACGGAAGATATTCTTGAGGAACAAAGATGCCAAAACTGGTGCTGAAGGCAGACCCATACATGGAATAAAGAGTGCCATTTTGGTGAAATAGTCAATGACGACCCAGATGGTATCGAAACCGTCCACCGGTGGCAGATCCACTATGAAGTCCATGGAGACCATATACCACGGCTTGTGCGGCACCGGAAGTGGTTGTAATAAACCCACTGGTTTGGAACGTGATATTTTGCATTGGGCACACACTTGTGTTCTGAAAGCATTTTCCGTTGCACACCGAGGAAGGAAACTGAACCACCCTGTTTGCCCAGTCGATAGCGGGATTATGGTGTTGTAGCCAAGGAATTCCCAATATGACCCGAAACTGAGGAGCTTTGATCAAATCAAACGATAAGGTCTCCACATGCCCTTCCTCTGTCTGCATCCGGACCAGAGACGTGTTTTGGGTAACCAGACCGGAGATCAAGGATGTACCGTCAACTGCATGTACAGTTTCGGGTTGGGCTTTGGACAAGACTCGTACGTTGTTCTTTACAGCATAATCGTAGTCCATATAATTACCGGTGGCCCCAGAATCAATAATGGCAAGAGATGAAAATGAAGTGTCAGGGTTCACGGTAAAGACTACCGGCAGGCTGACTGGGGCGGAAGTGACCCCATGAGAGTCCAAAGAGTATACCCCCGGCGTAGGGACACCATCTATCGCCGGGTTTCCCGCCTTTGTTTTGGGTCTTTTTGGACAGTCTTTTAGCGCATGTTCGGCCGATCCACAATACATACATAAATTGTGTGATCGCCGGTGTTCCCGTTGTGCAGGTGTTAAAGGACCTCGGACGGCCCCCAACTGCATAGGTTCCGGAACAGAGGAAGGAAGACTGACAGAATCCAAGGGAGGGGGTATTGGTGTGGTTGACTTGCGTTCTCCTTTCCTTTCCGCTCTTCTAGCGTCAATCTGTAATACCAAGTCCAGGAGTTCACCGAATACGGTAGGAACCACTGGTACCGTGGCTAGGGTGTCCTTCAGCTCTTCTGACAACCCTTTATAGAACGCTGCTGACTTCTTTTCTTCGGGCCAGTCTGTCTCAGCAGCGAGTTGATTGAACCTGGTAAGATAAGTGAACAGAGAGGATGTACCCTGACGTAAGTTCAGGAACTCTAGGTCTGTAGCTTGGGATTTATAACGGGTATCAAAAACCCTGTTTATGGCGGTGATGAGAGCATCACAGTCATACAAGACAAAGCTATTTGCTTCGAGTAACGGATTGGCCCAGGCTGCAGCCGTCCCCCGTAGATACGAGAGGACAAAAGCCACCTTCGTGGTCGAATTGGGAAAGGCTGTGGGGCGGCAAAGAAAGTGCAGTTTGCATTGATTGATAAATGTCCGATAATGCTTTGGATCGCCAGTGAAGCGTTCTGGCGGGGCCAATGGAAACTGTGTGGCCATGAGAACAGGGGCTGCCGTAAATCCCGACGTGGAGGCCGAAGAGACACCGGAACCTGAAGCAGTGGCACCAGACGTGTCAACCCCCAGTGTGTGGGGAGGGGGAAAGCGTTGCAAAGCATCAATTTGGTGGTGCAAGGCATCATGTGCTGCCGTCATATCCGACCGTAGCTCGGATACCAAACGGACCAGAGCAGCCAAAGGGTCCGTCTTTTCCATGGCTTCTGTTTTTGTTACTCACCGAACGGGAGTAGACAAGACAGGAGGACTGACCAGCGAAGCTGTGCGTTGATTGAAGAGCTCGGGTTGGAGCCTCCACCCGGGCCTCCTCTCTATGAGGGAAAATGACCTTTCTGATGATATGACCCTCTGCTGATAGGTGTGCCAGACAGAGGAACCGATCACCCGAAAGAGCGGGGAGAAACACGCCGCCACGGACCCAGCTGCAAGAAACAACACACGATTAATCACTTGGAATAACAGCAACTACCAATAGATGGAGATAAGACAGAATAGTACCTGAACAACCCAGTCCCTGGATCCTGAAATTACAATGCCCTGATATCCCCTGAAATATTATAAACAAGGAATTAGGAACTATCCTGAGTAATGTAAATAACAAGGAGAAAAAGGCACTGAAAGTCTTACCCTAGGAAGTCAAAGTTCTCTTGTGCTCGAGGATGCAGAACGCAATGACAGTGCAAAATAATAAACGGGGAATGTTAGTTGGGTAACTAGTCCCGGGTGGAACGAGGGACGCACTAGATCCGGGTGGGTGCACAACTGCAAGGTGTCCTCAAAGTGCACTTATAGGGCGGAACCAGGTAGAATCCATAACAGCAAAAGTCCATTAAAAGTGGAGCCAAATGGAAAGATTCCAGAACAAGCGAGAGGAGGAGTGCAGGTGAGGTTGGGGTGCGTGGGAGGCGCACAAAAACAAAATACTTACAACTTTGGGAAAAAGTGCTAAGGCAGTCCGTAGGGCAGTTTTCCTATTCGGTACACAGGTGAGAAGGTAACAGAATCAGCAGACAGACAGTCCTTACCACAATCCCCAAGTCGGTACACGTGCGAGCAGGAAGGTAACAGAATCAGCAGGCAGGCAGTCCTTACAACAATCCACAAGTCGGTACACGGGCGAGCAGGAAGGTAACAGAATCAGCAAGCAGGCAGTCCTTACAACAATCCACAAGTCGGTACAGGGGCGAGCAAGAAGGTAACAAACAGCAGACAGGCAGTCCTTGGTTCAAAAGAGGGTTCGGTACACGGGAGCACGGAATGAAGGAGAAGGAAACAATATTCCGATGAACAGACTGGAAACTGAAAAGAGGAGCTTCAGGAACAAGGCGATAAAGATGGAACTTAAGCGCCGGCTGTAACATTCAAACAGAAGCAGCGTCCTCCGGGCTGCAGCCGCTTAAATCAATGAGGAGGTGGAGCCAAGTGAGGGGAGGCACACGTGATGTTATGGACTACGAATTCCCTTAGGTTTCATGGGAATCGTAGTTCGAAACCGTCTGGCTGGTGCAGTAGTCGTTAGCCTCCATGGCATTCTCCACTTCATCAAGAATGGCGCTGCAGAATGCCGAACAGAACGGCGAAGCGCAATAGTTTTGCCAGATGTCCTTTTCCGCTGTCGGTCCTGAGGTAAGTATGAAGCACGGGGTCGTAGTGTGGAACGGCGCCGAGGTGTGACAAAACTTAAGAGAATCGTTAATGGTCCTAAGATATTCATGGAATTCATCACCCAATACAGCTACAGAGTTATGAGCATCAGAAAGTGCGCATTCAGATGTAAGTGGAACATGCATTCTTCTGCCTGTGGCTATCTCATGGAGGGTGAGGTGGTGCTCAGAACCGACTGATTTTGCAAAGCAAAAAGAGCCAACCACCAGCAATGGAGCCAATTCTTGTGAAGTATAGCACACATCTTTGTATGATACTCCTTTAGATGGCCGTTAAGACGTTCTACAACTCTGTTGGGTTGGGGGTGATAAACTCAGCACAATTTGTGTTTAATGCCCAATAAAGATGTAATTTCCTTAAAGAAGTAATTGAAAACATGTTGTCCATTGTCAGACTGCAATACTTCACATACCCCCACCAGAGAAATTACTCAGATGCAAGGAATTTTGCTGCTGATTTGGCATTGGGATGAGCACAAGGACCTGCTGTCAGGATTAGTCAGGCGAGTACAAAGGCAGCGAATATGGCAAGGGAAATGTGCACCCAGGAACTACGACTCAGGTATGCTAGAACCCAGGAGTGCTAATAGAGTGTGACATCAAAACCAATATATGAAAAGGGATGTGGGGTAAGCACCTGACCGCGAGGAAAGTCGGCAAGCGCCTTACCCCCAATTGCTGTTACAGGTACTGACAGCGCTAAACCCACGTGGAGGGCAAGCAATGACAGGATCTGTGTACTAACACTCTTGATGGTATTACATAAGGGAACTTAAGAACTGTACTCACGAGGACGAGATAAACCTCTTGAATGTCAGCTAGCCCACGAATCCTGTTGAAGAAACTGGGACCCCGAAAGGCTAGAACAGCAATGGAAGGAAAACTAAATACCTAAGTGGGAATAGTGTTTACAAAATAGTGAGGAAAACATAAGCATTCACACAGGAGCTAGCTACTACCGCACACCACACCTAATAATCAAAGGGAAAATAAATGCAGAAGTGCAGTGGAAAACATGGAATGGATCCTCTAGAAAGTAAGGATCAGGAGCAGGGAAAAACGAAATAACCTATGCAAACTTCTCCCTACCCCTCCATGGAAAAGACAGGAAACTAAACTAAGAGGAAGGCTAAGGCAAATGGGTAACAGCAGCAAAGGACAGAGTCAAAGAAATATAGAACACAGACAAACTGGGCTGCATCTAAAAGGGGAAAGCACTGAGAATTGCTGCCTGCAAACAGAGGAAGACAAAAAGGGAAATCAAGGGAGCAGAAATCAATTAGCGCATGAATCCGAAATTCAGGGCGGAGGAAACAAGAAAACAGGAACAAGGAAGTAGGTACAAAGGCAAGGAACCAGGAACCAGGGACTAGTCAAAAACAGGAACACTGCGATCGATGACCAGCGCTGGACTGAAGTAAGACTGAGGCTTTTAAAGCTGCTTAACGAGCACACGCCTCGGGTGTGCTGATTGCTGCACCTGCCGCCACAGCTGTTACCTATCCTCCACCCAACCTTGTGTTGCAAGGGTGGAGGTGGAGCAGTGGGCCAGGCCTTCTGGGAAGCATAGTCATTTGGTTAAAGAAGCATGCTGGCTGCCAAAAACCTGGAATGGATCCGGAAGGGAAGTAGCTGGGAAAATAGGGATTTAGCGCTCCCAAATCATCACAGCACTGTAGCATAAAGTTCGGAGGAAAAGTCCAGTAGGGAATAAACCCCATATCATGCCCCCAAATGGTGGGAACGGGAGCGAATGGAGCGAGTCGTGACACCTGCCTCAAGCCAACGGGAGAAGTGGCACACCACAACAATTATATAGTGGCAGTTGTTATTGCTCGTATCGATATAAATAATATGAAGATTGTAAAAGGGCCTAGATGGGCGAGGCAGAGTAGCTTTTACTATTTTAGGGTGTTTCCAACTGCACGGTTGGTAATACATTCTGACACACACTCCTGTAAACTGGGAATGAACCAGTTCTCATGAAAATCTGCCATTAAAATCTCTTTAGATGTATTTGCAGGACTGCGAATTTGTTCAAGGGCAATTGTAAGCGGTTTGAGTGGCATAACGGGCTTCCCTGCAATGTTCTGTCTCCAAATTAAGTCTGTGGGTGATAAGGAAAATCCTCTTTTTGTCCATATTTCTTGCTCTTATTGTGGTGCAAATCCCTGTAGTTCTAATGTTTGCTTCAGGGGTAAGGCATTATAGGGTAGAGTGATTTGCATTTGTTGTTTTGTGATGTTACTAGGCATTGCAACTATCTCGAATATGATTGGTAATTATGGTGCTTCTTTGGCTGCAGTGTCCGCTACAGGATTAACACGTGCTGTCAAGTCTGTTGCATTGGTATGGGTGGAACATTTTACCACCGCCACTGCTGAATGGATTGATAATGCTTGAATTATTATTATTATTATTATCATTATTATTATTATTATTATTATTTAATTTTTGTAGAACGCCACATGCCCATGGGCCTCAGGACACACAAAAAGAGCAAACAGAAACCACAGACAAGACAAACATGGTCAGTGTAGGAGGGGGGACCAGATAGGAGATATACCAATTGAGCCGTGTTTAAGATTGAAGAGGTTTCTTAAAGACGCTGAGAGGGCCTGCTGATCTAATGGAGCTTGGTAGGGCATTCCATTAATCTAAATAATAATTGGGTATGCTGTACTGGGGGTCTGTGTTGCGGTTTATTAGGCAGTCACTCTCGACTGAGGGAGGTCGTGCCCCTCAGCAAGGTGGCGCGCTCCCAACGAGCTTGTACAGATTCAACTTTAGTGAAGCCTCTAACCCATCTCGCACCACCCAACAAACACCCTCTATGCCAACAATGAGCTAGGAACCAGGCCGGTTTATAGTAAGGATATATATATTTATTTAAGGATTCACAAATGGAATAGCAACTAAAACATCAACCACCAACATTGTGACACTACACTATATCACAACTCCAAATTATTTTCACGATTAAAACAACACAGGTACTGGCGACCGATGAAGACGTGAGCCCGTAGAGCTCCCGAAGCCGCCAGCTACATCCTGCAATATCCTGCGAATTTGGGCTAATCCAGCCCCAAAAAAGGTTCCTACAGGGTGGCGGAACCCTAGTAGGAACGATATCTGCAACTGGAGCTGATTCCGAAGCGCCAATCCCGAGATATCGGCATTTAGAAGGAGAAGCAATCGGCGCCAAACGGAAATCAAAATGGCCGACAGAGACACAATCTAGACCCACAGGCGCTGCCTCTCGTGGAAATCGAAAGAAACTCGTCTGAAATTGGGAGGGGCCCATCCAGCAGATTCGACGCCAACCATCGCTGGGGGACTCAGCCGCCCAAGCTATCAGTGCTGACCCCCCCCACTCCCCGCGGTCCTTGCTGGGACGCCCATCTATCGGAATGACCCCCGGCTTCGCCGAGGCCTGCAACAACAACGGACTTTGCGGGACCAGCACGACAGACCAAGCAGAGCGGGCGCTCCGATCCTTCGACAGCAGCAACGGCCGCTGCGGTGCCGAACGAAGCCTGGTGAGCGGTATACGGCGGAGCCGGTAAGGAGGAAGGGGAGGAGGGGAGACGCGATCCTGAGACACCGAAACTTAGCAAACGGCACCCCGGGCTTACCGTCCGCCAGCCCGCCTACGCTTCCCCGACCTCTGCCAAGAATAACGGGGGGAAACACAAGAGCAGCACCCCCCCACACACCGGACATGGGCAAAGATAGGCTTAGAAGAACTGGAACCCAGAACACAATGGAACAATACACAACGCCTGCCCCGACATCTTCCACGGCCCAGAATAGAACCGATGAATCACCAGACCCTGAGGCCGACATATCCCTTAGGGACGTGATGAATGCTATCTCCAATTCTCGATCTGCCATGGAAGTCAAAATGGATAGCATCTGTACGGAGGTCTCTCTGCTGCGCCATGACCTGCAGAAATTATCATCTCGTACAGGGGAGGCGGAGGCGCGCATATCAGTGGCAGAAGACAATGTGAGAGGCATGGGCCAGCAAATGAATGCAGCACTAGGTCGCATTAAACTACTGGAGGAGAGGGTGGAAGAGGGAGAGGGCCGATCGAGAAGAAATAATATCCGCATCCTCGGCCTGCCAGAGAAAGAAGAAGGACCCAGCATGGAGCTGTTCCTCGAACAATGGCTCGCCGATTTATTCGCTCCTAAATCTCTCTCAAACTTCTTCTCAATTGAACGGGCACACCGGATACCAACTGGCAGACCAACTCCCGGAGCACCGCCACGAGCGATAATAGCCAAGATCCTAAATTACAGAGATCGCGACGCGATACTCCACATGGCAAGGACGAATGGAGCCATGACCTATAACGGCTCCAGGATAGCCTTCTTCCCCGACTTCACCAAAGAGGTACAAAGAGCAAGGCAATCCTTTGACACTCTCAAAAAGAGATTACAAGGGCTGAATGTGAAATATGGTCTGCTATTCCCAGCCCAGCTAAAAATCTTTCATAAGGGCACTACTGTGCATTTCACTGATCCAAGAGAGGCATGGAGCTGGGCAGAACGCAACCTAGAAGGTGAATGGGGCCCATGGAGAAGACAGGAAAACCGTAGAAATAGACCCCGACCAAACAGGCCACCAAATGAGCCGCCACAGCAACCGATGGAAGAAATAGCACAGAATGCCGACGCCTAAACACAACCGACAAACATACGGAGGCACGAGCAGGAAAGAACACTACTCAGAACGGCTGGCGGCTGCGTTAAGACACATCACGCAAGCCACCCCCCCGATTGCAATCGGTATAGAACAGACCCTGCAATCACCCGCCGTGGTACCACCAACCCACGGCGGCCTAAGCAAGTTACGGACTCTTCACTACGGCACCTCCACCGCCACAGTGACAAGAGATACCCCAAGTTCAACGGTTTGATTAAGTTTGGTTGTGTGGGCGACAGATGCTTCAGTTGGGGAAGGAGTATAGGGAGGGGGGTAAGTTGGGATTTGTTCACGTTCTATGCTGGCAACAAGGAAAGCACGGCTTAGACAAGCACGCTGAAATGGGAAGACAACAGGGCAGTCCAAACACCGATAGAGCAGGACTCCTCTCGTCTAAACTGCTACCAATGGCACAGACATACGAACAAGATAAGAAATGAGTGCGAAAGGGACAGACACCAAAAAACTTAACATCATGACATGGAATGTCAATGGCCTGGGAAGCAGTATCAAGAGAAGACTAGTAACACAATACCTGAATCGAAATAACCCGGACCTAATACTGCTTACTGAGACACATTTGGCCGGCACAAGATGCCAATTTTTCAAAAGAACCAAATACCGTACAGCAATACATGCAGGTTTCTCGATGGGCTCGAGAGGTGTGCTTATATTAATACACAAAAGAATCCCTATAGAGATATCCAACATAACCCAGGACACCGGAGGGAGATTTGTCCACATAAATGGAACGCTATGGAATCAAACCATTGCCATACTGGCGGTCTATGCTCCCCCGGCGCTCACAAATACCTTACTCGACGACATCACACCGATCATAGCCAACAACACCGCGGATATACTAGTTGTAGGTGGAGACTTCAATGATGTAATGGACATTAATCTAGATCGTACACATATCAGGGGGAGAAATCCGATGATACCGACGAAATTAGCCATCTTTGCCACAGCATTGGGACTGAAGGATGCATGGAGGGATCTGCACCAGATGGAGAAACAATACTCTTTCCATTCAGGCGCGCATGCATCGTTGTCTAGACTAGACTACTTCTTCCTCCCTGGTGTAGACATACATAAAGTAACGGAGGCAACACTCCAGCCCAGGGGGATCTCGGACCACTCACCGCTGAAGATCCTACTCGAAACAGAACGACCCAGGCCTCCACTGACTTGGCGCCTGAACTCGTATTATTTAGGGTTCAAAGAGTTAGTAGAAAAGATGCAGGAAGCCACTGTCTCATATTTCGAAACAAACCAGGACTCGATAGAGGACCTAGGAACCATATGGGAGGCGTACAAAGCAACCCTGAGAGGGGTAGTACTGAGCTGGACTGCTGCACACAAAAAAGCGCACAGGAAGGAGGTTGAAGACGCTGAAACAGAGGTCAGAAACGCTGAAGTGCGATATATAAACACAGGCGCATCAGATGACAACAGAGCCCTACAAGCGACACAAAAGAAGCTGCATGATGTCACACTTACCTGTGCGAAACAGGCACACAGGACAATGCGTACCAGGCTATACGAGACTGGAGACAAGGCCGGCAAAATGCTGGCGTGGCTGGAAAAAAGAGAGGAGGGTCAACACCAGATAAGATGTATCACTACCAGGAATGCAGAACAGACCTATACCGACTCAAGCATTGCTGAAACCTTTGCAGAGTACTATGAGGCATTGTACGCTCCCCCGACGACTGCACTGGATCCCAGCATCCTGGACACACTCACCATTCCACACCTAAGCGATACGCAAAGAGCGAGTTTGGAAACAGAGATTACAGAGGAAGAACTGTCGACAGCCCTATCCCAACTCCAAAATGGGAAAACCCCAGGGCCTAACGGCTTCCCAGTGGAAGCTTGGAAAAAGATCGGCAATGAGCACATAGTACCACAGATGCATAAAATGCTCCTATATGCCAAAGGTAAAGGAATTCTGCCCCCGGATCTGAGAAAGGCCACTATAGTGGTGATACATAAGGAAGGCAAACCAGCAAACATATGCAGCTCCTACAGGCCGATCTCACTTATAAACATAGAAGCTAAGATACTGGCCAAGACACTGGCTAACAGGCTCCAGACAGTCATACACACCCTTATCCATCCAGACCAATGTGGCTTTATGCCACGGAGATCCACACGAATGAATATCCACAGGCTACATGCCGCCATTGAGAAGTCTCCATCGCTGCGGGATGCACTAGCACTCCTCGCGATTGATTTCGAAAAAGCCTTCGATTCAGTCCACTGGGAGGCCTTGTGGAGCATTATGGGTAAAATGGGGTTGGGTGAGCAATTCATAGGCTGGGTCAAGCTGCTCTACAACACACCGACAGCTGAGATAAGGGTAAACGGGTGGACATCACGTAGTATTAACCTGGGTAAAGGGACCAGGCAGGGCTGTCCCCTTTCGGCAATGCTATTTGCACTGGCAATCGAGCCCCTGGCAATAATGCTGAGAGAATCACAGTTGTGGAAGGGGTTCCGGTGGGCCCGAGATTGGGAAGATAGGGTTTCCCTCTATGCCGACGATTTACTGATCTACATGAGTGATCCACTAGTATCATACCCCATCGTCACCCAAATACTAAATAGATACGGAGCATTTAGTGGTCTACGGGTAAACTATAACAAATCCATCCTTTTTCCGATCCAAGGAACTGATACGACAGCTCTACACAATTGCCCATATAGAGTAGAAACCGAGCATTTCAGATATCTTGGGGTACAGGTTGCGACGGACCTCACGCAATATGTTCCCCAAAATCTCCATCCAATCAGAGATAGATTCGCGAATGATGTGAAACACTGGATGACCCTACCCCTCACCCTGCTAGGAAGGGCGGCAATGTTTAAAATGCTCACTCTGCCACGATTCGTGTACATCCTCCAAAACGCCCCACTGTATGTACCCAAGATAGAATTCCTAAAAATAGATGAGACTCTCAGAAAGCTCCTCTGGGGTGGAGGGCATCCACGGATCGCGCTCAAAACCCTACAACGTTCCGCATGGGAAGGAGGTATAGGACTGCCCCACCTACAAACATATTATTGGGCAGCCCAGATGCCGGTGATAAATGATATCCTGCATAACAACCCTGAACTACCACATATTAAAGCGGATAGCCAGATGAGTGCCGGGCTCACCCCATTAGAGACCCTCTACAATAGTAGGGTACGCATGATCCCCAACACGATTAGAGCACATAGAACGCAAATATGGCTAGATGCACACAAGCACCTGGGATGGGATGGGAAACTCACGCTGGCACAGCCCCTATGGCGTAACAAACGTCTGCCGGAGCTAAGTAAAATCCCAAAATGGGCGACCTGGGAATCAGCTGGGATAACAAGGCTAGCAGACATAATACAAGATGGAGCAATAATACCATTCCAGACCCTGCAGGACAAATTCAACCTACCCCCCACAGAACACTTCCATTACAGACAAATACATCACGCACTTATCACATGTGAGATCGACCCACCGAACATTCCAGATTGCACACCAATTGAGAGAAACATCGTGGTAGATCGTATCGATAATAAAATAACCTCCACAATGTACAATGCAATAGCCTCTTTCGCCACAACGGAACTTACAGATCTGAAAGCAAAATGGGAAAGAGATGTGGGACCAATACAACCGGAAGAATGGATCAAAGCACTCATGTATCCAAGGGAAATTGCCATCTCGGCTAGAATCAGATTGATCCAACTCAAAATTCTACACAGGGTATACTATCCGAGAGAAGCTTTACATCAATGGGGGAGAGCAACTGATCCCAACTGTCTAAGGTGCCAACAGGCGAGGGGGACCTTTTTTCACATCTTGTGGGAATGCCCACGAATCCAAATTTTCTGGCAGAAATGTTGTGACAGGTTATCGGCAGTCATCGGCCGACGAATACCCATGGACCCCAAATTGCTATTACTAGGGATGGATGACGACCTAGACATCCTCCGATATGAGAAACTCATGCTGGCAACAACCACGGGACTCATAAAGAGGAATCTGGCCCAATTGTGGGGCTCACCCTTATCCCCTCAATGTGACCAATGGATAACAGACGTGGATATCTGTGTGCAAATGGAAATGAGAATATACACTACCAGAGGGTGCCCAGGGAAAGCACGCAAGATCTGGCAAAAATGGGAAGACACGTAGGGCTCTGCGAACTCATGAATAGACTTGACAGGGAAAGCACGCAAGATCTGGCAAAAATGGGAAGACACGTAGGGATCTGCGAACCCATGAATAGACTTGATAAACGTTTGGAGTCCTGCGAAGACTCATCTGCACAATGTATAATTTGGACGCCTAGTAACCCATTTCATGAAGGACCTAAAACTCTGAAACTTGCAATGTGCATGAAGAGCTATGCTTAGTGATTGCCTGTATGCCCGAGCGATGACTTGTTATTAACTTGTATGTATATGTTTACGTTTATAAAATAAATAAAATATGTTATTAAAAAAAAAAAAAACAACACAGGTAGAATTTTGAAATATGCAGTCACAACTTACATCAGATTTAAATGCTAATTAACCAATAGAAAACATTGACAATATAATGGAAAAATCATTTTGCCTTTAGGCAATATTTGAGAAAGAAACTCAATGGGAAAACTGTTTTGGCTTAATTTTTATAAAGACAATGTTCGGAAAAGGAATTCAAATGTGGAAATCAATTTTTTAGGCTTTTATTTAAAAGGCAGGGTTGGGAAAAGGAACTCAATAGCAAGGTTGGGAAAAGGAACTCAGATCGGCAAATCGTTTTTTAACACACATTTAGTGGGCATGCAGTGCTTTGGGTTTCCGGTTTGTGATGCATGGGAATAAATGGGAAATTTCTATTTGCAACACACATACAAATGAGATGTAGTGCTTGGTAATTCTAGTTTCAGATGCAAGGGAATAAATGGGAAATTTCGCTTTACCCCCACCTCATTCATTTGAAAAGTTGGAGATTTGGGATTACTTCTTTTGGGATTCAGGACCCCCCTCCTGGACAGGAGTCAGGGGCTCAGAAGTCTGTATTGTCTACACTGGGCATGAACTTTATTAGTTTTGAACTTTTAAAACACACATCCTGTGATTTTCCTGTACAGGAATTAATTGTTTTAGCTTCAATTCAGTGCACTAAGGATCTACGTAGCTTCACCCCTCCCCACATTTTAATTGAAAGGATTAAGGCAGGTGGATTCTAACACAATTCAATTTAAATGGATAGGGTGATTTTCTATAGTGGAATTAATTTGAATTAGACTTAATAAAATGTGCCAAAGGTCTTCCCAGTACCACCCCACTATCGGCTATGCGAGATGGAGATAAAGGCTGGCAGGTTTCCCCTTCACACTTTGGATGGAATTTAGATTAATCTACTGACATGGGAGGCCTTGATTATGGGGCATCTGGGGAAAAACAGCAGGGTTCCTCTGAAGACAGCACAGATCTGGTCAAGGGCTTCAGTCAAGGACTTTCTCCTGCACCAAGAGTTCCTCTGGCTCCTCTGATGGGGTCCCAGCTAGCGTCTAGATTTCCCTGTCACTGTCTCCAATGCAAGGATTGAGGCCTCATTGCCCGTTGTTCCTCAGAATAGTCCTGCAGTAGGCTACCTCCAGCAATAAAGGGGAAAAGCCATCTTCTGATGCAAAATTGACCTCATATAGGGCTGATGACACTCCTACATTATCATACTTCCCACGATAAGGAATGGATAGCACTCTGCCTTCACCTCCCACCAAGGCACCCACTGGCAAAATACATCATCCAGAAATGGCAGGTGGGTTTTACCTTTTTGTTTATGAAAAATCTCACAATGTAGCAGCTACACTAATCTTTCAGATGACTACATGAATGTATATATTTTCGAATTCTACATTTTATGGCGAGTCAGTAAATATTAATTTTATGGAGGCACACTCCTTCTGGGCGGACCCACCATTTTTCAAGCTTTGTGGCTGCACCATAATAGTTACAACTCTGACACTCCCTACTTTCAACATTAATTTCACTGTCTATCACTCTATCAATTTGTCCAGTTCCTCATATGTATGAAAAGGCCAGAATCATCATTTTGATCATAACTTAAATTACATCCATCAAACAAATTTCTTTTTTTTTATATGGTCCCGACGCGCTCTTTATACCCTTTATTAGGAATCCAGGCTGAGGTCACTTGGACTCATGGTTTTCTTTTTATTAGGGAAAAAGCAGTTCAATGTTAATCAATGACACAGCATAATAAGTGCTCCTAGTTTCACTCTTGTGGCCCCCACCATTTATTCTCTTAAGTTGCATTTATATTTAAACAAGTGACCAGGCCACCTGCTGGGGCCAATGTTTATTCTACACTCTTCCTCCTTGGCTTCAAAGGTCTTTACTCTGAGCTAATACACAATTTATAGGGAGGTTTGACCTTAAGGGTAATTTCTGGTGGTCATATTATCTGTATCACCCCATACGTTCGATCTACTTCTCTATAGATCTTAGCATATAACTAAAAACCAGACCATCTCCTCCTAGAGGTCCTCAGCCAAAGGTCTTGAGATCAGGTTTTCAAAGGCACAGACCTTTCAGTTCTTTGGGGGAAAAAACTAGCATGCACACTTCAGAAAATACAGCTTTAAATCGACAATATGTGCTTGCATGTAACATTTTAGCACTATAACTGAGCATGGGGTTTAACATTCAATTTTTCTTTTGTACTATATTAGAACAGATGTAGATTCATTCTTAATCTAATACACACAAATAGGCCAAAGTTAATATAGGAAACCATTGCCACGGCTCCAAAAACGAAATAGGCCTTTCTCTTTATAGGCTGTTATTTTATTTGATGGAAATTAAGTCTCTTTATTCCTGATAATCACTGGACATTAATTCTTAAATGTCAGGCATCATTCCTCCTTTTTATCTTCCAAATGCGCAGTGTTTCCAAAGAGTCTTTTCTTTCCACGTGCACTGCTGCAGTTTTATATAATTTCTTTCCATTTAAGTAGGCCTTATGACAAAATCACTGTTTTGTACAGGCTTTTATATTTCAATGAAACTCCATAATACCCAGCTTCACTCTCACAATATGGGCCTAGCAGGGCCTCTCCATCTCTGTTGCTCTGGGTCTGTCTTTTTACCCCACATCTGTCAGGCCTCTGAAAACCACTCCTCTTCCATCAAGAAATTCCTGAATGTACTGTGGAGGTAACAAACGCAGAGTCGGTGATAGGGTGGGCTTCATACGTCTCCAATGCTGATATCAGTGCCATTAGCTCTCTCAATTGCACAAAATAATATGTAGGCAATCTTACTTTTGTTACCACTTCATACTCACCATCCTCACAATGTCCCACTGCTGCTTCTGTGTGTCTCAATCATGTGCTCTGATTTATCATTGATGACCGATCAATGTACAATATTGCTCCCCCTTCCACTGCATCTTCCTCAGCATGGAGTATGTCATCATAGATGTCAGTGTATTTGGAGCAATCATGTATATAATCACTGTTTTCGACAGACAATAAAAGTGTCAGGGTTAATAATGCTGCATCTTGCAATTTTAATTGAGGTATTTGAAAGAATCCCCACATAGCCTGATGCGAGTTGTGTGGTAGGTGTGGATTTTGATGTTTCCAAAATCACAATAAGGCATGCTCAATATTTAGAGTTACTGAGCAGCCCATGGTAATTGTTGATGATTTCCCTGTTGCGAATGCTGCTGCTGCCAAAGCCTGTTCACATGGAAAATTCCCTTGCATTACTGGGTCCAAACGGCCACAATAGTAGCCCATTGAATTCTTCTTAGTGAGTACAGGTGTCATCACATACCCATCAGAATGGGAAAATAAGAAAGCCTCCTTTTGATAATTTGGTGTAGCCAAAACTGGGGCAGTGCTAATGCCCTGTTCAAGTTCATGAAAGTATTTGATTATCTTTACTGACCAAATAAGGGGACCGTTTTCCATGTGTGCTTCTTTTAGCCCTTCTAAAAGGGGTCTAATGTAAGCAGTGTAATCAAAGATCAGCAATAGTTGCACAGTGCCAACAATTGCTGCATTTATTTTACAGTAGTTGGTTGTGGTGTATTGTGCATTGCTTCTGGTGTTTCTAGTGTTACTCTCCTTCCTTCCGATGAGATTATTTGTCCCAAATAAATGACTTCTTCCTGGAAATATTGCAGCTTGTCATTATCCACTTTGCACCCCTTTTCTCCTAATAGTGTCAGAATCATCTCTGAATCCTGTCTGCATTGATATTCTACAGTGCTGTACACCAAAAGGTCATCAACATATTATATTACTACACTTTGTGTTTCTAAATTTCCCAAATCTATTTGCAACACTTTATTGAAAACACAGGGTGATTCACTGTAGCAATGTTGTAATTGAGTATGTTGAAATCTCGGTCCATGCAATGTAAACACAGTGAGATGTTGTGAGTCTGGGTGCAATGGTAGGGAAAAGAAAGCATTCTTGAGGTTAATCACTGTGAAGTAGGTGGCGTCAATAGGAATATTACACAAACATTTTCTGGGTTAGGCACCACTGGGAAATCCGATTCTAGTATGATGTTTAAAGGGCAGAGTTCCTGCATGAACCTCCAAGACCCCCTTTGCTTTCTTCACAGGCAACATGGCCATATTGCATGGAGATTCTAATGGTTGTATAATGCCCTGTTACCATAATGCAATAATTGTGTCATATATTTCTTCATCTGCTTCTCTTGAAATAGGGTACTGCCTTATATAGGGTAATATTGCCCCTTCTTTTAGTTTAATTCTGACCACTCATACTTCTTTCAGGAGACATACATTGTTGATGTTGCTAGTCCATAGCTCTTTAGGCACTTTCTCCAAATTTTCCTGAAAGTGTGGTGATAATGTTTTGTCCAATAGTACTTTCTGGGGGACCTCTCTGTTCTCTACTGTCAACTGGTAGGCTATGCATATGTCATTATAATCTTGAAAAAGCTGTTCAATAATCAAATCAGTCAAGCGCAGTGTTGGATGCACATCACTCAATGCCCTCCTCATCTATCTTGAGCAATATTACTCTATCTTCTTTTGTGATAGCTGCTTCTAAATGTACTGTGATGATTGTTCCAGGTGGAATATCTCTAGAGAATGCTGGTCCAAATACAATTCTTTGGGCAAAAGCAATATCTTATCTTCAATTCTGGGCAGCCATCCTAACAGGACCTGTATTCAATACAGAAATACATCTGGGTGAAAAAGGTAATGACCAGAAAATGCCTATTTCACTGCCTTTGCTTCCGCATAGTGTATGCCTGCAGTAGAACACACAATACCCGTTTCAGTAAAAGAAATGGTCATATTAAATTTACTCTTAATGTCCCTATCCAATATAATCACTGGTATATTTTAGGAATACAACAAAGGTGCTGTTATTTCTTGTGTACCAATCAACATGGGCAAATCGTTTTCTGTGAAAGGAACTCATACCGTAGCCCCAGAGAATCACTGCATGTTCATTATGATCGCTGACAAAGAAAACCGACCCTCCCTAATACAGGATTTGGTAGCCCCTGTGTCTTCTAGAAAGTAGTATGTCCTCTCTCCTATCTTTACTCCCACCTGGTGTTCCTCTTCTGGGTCGGGGGTCACTGATAGTATTGGGCATGTCAGAGCCCTCTGTGGGATGTCCTATTGTGGGTACGTACTGGTGCCTGGGAACAAAAAAGGTTTACCTGTCACTACGCTGACCCTGACAAAGTGCGGTACAAAGTCCTGTGGTATCAAGTTCTTGACCCACTGCTGTGTTGATTGCAATGTGTGTGCTTGGAAGGGGTTTGGCAGTTGTTGAATCTGGGGTTGTGCTGTTGCGTTTGAAGGTGTCAGGGCAGGGTATGGAACTTGCTGCTGCTCTGTCAAATCAAATGTGTTTGGTGTGGGGTGTTGTATCTGTTGAGGCTGCATTGTATTCTACAAATTCGCAAAGCGATATTATGTCTGCTGCTGCATGGGGTTCTAAATGTTAGTGGTGTGCTGTGTCTGATACTGTGGGTGATAAGTAAGTGTATGATATTCTGGGACACCCCCTTGGCCATAGGGTCCTGAACCATAAAGTGAATCCGCTCTCCTCCTACATGCTGGCACCAAACATCCCATCTTCCAGACACACACACAACACTGTCCTCCAAATCCACCGAAACATGATTGTGAACCATCAAATCCACCTCCAACACCACCTCCCTTAGCACTATGAAAGCTCCCCCTCCCTCTTGGGAAAATCCATCATCTCTCCCCTCCCTTTAATATATCCACTGGTCCTGCATGGGAATAGTCCTGTTCATAATGGCCCTCAACAGGGTTAGTAATCACTGCCCCTTGCATTGTAAACTTAGCTAATTTCTTCTGCACTCATTTTGCTTATTCATTCTCACTATTCCTGTTTGTTCTTCTCTCTCTCGTGTTTCAATCTACAATAATTAACTATATGTGATTGTATTTCTTACCATGCCCTCATCTCAATACCTACTATTTTGTGTCAGTCTGCTTGCACTTCAGCAGGAAGACCTTGAAAGAATATGTGATAAAAAACTGGAATATTCTTGTCCCATTGTTTCCTCATTTCTAAATGCCACTTCTCCTTCATTTCCTGGATGTACTGTTCATGGTCCTCATCTATTTTTCTTTGTCTGTGTCATAATAATGCTTATTATCAGATTTGCCAGGGTATTGAACCCTTAATGCTTTCCAAACACTTTTTCGGCAGTTAGTGAATGCTGAGTCTTCATGTGTATTGTTATTCAGTGTAACTCCTGTGTACCCTGCCCTCGTCCAAAGATCGTCTGCATGTTCCCTCAAACGGGAGGCTTACAAGCACTTCATGTCGCCTATAGCTAGAGTAATTCCTGCTGTTCATTTTTTTAAATTCATGAATCCATTTGCCAGCCTCTGCTGTGAGAGAATGCAGGTTGTTAATTACATTTCTTCATCAGTGTGTGGCCATGAGACATACTGCGATACTCCTAGGCCCTTCTGTAATAGAGAATATGGTGTACCTTGCGTCTTACGTGATAGTGTCTTCCCTTTTTCCTTCCCATCGCTAAAGCCATTCGGCCTGGTAGTCATCTAAGTCTGTCCCTATAGGATGTTCCTCTCTTGTCCTCCCTGGGGTGTTTGTTCATTGGGGGTTTGTCCATTGGTGATTTGTTGCCTGTTTCCTCAGTCTCCCAGTCTACCTCCAAATCACTATATACTGTCTGATAATAAACACTGTTGCATGGTGCTTCCACATCTAGTGAAGTCCCTCTGCCTCCATGCAACTGCTTATCACTACCCTGTAATCATGCATTGGGGTCCCAAACTGCTTTTCTATCAACCTTAAACATAATCTGTCCTGCCCTCCACTTGTCTGGAGCTATCGCTGGGCTACTTCCCTCTCCTTGTGTCTGCTTTTCTCTCACTAGTTCTTGCTGTGTCTTCTGTAATTCTGCTTCTACATTTTGCTGCGCATAATTTTTGACATGTAAAACAAGCCGGTCTCTCGTAGCATCTTTTAGATGTTCTTTTGCGTGTTAACTGTCTTCACCTGGGGCGATGCAATGGGGATTGGCATAGCCTGCAGGAGGCTGTAAGGGGTAGTATCCGGACACAGTCTGTTGAGAAAGGGACCCATAGAGGGGAGGGGTAGTGCGCAGTGCATGTATTTCACCATTTCTCTTGGTTACGTGATCAATATTGTCTTTCTTCTCATGCAACATCTTCCACAGCTCAAGAATAATTAGTCTGTGATTTAACCTTTTGCCTTACACATATGAGCTAGTGGATTATCCATATTGTTACAACTTCTTACCTTGTTCATTAATTAGCCTGTGGACACTATTCCAACAGTGTCTCACAACATACCCTTTTCCCTTATTAAACCAATTCCCATTAATCCAATTACCTTCCCAATTTTATTTTTATACCCGAAAGAGCTTTCACTCACACAACAATTTCAAATCTTTCACTTCCAAAACCATCACAACAACAACAGACCACCCATAGTTCCCAACAAAAAACACAATATATGCTAATCTCAACAAAAAAATCAACTACTATATACACAGTTAATCATAAAAAAGTTTATTTATAATAGTTACTTGGTGAGGAAATTATCTCCTCCTCATGTCCCGCTAACTGAGATGGAGCAAAACCAAATATATGACCATCCCTAATCTACACAATTTCTTACCCATGCAGTGCTGCCCTTCCCCTTATAAGAGGAGAACCCAATCTTCAATTCACCTCAAGATTTTAACAACACTTCTAAATACATCACATGCTCTTTGCCATATGGTGGGAGCACCCTCCTTTTCCTCAACCTGTTAAATCATCACAACAATAAAACCCTAAAGTCTCTATACCACTGCGTTTTCCATGCAGAGGTGCACTCATGTTCTAGACATCTCCGTAGGTCCACCAATGCTGAGCCTCCTCTCTCAATTGCCTGCACCACTCGGTGCAGCGGCCGTCCAGGAGATCAGGAAGACTTTCATAGAACTCGGCACCTACTCACCTCCTCATTCATGCGGACTTGAACCTGTCTCAGCAGGCTGACACCACTGCCCAAGGTCTGCAGCGAAGAGCCCTCAACCACTCGAGGATGCTGGAGATCTCTCTGGGGCCTCCACATGTATAAATGCCACTAAAAACAGTCCAATTGAACAAAATAATGGAATGTGCCAGGTGCAAGGACAACCCATCTTTATTTACTTTATTTTGCAATAGTAACATCCATAAGAAAAAACAATCAATTCTCTCAACACGCCCACATAGGCCAAAAAAATGGAAGGGTAAAAACTACAAAATGTTCATAATTACAAAAATGTAATTACCACAGAAGTCTGGGGCAAGCAAATTCTACCTGAAACCCTACATCTTTTTTACACAAAACAGACAGAAAATCTTTGAATTACTCAATTATAACTTCTACATCTATAGTAGCCTATTGCTTACTACATGTCACTGTGCAAAAGAGACTAGCTATCCCTCGGTTCCATGTACTCTCCCTAGCCAACGCTGGGTATTCCAAGACTAAGACGTTCACATAAAAGAAATAAGAGATAAACTCTCCTGACCAGAAGAAGAAGACTCAGACAAAAATTAAGAATGTTGTCTTTGCTAACTTGATACCAATTATGTCAGGTCTAGGTCCTGAAGAAAGTGGATACTAACATTCACCCTGCTGAAAGTGGTCGCCCATACATAGAGGTTCAGGGTGATGACCTGAACCCCTGAGACAGGCATACATTTGGCAAGCTGGGTGAAACTACATTCTTTTGCTGAACAGGAGAATTCTGTAAAAACATATTATTTTTTATCTTTATAAGACACACTATGAGGAAGTAATAAAATGTATATCTGACCTTCTACAGTGTGCACTTGTTTAAGTTGTTAGAAAAAGTGGTGATAGACGGAAGGGTCAGTCTCTTCTCTATCCCCTAACCTAGACAGGCGGCACACCAGCGCTGGCTAAGGAGAGTACATGCAACTGAGGGAAAGCTAGTCTCTTTTGCACAGGGATATGTAGTAAGCAATAGGCACTATAGATGTAGAAGTTATAATTGAGTAACTCAAAGATGCAACACCCCACACAAAACTCAAAGATTTTCATGATTACAAAAAACAACATTTCATGCATTTCTAACATAGTCATTGTCTACTCTAAGCAAACTCCTATACAACCCTGTACATTGGACTTTACCATTGGCATATCCACAATTTCTCAAACTACCCAAGTTCAAGCCATCAACTATAACGTTATCATCATAAGCATCATTAACTTGCGGTTTGATTGGCTGGCTCAAGATACTAATAAAATGTTTTGATGCTATTGGTTTGCACTCTTTGGGGCAGCCTTGAATACTGCATCTCTCTGAGACAGCCGAATAAGCAATTAATGTTAACAGAGAGATCTGTATATTTGGCAATGTTACTATATGGCTCCTCAGGCCTCTGGTAATCAAAGCTCTGTGTATTCATCTAGTTATTGACTTGAACAAAAATAATTGTTGCATATGTAATTTTGAGTCCTGGGAACAGCTGATTCTCACAGCTTCAGCTAACACTGTTCTATCCTCCCTTTGTTCCTGGCCTTGGCTGCATGGTGTCCTTCAACCAGAAGTGAAAAGAAAAGCTTTTATCAAAGCAAATACATTGTGTAGCTTTGAATGGGGCCTTGTCTCAAAATGGTGATACCCTTGGCGAATGTTAGGAACAAAACAAATGTTCTAATGTATACCCTTTTCAGCTATATAAGTCTGTGTATTCAGCAACCGAAAGCTCCCTTAAGTCCAGAAAAACGAGTTCCCTGAAGAGTGGTAAAACTAACTCTATTCTACTTGCGTACATAATCTACAAAACAACATGGCAACTTCTCAAACAACAAAAAGCCTAAAAACCTTTACTGAAAGAGCTTTTCTATTTTATATTTCCACTCTTGCTTGGGAGGTGTTGGAGGTGGTGCATGAAGTTGCATCTACCCTACCTGCACCATCACATGACCTTAACAGTAGTGAAGTGAGAACAACACTATAATGTGTACATTATAGGGTCTGCAATAGGAACTCTTATTGGTATGGTTACATTGAACTCGCCATGAGAAGAGCACTTTTTCAGACGCTTTTAACTTTGGTTCTGTTGGACAAATCTTCACAAATATTCTATATAAAATATGCAAGATTTACTGAACTTCCATCTGGGGGGCAATCACAAAACTTGCATTTTCTATGCAATTATTCATAGAGCTGGCTTGGCTTCCACATACAGTACCACAGAAACTGCTGTAGGATTCCCACAAAACTTCTGCAAGAAGATGGCATCTGGTCTAGAACGTATATTTGGTACAAATTCATACAGCTTTAAGGTAGTCAAAATTCAGTTATGTATATTTATGGACATTGGGCCTACTTGCAGACACACAGGATGGTTAAGGGACTTTGATTGACCAATTTGCATTCAAGGGCCTGGGATGGGAATTTTCAAAATGGGCAGCCAGGTGTAATAACTGAAAAAAATGTATCTCATTGGTTTGGGGCCGACATCTAATGCAAGTTTTAGTTTGGGCTATTAGGTGGCACTTGTGCAGCCTATATGCCCAATCTATTCATTTGAGTACCAAAAGGGAGAAATGGCATATGAAGAGAGTCACAAAGCTTGTAGGTTTTGTTTGGTTATTTGCCCACCCATTGACTGTCCATGGACATGCTAATCCCTATGGCCATTCCCACCCAGTTCCTCCCCTCCCCACCCAAAACGCTTCCTCTTTGAGCACACTTTAATCATCAAACTAGGCACTCCAAGTGCCTGCCAGCATTTTTTAAAGCAGTCTTCTGAGATTGATGACTTAATTGGAGCTCTATATGGGCTACTGTTGTACTTCAAATGTTTTAACTTAGCCTGCCTGCACCCACTTGATTTATAAGCACTATGCCTGTCCTTCAATGAAGTCTTGTTAAAAACAAGCACTGGCAAAGCCGACAGTTTTGGCTTGTGTACAAGTATTAGGCATTTGCCAGGCACTGCTATTAGATTCCCAGGTACTCGCACCATTATGCACCTGCTACCATCAATGGCCAGTTAATGCCACTACGGCAGTGCGTGGCAATTGCTTTTTCCATGCCTACACAAAATTCCAAACAGTTGCATTGCCAATGCTTGTTTTTTATTGCAGTAAAAAGATCTAAAAAGAACTAAAAAACGATAAAGGAAGAAAGGAAATACGATGTTCCAACAGTAAATAAATTAAGTAATAACAATGTTATATCATTAAATTACTGAAATATATCAAACACAAACCTTGCACCAGTAGTAATGAAAGTGGGAAAGTCATCACATTAGCAGTGAAAAAGACCTAATAGATTGCCTAGTGTGGCCAGTTTTTGGCGGAATTGCATTTTTTAAGCAGAATTCTAAGCCGCGAGGAGCAGAAAGGTTCTTCCAATTATTTGCGGTTAACATTCTTGGAGCAGTAATATATTTACCACACGCCCGCGATAGCGGCCGTTTAGTTATGGTTAAGTTGCTCATCTCATAGGAAGAGCACTTTTTGGGTGGCTTATAACTTTGCTCTCCCTGGACGAATCCTCACCAAACTTTGCAAAAAAAGTATACGGCCCACTCTGAATTTTATTGGCAAGTCTGGTGAGGTCAAGGAGGGGCAAAGTTATAGGGGGGTCCAATTTCTTTTTCCCCATAGACTGAATGGAAAAAACATTGCTCACGCCAACAGCCCAAAATGCTGGATGGATTTTCATCAAATTTGTGGCAGAAGCAGTGGTTTGGTACCGAAAGTGTGCTTTTGTAAATTTGGTGAAAATCCGTTCAGTAGTTTTTTTTTTAAACAGGCAAAATGTAGCTCAAAAAAATGTGTGATATCTGACTCCGCCCAACGGACTCACTTCCCTGTCCGCTCTGTGGACAGGACTCCAATCCAATTGGTTAGAAAGGTGCCATGATGTCAGCGGACATACGACGTGCTCGCCGATTGGCTGGAGGGAAGTGTGAGGTGCGTGACATTTTCCCGATGTGCCCGCCATGTTAGATCCGCGGATATCCACGCATAGCATGTTGGTGAACAGGGCAAAAACCCAATTTTGGGGTGTTTGGGGGAAGAGGGGCTGGAGAGGGTGGGGGAGTGAAAGATGTATCAAATGCTGCATTTGTTTAGGTGGAAGAAGGCCGTGCTGAGATCACGGTGTCCACGGACAACGCGGTGGTCCACAAACAGAAGTTTTGGGTGAACAGCTTATGTGGTGATTTCAAGTAAAATTCATTAGGGTGGGCGAGTGAAATGTAGATGATATGAGGAAGGGTATAGAAGTGGAGAGGGCTTAAGGTGGCTGGATTATGTGTATGGTTTGTAGTTAGTGTATAGATTTTTGGGTGCAAGGTTGTGTTATGTTGTGTTCATTGTGACCAGCTATTACAGTCTTGTGTGCATGGGTGGAGCTGATGCATTGAAGAGTCTAGTAGTGTGGCCACTCGTTACAGTACTGTAATGGTATATGTGGAAAAGTGTGGCAGGTCTCAGTTGTTTGGCCTATTGGTCTGAAGAGTGTTCTGACTAGTTTCATGTACTTGAATGCTATGTGTACTGTAATAGATAGGGCTTCAAGTGGATGGCTCATGTTTGTTTGTTTGTTTTTGGGTTGTGGCAATAGGCAGATTGTTGGGTATTCTACTATGTTATGATTGATTGCTTTTGGGTAGAAAGAACATAAAATGAGGCTTACTACAAAGAAATGGAAATAGCCAGTCACGAGGTTCAACAATAGCACTTATTACAGTCCGGACTGGGGTCTCAGCGCCTCCCGATGCATGCGTACAGACAACGTGGTGGGAGAGAGCCCCGAACAACCAAAATGTCTTGCATATATACATTACAGGAACAGCATACGATACACTTGTCCCACCCCCTCATGTAACAGGGTCCATAGGGTTGATGACCTTTCCACATACGTGATATTACTGAGACAATGTTTGTGTATTTGTACCTGTCCTCCTATTAACAATGTACTGTCTGGGAGCAGGGCAAACCTGTGTGTGGGTGCACATCCTGGTACAAGGTAACATTTGCTGTACAGTTTATCTATGTTGCTCCTGAACCCCAAGGACAGTCTGCCCTAAAGCTTAGAAAACAGGGCTTTCACCAGAGGAGCACGTTGCAGCTGCACATTATTACAATTAATGGTTCAATGGAGAAACATGGTCGAGACAGGCAGACACCTAACTTATAGATTAGCTGTGTACTTCTGCCAGGACTTCAAGGTTCTACAGTGTAAGACAAACAACACGCTCAGCAGAATGTGCATTCCTGCCTCGTAAATGACAGAAAGTTCATGCCGCAATCTTCTACGGCATTCAGAGTGAGAAAGGTGAAATGAGCAAGGAACTGAACTGAACATTGCATCCAAGATGGCGAATAGAAACACAATGGCAACATGGCCACCATTATTGTAGCAGTAGGTTTGTAGCATGATGCGAATGTGCTTAGGCCAATATGCATATGTATAGGACACTAACTAAATATATTTTCACAATGTGTGTGGGTTGTAGTTAGTGTATAGATTGTTGGGTGCAAGGGTGTGTTATGTTGTGTTCATTGTGAGCAGTTATTACAGTCTTGGGTGCATGGGCGGAGCTGATGCACTGAAGAGTCTAGTGGTGTGGCCACTCATTACAGTACTATGATGGTATGTGTGGAAAAGTGTGGCAAGTCTCAGTTGGTTGGCCTATTGGTCTGTAGAGTGTTCTGACTAGTTTCATGTACTTGAATGCTATGTGTACTGTAATAGACAGGGCTTCAAGTGGATTTCGTATGTGTTTGGGTTGTGGTCACTGGGCAGATTGTTGGGTATTTTACTATGTTATGAATTATTGCTTTTGGGTAGTTAGTAGAGTAGTGGGTGGAGAGGGCATGCATTGAAGAGTGTGTGCATTAGCTGCAAGTACTGTAATAGTATGTCAAGTGAAGTGGATAGGGCTTGAGGTGACTGTGTTATGTTTTTGGGTTGTGCTAAGTGGGCAGATGTTTGCATGTATGGCTGTGTTATGCTGCAGTGGTTGTGGACAGGGCCTAGAGCCATGCACCCAAGACTCTAGGCCCTGGCCACAACCACCGCAGCATAACACAGCCATGCATGTAAACATTTTGACAGTGGCATTTGGATTGCATAGGGGGCATGTACTGAAGGGTTTGTCAACTGGCTGAAAGTAGTGTAATAGCATTTGTAGAAAAGTGTTCAGAGTGTGTGGCAGTTGGTTTGTTGGAATGTGTTCAGTATGTTGGGGTGTATGATATTCTATGCCTGGCTACAACTATCGCAGTATAATACAGGTATGCACTGAATGTTGTGACACCAATCATTGAATACTTAGTGTTCGCATTGTTGAGGCTGTATGCAGTTCTTAGCATGATATGTGAAAATGTTGCAGAAATTGTTTTTTTCATTCTCTGTGATAAAGGAAACGATCACAAGTTAGTGTAGGTACTTTGTAATGTGTTATTGCATTGCATAGCAGACATTTGTGTACTTTGTGGACCCTCATAGTTAGTGCTTCACAAGTACCATGCTTCAAACAAGTGTACTGTGCAATGTGCTCAGTTCCTGTGTTTGTTTGCATAATAATTGGATCAGTCGAAAAAAAAATCCATGCAGGATTAAAAAAAACATTCTACGTTTATTTGTTGTTATATAGCACAGTCTTTTTTGGTGGTCTATTGTAGTATGAGGAATTGAAAAGGTGTAGGGTTTTTGGTTTGGAAGTGGTGGTACTATTGTTGCAGTTAGATACCAATTGGCGTATTATAATTGTTTATTTGTTAGTGCCTTTTAGCAGTAATCATGTATGCGTTTGTTGTTGATCTTTTGCAAGTACTGTGTTGGGGGAAGTTAGATACCTGTTGGTGTATTCTAACTGTAGATAGTTTTAAAGTTGTTATGGGTATGTTTATACATACTAAGTGTTGCAGGGTTTCCTCATAAAAAACGTATATTGCAGTATTATGGTTGCAGTCAGATTCCATTTGGCATATTCTAACTCTTTACAGTTTTTCACTTCAGCAGGGTATGTTTTCAAGCAGGTTTTTTCTTGTTGGTGGATGTACATTTTCACTGTTAGATATCTGTTGCCTTATTCTACCAGTTTATTGTTTTTAAAGGTTATTGAGGAAAGTTTGTAGACGCTCATACTCAGATTAGTGAATACATTTTGGTTTCAAGAATATTAAGTACGCGTTTGCAAGATTTGAGTAATGGAAGTAGCATTGCATTCAAATCATCCACAGTTATTTTTAATGCATGCAGATTAGTGACCTGCATTGGTTGTGCCTCCTGCATGGTAGATTATGCCTACTGTTGTGAAGGTTTTCTTGCCAAGTGATACTTGCCCATGTGTGAAGCCAGTCAGCTTGCAGTTGTTTTGGTACCATCTGCATTGTAACATTAAAGCATCACTATTACATATTTGGTATGTGATTGTATCTGTAAGGTGGAACGATTATCGGAATTGCAAGTTGTACATAATATGCCATGGTTTGTATTTTGTACAAGCTGCTGAAATGAAATGGATTCACAGTTAGGTATAGCTACATTCACAAAGCGCTCGTTAGAGATTTATTTGTGCATTACATGGTTGCAGAGACTGCACGTATGTTTCCACATTTATGATATCTGGAATGTTTAATTCATAGGTATGTTTTTGTTTTTCAGTACTTGTAGTAAATACATTAGAAATTCTTGTGGATCTTCTTGTATGTTTATAGTGAATGTCACCATTCCTGCACAGTAGTCCATTTCCTGCCTTCTTAAAGAAACACTGTAAGTGTTGTCCGGATTGTTTGATGCATTTCTGTGAAGAACTAACATTTGCACACACAATTGGTCTGTGCTGTTTAAGTAAATGTTTTCAACAATTGGTGGCAACTGGACTACAACATTGATTGCATAGCAATTTACACCAGTCGTATTGGAAAATTTGAATGGACCAGACAGTTCTGTGTCTGAGTCATTTGTTGGAAGTGCAAGTGGTTTCTTTGAAGAGGTAGTTGGCTTTGTTTGTGCAGTTGGGTATGCATTTTTTTCAATAGATCATTCTTTGGTTGTGGTAATTGATGAAGTAGCAGCGGCTTTTAATTTCTTTTGTACTGTTGTTGGATCACATATAAGTTGAGTCTGCAATAGTTTTCTCTTGCAAAGTTTCCATTTTTGAGGAACAGGGTACATTTTGAGATGGGGTGTGTAGAGTGCGCGTAGTCTATTGTACTCTACAATGCAAGGAATATCAGCGTTGACTTTACTTGCATCAAAATTGACTAGAAATAGTCCTTCAAGTGTACATAGGCATGGCAGTGCTACATAACGCATGCCTTCTTTAAAGACTGTGCTGCCAATATCAATCAATGCTTGATCTAGGGTTAGACGTTGTGATTTATGAATGGTGACTGCGTATGCTAGAGACAGAGAAACTGTTCTCTGCCTACATACATGCCTTTGAAAAGTATGAATCGGCCTTTTGAGCATCAAATCCTTTTAACTTCTGAAAGTGTGTCATACTGAACATTGACAAACTGAATGTTGTTGTCATGTGGGCATGTTTGGAAGCTAACAACTGTACCAAGTCCCACATTAACTAATCCTTGCTCCACATCAAGGTTATGCTTTAGCATCACCCTGCAGTTTAAACACAATAGTAGCATTTTCTCTAAACCAGCTGTGTTAGAGATAGAGTTTTCTAAGGTATAGTCATGATGTGGCTTGTTGACACATGGGTAGTGTCATACCATGCATGTCCAGTTTGTCTGTGGAGTAAACTTGCATTAGTGGGTGCACTTTGTTTTTCGGCATTGTTTCATTGAATTGTGCAGCTTGCAAGAGTTGGCATCAAGGAAATACATTTCATATTTTTGTGGGCTAATTGTTCCACGACATCAGTAGCACATGTGTTATGGCCGTATAGCTCATGGATGCATCTGGTATTTAATATAGTCTGTGCTTACTTAGATAGTACACCAATTCAAATACTTTTCAAAATGTTGGTGTAGGGGAGGTCTGCAGACTGACACATTTTCAGTTAGTTCTTTGTATTGGAAATGTTGCCAAACGCGGAAGCAAATGGGAGTTTTAAGTTCCTACCCATATCGGAGGACGATTTATGTAAGGTCCGAGCCAAGATGAAACCGACATCGTGTGCCGAGAATACTCTGCCTACCAAAATCATTTTGGAGCATAAAGAACTCTTCTCACCGGTTTTAACGAAGATAGTTAATGCATCCTTCAGTGAAGGGGTGGTGCCTAAGGACATCAAGGAGGTAACTATTACCCCACTAGTTAAAAAAGCAGGGTTGGACCCCAAAGATCCTGGGAACCTACGGCCCATCACAAACACGAACATCATTTTGAAGGTGCTAGATAAAATTGCCACAAACCAACTGCAAAAACATGTGGAAGACCTGAAGCTGCTGCACAATCAACAATCAGGTTTCCGGTCCTCCCACAGTACGGAATCTGCTATGCTGGACATCCAGTCGCATATGTTGGGCCTGAGAGATAAAGACAAAACAGGGATTCTCATGCTTCTCGACTTAAGCGCAGCCTTTGATTTGGTGGACCACCAGCTCCTTCAGGAGGCATTGGCCAACATTGTAGGTTGTTCCCCTAAGGTGTTGGCTTTGTTATCATCCTTTCTCAAAGATTGGAGTGCTAGAATACACTGGGGTGACAATTTCTCCAAGGCCGCTCCCATCCTTTACAGAGTCCCAAAGGGAGCTAGTCTGTCACCTCGCTTGTTTAATCTATATCTGAGAAGCCTCTGCAAACTCCAGGAACACATCGGCGTATTCCTTACGAATTACGCCGATGATACGCAGCTCATTTGTGAACTCAGAGGTTTATAACATCATAGACCACTGGATGCAACATCATTGGATGTGTTTAAATAATACTAAAACAGAGCTGCTGATTTTCGGCACGCGACAGGCCAGGTGCAAATTAGGGAATGAATAAAAGTCATTCACCATCAAGGACGCTAACATCCCGGTGATGCTGCATGTTAAAACTCTCGGGATGATGGTGGAAGCTTCAGTGGGCTCGGAGGTACAGGTAAGCTACTTGCAGAAAAACAACACCTACTATCTACGTCTTCTGAGAGCAATAAGACCCTTCATTAATGAAGTCAATGCTGCAACAATCGCCAGGGCCATCATCCTGTCGCGACTTGCCTACGGCAACGCTCTCTTGCTAGGAGCCACAAAAAGGGAAATTCAAAAGTACCAAGTCATACAAAACGACGCAGTTCGCATAGTCAAGAATATAAAGAACAGAGAACATGTGTCAACAGGGAGAAGATCACTACATGGTTAAGAGTGGAGGAGAGAGTCAAGTTTAAGGCCATGACAATAATCCATAGATGCCTATATGGAGAGGCCCCCAGCTATTTCAAAAAACATTTCTCTTTCTATGCTCCTGGAAGATGTCTAAGATCAGCCGACAGGGGCACCCTGAACACCCCTGGGTCTAAGCCCGCATTTAGGCAAGGCAAATCCTTCCCGGTGAAAGCAGTAGACCTCTGGAACAAGCTGCCGATGGCATTACAGCTTGAAGCAAATTACCAGAGTTTCAGGAAATCGCTAAAAACTTCATTGTTTCAATGAGCATTAGAGTCCCGATCTCTAGGGTATCTACCCATCTTAATGAGGAGTATTTCATGTTTAGATCTTCTTGGTTTCCCGCACCCTGATGCCCGCGGGCTACTGGCGTGTAATAAGCAAGCACATAACATAACATAACAAAGATTTACATTTCCTATGCTGCCAAGTGTTTTACGGCACAGTTTGTGTCCTAGGGTTCTAAAAATAGGTTCACCTTTCACTGGTGTTATTTGAAGAAGATCTCTGAAAACAATAACATGTTTTCCTCCAAAGAGTTCTTCGTAGTCTGTTTTGAGGACCTCTTACAATCTGAGGTGAATCAAAGCCAACATTAGGTTGGAGACCATGCTCGCTTCATCTATTAGTAACATTTACAATTGTTTCAAAACTCTGCTGAAAGTTTGTAGTAGTCTAATTTTTTTTTTGTGCTCTACTGGAAGGAGTAGCAATAGGTGTAAAGTGACACCAGCTATGTTGTAGGCGCTAAGCCTGTGACGGCACTTACAACAGCTGAAAGTTTGTTGTTTGTCAATTGTTGGAGGAACTTGTTGATGATTTTTATTCAGATTGTTTTGCCTGAACCAGCTTGACCACTTAAATGCAGCAGTATAGGTTTATAGTCTTGAAAGGTACAAGTTTTAGTTTCGTGCTGCAAACCATGTTCAATTTGTTTAGTTACTTCTAGGAAAATGCTATGCTGTTCATTGATTAATTGTTTTTGGGAGTAGCAAAGTCTTCTGTAGATTGCTCATGCTCACACATGGTGTTGTCTACTTCAGTCATGGCTAATTCTGCCTCATTTGCTATAAGTGGCTGTCCAAGTGGTTCTTTGCTTCCTGTTAGAGAAGGTTGACTGCTGTCAGTAGTATCTATATTTAGTTGTGCCTAGAGTTCTTCTTCTTGTTGGGGTTCATTGTCCAACATGGTTTTGTACTGTATGAAATGTATATCTGTTATCGTGCTTTCATTTGCATTGAAAGCATCTTCATAGGAGGCATAGGTATCTATTAAATCATCTTCTTTTCTTCATGGTTTAAAAAGTTACAGTTGGGCCATGTAATGCAGTTCTTTATGTTGAGGAGTTTTTAATGATAGTTTCATATGAATAATCAGACTGTGTTTGGTATGTTATTTGTGTGGATATTTGAGGAAAAGCTTGTGCTTCTACACTTTTTTCCCATATGCTGATTCAAGATCCTTTGACTTGCCGCATTTGATATGTTTCCAGTGATGCATCTATGTTATCTTTGGAGTGCAGTGGGTGAATTGTATAATGGTCTAAAATATTGGATGCTGTAGTAGGATCTAGAAGTCCAAATTGGCCAGTTCCTGAGGAGTCTTGAATTATTTTGGTGGTTTCCCTCAGGTTTTCTCCAATGTTTATTTCTTTGTAATATTTGTTGTTGTCTTTTAGATACTGCAGTGCTTCCCTAACTTTATGTAAGTCCACTAGTTGCTGCCAATTTCTTTTGTCTTTTGTAGGTATGCCATTCACTAAGATAATCAAAGATTTATCGATTGGCCATTGCACTCCCAGAGTGTTTACATTTTCTTTGAGATCTAATGACAAATAAACTACTTTGCCTTGAATGCCTTTCAGTAATTCAGAGGGAGGCAGTTTTGCTGTTTTTAGTTGAAGGCGTATTATTGTTTGAAAGGGGTGCACTGTTTGGATTATAATGCTCCAATACAAGTTAAGTTGTTGGACTGTTTTTTGGCAGTGGGGATATTTCCAAGTTATTAGTTATAGCCCGTGAAGGTATTTGGTTGTTGTCAAGTTTTGCAGTGCAGTATCTGCAAAGTATTGAGGGGTTAGTAATTTCGTATTTGTTTTCTGCTATATGATAGAGAAATAATTGGAACCACTGGGATTCCGCATTGTCTTCTATTTTGTACATTATGTCTACAGTTTTGGTGCTCTTTTTATAAAAAGTTCTGCAGCAACACACACACACACACGGCTTTGTACTTCAGCAGATGTGCTTTTAAACTTTAGTCTTTTTTTCTATGTGTGTAATAGTGGGTTGACATCTGCAAGGCTGTTCCTACTGAGTTCCAAAGGTACTGGATTTTGTAAGTGGGTTTCACTTCCAAAACATTTGTTTTGTATGTGCTCTATTTCTTCGAGTAGTTCTTTGGCTGTACCATGTAGAAGAATGTAATTTAAATGGTACAGTGCTAAAGCAGGAGTTTTTGCATAGTACAGTTTATGAACGAGATTTTGTACAGTTGAATGGTGTGTTGCTAACATTTTGATACAGTGGAAGGTGCTTTTGCAAGTAGGTACAGAAATGCAGGCTAATTAATGTCCTCGTATTCCTCAGTATTTGAGCACTGGACAGAAGTAAATAGTTTGTAATATTTTAATTTGTAATTTTTCTTTGCCTTTCACATACTGATTGAGGAACTGCCGTTAAGATGTGAAAGATTTTCTATGCATGTTACACATTGATGTGCACAGCCATTTGTAGACTGGACGTATTGGTTCGGTGGAATGGAAAGTCGATTGTAAGTTTGTTGGGGATATTTTTGTGAGCAGCGTTTCTTGTTCCATTGTGGTATTGTTAACCTTGTCATACCCTTGTCTGGTGCTGTGTATGGCAATTGGGTATGTTTGCTTTTGTTCGTATGCATCTTCATTGAAATATGGCTCTGTGCTGGAGGTGTGACTCCACTCACCTGCACATATGTTTGCAAAGCTATCTTTGTCGATATTCCGTTTGTTGTGAAGTCCTTGTTGTAGTTTAGTAATTAGTTTTGTTAGTGGTTTCATTCTGTTTAAAACTAATATAAATTATTTCCTTTTGAGAAGGATTGCACTGTCGATGAGAGCTTCCAGGAACACTTTTCTGCGGTATGTTTTAAGGGTTGAGCGTGATTTGTCCCCTGTTTTTATAAGGTTCTGAAGGACTCTGTGGTGGAACATTTTTTGTAAAAATATGTTTTGGGTATGCTTACTTGTGGGTACATCAATATTTATAGGTGCAGTGTTAGCACTAGCGGTAATTGCAATCTTCTTAATACTTTTCTTTTTAGTTTTACATTTTGAAAGAGGAGTTAGAGTTTCTTTCCTGCAAGCTGCTCTTTTATTTGAACTTTCTGTACAAATTCGGCTAGAGGCGGATTGCTATTTTGTATGTTTTTGGTTTGATCTGCTCTATTTCTGTGTTGCTTTCTATGGAGGTGCTTTTTGGTAGGCATTCTTCAGTGCCTGTTGGAGAAGAAATGAAATTGTGGGTTAGGAGGTTGTGCAATTTATATGTTTGCACTGTGCATGAGTGTCTGAATATGACAATAGGCATATGTATAGAGGTTTGTGATTGTGGAATGAAAGGAAATGAAATGATATTTAATTTATATCGTGCTCACACATAAGTGTTTCAGAGCACAAGTAGACAGAGGGAGCTGAACACGGGAGAACAAAAGAATGATCTTACTAGGTGCATGGGAAAGAGAACAAAGGGGAAAGTTCATGGTAGGGGGAGGAGTGTAAAATGCGGAACAGAGACGAGACAGAATAAATAATAAGTGAAATAAATAAGTAAAGGAAAGGTGATAAAAAGTGATAGTGCAACGGGTACGTGCCAAGTGCTTGGTTAAGTGGATACAGTAAAATTTGATAAGTGCAGAAAAAAGGGCTGAGGGGACTGTATGGGTACATATACAGATGCCAGTGTAAAGGGTGGGCCAGATGCAGTGTTGGAGGATGGGAAGGTAATCAGGTACCTGTGCCCAAAGTACAGTGGGTGGCTAGGTGCACAGTGTCTGAGAAGAGAAGACAGATTAGCAGGGAAGAAGAGGGGCACAGGCAGAAATGGAGAGGAAGGTCTTGAGATGCTTCCGGAACCCGAAATGGTTCTCCTCAAGGTTCAAGGTGACAGGAAGGCTGTTCTAAAGGGAGGCCCCAGCCAAAGACAGAGATCTGCCTCCTGCTCGTTTCTTTGAGAATTGGCTAACCCTGAGGGAGTTAGATGTAGATGAGCAAATAAGCTGTTACTTCAGGTTGGGAAGTGCTGTAGTGGTATTTGTATGTTAATATACTGGTGTTAAGATGACAAGCCAAAGTGTGCACCTGCTGAGGTGCAATGAGTAAGATGTAGCAAATGATGTTGGGTTGATACAATTGTGCAGCCTAGAATACAGGAGCACTGCCTGCGTAATAGGAAGAACACTATGACAATATTGCACTTACTTTGTTGGATGTGAACAGTAGGTTTTTTCTGGGTTGTAGTTTCCACTTTATATGTCACTGGCTTTCAAGAGAGTGGTCTTCACGGCAAAAGAAGGAAGTTAGTACATATGTGTGTAAATGGCATTGTAATTGCACTTGGAGAACACATTATTTAAAGTTAGTAAACAATTGGTAGGAAGAGTTAGTGTATGTGTGAAATTGCACATCTTTGCATATGAATGCACTATTTACTTTGAAAATGGTTCAGTACAAGTTGTAGTAGAGTGAGAAAAAGGCTCGGAAAGATGTACAGATTGGAAAGTATTATGTTTCTATTTGTGGCATTCCATTAACATGCAGTTTTCTTTTTCTGTGTGTATTGTAGGCATTTTATAGCATGTGTGTTAATGGTGGAAGTGGTTGTAAAAATGGCAGTAGGAATGAACAGAATAACAGTTTGCACATTACAATGGGTGATATGGGTAAAAGAAAACGTTTAAAGCAGACAGGATTGTAAGTGCCACTTGATGGTCGGAGATGGGACAAATTACAGTATGCTTATGGAGTAGGTTATGCAGGGTAAGTTGCAGGTATCCTGTTCATAGGCATTTATAAAAGAGTTGCAAATGTAGTGTACAAAATATATGCATACCTGTAGTTTATGTTGATGGATGCAGATGTGGATAAAGCTGTAAGCAGATATGTTGGGTACGTGTACAGTACTTTGTTCTGGAGGTGCTTTGCAATCACAGTAGACATGTAGCCAGAGTGCTCACCATTAGATCTAAAGTGCTGAATTATGATCATAGAGATAGATGTGGAGGTCTTGGATGTGATTGGTGGATGGTTGTGTGACTGCTTATGTGTACTCAATGAGGGAGTGGTGCAGAGAGTGATGTGGAAAGGGAAAAAGGGCTGCCTCTGTGTTACGGGTCCACGGACACCGTGGTGGTCCGCAGACAGGGCGTGCCACATACAGGGCTTCTCAGCATGCCTGGCATGGAAAGGGGACTGTGGGATTAGCCAATCAGGTGTTGAGGTTGTGCTTTGTAGGAAGAGCGGCTGTGTCTAGTGAAGATGGCAGAGGTGCAGGAAGTCAGGGTGTTGTTAGTTGGAGATCTATTTGTAAATGTTTTAGAGAGGTATGCTAAGTCTAAAGATATGGCTGTCAATTTTGGTTTTGAAGGAGTGGAGGTTTTGTGGTCAAATGTGCCTGGCTCCAATATGCAGGCAGTGGTTGTAGTTTGTAAGAGTATGTCCATTTGGAACAGTCCAGATGTAGTAGTACTGAATTGGGGTGCTGTGCATTTGGGATATATCAGTGCTCCTACTTTGTTGAGTGCTCTGCAAACATTGGTTCATGCAGTGATGGTGGTTCATCCAAGTGCCAAGGTTATTTTTTCTGAGATGCTACCTAGGTTAGTATGGGACAATTGCAATGTTTTTGTCCCCAGCAAAATGGTGCAAGGTGTTTGATTAACAAAGGCATGTCTGTTTTCTTGCTTAGAGCTGGGATGTTGTCTTGTAATAATGAGAATATTGATTCTGTTCATGGTAATTATTTCAAAGCAGGTGGAATTTCTTTATCCATACTGGGAAACGCCATGTTATTCCACAATATAATGAATGCTTTGCAGAGGATAATGTAACGAAATCTGGAGGAAAATAAGTGAAAAAACAACAAAAAATACAAAATGAAAGCTGTTTCTTTAGAAGTACCTTTAAAAAAAGGCTCTTTTCAGAGCCACCACCAAAGAGGAAATCTCCTACCCTCTTTCAAATTTCTGTCCCCACCCTCACGAATTGTGCGATATGTGTGCAAACACTGCGGTAGTCCGCGGATTGCACGTGCCACATCTGGGGCTTTTGAGGCTAGTAGTCATGGAAGTGGGACTTTGGAGGCTAGGGGATTGGTCAATAAGGTTTTCTGGGTGTGGTGTGTAAGGAGCGACTGTGGCAGAAAGTCTGTTTGGTGAGAGGAATGCAGATGGATATGGTTATGGCTGTGTCTTTCAGGAGACAGTGCGTCTGGATTTTGGGAGACTCTTGGGTACATTGGTTGCGGGTGTATGCAAAGCATTGTGGAGTGTCTGCACATTTTGCATTCCAAAATGTGGATGTGCACTGGTAAGGAGTTTGTGGAATGAGGTGGCTGGATTTGGTTCCTCTTTGTGCCACTTTGGTGACACACCATCATCCAGACATTATTATTATAAATTGTGGAGGGAACAGTTTAGGACATGTTACTGGAATCTCATTGCAGTTTGTGATGAAGGAGGCACTTGTTAAAGTCATGAACATGTTTCCAAACTCCCGAGAAATTCTTTTCTCGCTATTCGCAGAGACAGACTTGACTTTGCTCTTCTTCATTTGGTCCGCAAATGGAGAAAGCGAGGCGTAATATCATCAAGGTTGTTTGCACATTTTTGAGAGATGTTGGTATGTCGTCCTTCCACAATGAAAATATTACATTTCATAGCACACACATTTTTCGCAAAGGAGTCCATCTTACTGATGTTGGCAATCATCTTTTTCTGTGAAATATCCAAAATGGATTTCAACCCTTTTTTCAAGTATAGGACATATTTTTCCAGTAAGTGTTGGCCTCTTCCACCCTTCCAAAAACAGACAAACCTCACAAAAAGGCTCTTTTCAGAGCCACCACTTTCTCACAGAAAAGAGTGCAATGTTTTTGAAAGTACCACCCTACATTTTTAAAATGTCCACAGACTTCTCAGAATGCCCAGGGCCCTGCACCATTTAATTGGCACTTCTATTTTTAAACTGTGAAAGGTGGCTCTAAATTTTTAGACATGACACATAAGGAATGGAAGGGATGGAAGGGTAGGGAAGGGGCACCAACTGCATGGACAAGAAAGGATTAAGTGGAGAGAGTAAGATGTTGGGTGGGCCTCACTTGTGTAGGTGTCACTCTTCCTCATGCTCCCAGACCAAAGCCTCGAAAGCACTTCAAAATTGGTCCCCCCGTGCAGAGTACCACATTGCAGTACATGCACAATACAGTGACCCTCGAAAGGTAAGGGTCTACTGTGTCATGTATGGCCTGCAAGGCTGGTTCAGGGATGCTCTGCCCCACAGGAATGTCTCTTGTGGTGAAATGAGCGGATACAGAGGATGTTGTAGAGGAACTCAACCTACTAGTTTCTTCAAAGGGGACAACCCTCTGAACTGCCACCTTGTGTTTGGAATTCAGGTGTCGCCGCTTGGAGTTGGTTCGTATGTGTAAAGACCTGGTTTGCCACGACTGAGCACCATTTGGCACACAGCACAGCAAACCTTGTCTGCACATGCCTTGGGTACCCCTCCAACAGTGGTAAAGATCCGCCACACCCAAGACTCACGCTGGCTGGCAGTAGTAAGGACTTACACTACCTCATTCTCATCTTCCTCTTCATCCCTCTCTACATCTTCATGCCTGTTCCCCTCACCAGGCCCTTGGGAAGGTGGTGGTGGTGGAGATGGTGGGAGTGGTGCTGAAGCAGAGGCAGCAGCAGGAGGAGTAGCCATGGTTGCCATCTGATGTGCAGTAGTCTTCCAAAAGTAGCTCAGCGCATCAGGAAAAGCAATGTGAGGAAACCAGCTATATGCAGCAACACTCTATCCTGGTATCCAAAAACAGAATAAGGAGCAGCACTGGGGTGTGGTATTTTATAGTGGTCCTGGGGAGCACTCCCGCAGACAGCCATGCACTCCGCGGACACTTCGAACACCAAAGAGAGCTCAAAAAGTTCCAAGAAGTGTCTACATTGCCAGGGGCATGTCTGGGACCTGTGCAAGGGCGCGGTTTCACAGTAAAACAGCTTGGATTGCTTAAAAAAGCACTTTTTTGGTGTCCGGGAGCCCGGGCACTGCTCGCGGACACGGGCCTACAATGAGCATCGGTGCCGTCACATGGTGACATCGCGGACGTCCACAAATGGGATACCTATTGCACGGGATCTGTTGTACACATGCATGTAGGTGTTATGCGGACAGGGTTGGGCTCCCCAGACTAATTAAAAGTGTGGCATACATGTGGCAGACAGTTCCAGACAGGTGCGATGTTCGTAGGACCCCAAAAGTGGGATGCGCATGCGTCCAGGTGTCCTCCGGACAGGGCCAGGGTCCCCGAACTAATCAAAGGTGTGTCACAACTTTGCTGAAATGCGGGCATGCTCGGTCTTCTACATACACCTCCATTTTGATTGCGGCCAGCCCAGGAGGTTAAGTGTCCATAGGACACTTATTTTGCGGGATCGGTTGTATGTATGCGCATAAGTGTTCCACGGACAGGATTGGGCTCCCCAGACTAATTGAAAGTGCGACACATGTAGGGCGGACAGTTCCGGAGAGGCGCGAAGTTCCTAGGATCCTGAAAGTGGGATGCTCATGTGTTCAGGTGTCCTCCGGACAGGGCTAGGGTCCCTGAACTAATTAAGGGTGCATCACAAGTTTGCAGACATGCAGACAGGCTTGGTGTTCTGTGGACACCTCCATTTTGATTGTGGACAGCAGGGACAGATTAAGTGTCCGTAGGACACCTCCATTTTGGTTAATTACAGACATTCCGGACATCTGCAATGTTCGTAGGACCCCAACCGTGACATGCACATGCATTCTGGTGTCCTCCAGACAGGGATGGGTTCCCCGAACTAATTAAAGGTGCATCACAACTTTGCAGACATGCTTGGTGTTCTACAGACACCTCCATTTTGACTGTGGACAGCCCGGATAGGTTAAGTGTCCATTAGACACCTCCATTTTGGTTAATTAAGGACATTCCAGACAGTCTCCTGTCCGCGGACTACGAACCAAGCTTTTAAAAAAAGAAACTAGACACATGCTGCCACAGTATACATTTAACTTTATTTACAGAAATATATATACAAATTACGAAAGAGTGGGGGACGTAGATATAGACACATATACGGGGGAATTGGGGTTTTCTAGAGGTTTGGTGGTAGGGGACGAAGGGATTGAGGTTTCATCGCAACATTTTTGGTGATGGGGATTTCGTGGGGATGGTTGGCTGGGACAGGGAGAAGGGGTACAGGTGCAGGTGGGGCAGTGATATTTAATTTGTTCCATGATATGTCTTTGTACAAAGTCTTTCAAATCAGCAAAAGTGTTCAATAATTGATCAGTTTTTTCTTCCAAATGCACTAGATGATTTTGCAGTGTCATTTGGTTGTTGTATTTGGTTTTTCAGTTGTACATGATGTATTGTTTCTGGGGCATTGCTGTTATTTTCTGTATGTACTGTTAAAGAAAGAAAATGTGTCAGGTACATGTGATGTCATGGGTGTTAGTCCTTGGAGTGCACAGTGGGGGCGCGAGTTATGGTTCTTTAGCATACCACATATAGCGGATTTCTGGGGTTTTTCGGTTTTACTTGTAACCATAATATGGATAGGTTATTAGTGCAAAGTATAATGTCCCTTTAAAAAATTTTTTGGCACTGAATTTGATACATTTTTTTAGGGCAACTTAATCATAACGTCCCTTTAGCAATGTTTTTTCACTGAATATATATATAACCACAAGTGAACTCTTGTATTTAGGACTGAATATGACCCCAATTGATGTCACTTTAGAAGAAGCATCTGCTTACCTTTGGTTATCTGTAAGGTCTAATGAGCAGGCCAAATTGACATGTGCCTTGATAGATGACATTTTTAAATGATGCTTTTCGATTTAAATAATCCTTTTGGCACAAGTTTGATTTTGTGAGTCACAAATATGATGTTTCATAATTTTGTTATAATTGCTATTTTAATTATTCATATTAACTTTTCCTTGTATATCTATGTATAGGTTGATGACTTTTAATCAAATACACTCAATATACTAGTATATGGAATAGCTTTATGTGAGAAATATGTAGCTGAGACAAATTCACAGCTCTATCCTCCAAAAACAGTGATGACCTTACACAAAATGTCCTTTTCATGATTTTTCCCAACTCGAAGGCTACATAAGCCAAAAATGTGATTAAGAAGTGACAACTAAAACAACATATGAAGCGTGCTCAGCAGGACACCAGCGATTCGATTTTTGGAGAGCTCAGGGCATTTGTAAAATTGTCTTATACTGATGTATTGTTTGATAGGCAGTTAAATGGATATAATTATGCATTTTACAACTGTGTAGATAGTGCTGGAATGGTCTCTTGCCCATGCACCAAGAACCTTTCTTCTTGTGGACCATGGTATCCTTTGACTATTCCATAATAACGTGAAATGTTCCTGCTATCAAGTTTAGTTCAGCCCACACACAAGAAATCCAGTATTTTACTATCCTTTTGGAGCTAGAAGAAATGGAACTAAATGTTAGGAATCAGAAGCTAGAAAAAGAAAACTTGGCAGTAAGTGAATATTGGTGCTGTATTTGGCCATGTGGTATTAATGTTTGACTTCAAAATAATTGACCAAGACAGTGGACATTGTAAACTTCCCACTTAAAGGTAATCCTATCACTGATTATCTGATGGGTGGAAATAAAGTATTTTTGCACATAGAAATGAATACATGAATGGATGAAACAACCATGTTCCATGCAATCACGACTCCCCCTCTCCTGACCAGAAAGATACATGTATGGTGAGCCTTTCCCCTGTTCTAGTGGGGTAAGTTGTTTGTGTTCCCAATGAAGTGTTTTATGGCGCTGCAACTCTCAAGACTTGCCTGTTCTGCTTGACCTGTGAAAGGAAGCAACACATCCTCTTGTCTTTGTGGTGTGGCTATTGCCTCTTCTGCAACTTTTGTTCAGAGACCCATCTGGTAAACAGATGTCCAAGGCCGGGGACATCACCTCCAACTGTCCTGGAGTTCTGGCTGGCCTGTTGTACAGCTTTTCCCCACCAGGGAGCCCTGGCAGGGTGCCAATACCTCCCCTAACCATGTCCACCACATACATTTTTTTCTGTCATTTTCCCTTTTTTTCCCCAAACTATGGAATTTTTCCCTACATAATTGTTGCCTGACCTGCGCAAATCACCCCTTCATAAACTTGGAATCTTGTCTACTTTTCAGAAATGTATTCCTTTCTGCCTTCCCATTCAGCTTTCCTATCCTTATCTTCCATTCTGTCCACGCATTTCCTATTGGAAAAAAAGGCCAAAATCGCCTACCTCTCGCAAAATGGCTGGTAACCAAACCAAAATATGTTTTTTTGGTTTTTACTCAATCTGTTCTTGAAAGCCTGGAAAATTTGGAATTCGGCACAGCAAACCATTTGTTCCTAGCACTTACAAGGAAAAAACTACAGGCTTCTTTGTACATCATTGTATTGGCATTTTCTGAAAAAACCCTAAAATATCTCCCTTTTTGGTTATTTTCTCTCACCCCCTACAATAAACTAGGATTCCTGTGGTGTTACAACCGCCTACATGTGGGGAAAAAAGGGGCCAAATTTGGCCAAGATATTTCATGTAACAAAAAAGGTACACAGGATTGAATGGCGACATACCGAAATCACCAAAAAGGCCTTGGCACTGGGGGCGAAAACACATGGAACTTAATGGGTTAAGCTGTATTGTTGACAAAACGGAACTCCATATTTTTTTAACAGATTCATGTATAACTGTGGTGCAGCAGCATAGGCATAGCCTCACTACCAGACACACGGGGGTTGCAACTATAGGGGGAGAAACACCAATATAGCACACGTGCAAGGTCCTGCCTTTGTATTGTGAGAAGATTAAGAAGTATCACAACCAGTGCGTTACCCAGATTAGAGGAAGAGGGATGCCCCGCTCCTGACCAGACGAGGGGTCCTTTGACAGAAGTGTGTTAGAACACACGTTCACTTTTTTGACAGCAAAGTATAAGGGGAGACCATTGTAGAATAGAAGGGAAGTATTAAGCCTCTGGAAAATATTTGAGCATACAGAGGATCCTAAGGGAGAAGGAGTGGCACATGACAGTAACAAAGATACAAGTCCAGGAGAGGGCAGAAAGAACTTGGTGGCGACAAACGGGTCCACTAGCAACCCATCCTGCGCAGGGATATACGAATCCAACATATGTGTCTACAGGTATAAATATTGCAACACCAGCCACGGCCCCGCCTCCACCATACGTTTCTCCTCCGAAGGTCAACACACACACCGGGGTAAGCTCAAGAGACTTAGAAGTAGCACCGGAACCAACACAGAGTTAGCCAGACTATGGGTGGCGTGTGATGTAACAAAGACAGATGCACCATACCAACCAGTAGGGAATGAGTGGAAGACAGTAGACTTCTTATTCAGAATAGACCATGCACCCATAAGAACTGTCCACGTAGAGCGTGACAGAGAGACAGACAGTTTGCGTTACGGGAATGTGGGGTCCTGGAGAGTAAATGAAGAAGACTGGAGTGAGTTTGATGATGTTGAGGATGATAAGGAGGGAGATGCAGAACAGGCACCTCAAAAACCCCAAGGGTGGAACGTTTGTGAGACAGAAGATTGAGGGAAAGGTTTGGCAGGATAGCATTAGCAAGTAAAAAGGGAAGTGTAGCTAAGGGCAGGAAAAGCAAGATGACAATGCAAATGCCTCTGATACACAAGGGAGCGGGGAGGCCACAATATGTACCTTCGGCACAGATTAACAGATGCATTTGAAGAGAAAACAGCGGGGGTTCCCTTCACAATAGGAGACATCAAAAGCCTATTGGTGGGCGCAGTTGGGGAGAAAGCTGCAGGTGTGTGGCTGAAGGTGGGGTACCCGGGAGTAACAATGAGCAACAATGCCAATGACAGACCCTCGTTTAACAAGATTAGAGCATGGGTATGGGATGCTCTGTGGCGAGCGTTCCCAGACACCCCCGATTTACAATCAATCATGCAGTGTACAATGGGGGATGATGAGGATGCCGCACAATTTATTATTGGGGTCCATGAGATATGGATAGCCAAAATGGGCAACACCTGGGATCAGTCAACACCTTTTTTTATTTTATAGTGAAACAAGGCCTGCTCAAGGAAGTGCAGATGTGCTCGACAAAATAAAAGGGATTGAGGCAAAGGTGTGGCCGAAATTCAAAGCATTATAGTTCACCACAGCAGGAGAATAAAAGAGCACGAGAAAGAAACAATTCAGAGGCAACAGGCAGAGGAAGCAAAACTAATGCAAAACAGATTAGGAACCAACGCCAGAGGAAGGGTATGCCCCTAATGGGTATCAGTACATATTACCCCATCAAAAATATTGCAATATATATGGTCATTTGGAATGGCCATAGGTGATACTTTTGGGGGGATAGGTTTTGGTGTTTTTTGTGAGTGGGGATTGCAGGGGTGTCCCCCGCTCCTTTAAAAATAATGGAGAGGTTGCAGGGGTGTCCCTTAAAACTGCCGCAAAAATATGGCAATATTTTTGTAGATATTTTTGTGGGGATATTAACACATGGAACCCCCTAATGATACAAATGCCAGAATAGCTGTGGTGTGGCCTGAAGGAGGGCAAGGACAGTGGGGTGGAAACCACAATCCTATGGTCCACAGAGGCAAGGAGAACAACAATAAGGCCAAGGTAAGTTTTGTGGGCAGAGAGGAGGTGGCTTTGGGGGTATGGAGCCAAGAGGAGGTATGGGGCACTGTTGGACATGTTGGAAGTGGGGACATATTTTGAAAGAATGCCAGAGCAGACAGGGCATACAATTACAGTCAGCAAAATGAAGGCCCCCACCACAGGGGACCACGCAGGGTCCGCCCCTAGGATGTCCTTGATACCCTATGCATTCCATCAAGACTACACACTGCTACCCCCACAGATACACAGTCCCCCACCACTGCGGTACCCACAACAGGCAGTGCAGCATTATCAGCCCCGCCCTAACACACAGCAAGTGGGGTAGATGAACGCCTTTGGTGGCGCGCCTAACGGCACAGTGGCCCTGATTCAAGGAGCTACAGTGCTAGGGGGAAACCCTTTCTCGTTCCCTGGGACTGACACATACCCTGACTAGGGCAGCCCACAGGGAGCACTTGCTTGTCCAGTCCTGTCAATTACCATAAACCCAGAAGAGGAATCATTGGTGTGGGCTGAGATAGGGGACAAACAATTCATATTTATGGTGGACTCAGGAGACGAGAAGTCGTGCATCAGCGAAGATGACTTCCCGTTATCAGGCAAAATTCTCCACACACAGGGATTCTCTGAGGCTGCTTTAATGGTTTCATACCCAAATGATTCAGACGTAAAGGTAGGAGGGAAGGTCATAAGGGCCCCTTTCTTATATTCTGAGAGCTTTCCTGTCAACTTGCTCTGTATTAATCTGCTAAGCAAGCTGAACATGACGATCTCATATACAGACAGCAGTATCATCTGCACAACTCTTGGCATGTGCTCAATGAGGGCAATGCTTGTGATGATCGTGGTGGTACGAGGCATCCCTGTAAACCCAGATTACCAGAACTTGCTGGAGAGTACCCATTGATTTTATTATTTTTGCCTGTAGTGTCCCCAGAAAGAGTTGCAGGCACAATACTCTCCCTGGACCTAGAGGGTCTTCTGGTGTCGGCCAAAGAATTGTAATAATAATAATAATAATAATAATAATAATAATAATAATAAGAACACAATGGATGGGTTACCCCTTCCTCGCTGACAGAGGAGAAGCAACAGGCAATATTCAAACAAGAGTCATGTCAGCGGAATGTAACAATACTAAATCAACAAGACATAACCGACAAGGAATGAAACAGAAGGGCCCCCAGGTCCACACTACAGATCAACGCTACATAAGACCAAAGTTCATTGTAAAAAACTGTATTTATTTATTTTTTTCATCAATATTAAAATACATATTAAACCATCATGAACTCATATTTAATATAAACCTGGTATATCAAAGATAAAGTGCATAGTCATAAAGTGCTTAATAGAAGAAAAAGCGAAAAGAGGGACCATCTAATTGGTCCAAATCGCTAGTTCACAGGTGCAATGTCGAGGGCCCTGAGTGAGTGAAGGAGATTACTCAAGGGGGGAACCGGCAGTCACCTGTAAAGTGTTGAGTGGAAAAAAACAAAAGTAAAACAATCACACAGTAATCAAAAAACACACAAAAGCTAATCATGGGATGCTGTGCGTCAACTATAAAGTGTCAAGGCAGTAAGATACATGCAATAGGCCTGGAACTGATAGTAAATAGTAGGTTTGATTGTAGAACACATCTAACTTTATTGTAGTTGATGCCCATCTTCTTCAGGATGAAGCATTCCCTTAAAGATCATGGTCCCTTGACGTGTCATCTGTGCCTTTGTTACAAAAATATTAAAACTAACAATACAGACTTGCATATTAAAAGCAATAGTCCCACCGTTATCTCAACCCAAAAGCCTGATCCCAGGGTCCTGTAAATGAATCCAGGAATGTATATATGGGCCCAGGATAGATCACAAAGAGTTAGATCTATAGGACATTGCTGGCAGGTCCAAAAAATTGAACACTTCCATCATTTAGGTATGAGCAATGTAGACGGTGCTGGAGTTATTGGACCGCCATCGACAGTCAAACTTTGCCAGAGTAACTGCAACACTGTTTTCTAGTCGCACGGGACTGCACCATTAGAGTGACTACATATACTTGCATGAACACCGCCTAGCCGCAACAAACAGAAATGGGAACTGATGAACTAAAGAATTGTAGTCCTAGGTACAGATACTCAGGAATGCTAGTGGCACAGGGTTTTATGCATTGATCCCACTGTACCCCTCAAGGAGTTGACAGATGCCAAACTTTTTGAGGACAACAACGATGACGGGGTAATAATACTCGAAATATGCATCCCTGTGAGATCATGCTACAGTATCAGAGGGTACAGAGCCCCCTCATGACTGTTGTCACACCACCCCCATTCAGCCAAGCAGACTTTCAACAGGTTTCCCACACAATTATGGACAACCAACCCACATGATGTAGGGATGCTAAAGGAAGTGACCACAGTAAGAATCACACTAAAAAACAGAGCAGTGTTACCCCGGGTGAAGAAATACCCATTATACAGGGAGGCGGAAGAGGGGATCAGATACACAATACAAGCCTTACTACACCAAGGGATCATAGTACCCTCTACCTTGCCATGCAATGCGGCCATATACCCCATTAAATAGGCATCGGGGGACGAGTTGGAGGATGATTCAGGATCGCTGTCCCCTCAATGACGAAGTACATAAAGCATTTACACTCTTTCCAAACCCGGCATCCATTTTGTGCAGTATCCCCAAGGAAGCAAACCATTTTACAGTGGTCAATTTAAAGAATGACTTTTTCACAGAACCCCTACACCCAGACTCACGGTACGACACTGCAGTCACACAATGTCGGAAAGCGCTATGAACATACTCTTTTGCCCCAAGGGTACTGCGAGAGTCCCAGTATATTTAATAGAATTCTGCACACAAGGATTTAGGGAACATCCAGATACCCAGCACAGTGATCAGTACGTAGATGATTTATTGGTGTGCAGCGACAGTGAAGAACACTGTCACAGAGACTCCATCGCCCTATTGCAACTGTTAGCCTGTAAAGGTTATAAAGTCGACATGGCCAAACTCCAGTACTGCCAACATGAAGTGTTCTATTTAGGACAGCTCATTTCTGCAGAAAGCAAAAGAATTATCCCTGGCAGGGCAGCGACAGTGCGCGCCACACCCAGACCAATTACAATAAAGGACATGCAGAAATTCTTGGGGTTATGTAACTATTGCAGGGCTTGGATTCTTGGCTACACAGCATACACGAGGCCACTCTTACAGAGGGTCAAGAAAGAACAAAAAGAGAACAGTAAAATAGAGTGCCTTTCAAACATGATTCAGAGTTTCAATGATCTAAAGGAAGTGATTTCGACAGCTCCCGTTCTTGCAACCCCAGACTACACGCAGGAGTTTTATATATCCTCACAATCAAATGGGGCACTCATGACAGCAATACTGACACAAAAGAGCGCAATTGACCACAAGCCATTGGCCTACTACAGTGGTACACTAGACTCAGTGATGCAGGGACATTTTGAATGTGAACAAGCTCTTGCTGCAGTGGCCTTTACCATCAATAAAAGTTTCACAAATGTGATGGGGTGCTCCGTGACCTTGTATGTAGAACACTCAGTGTTTGCTATCATAGAATGCTCAAAGTCCACTCTCACCACCCAGCGAGCGTCAGCGTACGAGATCATTCTCTCAAGCCGATATATCCATGTTGTGAGGTGAAAAACAGTGAACCCTGCCAAATTCCTGATGGAACCGTGCACAGAGGACTTACAACAGCATGACTGTGCCACTTATGAGGTTGAGGAGATTGATATCCCCAAAGTCAGAGACAGCCCTTTGGAATAGGGCAAGATACTTTTTGTTGATCGGTCAGCCATAATTGACCAGGACACAGTGCAGAGACATGTTGGGCCGGCAGTGGTGCGCCTAGAAGCGAGTGACTATGAGACATTAGTAATGAAAAGATTTCCCATGCATTACTCAGCACAAGTGGCAGAAACCATAGCATTGATTAAGCTGCTTTGGGCATCAAAGGGGTGTTGTGGCACCCTTTATTCAGACTCTGCATTCATCACCACAGCGGTGCACGTGGGTCTTTCACACTGGAGGGGGAGGGGTGTCAGACAGGTGGACGGATCACCAGTGCAGCATGCTATGCTTCTCAATACCCTGATTTCCGCCCTTGCAGAACCAACTGTTGTGGCAGTTGTAAAATGCACAGCCCACACAAATAACACAGATGAAATGTCATTGGAAAATGCAGCCGCTGATGCAGCAGCAAAAGCAACAGCATATCTCCCGGTGCCCACAACTGCTGAGTTTATCATCACACCCGTCACTACCATCCAGACACAGACCCGTGCACAGCCTTACTCATAGCACAGATAATAGAACTTCAGTGTAGGGCCCCGCAGAAAGAACAAGATATTTGGCTCAAATGTGGGTGTGTGCAGTGTTCAAATGACCTCTTATGGAGACAATAATGCATTGGGAAGGTAGTGATGCCCGTGGAACTATCACACACAGCTTCCACCTAACCACTGTTGCCAGGGGAGCTGGTGTATGTCTGAATTTTTGTAAGAAAATGGAACAATCCTAGTTTCCATGGACCCTACAAAGTTGTGTTTTCCACCCCTCTCGCAGTCAAGGTGAAAGTGCTTTGATAATGGATACACATCTCAGACATTTGCAGGGCACCACCGAATTCAAACCCCAAGTACCTTTAAACCGACACACCAGTCTACCTCAACTCACTTAGCTTACTGCTTATAACATACATGCAGGTAAAAGAGAAAGTTAAACATGAATTGCTGCTAGACGTGTAAACTCTGTGAAATAAACACAATTCTCTCTCTCTCTCTCTCTCTCTGTCTCTCTCTCTCTCTTTTTCATTCTTTCCATCCCTCGTCCCTCTCCCTCCTCTTCCCTTCCCTTACCCAACCTGCTCTTGCACCCTTTGCAGGTAAAAAGAAGATAAAGTGTTTAACGTCTAATTGCTCTTTGAATAGTGATAGAAATGTTATTAGTTCTACCAGGATGTGTTCCTATCAGTGTGGCCTACATTTTACAGCCATTTTATTTACCTTTCTTATGTTTTTGTTAGAAATGTATTGGGGGTCATCTTTTATCTGGACGAGCCATCTAAAAGAGAGGGTGAGGGGGAACCCGATCCCAAGCCTGAACCTGAATGAAAGCCTGAATGAAAGCAAACCCTTTCATTTTACTGAACCTATAAATACGACTGTATATATGTATAATACATCCCAAGTAAATAGCACCAGTACCCGTATGACTGTATACACAAGTAAAATGTTTGAAATAGTATCAAAAACCTCTTTTGTAGCACAAATAGTAGTGGTGACACCACAATTATCAGGAATAGAGTACCAAGACAATATATATTGCACCATGACAGAATGAAAAGACAAGCACGTAGACTCAAATATGATGCATACCATGGCCTAGGCCATCATGAGCACTCAAACAGTTGGTACTCTGACATGAGGGCAGTGGGTAGACCAACAACCAATAGCAGTTGTTATGTGTGCTCAGATGCTCAGAGACACTTTGCAGGCACACAACGCACATCTACAACTTGTGATTCAGGTGCCTAGAAATGCAAAACCAGCCAGAACAACACCATCTGCCTTTAAGCAACCCTGCCTGGTGTTCGAAGGAGCAAAATACATTAACAACAAGTGGCAAGAAATTAGCCTCCAGAGCAGAAGGACTCCAAGGATTCCCAGAACAAGCTGTGGCCCTCGTAGAATGAACCCATGCACAAACATGGACAGAGCCGGTCACAAAGCTGTCATGAATTGCAGCCATCGGAAAGCCAGTGAAAGTGCACCAAGAAAAGGCTTATGAACTGAGCTTTTTCAGTGAAGAAACTGGCTCAAATGAATGATGCAATAGAACAGTGTTGATTCCAGACCTAACGAAGGACACATCAGTGCTGATGGAGAAGTACAGGGTGTGTGGCCAACAAGTGTACTTGCACCTCCAACCCTCCTGGAGGGGCTATTGTTCCCTAGCTACGCTACACTAAGCCCTAAACTAGTCCCAGAAGAACACCTGAAGGGGGGGGGCACTTCCCAATGAAGCACCTACACTGTTGCCACCACCAGACTTTTGCATTCTCTCTGAGAAAGAACTGTATGGCCAGCTGCGAAGAATAAAGAGAGCATCAATATATCTGTCTAAAGATTAATCAGAACTGCTCAAACAAATTCATGAGGAATATAAATGGTTTATCTTTGCATAGAAATTGGTTGCCTCTTTATTGCTACCCGGTGTGCAAGCTCGAGCCAATGCAAATGGCTCCAAATTGTGTGCTAGGAACTGGTCCAGTTGGTGAATGACAATTTCGCAGGGTTTCAACATCATAAGGGTTGAGCTGTGCGACCTAAGGCTGATGACGATGCAAAATAGATATGTTCTGGATATGGTGATGGAAGGTGGTGTGTGCAAAAATATAAGGAGTTCATGTTGCACATTTGTACCTTCCAAAGATGCTGAGAATGGGACTTTGTCACACATCATCGCTACGGTGCATGACCTAGGTTCCGGGATGCAAAAGGTGGCTGGCATCCAGGAGCAAGATTAGTTTGAACTCGCTTTTAATTGGGCCCTGTCATGGCTCAGAACATTGGTGAAGATGCTGGTGCCCATCATCATGTTTTTCTTGGTCAACTTCTGCATGTGCCATTTGGATCTCCATTGTTGTGCCAAAGCAGTGCCTAATAGCGCAATGATGATGGTCTCGATTGGCGCCCCAAATGTGCCTAGCAGCACAAAGGAGGTAGAGATACAAACTGACCACCCCATTCCCCACATGGTCCCTATCCCTTCCGGAGATGAAAATGACTGACTATATCACACAACCATTGTCCCGCCCCCAGACCCTGAAGAAGTATGGGTAGATCTGGCAGGGGATGGGGGCTGCATTTACATGACATGTATACCTGAAGAGTGTGTGCAAGCAGGGGAGAGTTTATGACGTGTGTAGGTCATGGATGCCAATAAAAGGAACAGCGCCTTATGAAGCAGCGGTGAGAAGGGAAAACTAGCGCAAATATGAGGAAGAATTTGTAGAAGTTACTGTAGAAGTAATGTAAGTGGAGAATGGTGGAATGGAAATGTGTCTGTCCCACCCCTTGAGGCGCTTTAGAGTGAGACAAATCCCATAGACAGGCATGCGATGTGCTAGGAGAGAAAGAGCCATGTTAGGGAAACCCAGGACAGCAGCAATATCACAGTCATTATAGATGCATAGACTAGTGCGCACATATAAAGAGATGCAAATTTTTAGTTATGGAAGACACATGCAGCCCTACATGGCTGCACGGCAAATATAGGCCTGGCTGAGAAGCAGGCCCAAACGCTGAGGACAGATGAACCTGTGCTGCTAATTCCCATAGAACCTTCCCCTTGTCCCCTGACTGTTTCAATTTTTTAGTATAGCAAAGAGATGTGCCCTGCAAGGCCCTGGGACAGCACCAGGCTCCTTGTAACACACATTCATAACAAACAGGCCAACAGCAGACCTCCCACCCAGCCCACCAGGAAAAATAGCACCCACCACTGACCCAATCCAAGAACCCCTGAATTCCACGATAGTAAGTGATCCTAGGTAGCCAGCGATAAAACCAGTGGTCATAAAAGATCTGAGCACGCATGACCATGTCACCTTTTCCCATAAATACACTCCTTTATAGTGCAAGGTAGAGCGAGGGAATAAATTATAGATCAAAACCAGGGTGAAAGCCTTGGGAGCGAGGAGTGCGATAGAGACAGAGCTCGGGGCTCCTTTCGTCCTGCTGCTTTTGTCCTGCTGCTTGACGCATCTCCTCCGCATGTTATGTCCTTGTGTGGTGACGAAGCGTGCTCCCACGTCATTACATCTGATAATGTATTTTCATCTATGAATTACCTGCACTTCTGTAACAAAATTAAATATAAGAATAGAGAGAGATTGAAGCTGGGACTCCGTCACGGACAAATGCAGCTACTTTGCTGCAAATTCCAGTGTGTATTAGGAAGAGCGCGTTGATTAGACTGTCAGGACAAGGCCCTGCATTTGTGGTAAGCAAGGAGTACTTTAGCAAATGAACGTCCAATGCATTGGGCCATATCCGTCTATTACTGAAATGCATTATAAATGTAAGCACGGGCTGGAAGTCTTAGCCTTTATCAAGTGTCGTATTATTGCTGCCACGTGTGATCCTTCATTGTTGCTTTCACTTGGCGCCATAAATGTAAAATCCAGCTTATAACTTCGCAAATGTATCTTTCAAATTAAAAGCAATTCTACCAATATAAAAATTAAAGAGTGTTGTATGGAGCCTTTGAACGGAGCACAACGGGTCTAGTTTGATGGCGTTGTTGAGAAAACCTTTTAATGGGCAAAATGAAGGGGAGAGGTAAATGAGAAGCATATTTTACAATTTTCTGGTTAGAATAAAAAACATTAAAACGTTTTTAACATGAAATCCTGCCCATGACAATGATGGTCGGGTGTGCTTTTTGACCCTGTCCTCGAGTGGCTTGAGAAGTGTTCATTATCAGTGTGCCCTGTGTTTTCAATAGAGCACAGCACGCTGTGACCTACGATCAGAGAAGCTCTTCCGTTTTGACACCTATTAATATATTTCGTTCATGATGCTACATAAACAGCACAGCCTTGAAACAGCAAATGGGAAATGGAGGAAAGGTCCCAGAAGGCTCAAATTGACAGATTTGTGTTAAGTGCTTGTCAGGTCCAGCTGGCGCTGTGAATAAATCTCTTAAAATAAATCATGGAACTTATTTTATCCCCGTCCCAGAGCTATGACTCTTCATAGAGAAGGCGTCAGGGATCTGATGGTTACAATAGCAACACATGCAATGGAAAGTGTGGCTGTATTTTTTAGATCATCTGCTTTCATCTATATCTTCTGAGCATGTGTGTGTTCCTGCAATGAAATGTGCCAGCGTTGTGAGTTTAATGACATGCACAGCCTATCGATGATCATGGTTAACGAGCACTACTGATGATGAAAGATGCTGATGAATTAATGCACTCACTAGCCATGTGTGGTATATTAGCCAAGCGTTTTGTACATACTTATGAAATGGGCTAGGGCGGTGTACCAAACACTATATAAAATAATGTCACGCACAAAGAAACATATAGTCCATTAAGATTAAGCGGGGGAGAATGTTCTCAAACGTGATCCTCTGGATGCTGTGAACTACCTAGTGAGATGCGGGTAAGTTTGCATGTTCCTGCAGATTTAACTTCGAACCTGAGTCTTCCTGAATCTCCTTTAAAAGATATACACCCAGTTTATAACTATGTAAAAATAACTCAGCCTTCGATCCTTGTGAAGCTGAGTACATTTGGAGCAGGAAAATGTAAGATTGCATGCCAGACCAGCTGAGTCAGTCACATGCCAGGTTTACTTGCCATAGATGAAGACACAAAAGTACCAGGAAATGGGTAACTAGACCCTGTATACAGTCCAAACTGTTTTCATGCATAAGATACAGGACCAATGCTTAACTTAAGTTGTTCAAGGAACCGCTAACCAATAGTCTATATGACCCTCCAATCGGATCTAAACTGACCTCTAGAAGTGCGACTGTCCCAAGATGGAGGTGGTGAGCTGCCTGTCCAGGGTTAGTGGACAGAAAAGAGATTGACCCTCATTAGGCTATGTGAAGTCTAAAAAACAGCAGTAGTGTTGATGCACAATGCAAATTAAAAGATACAGGAAGGTGACATCCAGTGCCTGTATGGTGGGCTAAGCGGGATTTAGGACTGGAAGATCTAGAAGACTCTGGGAGAGAACCATTCTCAAGAGACAATTTCTTCATTTCAAGAGCATGTTGCAATTCAATTCCCTTTGTTTAAGTTCTTGATGCTTACTTTCAGTTTGTGCTTGGAGTCTTTTAAACTCTAACTCAAGTCTCATCTTCTCAAGAGAGGCAAACTCTGGACTCAGTACTGGACCTGGTAGGGTCCCTGTGGCTAAAGGTTGAGGCCTAAGAGCAGGTAGAGGTGCAGTAGGGCCTACATCTTGAGACTCCTCTGCCTATTCAAACTCATCAATAACATTTGAGTTGGACTCTGAAACATTATCATCCTCATCATCATTTTCCACATTTGCTGCAGGAGTTGGTGGAGCAGACCTACTTCCCAGACTTTGAAATTCCAACAATCTTTCTATCAATTCATTATTTTTGCCTTTAACAGTGTGGTTCCTAGTTTTACATATTTCCTTTAGTTGATCAACAGTTAAAATGGCTAGGGCCTCCTGTCTGGAGTTATCCATATCAAGCACGATAAAACAATTGTTTCTCTAGTGGTGCTTAGCCTTGTGAAGGTTATTTGAACAACAGTCAGAGCAGCACTCTTAATGTAACAACTATACTTTATCCTTGCCACTTGCCACCAGTGTTAGGCAGAATTACATGTAGTACCCTTTGGTAACACTACACACAATTAAGACTACAGGTGTAATCACAATCTCGCCTTTGGTATAAGTCTGTACTACACAGTTTTGTGGTAGCAGGGCTGAGCAGCCAGGCTTATCTCAATAGGGATGTGAGCAGTACAAGGTGTTACACGAAGGACTTGCAATCACAGTGGTTCAAACAAACACTTACTCAAGGTTTCTTGGTAAAACAATATTAGTTTATTTACACAGTCATTTAGAAAACATTCCACTAGCAATAAGTAGCTCAATATCACACTCTAATACACTCCAGTACCCAACCAATATGTTTCTGAACAAGTTAGGCTCCCCAGAAGTGAGAGCAAAATGGCCCTTCACTAACTTTAAAAAGGGAGTAAAAGACACAAGTTATAAAAATTAAAGACAAATACTTTCTTAGGCAGGGCAAATAGTTTCAGTTCACTACAAGAGGCAGTTCAATTCAATAGGCCTGGGCCAAAGTCAATGGGTCAGTGTCTTGGATAGGATAGCACAGTTCTGGTAGTAAACGGTTAAGTGTTTGTCAATGTTCTTAGAAGTAGTTTGCACGAAAAAGAGTTATATGTCGGATTAGGAGCGAACAAGACTCCAATGTTGGGAAAGTTTCACGAACTTTCACCACGGCAGAGAGGATTTCTCAACCGCGTTTGCACAGACCCTTGGTAATGAAGAAAAGCTGCAGCTGAGGCAATTGTTCCTGGCAGTTCCTGCAGATCTCACTGTTCTTGGGCCTCAGTCATGGGGATAAGAGAGAGGACGTCAGGAGGTTCCTGCACTGCATGGGGAAGGATCCACAAGCTTGGCAAAACATCGGTTTAAGGTGTGAGTGCCTTAAAGTCCTCAAACTGGTATAGTTCTCACTAGCTATCCGGTTTTTAAAAGCACTCTGAAGAAAATTAGACAAGTATGGAGATGGTTTCCATGTGGCTTGTGAGTTGGTTGTTCCCACCAGCTCAAGGGAAGAAGTCGTCCTTGAAGGGGCTTCTCTGTCGTGGGAGTTTCAGGCTATTCAGAGCTGCAGCAGGGCTTCACCGGGCAAACCAACGGTCCAGGAGTTGCAGCAGTCGTCTTCCTTCAGCTCGTCATTGGTTCTTTCATTTCAGTGGTTGACTCTGCCTTCCAAGTCCCGGAGACCTGCCTTTTAAACAGTTTTCTCCCATTAATTCCAGCCTTGCTGCCACTCACCCAGAAGGGTGGCTGTCGTTGCCAGACAGTCAGTCAGCCAATCATGCCAACGTGCATTCAGGTCTCCTAGGAGACAAAGCACAGGGAGTTTTGGGCACCTCCCTCACTTCCTGTCCACCCCAGACACTCAGGCGCCAGAGGCGGTCTTCAGTACTGGAGCCCGCCAAAGGCAAACGAACAAAGGGACCAAATGTGGTTTGGCTCACAGAAACAAACACTAGAAGGACCTTTCCAAAAAGAAATGGTTATAAAAGTCGATCAGAACCTGTTTTTACAGAGGTGGCTCAGACGCCATCTTGAAAAACATGGCTCCGGTGGATTTGAGCTACCGGAGCATTTAAACGGGTTGTGGTCAGGAAAATCTTGGTAATACCACTGCCACCAGCTATTCTGAGAGGAAAGGGTAGCATTTGAGTGCTACATGAGTTTTCTAGGCATAGGGAATACTAGGTATTCCCTCCAGCACTCTGCTGTAAGGCAGTGTTTGTTGGGTCTAGTAATTTAAAAAGACTAGCAAAGTCAATTTAACTTTACATTCACTGGGAGACATTAGTCAGCTCCAGAGAAGGTATTTAAACCTTGGGAAGTCTGAAAGACATCCCTGTGGCACTGCACTGAGGGTGCTGTGTGACACACAAGAAATGATGATGCCTATGGAGTTGTCTAAAACTCCATATCCAAACTACACAAAAATAAAAACACACATCAAAATCCATGAAAGAGTGGGAAAAAAGGCTACACTCTTTCCAAGTTAAAATTAAGGTCCTAGAAATCCAGCAAAGGTGCTGGGGGTCTCAAAAGGTAAGGGAAATTAGCACATTTATGAGAATTTTCCCTAACAGGAGTGAAACAATTTTAATACTGCTACTTATTTGCAGACACTTTAAAAATTAAAAACTCTAACTTGTTATGTTATGTATTGTTACTGTCATTTTTTTAAGCACACGGTCACCAGTGGTATCTTGGCGCTGGAGAGACGGGCACTCATCCACAGCAGAGGTTGCTAACAGAGCGGACGCCGAACTAGCTAAAACAGGAAAGTCTTAATTGCTTTCCTAAAAGCCAGGTGATTCGAAATTATCTTTATTGAGGACGGTAGTTCGTTCCACAGTTTGGCTCCAGCTATAGAGAAGGATCGCCCTCTGATCCTCGTACGATGGAGGGGGGTACGGTAAGCAAGTTAGCGGAGGTTGACCGCAACTGACGAATAGGGCAATAGCATGAGAATTTAATTTGCAGAAACTCAGTGTCCTGATCGTGTATAGCGCAATGGACTATGCATAGTGCCTTAAAATGAATGTGCTGGATAACAGAGAGCCAGTGGAGTGAGCATAGCACCAGGGATATGTGTGCGTCATAGGGTGTACCGGTGGCCACCCGGGCCGCCATATTCTGGAGGCGTTGTAATCGCTGAATGAGACCCTTTTGCTGGGCCAAATACTTTGAGTTGCAGTAGTCTAGCCACGCTAATATCCGGGCTGCTACGACTGGAGGGCGATGAGGAGCAGGAATCAAAGTCAGAACTCTCTTTAGAACTTTCAACTGAAAGTGTCCTGCTTAACAGACAGCGGCAACATGGTTGGCCATAGATATGGAAGCCGAGTGAATGACACCCAGATTTTTCACCTACCTACTTGTGTCAAGGGTGCCTGATTATTACTTGGAGATCCTGCTATCTATCTGGTTGACTGGTTTCAGTGCGGTGTGTTGTTGTGCCCACTTTCTTCAGGGCCCAAACATTTGTTAGTACAATTAGAAATAAGGAATACCACTTAGCTGATCAGTGATTCAAAAGCTTGGGTCGTGAAGTCCCATATTGATTGTTCCGTACGGGCAAGTGCTTGGTCTCTCGATGTGAGACACAAAAACAAACATGCAAGTGTGATTTATACCATTTGTCATCATCATACATTTATTTCAGTTAATCAGCCATAAAAGTATGTATAAAAACCAATAAGTTCATGAGTAAAAACAGCAAATTAAAAAGACACATACAAAATCAGGTATGAATATTTACTTTAAAGTGCAAGTGCTTTACAAAGGTTAAACAAAGTTTAAACTTACTAAGGGCACTGGTAGCAATCAAGTTAAATGCTAACCCACAATTATTAAGTGTACATTGGGTGTTCCTGTCCTCTCTGATTTCGTACTGCAATCACTTTTAAGCAGTTTGCGATTTCTACCTTCCCAAGGTCCCCATGCATCGGTAATAAATCCTAATCATGAGGTGAAGAAACAACCATTGACTATGACTGGTTATATGGTAGCCTCTTTATTATTTTAGTGGCTAGTCTTGTGAGTTTTTTCTTTAAAAGAGATCAGGTGTTCAGATAAAACAAGACAACACAGAGGAGCACCGTTCTATTAACTGAACATAGCTAGGTCAAAGACAACAACTGTGTGTATAGGCAAAGGTAAAGGTGAACAATGCAAAAAGAGGTGCAATTCTTCTCAGGTCTGTACAAACAACATGCAATGGCTTCTTGTAATTGTTATAATTGAACTAGGGGTGTACACAATATTCCTTCATAAAGGTCACAATCTCATAGTTTCAATGCTGTGAGGTATTGGCTTAAATTATTGTTTTTCTTTCCGATACATTCAAACAGACCAGTAGAGTTAGAAAAACACAAAGTCCTTTTAGATGTGAGGCACAGATATTAAGCCCTAACTAGGATGCTGTGGTTAGAGGCAATTATATTGGTCTATGTAGTAATGGTTAGAAGGAGTGGTCAGCTGTGGCTGATCCCCGACCAAGAGAGACTGGTCCGACGTCTGTTAAACTGTGAAGAAGATTCAGTGTGGTCCTTAGATGTGGTATTAAGTCATTTTCCCACGAGGATCACTGATGTTTCGGTTGTTCTAATTCACAATCTTCTTCTGGGGCCTTATATATTCAGGTCTCCCTAAAGATAAACAAAGACAAGTGTGTCCACTCAGAACAGGGTACCAAGTGTTTCTATAATAACCAATAAGTGGAAGGATAAAAAGCATCATATTGGTGCTGGTACAATAAATAATTGAAGGGCTGAAGGCCCTCATGGTCCAGTGACTGACCTGTCCTGGAAGCTGGGTGGAAACTCCTGTGCTTCCAGAGAACTGTTGGGGTGATTAAGCATAGGCTGTGCGGAACGGTCACAGTCTGTGCAAGCTGCTACAAACATCCATGTGGTAGCCTAAGTATATGGGTCAGTTTTGATTATGCGGCCCTATGGAAAAGGAGACACAAGAACAGCAAGGTGGAGCTGTGTCAGTAAAAGGCACTACTATGTGTGGGGGTAGCGCTAGTGAAATGGCCTCAAAGGAAGGAAAAACTGTTGGTTTCCTAGAGAGGAGAGGCAGGGGGGGCTGGAGCCTGCTCACCTGTGTGTAGCTTCATGCGGGTGAGGCTGGGGTGGCTGCACCGTGCGTGGTCAGTCTGGTGAGGTCCCGAATTCGAATGAATTGGAGCTGTTCGTGGTGTATAATACAGCGCAAGCGCGCATGAACAGTGTAAGTACGGTGCGCGTGCGCGGAGCGGGACCGGCAAGTGTCAATCGCTCGCGCATGCGCGGTGTGTGCCCGGCACATAATTTGGTTATCGAGTCGGCTGACAAAGGAGGTGGAATAGTAATACAAAGCACAGAGCAATACAACACCATGGTAATGACCCTTCTGGACGATGAAAATAATTACAAAAAACTGAAAAAAGACCCAATCAATAACATCAAAGCCAAGATACAAGAAATAACTAAATTCGCTCTGGAGAGGAACTGGATTTCTGAGAAAGAGGAGGCATTCCTCAATACCACGGAGGGTAGACCCCCCGCTTTCTATGCGTTACCAAAGATTCACAAGAACAGCACCACGCCTCCAGGAAGACCAATAGTCTCCGGCTGCGGCTCCATCCTGGAACCCACCTGCCAATTTATTGACTACTTCCTCAAACCACTCTGCCAAAAAACAGCCTCATACTTAAAAGATACCATGATGACTATTAACACCTTTGAACACCAACCCTTTGACAATACCAAAAATCAACTTGTCACAATGGACATCAAGAATCTTTATACGACCATTCCACAAGACCAAGCCATTGAATGCATCAGACATCATCTTACTATACACATGACACAAAGGAGAGTACCCATCAACTTCATTGTAGAACTGTTAGAACTAGCTTTAACCAACAATTTTTTCAGTTTCAATGAGACATACTACCTACAAATCAGTGGAACCGCCATGGGCGCAGCATTTGCCCCGAGCATGGCAATTATCTACATGGCTGAATACGAGCAAAGCTTCCTACTTAATGAGAATAACCCATTCAAAGAAAACATCTATTCATGGCGCAGGTACATTGATGATATTATCTTTGTCTGGGAAGGAGAGAACAGCAAGCTACTGAGTTTCTTCACATGGCTCAACGGCAGATCAGAGGACATACAATTCACCATGGAACATAGCAACCTAAAAATCAACTTTCTGGATCTCAAAATCAGCGTTCACGATAACCAGCTGATATGTTCGATCTTCAAAAAAGAAACAGACAGGAATACCATTCTACATTACAACAGCCACCACCCTAAGAACTTACGCAACAACCTGCCATATGGTCAATTCCTCAGAATTCGCAGAAACTGTACTGAAACAGGAGAATTCAAGATCCATGCGAACCTTTTACAACAAAAACTGGAAACCAGAGGCTACCCTAAAAAATTGCTTAAAAACACCATGAAGAGGGCCCTTTACACACTGAGAGAAATGCTCCTTACTGCCAAAACTCATGATCCCAAAACAGACAACATACTGGCATGTATCTCTACGTTTGGTGCAAACACCTCGCAATTCAGGCACATGATTAAAAAATATTGGCCCATCGTCCAACTCAATCTACCAGACAAACCTTTGCCAAGGATGGCCCTGAACAGGAATAAGAACCTGAAAGACCTACTGACCCATGCCAGGTCCCGAAGGAAATCTACAAGGTCCTCATTATGGAACATGAGGGAAATCCGAGGGCATCACCCGTGTGGCGGGTGCACGGCTTGCAAACAGACGCTGAAAATGAAATCTTTCCTTATAGGAGACAGGGAATGGGAACTCAGACATTTCACCAATTGCAAAACAACTAATGTGATCTATCTTATTGAATATACTTGCAGACTGAGATACGTTGGACAAACGTCCAGACCTGTGCACATAAGAATAAGCGAGCACAAATCAAGGATCAGGTGCAAAGTACATAATGCACCCTTGGTTTCTCACTTCATGGAACTACAACATGCCCATGATTCCTTCAAATGGTGGGTGATTGACCGTGTTCTAGGCACCACCAACATATCCAACTCTCTCAAATACAAGGAATCCTGGTGGATATTCAAATTGCAGACCCTGACTAACGGTCTCAATGAAGCAGCCCCCATGGACTATCAAGCCATAACCTGAGAGCATCCTCAGTGCATCCCACTGACATCTTTACCAACCAGCTCTGGTTCCCCAGTCCCTGCACCACGTAGGCCCTACAGGACCAGCAGACATTGAGTTTGCCCCCTTTTTGCATGTGTGACCATCCACACCCTCCCGCTAGGCATCTATCCCAACCTTCAGGTGCCAGGATACATCCCCCTCCATCCTGGCCACGCTCTGTCCCACCCTGCTCCCACCTGATTAATCCCCCCAGGAGGGTACCTATCCTCAGCTGACTCTCTATTCCATTCTCCTGCTCTCTAGCTGCACTAGCCCTGCGCTTCCTTTACTGTTCCCCACGTTTCATTTGGGAACCTATCCAAATATCGGCCCAGACATCGGCCCGGTGCTGTTTCACACTCGGCCCTCTGCGCCTGTGCATTGACTCGCAGGACAGCATCTACAGCCTAGCATCATTTTCGGACGCCGGGCACACACCTCGCATGCGCGAGCGATTGACACTTGCCGGTCCCGCTCCACGCACGCGCACCCGTACTTACACTGTTCATGCGCGCTTGCGCTGTATTATACACCATGAACAGCTCCAATTCATTCGAATTCGGGACCTCGCCAGACTGACCACGCACGGCGCAGCCACCCCAGCCTCACCCGCATGAAGCTACACACAGTTGAGCAGGCTCCAGCCCCCCCTGCCTCTCCTCTCTAGGAAACCAAGAGTTTGTCCTTCCTTTGAGGCCATTTCACTAGCGCTACCCCCACACATAGTAGTGCCTTTTACTGACACAGCTCCACCTTGCTGTTCTTGTGTCTCCTTTTCTATAGGGCCGCATAATCAAAACCGACCCACATACTTAGGCTACCACATGGATGTTTGTAGCAGCCTGCACAGACTGTGACCGTTCCGCGCAGCCTATGCTTAATCACCCCTACAGTTCTCTGGAAGCACAGGAGTTTCCACCCAGCTTCCAGGACAGGTCAGTCACTGGACCATGAGGGCCTTCAGCCCTTCACTTATTTATTGTACCAGCACCATTATGATGCTTTTTATCCTTCCACTTATTGTTTATTATGGAAACACTTGGTACCCTGTTCTGAGTGGACACTCTTGTCTTTGTTTATCTTTAGGGAGACCTGAATATATAAGGCCCCAGAAGAAGATTGTGAATTAGAACAATCGAAACGTCAGTGATCCTCGTGGGAAAATGACTTAATACCACATCTAAGTACCACACTGAATCTTCCTCACAGTTTAACAGACGTCGGACCAGTCTCTCTTGGTCGGGGATCAGCCACAGCTGACCACTCCTTCTAACCATTACTGCATAGACCAATATAATTGCCTCTAAACACAGCACCCTAGTTAGGGCTTAATATCTGTGCCTCACATCTAAAAGGACTTTCCTTTATGAAGGAATATTGTGTACACCTCTAGTTCAATTATAACAATTACAAGAAGCCATTGCATATTGTTTGTACAGACCTGAGAAGAATTGCACCTCTTTTTGCATTGTTCAGCCTTTACCTTTGCCTATACACACAGTTGTTGTCTTTGACCTAGCTATGTTAAGTTAATAGCGCGGTGCTCCTCTGTGTTGTCTTGTTTTATCTGAACACCTGATCTCTTTTTAAGAAAAAACTCACAAGACTAGCCACTAAAATAATAAAGAGGCTACCATATAACCAGTCATAGTCAATGGTTGTTTCTTCACCTCATGATTAGGATTTATTACCGATGCATGGGGACCTTGGGAAGGTAGAAATCGCAAACTGCTTAAAAGTGATTGCAGTACGAAATCAGAGAGGACAGGAACACCCAATGTACACTTATCTTGTTCCCTCAGCCCACTAGATCCTGTCCAATTTTAGGGCTGTCCCTCCAGTTACAAGAACCCACAATTGTTAAGCTTGTGTCAAAAAATAAACTATATGTTGAAAGATTGACTAACTCTATTAGATCAGATCCTATAGGGGAGCTTGTGTTACCACACTGAATATCATGCGTTGCTATGGTTACAGGGTGGTCATAATTCACAAGTAGTTGCTCTGCTTATTTGTGTGTGGAAAATCCAGCCATCACAGGTACGGCTGGTCGAGTGCATCTAGCCAGTACAAAATGTCTGGTGTGAGACATGTCATTGAGAAAGGATAACATGACCATGGTACAATGGAGCAGTCCCGCTTAAATGAGGGACATGTTCTTGTATTAGTCAAGCTTCAGCAGCCCATGCCGCACCTAAAATGCAGTGGGCACCTCTTACCTCGGTCTGTGTTGAGAGCGCTGTCCTCAGAGTATTCCTAAACTCCAGGACTGTTTGTGCCCTAACAGATAATTACTTCTGCGTGTGGTTGCCATGGACGCCAATATATTATGTAAACTAACTTGTGTTACCAGGCCATATCACGCATGCACGTGACCCTGTTCTCAGGGTAATCGTAGCTACCATTGTTTAATAGCACAACTCTGTGTTATGGAGTCAGCAGTGGCGGCATTGCTGCTCCAGAGATTGCCTTGACAAAAAGCCACTTCATTTTAGAAAAAAAAGAAAACTACTATGAACACATCTTGGCTACAGCTATGGGGGCTTCTTCCACTTTTTCAGGGGGATTCCTGCACTTTCAATTCTGTTGGCTGCAAGAACACAGTTTTGTAAGGAATTAGGTCCTGTGTGGCCCCTTTCTCTAAAGGACCATTCAGGCAAAAAACAATAAAATGTCTTAGCTATGTCTTAAGAACAATCAAAACTTAAACATACTAAGGTCATCAATACAATATATTTGCTTAAAAATGAAAGGACCAGTAACAATTCAATATTGATATCTAATATACAATTAGAAATCGATAATGTGTTAAAACCTGTGCATGACAATTAACATATACAATCCTGGCCTCATGAATCCGGTCTTGAATCTAAGATCCATTTAGCTTCACAAATTGCCCCTTCCTTAACCTTGCTCTATATGTGTACTTTGCAACAGCGCTAATCATGCGAATTCTTTCCGTCTCAACAATTGCGTTATTTGTTGAATGTATTATACATACTTTATAAATTTAGGTTTTAAGTACATAGGGGGTCAATACGACCCAGGCGGTAACCATGGTGCTAGTAGCGCCATGGTTGCCGCCGGTATTTTACCAATTGCGCCATGGTGAATGGTGGAATTACCTCCCCATTCCAAGGTTGGCGGGGCGGTAATTCCCCATTCACCATTGGCTCTTCCCCATTCCCATTTTTGCCCCCATAGGGCTCAATGGAAATGGGGAAGGCGGTAGTTACGGTACCGCAAATTGCAGTACCGTAAATACCTCCAAGGTCCCTTTGCGGGTCCAATCCATAATGGCTGGTAAAAACCAGCCGTTAAGGTCAGGACCCGCAAAGGGACCTCGTAATTAGGCAGTAAGGGGTTAACGGCACCGCCACCTTTAACAGCGCCGTTAACCCCTTACCGCCTGGGTTGTAATGAGGCCCCTAGACTGATAAAAAGGATAAAGAGGTCAAAGTAACAGGAAATGTTCAAGTGTTTCTCTCGTGTCAGCACAACCAGGCCATCATCATGCATCCATCATTATAGGCTGAGCTGCAGGAGCTCATCAGATGAGCCGCAAGCAGTGTGCCTCATCTGATGCTTATGTAAAGTGCCTGTGTATAGGGCGTTTTATTATCTCCAAATACCGCTCATAACACAGAAATGGATTATTTGATCTATACGCAGGAGTCAGAGCATGTTTAGAATTCACCACTGTGCGTTCCTTTGGTAGGTTTCCATACACCCTCGTAACCATTAACTTGGTCTTTAAATTAACATCTGTTGGATTTGACCATAAGTTATATAACTGCAGAGAATTCAGTAAATACATGACATGGTTAAACCATGGAAGGTGCGAGAATCCCTCTTGCATCAATACATTCAGGAGTGCTCCCTTATAGTTACCAAGGTCCATTGAAGTCCAATGTCGAACCCAATCCAGCAGTGTTTTTAACTCTATTTCATCAGAAATGCTCTTCATGTTAATTGAAGTAGGTACGGGCAAATTGGGAGTGCTCTTGCATAACCCCAGGCTCCTCTTAAAAATGTGTTTTTTTTAATAGATACGTTGGCTGTATCTCTAGAAAGCCACATGTCTGATCCCGTACACGGTGGTAGCCGATCCCCGAATTGTATATATTTCCAGGATCAGTGAGAATTCCCCATTTCCATGCATTTGGCCGAATCTGGCAATTGCTTTACTAGTTCTATCTAAAATAAAAATTGCCTTTTGAAGCTGCTTAGTCCATTTGCAATTGCTAGTAAATTTTACGCCAACTTATCATACATGTTACCCTGCTCAATTCCATCAATTGCCATTCTCAGCCTGGACTCCATTTTCCAAAGTGGAAAGGATACCATTGTATTTGTTTTGGATTGGTCTAAGCCTAACACTTTTTTTTTACAGCTTTCACAGAAAACTTTGTTTTTTTTAAGCCTGATTTTGTCAGTGAAATGAGTGTAGCATAATCCGCAAATAGTAAAATTGGGATCCTATCACTGCCTAGCCAAGGTGCATCTGTGTCCAGTCGAAGCACACAATCAATTATGTTATTGATGAGTATGCAGAAAGGTGTGGGTCTAAGAGCACAACCCTGACAAACACCTTTCTGCATATGGAAAGAACAAGTACATCCCCGGCTGAGCTCCATCAGATATCCTCGATTTCAGTGTATACAATTAGGATAGCTTTTATAAGATGATCCGTTGAATCTCTAAGGGCATCCTGTAACATCCCCGTGGGACATCATCGAATGCTGTCTACAGGTTAACAACTGTTACGCACATGCCTCAGTGCAATTCTTTTTGTTGTAGCAAAGATAACCTGATACTCTGGTCTACAGTGCGCTGACTGCTCTGAAACCCTGCCTGAAGGTGACTTATAATGTTGTTTACCTCCATCCAGCCTGTCAAACGATTGAGCAATGCCCTGGCAAACATTTTGCCAGCTGGGTCAAGGAGTGATATTGGCTGATAATTTGCTGGATTCTCACGCCCCCCCCCTTTCTTACATATAGGTGTACTACCAATGGTTGTGTCCATGAATCCGGTGCTACAAAGGATGACAACCAGTGTTCCAGGTAAGATTTGGAAGTGGGAGCTTTTACTCTCTATTTCTTAAAGTTGGGAGTAAAATGATTTTTAGGGAGTAAAATCGATTCCAGTTCTCAATAGGAGTATTTTATAAGTGAGTAAAAATATGTTTTAACTGGAAATCGGAAATGCTTTTGTGATAATTATTTCTGTGCACCTTGGCATTTATGCACATTAAAAGATGGATGTGTACGTCTTCCAATCAGTCAGTGATAACAGTAGTTTCTTCCTGTGTTACTACATGCACTACAGGTCCAAACATATCCATGGGCCTGTGTGGGTGAAAGCAGGGGCACAATGCTCTATGTGTCTTATTCCTTTTTTTATTGGGAGTATTTTTACTCCATATGTTTATTTTTTGGGAGTACTTGCCTATTTTTACAGAGTAAAAGTGTCCAGTACACCCCTTATCTGTAGTGCTGATGACATCCGTGTATGAAAAAGGCATGGAAGGATGGGAGCCAGAAACCCATTTCCATTTTAAATGCCTCCGCTGGGATATAATCAGGTCCCTAGGCTTCACCCTTTTTCAGTCTATGGATTTCATCACAAAAGTCATCTAATGTAAATGTAATAGTTCATGGGCCAATTAAGTCCTCCGCACCTTTAGTCCTATTGACGTTGTTTGTATTAGTCCTGAATTCAGTATACAGTGATTGGTAGTCGCTATGCCAAACATCCTCAATGTACTACTGTTCACATCTTTTGCAGCCTTGAGTAGAGCAGCCCACTTTCCTTAATTAAACACTTTCTCTGTACTGGTTATAAGGCCCTGGTGTTAGCATCTCAGCTCTCGAAACGTACTCCTACTTTCCCTCCCCACAGTTCACATACCCTTCTTAAGCTCTCATTTCATAGCGCTACAATCCTTATCGAACCATTTCGCATTCTGGATTGATAACGTTTTAACGTTTTAATGTGGTCCCCGTTTTGGTTACCAATGGACTGGTGCCTTTTACCATTTCATTGTGTACTGCAAACATTTCTATATTGGTTAAACTTGTGGCATTTAGCATCTTTTCAATGGAGGGTGTGAGTGTTTGTATTGTATTATATGGGCAAAACATATCTCATACCAAGAGAGTTCCATTTAACAGAGAACCTTGCAGGTCCTTGGATAGCCATTTTTGAGCTCCATCCACTGTCTCGATTTACCGCCTCAGCTGTCTCGATTTACCACCTCAAACCTGTCACAACACATGCAAATGTGTTCCACCCAAATTTTTGGTTGGCCTTGCGGGCTGATCACTTTGCACCCTCCCTTTGCATGCTCTTAATTCTAAATTATACACAATTCGTGTTACTTCAGTTGTATGTCTGTTGCCCGTGTTTTGGCCAATTCTTGATTAATGCTCTGATTTACAAAACATTTTTCAAACGGATTAGGCCATTGTAAAATGGTCTTGTAAATCAGGCCCTAAGTCTGGAATATCCAAAACAGAATCCTCTTCTTCGAGGACTCCCTTTAGGGATTCCCAAGGCAGGAATTGGAGGTCAATGGCCCCAGCTGTAGAAAATGAGCACCTTTGGTGTAGTGTTATCAATCCGATGTGTTACCAACTGTATAATGCCGAGGCCACTGGTGTTATTAGGTGTGTTCTATAAATTAGTCAGGAGAATGTAATGACCTGCTCCCATTTCTGTATGCCATTTTTGCAGATCGTTATTTTCAGTATGTCAGTCCCCAGTCTTCCAATTAAGTGAAGCATCAACCCACGGTACAAGACCACCAAAGGCGTGCCGCACTGGCCCGTTCACGCCGGGGTTCTTATAAGAGGCATCACCATGGAAGCTAATCTCATTACACACTCATGCCTCTAGACAGCTTATCGTGTGATCATTCAATATAAAGTTGCACCATCCGCTACCCGCAGTATGTTTTTAAAGGCCCGCTATATTCCATCAAATTAATTTTATCATAGCCTCCTTGCTATTCTCTAACAAATCAGTTTGACAAGATTGAGTAATAATCGGGATTATGGAAGAAACAGCATTATTTTGGCATTCTCCTTCTTCCATCACCTCCCCTCCTCCCGCCCTGCCCCGCCCCCTACAAATGTATTGTTGACATTATGCCGAACATGATTTCCAAGGGGTTCTACTTCGGGTTTAGCGCCATCATTAGAGAGATGATTACTATTGCTCCCAGTTACTTTCTCTTCCATCATAGGAGATACTGCTGTTAGTTCAGTACATGAGCCCAGAGCGGGGTACATTCTAAATTCAGTCGCCAGCAGGCACCGAGATAGACTTTCATCACTTAGCTCAACACTTATATAATTACCAGCTGATCCTGGTGGCATGGAGAATCTTGTACATTAGAGAATGTCCTCACGAATGATGGAGTAACATACCCGGATGTATCTAATCCAATGGATGCATTTGTTAGTTAATTCACCATGTTCTTCTTGTGTCCCTATAGTTAACCTCAGGACTTTGTGAGCACAATGTTCTCCACTCATTCTTTCATGACACAAGTTGTTAAGACTCCTCCACTTCTGTCCCTCAGAGAGTTGATAACTGTGTTGTTATTTAATTATCTCCTCCTCTCATTAGTGTCATGTATGCGTATTGCCTTTTGGGGGGAGTTCAGTGGCCACATGGTTGTCTATAACCGGCAATATTGCCTTAATAACTGTGTTTACTGATTGGCCCATCACACTGCCAATCCTACTTGTCATCCTATCAGAACTATTATTGTGACCACTCGCCTTACTTTGCTTTTTCTCATGATTTCCCACCACCCTGCCAGCAGTATCCTTTGATGGTATATTTATTTATGTATTGTTTTCTTATAAGGTGCTTATACAGAAAGTAAAATAATGTTTCAAAGTGCCCACAGGGTGAAGGGAGGGAACAAGGGAGTAAAAACACATTACAAAACACAATATTTAAGAGCAGTGGGAGAAAAGGGAAAAAGGACAAACCTACTATGCTCTGTGAGTATTCAGAACGTGCAAGTGCAGTAAGGGAGAGGGCATAGGGGGTAAGTGCTGGGGAATCCGAGCTCATGGGTGAGCCACAGATGAAGTGCTAGGATTGTTCCGTGCTACACGGTCTGGAGCCATGTTAGGTGTAAGTGCGAACATCCACGGCGGAGGGTGTGCCAATGCAAGTGCTGAGGGTAGACAGGAGCTGGGCTGATTGGGTGTGGGAGGACAGGTTCCCCGAGGATGCATAAGGGCCCTGGACACCAATCACAGCAACTATGGGTTTAGCAGAGGAGAGTGGAAGGGAAGGAGGAGGTAAAGAGGAAAGTTTTAAGGAGCTTTGGAATTTAAGAAAGTCCTGCTCAAGCCGTAGAGGGAGGGCGAGGCTGTTCCATAGGAGGGAGACAGCTGAGGAAAGCAAACAACCACCTACCCTCTGTTTAGCAAAATGCTTTACCCACAAAGAGGTGGTGCCAGAGGAATCTAGTGGTGTAGAGGGAGAGTCTTTTGTGAGATAAAGTTGAAGATAATACGGTCCCTGGGCCCAGACAGCCTTGTTTATGTTCTTGATTCAACCTTCCACTGTAATCAGCCACCTGCAGATAGCCACTCCAGGTCTGCTCTGCAAGAGAATTCCCTTACTTAGTTGTAATTGTAATGGGTTATTTATAAGACGCTTAATACCCAGAGATTTCCAAGCGCGGACTGGGGATCGAACTTGTTTTGTTTTGCTTCCAAGACAAGTGCGTTGCCCCTGAGCTATCCTCCCGAGCCTCATAATTCTTTGAATAATGCAAATAGCATTTTGTTTAAAACAGCCCCACCCAACCAATAATTCTGGAAATTACAACAACTGTTAGAGTGAAGTGATCAATAGTTTGTGTATGTTTAGCTTTGTCTAACATGTGAAAAACAGGTAGTGCAATGGTCCTTTGTCCTTCCTGATTGGCCACACTGCCAGCTGTTTCCTTATCTGACCCAGCTTACATCACATTAAGGGGAGAAATGTTCGAATTAATTAAGGGTCCAGGATCCCACAGGTTCTCTAAAACCGCCTACCTGTTGGATGTTGGAATGGCAGAGACTGTTGATGGAGCATGATTCTGTGAGATGCCTGCCTCTTCATTCACTAGATTCATGCATTCCTTACCATGTAAAGATTGTTCGAACCACTCTGGTTTATCTGTAGCATCGTTGTTGTCAAGTAAGTGAATATCTGCCAAAATACTGAAATTCCCACCTTCTTCCTGGATGTCTGTTCTTAGAATTTCATACATTTCAAGTGCGTTATCACATAATCTCTTGGTTCTGACTTTTTAAGGTGGAACGGTGCCTGTGGGAATTACAGGTTTATTAGTTGTATCGCATATCTCCGGACCCATAGGCATGGGATCCTAGCCGTGCAGCACTGCGCACAATCGACGGCGGCTCCGCACATACTGTTATTCTAAATGGTTTCCTCACCAAGCCTCCACGCGAACACAGTGCAACATTGTGATCCCACCGGGCGTTCGAACTACACCTGCTCCTCTGAAGCAGCTACACCTGTGCTTGTGCAGCAGCATCAACCTAAGGTGGAAGTCTATATGATTAAAGAAGCTCGACCAGGGCTGCTTTAGGCTCACTTCTCCTACTGGCAATCACCCCCACCATGGGAGGCTTTGCTGAATGTGTGGAAAACAATACCCTGTGTTTCCGTGCTAAAAGTACTCTGCTTGCAGTGCATCCAGCAGCATATGGTGATCCGTGGTGCTATTAGCTGCCACGCTGTGGACATATCACCAACCCGATATTGAGCATCTTGTGGCTCGTGAAGTGTCTTTCTGTAACACCAACAAGTGTTGATGTCAAACTTATATTGCTCTTGGTACTGACAGGATACTTACCTTGTTGTGTTTTAGCAGATTTTGCACATTGTTAATAACAGTGTTTTGTTTGTTACTTGATGTTGACAGTCCCTGATGAATTTCCATGCACAATCCTTGCACCTGTTACATATTGTAAAGAAACATGTTGGAATGATTTATATGTATGTGGATGAATGAGTAATGGTGAGTTTGAATGAGTGTTAGTTTAAGTTTAAATGCTTATTTGCACAGCACACAGCACTTTTATGACACCACTGACATTTTAGGTCATTTAAATCAAATACCCTTGACCTAATGTTCTACTGTCTGTAACATCTTTTGCACTGCTTATATTTACTTCAGTTAGCACTACCGAATTAATTGTGTATTTCCTTTTTGTGTTGAATCTTTTTATGGTGACCACTGGAACTTTTCAAGAATTACTTTTATATGATATGATATGATATGATATGATATGGCATTTGTAACGCACCTATACAAAAGGGTTTCAAGGTGCGACGAGGCAGGGGGGAACAAGGGGAGACAGACAACGATCCTACTAGGCCAGGTGTCATTCTGGTCACGCAAGTGCAAGGGTAGAGGGGAAGGGAAAAGTTCATGGGGGAAAGGGAGAGGGGAAAGTGCAGTACAGGGTTATTAGCATACAGCATACAGGATAAATAACAAGGGCCAGCTGGTGGCAAGTGCGAGGTAAGTGCACACAAGTGCTGGGAAGGGGGGCTGTAGGGATACAGACACAGTCCTGTAGTGCAGGGGTTGCCAGGGAGGCAGTGCAGTGGAGAGTGGCTGGGCCAAGGACCGAGAACGGTGAGTGGCCCAGTGGCAGATTCAGTGCAGTTTCAGTAGTATTAGCAGGGGAGAGGGGGAGAGAAAGCGGAGGCAAAGAGGAAGGTTTTGAGGTGCTTCCGGAACCAGAGATGGTTCTCCTCAAGTTTCAGGGAGGCAGGAAGGCTGTTCCAGAGGGAGGCCCCTGCAGCAGTGAGAGATCTGCCCCCAACTCGTTGTTTGGAGAAGCGGATGACCCTGAGGGAGTTGGAGGCGGATGAGCGAAGAGCTCGAGAAGGAAGATATTTAGGAAGAGAGAGTTGAAAGTATTTTAGCCCAAGGCCTCAGACAGCCTTTGGACAATGCAGAGGGTTTTGAACTTGATCCTCGCAGTCACTGGGAGCCAGTGTAGTGATTTCAGTCCTGGAGAGATACAGTCCCTGGGCTTGAGGCCAAGGACAAGTCTCGCAGTCCTGTTCTGGATGAGTTGCAAAGGGCGGAGAGTAGAGGCGGGCAGATTTAGATAGAGGCTGTTACAGTAGTCCAGCTTCGAGAGAACCAGGGCTCTAGAGACAGTGAGCTTCTGGGGGAAGGAGAGGAAAGGAAGGATACCTCTGAGGAGGTGTAGCTGGTAGTGTGACTTCTTAGAGACGTCGGATATGTGAGGAGAGAAGGAGAGTGTGGAGTCAAAGATGACCCCAAGGTTTTTTGCCTTGCAGGTAGGAGTAGGAAGAGGGCCCAGAGAGGCCGGCCAGAGAGCTGCAGGGAAGGAAGGAGTGGGTGTGTGTCATGATGCATACCCCCTGGTATCCAGACCACGTCCATCAGCCCCGGGAGCAGGCATCATGTTGCCTTGAGAAAACCCAGCAACCCCTGCTAGGGGCTGTCTGGGTTCAGTCCTGGTGCCTATGGCACCAGGCTCATATGGGGCATCAGTCCTGGCGCCATAGGTGCCAGGCTCATAGGTGTAAACTTACCTGATGCAGACCATGCTGCATGAAGATCCAAGCCCATGTGAGACCTGGAAGGGACTACTTTACCTTAGGGACTATTTTGTTTCTCGGGTGTGGTCAGGGAGGAATACCTACCTGGGACTACTTTGGAGGCTATTTAAACCACGCCCGAAGAGCAGCACACGCTTCGCGTTATTCTGCATCCAGCAGCGTAACGCTCACCGTGCCAGCAGCAGCATCCAGCCTTCTGCCACGCCCGGCTCGAACCTGGAGCACCTAGAAAGAAGGAAAGAAGCAAAGGTTAGAACAAGAGTATTACCTGATTTCTTACCTGATTCCGGATTCATCGCATCTTCAAACCAGAGGAAAGACTTTGTTTTAAATGTGTTGCATCGCCAGCAGCAGCGCTGCGCCAAACTCACCGTTCCACGCAGCATCTCGTCTATCCGGCGCTGTCTCCATCTTTACATCGCCGAATCCCGGCACCTAAGGGGGACAAGAAACAACAAGGTGAGCAGAGAGAACAGACAGAGACAATCTCTTTAGCCGCCATATGCTTACCTGATTTTACCGCCGTAGGTATAATTCATCAGCACGCCACATCTTCTTATGCCACACCTGTAATATAAGGAGAACTCAGCAAGTTTAACCCTTGGCATTATATACCGGACAGTGTTGGGTAACACAGACTTTTACCGGGCTGATTGGAGAGGAAAGAGGTCAGCCACGCCAGAGCCTGACCAGTGATACCCAGGTTATCATGGAGATGGTTGAGCAGGATGGTATGGTTGACAGCATCAAAGGCAGAAGAGAGATCAAGCAAAATGAGAACACATGGAATGTTAGAGTCAAGGTTTGAGAGCAGGTCCTCACGGATGTTCAGGAGAGCAGTTTCCGTGCTTCTGGCAGCTCTGAAGCCAGACTGATGGTCATGAAGACTACCAACAGATTCAGCATGGAGATTAAGCTGGGAGATGGCCATTTTCTCCAGGAGCTTGCCCAGGAAGGGAGTGATAGAGATTGGGCGATAGTTAGCTGGGCAGGAAGGGTCGGAAGAGGGTTTCTTAAGAAGGGGATGCACAAGGGAGTGCTTGAGAGGGGATGGGAAGACTCCAGAGGCGAATGCAATTGTCTAGTTTTTAAGTCAGACCTGTTGTGCGCTTCTGAATTTAATGTAGTGTAAGCACCAACTGGTCTTGTTGGTTTCTGGTCTCGTCCATGGTATCACATTGTGAAAACAGTACCAGCAGCTTGTCTGACCTTAATGTTTGTTGATAAAGGTGAAGGACCTTAATGAGGGTCGGTTAGCAGTGGGCAGTGCCACTCCCTCAGCCTCTTTTTGTGTGCAATTATTAGGTACATGCCCATTCAAAGGGGTCACTTAGTTTAGTTCCACTATCTCTAGGCATTCATTAGTATCACAGTTTGTTACACCGCTATTACCCTTTTGAGAGAAGTCTTCATCCTTTAAGGTATGCAACACATGTTCAATTGCATTTATTAAAATATTAGCTTCTTCTATCATAATTAGATTTCTTCTTTCACTTATGGGAGGTAGGCTAGAGTTTGATGTTCTCTTTGCTTTGACAATAAGTACATTTTTAAATTTAATAGATTTAAAAGTTACAATATATGCACAACTTTAGACCTATGTATGTATAATGTTCCTTGCATGACAATTCTAATTATTGAGTGGGAAAAGTACCTCCAATCTGTTCAAGTGCATTAGGAGTAAAGTGTGTTACTGGTATAGTGGAACACTGCAACACCTAAAGAGGCAGCCAGAGTCAAACCACTTGTTTAAGAGTTGTACATGTGCCAATGCTTCAGGCAATAGGAACGCCTCAACTGCTCAAGGCGCTGCCTGAGTCTGCTTTTCACCCGCTCCCACATTCAGTGGGAATAAAGCAAGATGTGACAAGTTGATCCTTGTGCTCAGTATTTACTTTCTGGTACACAAACGGAGTCTTTTATTTTCTTCATAGCCATGCAGACAAAGTGGAGCTTAGCTGACCACTCATTAAATAACTGTTAACAGATGACAGTTAACTCTCCAGCATCCACTTTCGAGGCCATTTACAGTAATGAAACATCTTGCTTCTAGCATGTTCCAACAGTGCTCAACAGTGGAGCGCCTGAGAGTGGGCTTTGCCGTGGGCTTTGTTATTGCCATTGATGAGTTATCCTGTCCTTCGCTGCTGGTGGGTCCTTGGTCCACATCCCACCTCCACCAGTTCTCAACATGTGCAAGCCCTTTGTGTGTTCTTCCCCACAGGTTTTGTTGCTGCGCTTGATGAATCTTTTGGTCCTCTGCTGATGGTGCGCCCTGGATCAGAGGCCTCCTCTCCAAACAGCACTCAACAGTGGCGTGACCTTAGTGTAAGCTTCACCACAGGCTTCGTTGCTGCCCTTGACAAGACTTCTGGTCCTCTTCCAACAGTGCGCCCTGGGTCCTAGGCCCACCTTCCCTCGAAACAGTGCTGAACTGTGGCATGTCCTTAACATGGGATTTACGAAGGCTTTGTTATTGCCCTTGATGAGTCTTCTGGCCCTTTGCTGCTGGTGCGCCCTGGGTCCACATCTCACCTCCACCAGTTCTCAACAGTGGCAAGCCATTTGTGTGGTCCTGTCCACAGGTTTTGTTGCTTCACTTAATGAATGAATCTTTCGGTCCTCTGCTGATGGTGCGTCCTGAATCAGAGGCCTGCCTCCTCTCCAGACAGCACTAAAAAGTGGCTCACCCTTAGCGCTTAGCGTTGTATTCACCACAGGCTTTGTTGATGCCCTTGACCAGTCTTTTGGTCCTTTGCCAACAGTGCTCGAGGGGTCCTAGGCCTGCCTTCCCTCCAAACAGTGCTCAACGGTGGCATGTCCTTAGCACAGGTTTCACACAGGCTTCATTGTTGCCCTTGATGTGTTTTCTGATTTTCTGCCTCAGGTGAAACTGGGGTCCTAGGCCTGCCTCCTCTCTCAACAGCACTGAACAATGGCAAGCCCTTAGCGTGGGCTTCACCCGATGTTTTGTATATAATGTATAATGTGTCAAACCAATTAAGCACTTCAAGACTAGTGGAGCTCAGTATGAATGGAAAAAAAACAGTGATGCTGTTGCAGAGAAATTCCAAAATGTTAGATTCAAAAGCCCCCATTTTGAGAAGGAAAGGATATGCTTAATCACACCTTTCCTGCAGATTTCTCACATGTGCAGTGGTTTTCAACCAGCCTCACGTTTTTCAAACTACAATGTGCATTCGCGTATTTCTGAAGGCCATAGCCAAATAATTAGTTGCAGTGGTTGTAATACACGACCGGACTTTGAAAAGTACACTGCACCAGTGTGTTAGGACTGTAACATTGTCAGAAGTCCATGCTGTGGTAGGGTCGCATGTTAGGTCAACCCGTGTTAATTAGGCCTATTTGTAATCATATGGTGGAACCAATAAAGTCATCTCCCTCAAGCGTCCAAGGTGCCATGTGCAAATGTATCCTAGTTGTGCCTTACTGCCTCACATTCAAAGTGGTAAATACAAAGATACGTTAACACTATTGGAATGGTGAAATTTCTACTGCTGGCTGGCCATGCCTCCTGTTCCACAATGGGTTCCTGCAGCCAACACAATTGAAAGTGGGTAAATCCCTTGTCTTATGTATTTTCTTTGTGTTTCTTCTTCCTTTGTAAAAGCGAAGTCCAGCTCTGTGTGCGATTGTCTTTGTTTGATTGTCTCTGGGACGTCAAAAGCTAATAGAACTACCATCCCAGCATAATATCTTCAGTTAGTCCAATAAAAGGTATACACATTTACATTTTTGTTTGATTTTAAAATATAAAATGTTGTGCAAAGTGCAAACACATATTTAATATTGGTTTCTATATTAAAGAAAGAACCAGGTGCAAGGTTTCTTTGCACATACCCGGCAGGAAAGGTTCTGACCTATTTCAGTAACTTTGTACTTAGCTTACTTTGAACATGTGCTGGCAGGAAAATGGCTGACCTCTTTAACACGCTGTTCACAGCAACACCTCATTTGTATGGAATTGTCATGCACTTAACCTGAATCCCTCACCTAAATTTCTTAAAGGGATAGCCGAACCCAAATTATGTGAATACTGTGAAAATATGAGTGATTCAGAGTTTGGCTGAATGTATTCTTCCACGCTTAATCAAGTGGGGACTATCGCTCATCATTCACAATCAGTAGCTTCATAAATGCTACCATAATGGTAGTAAGGATAAAACCTTTGGAAAATGTCCTGGTTCTAACACCTCTGCTGCTATAACACTGCATCGGGCATATCCCAGGGCTATCCCCTTGATTCCTGAATCAAACTGTCCCTGAAACAAACTAAATTTATAACACGTGGCCATAAAACTGTAACAGGGGACCTCTGCCAAAAACGAATGCCAGTGAAGAAAAATGAATCAAAAAAGAGTGTACACTAACCAAGAAGTAACACAGATTTATTCGACCCACACAGCTGGGAGATATGGTCCATACAGCCCCGCGAATGAAATTAGCTCATCACTCCTCACTGCGGTTATACCTTCTATACACAAATTACAAAATGACCATACAACATTTTGGTTACATTTGTGGGGCAGGTTGGTGAAACTACATTGACCCCTATAGTGATCTATACCTTAGTTGACTCTTATTGGATAAAATCTTCCTTGATACAAAATTACATTGACACCCCTCGTAATGTCACTACACCTTCCCACACCACCCCGCAATTATATGGTTGTGCTGATCTGTCAAAAAACACTTGTTTACCATTAGTTGACACTGCCCAATGTACAAATGGATAGCCTGCTGCATACTGACTGGACATGACATGTTGAGATGGCACGGAGCAAGACCTTCTCAATGAGTCTGACCAATGATGTGTCCCGCGGACATCAGCAAGGACACTTTACAAAGTTGTAACCTAGGGACTCCAAAAGCTCTCTCTGGTGATAGGTTCCCTGTTGCACGCCCCACAAGCACTATCCCATTACTCTAGCACCCCAAGCTCCCTTCTAACGTCTCACTGCCAGGCACACTTCTCAAAACTTGACTGACACAGTGAATATATATATTAATTAGCTGTATTTGATTCCTTTTTCCCTGCCAATTCTTTTCAGACACCCAGGTGCAAAGCTCAGTGGCCTCGGACATATCTCATGGAGCGACTCCGATCGGACTGCGTTCTCCTGGGTAACTTCGATCTTGCAACATTTCTGCACAATGTTTCAGCTGAATATTCAAGAAATGGCCATTGCAGTCACAAAAGCATGAGCCTTTATTATGAGCTCTCTACAAAATACTTTCCTAACCTGGGACTACAAATCATGGCTTCTCTAATGTTCACAAAAGGCACAAACATCTCCCTACTATGTTACACCATAAAATACCTTGCACCGCACCCCTATGCCCACTATGCTTGTACTGCACCAGCTACCCTATCCCTAAGCAAGTCACACACACACTTTTTCATTTCCCTGTGTGTCTTTTCACACTGTTGCTTACCAAACTATATCTATACTATACTATCTGCACCCTGTGCAGTGACATTGACACTACCGATGTCACCTACCACATCATGTTTTATGTCACCACGCATCTTGCATAACTGGTACATGCACCGCTTTGACAGTGATGGACCTGGACCCTTAAAACATTCCCCTTCAATCGATTTATTGATTGACACATCTTTTGACAACAGTTCCCTACTTTTCCCCCTTGATAGCCATATCCTTGTTACCATTTGCAAGCTTCACTATTGTGCCTCATACTCTTCCAAGGAGCAATCCAATATCAAACAGGCCAACTCCCTGGTCGAACAATCTTCCCAGAATGCCTCATGGTTGTCTATCTCCATGGGTGGCATTGTAAACACTCGTGTGGGCCATATTCAGATCTTTCTGTTTGTGTTTGTATATGTTGCATGCATGGTGTTCCTTTGCTTGCCCCATCAATATTCAAAGCCAGCATAAATGTCTTCCCTTACACATTCTTAGACCTATTTGACATGCACAAAAGCTGATGAGTACACAACAAGGATTGGGACAGCTATCTTAAAAACATTAAACATCCACATAGGGGACTCAGGAAAAAAATATCATCAAGTCAGTTGTCAGGGGTTGCTGGGCTCATTTCTGAGAACAAAGTCTCATGGTTCTTCAATTGTCTCAGACAAGGTCCCATGGGCCTCATCGTTTGTGGGTACATATGTACATCTGCTGCCTATTTTCTTACACACAACCCCTTCATCGCTGTTAAAAAGTCCAAAACATACTGGTTCTGGAGCGCAAACATCCTTAAAGACCTCATCTCCTCCCTCACTGTGTTTAGCCCTTTCTCAGTTGAATTTAGTTGTATTACTTCATAGCTTGTCATTTGGATCCACTTAGAGTATGCTGCTGCTTGCACCCCTGGAAGCAAAAGTGATGAGAAAAATGAAGCCGCCTTGGTGAACAGGCAAACTCTCTTGGGATGGCAGCCAGTCTATCTGATGATCTGTGTGACCAGTAATTGTTTTCCATGTGAATTCTATGCAAGTTCAAAGATCAGGCTGTGTGTGCACCCCCCACTGAATAATGTATGTGTGTCTAAATCTTTATCCAACAGTGCAGGATCATCCGCAAATGATACCAGGTCTGAGTGGGACCCCGAGGGCAGCGCGATTCAGTGTCACAAGGGAGCAAGTTGCCTAACAGAAATCCATCATCTACTTTTGGCACCCATGGTTGGTCCCAAGTGGGACGAGCCATTACATCTGAAACATGAAGACCAGAGTGTAAGTTTCCTTATGTATAAAGGTTGTTTATTCTCATCTATCCATGTTAGAGCATGGACATGCTCGTTCCAAATTATTCAACAACTAATATTCCTCTTTTTCACCACATCTTTTTGAAAATGCTCCAGTCCTTCTACCCTACATCGCACCATTGCCTTCTCCCACCCTTCATCATGGAAAACAGACCCCTGAATGCGCATTAAGGGCCTGGTGTGGCACCATGTTATACTATGCCCTGTGGCATTGGTGAACGCTAGTTTGGTGTGGGTTGTGAACAGTTGCTCCTCCCTTCTCGCTCCCTTCACGATGTATTCCAATATTATGTGCTTGGTGGCTTCTACATTCACCATCCTTGTTATTTGCATATAACTATCCGCATATACTTTCTTCCTCTTATCTATCCAGTGGACAACAACTCTATGCCCTAGCAACAGACCCTTATTTTGCACAATGCCAAATGCACTTGACAGTTCCCCACCTGGACGGGTACCTCTTGAAGGAGAAAGAGGTTGGGTGCAGCTGTTACGTGTGGAATGAGAGAGCACACAAAACATATGTCATTGGCCCTTTCCCACCCCACAGTTCTCATATTGTCATACCATGAGTTGCTGGATCCAGTGCCATGTCTGCCCCGGATACAATTTTCAAACAATTCAGAATTAAACACTTCTCTTTTATTGTGCAATTCTTCATTATCACTCCTACTAGGGGCATATTTCCCCTTCCAGCTATAAACCAAATAAAAATAAAAATAAAACATAAAAACACAACACTACAAAAACATATGTAATAAAACACCTTCTCTTTTCCTGCTACTTCAACGTGTTCCCACTCTTCTGCACCACTCACTGGTCTTCTGTAAAGGCGAAATGAGGATAAAAATCTCATAGTCAACTGGCTGATACGTCCCACCAGACGGCCCCCCTTTCTTCTTCCACAGGGAGAGCGCTGGCCTTGTAAAATGAATTCATGGATGACTCTTGGCCACCTTCAGCCGCTTCTGCTGATGCATTGCCTGTACTTGAAACCGTGTCGGCAGACCTGCCTTGACGTGGTTAGATCTGGCATGAAATATAGTTCAGAGATGTTCTGAGCTCATTTAAATACACCTTAAAATCTTCTGCCAGGAGCTGTGCAGTGCTGTTAGTGTCCCAAATTGTACATGCAGGAATGAGAGGCACTTGCATTCTCCTGTCAGTGACAATTTTGGTGATCCACGCCAGGGGAATTGTGTAGTGCAAACAAAGCAAGAGGCATACAGTTGAGTCAATTCTTGCCAAGTGTATCTGACAACTTGGCAATGCACTCTTTACGCAGGCCTTTGGGGTGTTCTGCAAGGACATTGGCTTGGGGATGGTACGCAGAGCACCGTTTGAAAAAAGGCATGCAACTACAATTATGTACCTATAAGAACTACAGCTATCCTACACATCAACATAGTTGATATGAAAATGCCTTTGATTTAACAGTTTTGAGTGCGTGACGGGCAATGAACCTCTGGCATGCCACACAATTAATTGCAAACTCAGCTACCAGTTCCTGTAAATTTGGCATGAACCATTGTTCATTAATCTCAGCAGGGACATGCTCTTCTGAGGGGCGGGGGGGTGTGGCTACAGAGCCATTTGAACAGACATGATTTCGAGGGCTCCTGCAGATCCTTCATGATCCTGGAAAACGGTTGTGACCGTAGGAAGCAGTGCTGCGGAAAACGCTCATGCAAGAGTATAAAGATGTGAAGGACAGAACACTAATAAGTTTGACCCGAAATCGTGCCCGCTTTGGTAATTTTGACCTGGAGAAGCGAGCAGTAGCAGAAGGAGGAATGAGCAAGATGGCGTTCAGAAGGAAGAAAGGACAGCTCTGGCAGAATCCAGTAAAGACGGCGGGCAGAGCAGAGGTGCACAAATGCTGGTAAAAACTGCGGAAGGTGCAAAGACGTGAACGAGTACCCGTGGTGAGAAGAACTGCAACTCGCACAGAAGGTGGAAGTGCAGGTGCCTCTACAGCCGCCGGAGCATTAATCATTGCATCAGAGCTGCGGGACAAAGGCTTCGCACAACACCGTTCGAAGGAGGTGCAAGAAGGAGCCAGGCGGCCGATCACACAGAAGGAGTACTCAATGCAGGAACATTGGAGTCCCTGTGGAGAGGCGGGATCATGGCTGTGTAGAAACTTTCAGAATAGTAAGTGTTGCTGAGGGCACCATAGTATATTTATTGTAACACTGGATTCATTTTAGCAGATTATGGACGGCATGCATCGGAACAAAGGGCAGTAATGAGAAAGGAACCGCTCCCTGCCAAGAGCTAGACTGAATAAGAAATAGCACCTCATAGCCCGGGATACTTTGTTGCATGAGTCAGGAGTGAACCGAGGTGGCACGCAGACGAGGCTGCCACTGTAAGATGTTAGACAAAGGAAAGCACACTGCAGATGCCCATGTATGCCGGAGCAGCGTTGGGAGGGCGCATTGCAGGGATAATAGTGGAACTTCTCAACAGAAGGCAAATAGGTAGCGGGAGAGCACGAGAAGAGGGAATCATCAACAGCAGTACTATCCGAGCAGCAGTAAAGGCAAAAACCCTTTGAACACGGGGAAGATGCCTAAACTGTGGGGATGCTTATAAGGTAACCGACAAGGGGGGAAGCAGTGTTGCAGCCTCATTGAGAACCTGTCACCACATGCAGGATGAGCCATCCGGGCCCATAGAGTAAGCAAGGACTGACCACGCTGTAACCAAGTCAGCAGACATATCATGGAGTGGAGGATGGACACAGTCTGGCACAAGAGAAGCCAAGACAACATGCAAGAAAATGGGACGGTGGAGAGGTAGATGGAGTGGACATCAGGAGTGGCATGCCAGCACCAAGTACGAGCCACACACCTAGACTGGCTGTAAGGCTATAGCGGTGCACAAAACAGACATAGGATAGCACGACGAGCTGCTGCAGCAGTGCTTCGCCCTGGACGCCACGTAGTGGCAGGAGCAAACAGGCTGCCGAAAGAGCTTCTAGTGCAGAAAATACAGGGGCACTTGGATGACATGGAGGGCAACACAAAGGGTGGTTGGCTGGAAGAGATAAGACTTCACACAAGAAGGTTAACAGAGGCTTGCACACATCAGAAGACGGACCGAAATAGCACAACACCGAAGAAAACTGCCACATTAGGGAGCACAGATAGAGTGAAAGCACCTGGACTGTGGGGGGGCTGCCATACTAACGGACCCATCTAAGAATCGTAGCCAGCAATACAAAGCAGCGAACATGGGAACGCAGAGCAGCCCAGGCCGAGGTGTAATGGGGCTTAAGAACCACAATCAAGAGGAAAGCAACATTTTTTAATCCAGCGGAGTACAATAAGCCCCTGAGGTCCATACACGACATTGAGTGCTGGGGGAGACACTGAAGGAAGGGCTGATCAACAAGAGCATTACAGAAGAAAAAGGACAGAACCAGTTCGGTCCCGACTGAGGCATGCACCACAAGGCAAGGTAACACAACAATGGCTTCAAAGTCAAACAAGGGCAAAGGGAGGCAGCCTTGCATTGATATATCTGCCAAACCAGCCCACACAACAGATGGTGCGAAGACACCAGCGCTCGCAAGGCGAAGAAGCTCCCGGAAGAGGTGATCGACATTTACTGGAAGCTCTAGCTGAACTGAAAGTGGCCCTGGAGTTTAAGATAGATGGAGTCAGGATTGATGTGAAACTTTTGCAGCAGGATGTCAGGACACTGTCAGAACCCATGGGAGTGCTGGAAAAAGAGGCGCAGGCGAACAAGAGCAGTTGCAACAAAAATTCCCAAGAAGTCCCTATATTGAACCAGCAAATACAAAATCTCAAGAGCAGAGCAGAGGAAGCAGAAGGATGTGCATGAAAGAACTATGTCAGAATTGTCAGGCTGTCGGAATGGGAGGAAGGCCCTAACCCGACAGACTTCATTGAAACCATGTTGCAGCAGGAAATAGGTGCCGGGACACTCACCCAGGGATTCACGGTTGAGCGAGCACACAGGGCCCTAATGAGGAAGCTGCCGCTGGGAGCCCCACCACGACCGATAATAGCTAAGATCCTAAACTACACCTAAACTCCAAAGACAGAGAGTGGATCCTGGAACACTTTCACAAAGGAGGAATGATCTGCCGCTCATCAGCGACCATTACTGCATTCCCTGATTACACTTTCCAAATACAAAAACAAAGGATGACTTATGTGGCAGTCAAGAGGAGGTTACGAGCAGCCAGTTTCAAATATATGTTACTGTATCCAGTGAGACTGAAGGTCCTATACAAAGACCAGGCTGTCTTCTTCGAGACACCAGACGATGCAGACAAGTGGATGGACACAGTGAACATGCCGACGGAGAAGGATGACCAGGTGGGAGGCGGGAGTGATAAGTGAATCTACATTGTTTTAATAACATACACTTTAACTGGAAGGTAGCCAGTACAGAAGGATCCAATATTATAAAGTTGAAAGGTCACAGCAGTAAACATTAGAAGTAGCTAAATGCAGGAACCAATGGTGCCACAGCGACAAGAGCAGTGCCAAAGGAATTGCTCTATACCCCAGGTAGTTTACATAGGTAGGATATTAATAGTTGGGTATCCTCCTGCTGCACTCGGAACACCAGCATCAGTACAGTATTAGGAGTGAAATGTGGAGATGCCTGAGCTTCGAGACAGGAGCTAGGCAAAAGTTGGGAACGGTTGGGGAGGTAGGAGGGAAGGGAGTTGGAGTAGTTCAAAGGGGGTTGGCCTAAAGACATGCACAGAGGTGGCACAAGGGGAATGACTTGGAAGGTAGAGCTCACAACATCTCTGAACTATATTTCATGCAAGATTTAAACATGTCAAGGCAGGTTTGCTAACACAGTTTCAAGTACAGGCAATGCATCAGCAGAAGAGGCTGAGGACTCTCTATCCTGGCAACACGATTCCAAACCGTAACTTCATGAGGTCCTGGAAGGAGCCCCAATTCACCAGGGCCTATACAGTGATGTACTGCACCCCAACAACAGTGATCCATGAATTAATCTTACAAGGCCAGCGCTCTCACTTTGGAAGAAGAAAGGGGGAACATCTGATGGGAAGTATCAGCCAGTTGACTATGACATTTTTATCCTGAAATGGGTGAACTTAAAATAGCACCTGGAATGTTAGAGGCTTGAACAGTTACATTAAGAGGAATCTGGTAATGACATTCATGAAAAGGCAGAAAATAGACATAGCACTCCAGAAAGAGACCCAAGGACAGACAGGATACCTTGGCGCGGAAATGGGGAGGGGTGACCCTGGGCTCAACATACTCAGCATATGCCAGAGGGGTCCTAATATGGGTAGCACCAACAATCCCATTCAAGGTCCTCCAGACCTATCTGGATGTAGACGGCAGGATGATAGTATTCCGAGGGATGTTGGAAAATAGAAAAATATGTGTTACAAACATGTATGGCCCAAATCAGGACACGACGGCCCATTTCAGATCCCTATATCCCAAGATAGGACCATATAGAGACTGCAGGCTCATATGGGGAGGAGATCCCGGCTAGACCCGGCACTGGATAGATCAGATGGTAACTTCTCTCACCCAGCCCCCTCAGCTAAAGCACTGAAGAAGTTGTTACACGAATTTCAGTTAGTGGATGAATGGAGAACTAAGCACCCACAGGACAAAGTATGCTCTCACTACACCACTCCCAGTAACCTTTAAACAAGGCTAGATTATTTATTTGGGGGGCAAAGAAACTCAGGGGCGGTGAAAGGAGTGGAATACGAAGCGAGGGTGCTCTCGGACCATGCCCCACTGTTTGTCATGTGGCTGGCCCTTCCCCCACAAGCTAGGATTATGACTTGTAAACTCAGATTTGAGGCACTCAGAGACTTGGGGGTTCGGGAACATTTGAGGGAAGAGGTGAAGGAATACTTTGAGCATAATACCGGTAGCGTGGAATCTGCAGGCACACTGTGGGAGGCCTATAAAGTAGTGGGGAGAGGGGCGGCCATAGCGAAGTCGAAAGGGATGCAAGAGGTCATTTCTGGGGATTTGCAGAGGTGGAAGGTAAACTGGAGGCCATAGCACTGGCAGGAAGTAGGTCTTTGGAAGAGGCGCAGGAGGTGGCTAGCCTACAACAAGAATACCGGACCCACTGGGACAGACTAGGCAAATTAAGCTACAGGAAATATATGGAGAGACAACATGCAGAAGTGGACAAGCCGGGGCAATTGCTGACCTGGGTTTACAAGAGTGAGAGGAAGCGAGAGACTATTAGAGCAGTTTTGGACACAAAGGGAGAGTTGAAGGAGATGCAAGAGGGTGTGAATAAATGTTTTTATGATTATTATAAGCAGTTGTATGATGAAACCTCAGAGTGCAATATGATAGAGATACAAGAACCATTGTCCGAGATGAATCTCGCCAAACTAAATGAAGAAGAGGAGGAAAGGCTGGAAATCCCCATTACGTTAGATGAATTAGAAGATGTGATTAAAGACCTGCCAACAGGTAAAGCCCTAGGGGCGGGTGGGCTTCCCAGTGAATTTTATTAAGAATAAAGGGCGGAAATCCTTGCTCCACTGTTTGCTATGCTGAATGAAGCGCTAGACACAGGCATATTGCCCGGGTTCCTGAGATAGTCGATTATCATTTCCCTTCTTAAACCAAATAAACCTGACACAGACTGCGGATCGTACAGGCATCTTTCATTACTGAACCAAGACGGGAAGATCCTGACAGCAGTCATGGCACATAGACTTAAACCAGTCATATCCAAGCTTATACATCTGAACCAGACAGGATACGTCCCACATAGAAACATCACCAATAACTTGCAGAGATTACACCACATAATAGACTGCACCCAAAGACAAATGCAGCAGTTCGCAGTGGCATCACTAGACGCAGCCAACATGCTCCTATGCTTGCAGCACCCGGAGACAAATTTGCAATACATTCTCGAGGTGATGGAGCGATATGCGGCCCTGTCAACTATAACGATTAACCCACAAAAGTCTAATCTGTTCCCGCTGGGGCAGTGGCGGCTGGCTCCTCTTACTAAAGGTGGGATTTTAGGCATTATATGAAAGTGGAGAAACTAGGGTAAGTTTGCTTCTGTTGAGCCATATGTAGGTTTTTTTTAGTAATATACATCTTATGACTTTCCATTTTCACATGCCACCCTCTTAGTTACCCAGAGATACCATTCTTTAGTCTGTACTGTTCATCTGATTTTCCCCACCAATCTGGCCCACACAAATAAGGGCTTCTTTTCTAATATTTTTAAAGCAAGATATCCTTGTGTCTTCGTTACTAAATAAACGATACAGAGAGAGTCGGATTGCCCTGATCACCCAACCCGCAAAAGACTCATGCCTGCTCACTTTGGAGAATGGTCACTGCTCTGAACTCCTTCTCAGGCCCTGGCAAATAAAATATTGAGAAGGTGCATTGTGGAATTTGACATCAGATGTCTTTAGTTTCACAATTATCAACCTGGACTGCAATTTGTTCGTGCATGGTGTTTTTGATAGTCTGTAAAGAGAATGCGAGAGAGAGCGAGACTGATCTGAAAAAGAGGAACATTGGCTCAAAGCAGAGGACAGGGCTTACTTTGCAATCACCCATGCACACAGAGGTGTTTAAACATGGTCTTGCAGCTGGTTGATATTTTCACACCGTCCGGGTTTGGGGGACTCAAAGAAGCAATGCAAAGCACTGGTTATAGCAGAAGGAAAAATCTGAGAATAAGCACTACCCCTCATACTCCTGATCATTCAGGAAAAGGAAAGTGTGTTTGAACAAAGAGTGGCAACAAACGCTGATTTTCACAGATGCGTGTGTGTGTGTGTATACATATATACACACATGCATATAAATGATTACAAAAACTTCATCATTCACTAATACTATCACTTCTTTATCCTAAGAAAAGTTGTCCTCCTCAATTTCAAAAGGCTAAGCATACTCTCTCACCAGACAGGTACACACATCCACCATACCCGTCTCATCTGAGGATGGAGCACTCTCAGAGATACACTGTAGGACTTATTTTGATCTATAGTTACTTGTAACAGGGACTAATGAAAAGGGTGGCATAAAGGTTTTCTGTGTTCTTTTTTTGGTAGCAGTGTGAAGGTTAGGGGAACAGAGTGTAAAATCACAAAGTATGTAACAAATATGCTCCCAAGGATTTCCAAGAAAAGGCTTTACACAGGGTTTCCAACAAAACGTTTCACGCAGGGTTTCTTTTTTCCTTTTATATATTTTTTGCGGGGGGGGGGGGGTAGAAGGAGGAAAGGTTATCAAAACGGATAAGAAAATAACCACAAAGGGTTTCACAAAAGGTTTCTCAAAAGGGAATATGAATTTATGGGAATTACCAAAACTGGCACATTCAAAAAATGAAAAGGCGCAATCAGGGAACCGAATGACAAAAATAGATACACATGATCTGAATGTCTGACGCAGAATATCTCCTGCTTTCGTCTAGTGTGGATCAGCCCTGTCCCTCAATCTAACAGCCAATCACAATCCACAGATAATCCGGAAGTGAGCATGGAGTTTTCTATGGTCATGAAACCTTACTAAGGATTCCAGAGCTTGGATTGGTCTATCAAATCTCAGAGAAGTTCACTGGTTCTTATTGGCCCATCAAAATCACACAAAGGTTTGGGCATGACCTTCAGATGCTGCCTAATCCTGTGAGAACTCAGGAATCATCCAAATCCCCATTTAGAGGATTTAGTGCACCTCTGGAGTTAAGAAAGAAAGGAGTTTGCCCAGCATTACCCATTATCTGTCACATTGCTAAAACGTTGTCACTGTTTAAAGGGGATTCAGGAGAAAGGTTTGATGGTCTCCCCATTTCAAATGCATTATTATTATTATTATTATTATTATAGAAATGGTAATAATAATACAAATAATAATAATAAAAGTTATTAATATTATTATCATTAGGGTATTTATTGAGCACAAAGCTAGCTTTGGGAAGCAACATAGCGCTTTACAATCATGAGTGAAGAACAAAGTGAGGGAAGCAGGGAAAAAAGGAGCAGGGAGCTTGCCACGGAGGGAGAGCAGGGTGGGTCATTGGAACCACCGCCTCTACAGGAAGACCATAGGGGCCATCAATGTTAAAAGCAGGTTGTCTACATGCTGGGCACCCTATTGTTTTTCAAATGTGCATCTTACACTTTCATAGAAAAAAATAGTAATTTCCAAACTTAAAAATGCTGCTTAAACTTGCATTCACTAGTTTTCTTTGAAATATGTTTCTGTTTTTGTCGGACTACCACACAAATACTGTGTCATTTTTATGCCTCTTCCTTTGTGTTTTATCACACGTTATGTTGATAAAGATGTTATATGCGTATCAAACTGCTTAATCACAAATACATGATTCTGTTGTGCTGACAGCAGTTATTAGGAGATTAAACCATGGGATGATGGGTGCAAACGTTTGATATCCCCACCATTGCCCTGAATATAAGGAAGCGACTGGCCCAACCCATGCCCTGGCCAAACACATTTTATAGCACTTGGTTTTTTTTTTATAAGGAATTGCAAAAAGTCATACGATTACCAACCAGTTTTTAATATATAACATCTCAGCAATGGTCTCTCAAACTGCTGAGTTACCCTGGTAACATTCTATGTAGAGCATGTCTATGGATCTCTTAATGTACTAAAAATCACAGCATTACAGACCCTGTTGATCGCACAATGAACTATCCACAGAAAGAATGCAGATTTATCCCACCCCATGTAACATATTGTTCCACACCGTCAATACACTGAAGCTCCTACAAAAATGTAACAGTTTGAGTCCTGCTGTTGGGTTCACAAGGGTAGTCCCCTCCTGCCCCTTATGCCGATCGGCATCAGTGGCTCCTAATGCGAGCAGGCCCTATCTATCTGCTTGAAGCAGGGGTGGAAAAACATTTCAAAGTAGCCCCATAATACATATCTTCAGCAAGCCCAACCCTTTTTTTAATGAGGCTGGAGTCTCAGAATTTCAGCAAAATGACAACCATCAGCATTTTTATTAGTTTTGTTTTCGTTCCTGAAAACAAAACTAATGACAGTGCTGGGCAGTGGCAGGCTCGGTTGCAGTGGGCCCACTGACAAATTAAAACGAAAATCATCTAATTATGTACTCGGAGAACCTGCGTTCATTAAAATAGAATTTCAGTGGCGTATTCATAATTGCCATGATTTTCTTTTTAGTTCCCTGCTGCATCTGCTTGAGCGTGCATGGCTGTGGTGTGCCGTGTATTGCTTCTGCCCTTTCTGGGGTGATCCTCCTGCCCTCTACTGATATTATCTCTCTTAAGTACACTACTTATTTTTGGCAGTACTGTAATTTCCCCTTGTCCACTTTGTATCACTTTTCTGCCAGTAAAGTCAAGAGTATCACTGAATCACTGAATCTTTTCTGCACTGGTCCTCCATTATTTTGCACACTAGTAGGTCATGCATGTACTGTATGACTGTGCTGAGAATTTGTAATGTGCTTAGGTCCATCTGGACCACTCTACTGAACACACTAGGTGATTTGCAATACCCTGTGGTAACGAGTGTGTTGGAACAAGGTCTACCGATACGTAAACATGGTGAGATTCTTTGAGTCTGGTGCAATGGGATTACACAATATGGTGGCTGGATTTGGTACTAGTGGAAACTCCACTTTCACTACATTTTTCAAGGGACAGAGATCCTGAATAAATCTCCATGCCCCGTCTTTCGATTTCATGACAGGGTGAATTGTCATGTTACATAGGGATTCTGACATTTTTATTTTGCCCTTTGCCATAGTGTGAGGAGTGTGTCATATATGCCCTTGTCTGCTTCTCATGATAGTGGGTCTGGTTTGCCCCTTCCTTTCATTTTATGCAGACCAACCCTTCTCCCTTCAGTAACCCTGTTCCATAATACCTCTGATACATTTTTCAGATCATCCCACAAGTGAGCTGATAACATGCTCACTATCTGCATCCTCTGGGGGACCTGTCTCTTTTTTTATATGACATGGGATGCATATCTGGAACAGTCTCCCCTTCCTCTTCATCCTCTGAAAACAGTTGGTTGTCTGTAAAGTCTGTTAGTCTTAATGTCGAGTCAATGCATAGGACATGCGCCACTCTGTACCATCCCCATCTTTCCCATATAACATGACCATGTCCTTACTTCTACGTGCTGCTTCTAAGTGCATTGTGAGTATTGTTCTGGTGCAATTTCTATGTGTACTGCTGTTCTAAACAAGAACTCTGTGTTCAATCGAAATACCTTGTCTTTCATTCTGGAAACCCACCCTAGCAATACTTGTACCCCACAAGGGAATAACTTGGAGTGACGCAGTGAACGTCGCAGGGTGCTGTATGAGCGCAATGCGTGTATGATTGCTGCGACCAACTCATAGAAAATGCCGGGCATTGAACATACAATGCCATTCTGCGAGAATGAAATTGTCATATTTAATTTGCTTATTATGTCTCTCCCATATATATTATTGGGTGTGTCTTTTTTAATACAACAGCAGCACTAGTATTTGCCATGTGCCTATTGTGAGTGTCAATTCTTCTTGGATAGGAACCATTACAACAGCCCTAAAAATTCCCTGTGTGTCCATTGTTTTGTCCGACAAGGGAAAGACACCCTCCGTAATGCAGAATTTATTCGCTCCCATGTCGACCAAAATGTGAAATGATTTTGTCCAATCTTCATTGCTACTTCGGGTTCCTCCTTGGGGTCTTCGAAAAGATTGGAAACACATGTGTCATCTTTGGGCTGTCCTATTGGGTATTTGGGCCTTGTCCTGGAAATGGGAACGGGTTACCTCCAAGTACGGTCACTGCTGTGGAGTGTGGTACTGTGTTTTGGGCTAACAATGTAATGCCTCCCTGTATATATATTTGTGCTTGAGCCTTTTTGGTGTTCTGTGGTACTGATGCTTGCTGCTGTGTGTTTGTGGTGCCATGGCAACTCTGGGCCCTGCAGACTGAACTGTCTGTATGAAAGGCTCCTGCTGTGGTTGCACCTGTTGCTACATGGGTTGTATCTGTTGATGTATGGGTTTCACATATACCTGAGAACCCCTTAAACCCCTTGGCCATACTGAGATTTTTGGCCATGGGGGCACATCTATGCAAAGTGTCCCCTCTGCCCACATGTTCAACATGGTCCTCCAAATCTGGGTACCACTCCTCTATAGCCATACCCCGTCCCTCTCTTTGAATATCCTCTGCCCTGCTGATAATAACCCATCTGTACGTAATTCCCCCCTTGTTGATAATGCCCTTGTTGCTGATACGCCCCCTCTGGAGGCTACCCTCCCTGCTGCTCGAACCCACTGGTGTGGATATATACCTCACTGTGGCCTGCCCACTCCGGAAATCCCCTTCTTTTCAGGGGCTACTTCAAGCTGCCCTGGATCAATGTTTGTAAGTACTGTCCCTTCCATAGATATGTATTCTTACTTTTTTTGCACCGATTCGCCTTTGCTTTTACTGCATTGTCTACTGTGTCTTTAACTCTTTCCTGTTTCCTTTTACAAAAATGTATGATGTGGTTTTGTATCTGTGGCCACCCCTTCACCTCAATCCCAACCACCTTCTCTATAGATGCTTGCACCTCTTTGGGGAGACCACTGAGCAATACATGATAAAATAGTGGTATGTTCACATCCCATGATTGTTATGTCTCTAATTTGCACATCTCCTGTATCTGTTATATTTATTCTGTGGGGTCTTTGTCTGGTTTCATTTTGCATGCCAAAATGGCCTGCATGTATGATGTGTATGGGTACATAGACCTCAATACTTTCCATACGTGTGCGCTGCAGTTATTGAAGGGCGCACCATCGTCAATGTTACTAATCAACTTAACTCTGTCATATCCTGCCTGTTCCCATATTTTGTCCCCCGCTCGCCCTATATGGCTGCAAATAGACTCTTCATATTACCTATTGCCACAGTAATACCGGCTGTCTCTTTCTGAAGAGCATGTATCTCTTTGGCTGCCCCTGCCATGTGGGATTGCAAGCTATACATCAAATTGTCTCAGTCCATGCTCTGCCATGGTATATACTGTGCTCCTCCCCTGCCCATCTGTAACAGGGGCAGCTGTGTCAGCGGCACTGGTGCAGCCCTGCATTGATATCGCTGGCTACTGCAAACCTTCCCATTCTATTTCTGAGGATCTGGGACCAGTCCCTACTGGTCTCCCATTCTTTCTCCCTCCCTTTCTCCTTTTCTCTCTACCCCTCCTCCTTCTTCTCTCCTCTTCCCTTTCAATGACTCTGTCCTCGTCCGAGCCCCTCTTGTCCCACATTCTCCCTTTCTCACCCACTGCCCCTCCATCTTTGTCGGTGTCCTCGGGGTCCACTTCGGACCCTGCAGAGATCTCTTTCTCTGGGGTCCTTCTGTCCAATTTAAACAATATCTTTCCTAATGTCCAGACACCTGGCGTTCCTGCTGATCCTCACTCATCCTAATTTTTTCAAACCATCCTCTCCATCTCATCCTCTGCTGCCTTGAAAACTGTTTCTAACTACTGCATGTTTTTTTCTATCAGCGTTACTTGCTGCAGTGTTCTCAAATGTAGTGGTCCTTGCCATTGGCTTTTCCTTCCGCATTTCTGTCTTATCCCTACTGGGGCACACCCGTCATGGATTTGTGTACCCTGCTAAAGGTTTCAGCATTGGGAATGACCCATATGGAGGGTGCACTGGGTGGCACTGCAGTGTCTCTACCTTACCTTACCTCTTTGGTGTGTTCCTTTTTCTTCTCTTCATAAAGCTTCCATAGGCCTAAAATGTTATGTCTGCTCTTCAATTTGGTGCCTTTACATGTCGCCAATAAATATGAGAACAAATGTTCTATTATATCGCGAACGAACATTCCTTCTCTTGGTCATTCTCGGAAATACTGCCCTAATGTGTCCTGCACCCATTGGAAAATTGGAAATGGTAATTTAATATTTGATCTCTATGTTGGGGCAATTTAGTAATAATCCCAATCAGCCCCATCTTCCCCCTGTTTGCCACTCGGACTCCCTTACCATAGTCGAGAGTGCCTCCCTTCTGTCCTCGTACAATTTAGCTTCCCTCCCAATTTACACAAAAAATTCCAATAACAATTGCTTTCCACTCATCTCCCCCCACATCCACACCTTCAACCTCAACCTCAATCACAAAAACTAAACTCAATGGCCCTCTGCAGAGACCAGCACAATTATTTTATCACGTAGCATACCTCATTATACAACTACCCAGCCCCTCCTCTTTGGGCCTGCAAACTACTTAAACAATCACTAAGCACTACCAGTAACAGCCACAATCTCATGCCAATCCCTTCCACCTCGACCAACACGATATACAACACTATGTCTAGTTTACTTCATGCACTCTCCATCAATCAATAATCCCTTGCCGCACTCCCCATAATGAAAGAAAAAAATGACACAACTATGCAGTCGCCTGTACTACGCACCACACCTTCTAACGGATTTCTGCTACCACCAACCCAATAATGTATTCTACTATAGATGTGCCCGCCACACACCCTTTTCCTATCAGAGGGGTGGAAATAATATCTACGACTACTATGGCGATCTTTCTCCCCTGTAGAATGCATCCTATAACCATAAAAACCCGCCATGTCCATGCATTCACAGCGCTGCATATTCATGCACGGTGGTGCAGGTCCATGCAGAGGTAAACTCACGTGCTTTAGAGACTCTCGAGACTCTTGACACTGATTCTCCCCCCTTGGCCTGCACCTCTTTTTGAGCGAGGGGTGGCACTTGGGACACTATGCTCACGCTTCACCAGCCTCCCTATCCATAAGCAAGATACACAAACACTTTTTTCGTTCCCCTGTGTGACTTTCCGCGGTGCGCCAGCACCTGTTGCTTAACAAACTATATCTATACTAGCTGTGCCCTCGGCAGTGATGTCACCACTCCTGATGTCACCTACCACGTCAAGTTGTATCTCACCAAGTTACTTGCATGACTGTTATGTGCACCCCCTTGACAACACTGGACCTGGACTCGTTCAACTGTGCTACAACAACAAAAGGAAAACTGACACATATTGTGGCCCAAGACTTCCCTTTACAAACTCATGACTGAACTTACAAAATGTGCATGTCCTAGATTAACATCTAGCTGAGCATTCTACAAGTTCATACAGACATGGACAGCATTTGGTTGAGCATGGAGTGATATTTGGTTATTGTTGAAGCCTTGGAAAACACTGCCGGTGGATGTGAAAATGAAACAAGGAAACTACAGCACCCGGAAACTGACATGAAGAGAATGTGTAACAAAGTGTTCAGCTTTGAGGATGCAAACAGGTAGAAGGATCTTCATATCAAAAGAGTCCCTGAAGATAATGAAGGTCAAGCATGATTTATCGTCTCCATAAATTCCTCCCCCCGCCTCTGGATCTTCCTGACTTGTGCACCTTAGACACTAGCTCATCATCTTGGCCAAAGCAATCTATATTAGCCATGCGGAGTGATTACTTATAAAGACAAGACTCGCTCCTACCTTGATACTAATGATCTGCAACAATTTGTCAACCTGCTCACTCTAAGTCACATGTATAGCGCCCTGATGCAGACCTCCAACCACCAGGAATGCTTGCCTAGCCCTCCGAAACCATTTACTTTGCTAATTATAGTTGTCTTTGGTCTGATGGTGTTATTCATGGCAGTGTCTAAACCCCAATTATTTATGTTACGTGTCTCTTCTTTAAACATGCGTATGTTATGTAATGTAACACAGCCTTTCTAATTTCAGCAGGACTGAAATATTTCGTTCCAGGCATTTGCTATTGTGAGATCCATTGCATTAGTATCGGGTCTAAAACTTTCATTCAGGGTGATTGGCTTAGGGGTGATTGGCTTAGGGGGGCACATTGTCAGTGAATTACGAGTACCTCTCTCTTTTGAAAGTTCTCATACTGTTGTTTTAGAGTACTATGTCATTTCTACATGGAATCCGCCTGCTCCATCCCCTGCTTGTGAGAGTGATAGAGCTTTTACTGCCCATACGACACATGCCCAACCATTCATACCTCTCTCTAATGGTGAACATCTAGTAATTATATGTTCTTTCGTTCCCTTTCGGTAGGCCCAAGGCTTTTATTCTGTACCATACTTACCCTGCTTGAATTTATTACTAAGAAAACATTCTCTTAAATGTCGCCATTTGCACCAAAGTCCACTCTGTCAAGAAAAGAGACGAGTGTGACGTAGCTTTGTTCCAAGAGACCCATCTCTTTCCCCATGAATCCAAGAAACTCCAATGGGATTGGGTCTCCCTGGTTTCTTTGCCTCCTGAGTCAATTGGATGAAATGCAGAGTCCATTTTAAATACGTCCATTCAGAAACAATTCTGGAGAGGAGGTGGGTTGTGATATATTGTTTTAATATATTGCTATGGCCCTACTAGTGATGTCATTTGGGGGTTGCCAGGGGATGCACCTGTGATCCCTAAAATCTCCTTTTCTATCCCTGTGGTCTCCCTTGCTACCCTAAAAAAAGAAAGAGGAATTTTTCTTTCTTTTTTTAATGGAAGCTCCTGGGCTGTGGTCAGTGGCACGTGGCTCTTTATTTCTGGAGTGGCTGGCTTTCTTGTTCAGGCTTCTTTAAAACAAACAGGGGGTTCCACAAGTGTAACACTTTGAGCAGTGACTCTAAATAAGAAAGAATAGGAATAACAAATAATGTGTCTTTCTGGAATGCTATACAATAATTGCTAGACTCATTAAAGATGTATTTCAGTCTCACTTCAGGGAGAGAGTCACAGATGCAGTCTGTTCTAAAACACCTCAAATTCACAATGCAGACACACACTTCCAAAAAGTATTTAGATTAGAATAAGCATTCATTTTGGACTATGTATTTTGTTTTTCGCAGGTTGCAGTTATAGCATGTTTCTTTCTGCCGTTGACTCTGTTACAATTATCACAAGACATTCCATCTCAGTTTGCTCAGTCACTGGACAAAATCCTTGTGCCTAAAAGCGTGTGTACAGTGTAGGAATGTTTGACCATATCAGAGAAAGTGACCCTTGATTTCATTGTGCTACAATTAATGCTTTGTTGTAATGCGTCTACCTTTCCTATGTCCATGGCACGCTGTTTAGGATATCTGTTTGTATGTATGAGGTAAAGAGTGCCTAAAGTACGGGATGCTGTGTGAGTGCGCTGCTTTCTCTGTGTTACTCTAAATTCTTTAATACAGTTATGAACCCTCCCAATGGGATGTATTTTGCCAACCCCTGAAACCTGAAAAGTAGATGATCCGTGCAGACTTGACACGTGGCCAACTTTTCACCAGACCTGATATGATATTATATTTTATTTGTATCGCGCTCGGACACAAGTATTTCAGAGCACGACAAGGCTAGGGAGGGGAACAGGGGAGAACAAAACAACGATCTTACTAGGCCCAGTGACATTGAGTTCGAGCAAGTGCATGGGAAAGGGGAAAAGTGTATGGAAGGGGGAGAGTGGAAAGTGCAGAACAGATGATAAACAGATAATAATAAATACAATAAAATAGATAATGGAGCAATAAACAGGGGTAATGCAGCCTGCAAGTGGCAAGTGCTGTGTTTACGGCAGCAGAGCTGGCTAAGTCAGATAGATGCATAAAAAGAATAAAATGGGGTGGTGAGGGACTGTATGGGTACAGATACAGTCCCCAGTGCAAGGCGTGGCCGGGAGGCAGTGCAGAAGAGTGGTAGGGTGAGCAGATACCTGGGCCAAGGGGACGGAGGATGGCCAGATGCACAATGCCAAGAGAGAGCAGATCAGCAAGGGAGAGGAGGAGCAAAGGCAGATGCAGAGAGGAAGGTCTTGAAGTGCTTCCGGAACCGGAGATGGCTCTCCTCAAGTTTTAGAGTGGCAGGGAGGGTGTTCCAGAGGGAGACAGATGAACTTGCCTGCTGTTAAATCTCAGTAACCAGTTTATTGGTATGCACTACAGAGGGCCTCATTACAACTCAGGCGGTAAGGGGTTTACGGCGCCGTAAACAGCGCCGACCCTTACCGCCTGAGTACGAGGTCCCTTAGCGCCATGGCGGATTTAACACCTGCTTTTAGCAGGTGTTAAAATCCATGGCGCTAAGGGACCATGGAGTTAATTACGCCACCGTAATTTACGGTGGCGTAATTAACGCCTTCCCCACTCCCATTATGCCATATGGGGCAAAAATGGGAATGGGGAAGGGTAAATGGGGATTGGGGACTTACCGCCCCGCCAACCTCGGAATGGGGCGGTAAGTCCGCCAACCACCATGGCGTAAACGTAGTTTACGCCATGGTGGTAAAGTCACGGCCCAGGCGGTAACTTACCGCCTGGGTCGTAATGAGGCCCAGAGTGTAATTTGCTTTCTGACTTTGAGAACTCTCAGACATTCATTTGCTCATTTTACTATAGCTGGTAAGAAAACAATATCTGGTAAGATAGTTCAGTGGGTTGAGCACTCGTTGCTGCAATGTATGTGAGATCTGCATTTTGTAGGTTCGAATTCCGGCAAGGCTAAATCAGCCTTTGATCCTTCTGAGGTTGATAAATGAGTACCAACACAGGTTGGAGGATATTGTATGTATATTTGTTCTTTGTAAAGTGCTTAAGCATAAGTGCTATTTAATAACACATCATTATCATTTGGCCTTGGATATCTACTTGCACTCACTGTAATATGGGTCGATATTAAGGATACATATGGTGATCCATTCTTGTATGAAATGCATATCTATCACATTACAGTGATATCATAACCACATTTCTTTCGTAGTGTACTTAGCAAATATGCTATGTGATGCCATTCCTGTTTTGTCAAGGAGTGAAAGGTTGTGTTCCTTCAATTCCTGTGATGTCACTTTGGGGCAGGGTCAAATGACATCACTTCCTCTGATGTCATCAGAGGTCAAGGGTTGTGTGATGTCACTTCCGCAACCCCTGGCATTTTGGTGAAATGACTTCCCTGGGCCCTACAACGAAAATTCTGTAGTTTCAGGACAAATTACAAAAGCTATGGGTGCTCTATAACTGTGACTCATTGTTGCTGATTTTAATCTGCATCTGCATCTGGATACTCATCTGGAAACACGTTCTCAGACGGTTCTCTCTAGATGTAAAGCCCACACATCTCTCAGAAAAGCTCTACAATCTCAGCAACTAAATGATACATGGAGAGCTCTCCACCCACAAGTTTTCGATGTCATATGTTTTCCAACCCACATGGAACATACACTAGGACAGAACACATTCCAGCAAATAAATATGTTACATCAAGGCTCGTCCAATTGGCATTAGTGCGAGGGCAGTCTTTGAACATTCTCCTACCTGGTTGCTTTTTGACCTGGAACTCAAAGAAGTGAGTCCCTAGATCAGGGGTGCCAAACTGAAAAGTTGGCGGCCTAATCGGTCTCGTAAGGCCCCTTCCACCTGCCTCTGCGTAGTGCATATTGCAGTAGAATGCTCTCTGACGGAGCAGATCAAATACAAGGCTCCTCGGCTGCAGGGTCTTCAGTTTCATTAACAGAAATGCACAGTCATCATTAGCTGATTCTCTTCAAAATGTCCGCCGTACAAATCCCCAGGGCACTGAAAGCAAAACAGCCCAATAGAATCAGAAATCAAAGCAAGATAAAAAGTTCAAAGAAGATTATAAATGTAACCAACAAAATAAGCATTGAAATAAACTGTCACATTTCCATTAAGCACTTATGTTCTTTTCAGAAAATTCAAATGGTGTTTTTCTCCAGCCACCCAGAAACACTGTGGGACCATTTAATAACAAATAATGCAATGATTCTGACAACAACAAGATACACAAACATGCTCTTTGAAACCACTGGAGCTTGGGACATATTAATAAAAGGAAGCCACCCACATTCTGTTCACTATTTGAAAGAACGATGAAAATACATCTGAAATGAAACTATGTCACTTTCCTTCAGGAGGCTGCTTCAATGCCACTCTAAAGCAAAATGTGTCACCCCTGCTTCAACAAAGTTCACAAGAAGTTACTGTACATGAACATGTAAAATAATAAACACTCAATATGAAGGTAAATTAAAAGATTTCCAAACTACTATTACATTATATATATTCTTTATAACACACTTAATACCGCAGCGGTTTCTAAGGGCAGACCCGGGAATCGAACCTGCGTTGCTCTGCGTCGTTTTGCTTCTGAGACGTGCACTTCCACTGAGCTATACTACCCATCTCCAGCAGGTAGCTTCCCAATTGACATTTTTCCCAGTGTGATAGAGGCAGGCATGATTTGGCCCAAGTGTCTGTAGTGGGAACTGTATCTGCTGCTGCTTCAGTGATGTCCTGCCAGAAATATATATATTTGTGTGCTGTGCATTGATCACTTCCATGGGTCATCATTTTCTGATGGGCACATACATGGTTTTTGGCAGTGAAATGGTCCCGTGGATTGTTGATGATGTGGGATCTGCAGTCTAAAACATATAATGTGATCCCCTACAGGACTGTTGGTAAATCCCACAGCATTCTATTCAATTTCTAAAGTACATACCAGCTGACACTTTTTATTATTACCCTTTTATTTCCATAGGCCTGATACAGTGGCCCATGGCACGCTGTCCAATGGAGTTTGATACCCTTCCCTAGAAGGTGCCTTGTTCATTTCCCTTTTAAAAACAATGAGACCAGGAATCTAATCCGGGCACACTTTTTTTGAGTTTTCTTTCCTTGAGAGTCTATCAGAGACTTTAACTCAAAACACACCTACAAACCTAACTTATATCCATGCTTATTTCCAGAATGGCACAAAAGAAAAGGAAAAAGGATGGAACTTAAGGGGTAGGACATGTATTGTCACCAGAGATATTCCCTTACAGGATCAGTAAAGGATGGCCAAATTTGACCTAAATACCGTAGTCACTGTTGTGAGAAAATCATACATTTAAATGTATAAGCACAGTCCACTTTGGGGGAGAAAGAAAGAGGGAACACTATTGGCAGACTGCCTGAAATCCAGACAGGATTGGGTGAGAAGAACCTTAATTTGAGATGACACTGTGCTCACTGTTACCAATGACTCCCACAATCCAAACATCTTCTATGAATGTTCTCACACTTGTCCTTGGCATTCACTCACTGAAGTTCCCCTTCTCATTGCCCCTAATGACAAGTCGGCACGCCTTGAATCACCTATCATCAAATAATCAAGGCTAGCGAGCCATTAGTTAAAATAAAAGCCACAGGGCCTAATAGTCCTACAGATTGCGTTTACAGCAGAATGCTCCACATGTTAGTGCTCACGTTCTTGTATTTCTTCCATTAGAGAATCTTAAGCAGACATGACATTGGCATCTTCCTAGAAACCCTCTTGAGTGTATTTCCAAAACTGGGGAAGGCCCCAAACCTCACTCAAAATGATGAAACGTTCTTCCTAGTTAACTTTGAATGCACGGATTTGGACTAATTATTCGCCAATAAGTTTACTACAGTGTTGCTGTTTTTGACTTCTCCAAATTAGGTTAAGGTTCATTGACTGCTGTTGCACACGTATGGTGTTCTCCATAATGTTGCACATCACCACTAAATCCCTGTGCAGAGTATCAATAGGTGCCAAAAAACCATTGTCCAGATTGAGTGAAGTGGCCTCAATGTATAGGCTTTCGTCCTTTTGTTATAAATTGTTTTTCAAATCAATTTAGTGGCAAGGAGTCTTATAGCTGATTTCCTAAACCCATTTTAAAAGCTTGCTTAGGGTTGGGGCGAATTAGAAGTCAAGTGCATAGCAGCTCGCATCTTCGGTGCTCAATTAGATACACTGTGACTGTTTATTTTATGTTTTGGCTTCACGGAAAGAGAGCTTTTGTTTAGGATGTCATTACATAACTTCAAGGACATGATAGAAACATGCAAACAATCCTTGCCAAGGAAATCTGCAGCAGTGCAAAGTGCAAGCTGAGAGCAACTTTAGATTTAAGTAGGCATGTACCAAAACAGTAACATTATTAGTGCACAACGAAAGCCAAATCAAGTAAGATCAAAAACGTTGTTTATATATTAGCACTAAACATTAGCAGTAGACAATCAAATACGTGAAAAGCAGTGATCACTGAATTAGATACCATATTATTACACCTGGAGAGTCAGTAGAATGCACCGAACGAAGACTGTCATGGCACGAAACGTAGACATGTTCCAGACAGAAGTTCCTGTCATGTCACCAGACTGCACCCTTCCCTCTTCATTATGAAAATAGAAACTTATCGAAACGTCTGTGCACATTTTGGCCTTAGAGCCAGTTAGTCAAACAATGTAAAAGGAACCCCAAAATCAGAGGGGTGTTTAGAAAAATATAGATATGAAGAGATGGAGAAGGGGTGAGGCTGCACTCACATGACATGGACCACGCAGGCCAGCAGCTGATTCCAGAAGTGGTAGGCAGATGGGCTAAGCTATGAAAACACATGCCAGCAGGCACCGCAAATCAGTTGGTGTTGCATTGAATATCTTTTGCCAAATATACCTTTTGACTGTTACGTCACCATATGCAAGAACAAAATAGCTGTGCCACATCATACACTAGACGTGTTTATTATTTTTCTCAAATTTAGCGTGAGAATTCCAGCTTAAATCACCAACAAAAATGTGCATTGCTTTCCCTATGTTGTTTTTCACTGTGTTTCACAAATCTATACCAGTGATTTGTCCCATGATTAATGCTCTATGCAGCTGTATATAGTGAATAAAGTGAGGTCTCAAAAAACGTAAAGAATAAGTGAACTGAAGGTAATTAAGTTCAGTAGCACTAGCAGGACATTTGCATTTACCGAGCATAGATCTGATAAATGCAGCCTGGAAACAGACAAGTTTAACCAGGAATTGGGATTGAACATTGGGATGGTGCAGGTTGGGAGCAGGGCAGAAGAAAAGTGAGTGCGCCAGGACAAGGCACGAGGATGAGAGCAAGAAAGGAGCCAAACAGAATAGCAGAGAGGACCACAATTCAGTAGGCGAACCCTAGCACATGTACATCATGGGAGTTGTGGTTTGAAGTGAGAGAAATTCATCGCAACGGAACTGAGAACAGATGAATGAAAAGGTAAAGATGGCACTGCGCAAGAGAGAAACAGTACCAAAAAAAGGCCATATTCGGACGTGGACGTTACATCAGCGGGTAGTGCAATAGGCAAGGCACAGTGAAACAGAGGAGCACGTAGGTACATCGTGCGGTGGAATAAAGAATGATTTTAATAACAGTTTTGAGGGAGGTACTTTGCGAATAAATGCATGAATTCAACAGGTAAACAACATGAAGGAGCACAGTTCTACAGGCAACAGAACAGGAGCTATTTTTGATGTAATAAATAACACTGACCGATGGTCAATTTCATCCCGGAAAGGGAACCTGCTACGCACTTTGGTGGGATTGCAGCAAGAAAATGAAGTGGCGAAAACGTCCACAACTAACAAGTAAGAAAATGGCACTATTCGTTATGAGGAATAGGACACAAGTTGAGAGCACGATGAAAAAGAAGGAGAGCAGCGTGGGCAAAACAGGGACGTGGTTGTCAAAATATGAGTGGTAGCTGTGCGCGCAGTGCCGGGGAGACCTTACACGCACAGCGCCTACACTGGTCATTTACGCCATCACGACTAAACACAGAACATTCAGTGGGTGCTAATTACTGTCGTATGCATCAAGTTAAGCACTATTCATTGTCATAAATACTAAATCAAATATAGTAAAAATATAATTTTACTTTATCCATCCGTAAAAAAAAATGGACACTGGCAAATAAGTGTAGAACTACGAACAACACCGAAAGGTCTTACTAGAAGCAGTCAGGAGAAGCAGGCACGATCACCATCAAGGGACAAACAGCCTCCAGCTCTGACCTCCTTCACAACATGCAAGTGAGACCACACAACAAATAAATAATAAATAGTGCCATAATATTCAGAATACGCAATGATATCTCACCTATATATGATTACATGTGAGCTCATTTTAATCAGTGACGTAACGTGAATGTGGTGTGGAGTGAATGAAAGGTGTAAAAGCCGTATGCAAGGTGTTTACACCTTTTTTTCACTCCCGTCACATTTATATCCTTTTCTGTGGCATAGAGGAGGGGTGAAACGCGAGTTGCCTTTTCACGGCCTCTCTCTTCCTCTCTGCCATACAAATGCCCCAGCCTTTTCGGTGGCAGACCTTTTCCTGCTGGCATAAAGGCTGCAGAATCCTATGGTGCGTATAGGCTTTATGCGCCAACGTAAAGCATGCAGACTCCACGGGGATCCATTGTGCATCCTGCCTGCCGTGTGAGCATGCTAGGCAGCGTCTACTCATTTGCATGTTGGAGTGCAAATGTGCAGGGTAAACGGCAGCGGACACGTGTGTAGGGCGCCTTTGGACTTGCACATTTGCACTCTGTCATGCAAATGACACCCATTTGGCGGCAGGGAGTTGCCTACGCCTGAGTGGAAATGTACCAGGTTCCCACCGTCAAAGTACGTTATTCTATAAGATGAGCTCCATTGTGTGTTGCAAGTCCCAGATCTAACACCTTAAATAATCAAAGACGCTATTTCACCAAAAGGCCAGGAGTAGTGGAAGTGACATCAGAGACACTTGACCTCTGATGACATCACAGAAAGTAATGTCGTTTGACCCTACCCTGAAGTGACATCACGGGAAGTGATGGACATCGACCTTTCACCCCTTGACAAAACAGGAAGTGGCATCACATAGCATTGTTCCTAAGTACACTACGAAAAATATGGTTACGATATCACTTTAATGCAAATACATGTCATACAAGAATGGATCACCATGTGCATTGTTAATATTAGTGTGTGTAGGCCCATAGTCTCGGGAGGATAGCTCAGGGGCAACGTGCTCACCTTGGAAGCAAGACGACACGGAGCAACACAGGTTCAATCACCGGGTCTGCGCTTTGAAACCTCTGGGTATGAAGCACGTTATAAATAACCTATCATATCATATCATATTACCAAATTATTGTGAAAGCACGCAGACTTCCAAGGCCAAATGGTGAGTTATTATATAGCACTTACGCTTAAGCGATTTATGTAGAACAAATATACATACCTTACTGGCTGTAGTAAAATTAGCAATTACATGTCTGAATGTTCTCAAAGTTAGAAAACAAATTACACTCTGTAGTGGATACCATCAAACTGGTAACTGAGATTTAACAGCAGGCCAGATCATCTGCAGGTCTGGTGCAAAGTTGGCCACAAGCCAAGCCTGCGTGGATCTACTTTTCAGGCTTCAGAGGTTGGCAAAATACATACCATTGGGATAGTTCATAACTCTATATTAAAGAATTTAGAGTAGCACAGGGAAAGCAGCACACTCACATGACACCCTGTTCTATGGGCACTCATTACCTCATATCTGCTAACAAACATGATATTATATGACATGATGTGATGAGTCATTTATAACGTGCCTGTACACAAGTGTTTCTAGGCGCGACAAGGAGGTGGAGACAGAAGGTGAACAAAACAAACGATCTTACTAGGCCTTGTGTCATTGAGATCGTGCAAGTGCAAGGGGGAAGGGAGATGAGAAGTGCAAGGGGGAGGGAGGTAGGAAGTACAATAGGGCAACATTGCTCTAAGTAAGTGCAGCCGGGGTGACCGGTTCTGGGTAAGTGCAAGGAGTCAGGGGCCTGTAGGGTTACAGATATAGCCCCTACAATCCTGAACAGCATGCCATGAAGATAGTAAGATAGACAGATTACAACAGGGCATTACTTGTGGCACAATGAAATCAATAGCCACATAATGTGCAATGATCAAACATTTCTACACTACACAAGCTTCTAGGCACAACGATTTTGTTTTGACTGATGATCGTAACAGAGACAACAGCAGAAAAAAAATACCATAACTGTAACTTGCCAAAAAAGCAAAAGACAGTCTGAAATGGATGCTTATGCTACTCTAAATGCTTTTTGGAAGTTTTTCTCTGCATTGTGAATTTCAGGTGTTTAAGAACAAACGAAATCAGTGACTAACACCCTGAAGTGAGCCTGAAATGAACTTATAATGAGTATAGCAATTATTGTGTAGCATTCCAGAAAGACAGATACTTTGTTATTCCTATTCTTATTTAGGGTCACTGCTAAAAGTGTTACTGTTGTGGACCGCCCTGTTTTTTTTTTTTTTTAGGAGGCCTGAATAAGAAAGCCAGCCACTCAAGAAACCAAGAGCCACATGGCACTGGCCACAGCCCAGGAGCTTCAATTAAAAACCATATATATATATTTTATGGGGGTAGCAAGGGACACCACAGGGGTAGCAATAGATACCTCAGGGCTCCCAGGTGCGACACCTGGAAACCCCCAAATGACGTCCCTGTAAATAATAGATGGATCACTTTGTATAAATAATACAATATTGTGTTTTCTTATTTATTGCTTCATGCAGGATTCCTCCTGCTTCTGGTGCTGGAACAACAGTTATCATTACCCAGTTACAGGATTCTCTAAGAAAACTAAAGGGCAATGAGGAAACTGTGGTGTAACATGGAGGCTTAGTACCCCATTTTTTATTAAAGGTGTCAAATATAGCTAGGAATCAAGCATGCCCTTCAAGCATATTATATGCAGCAGCATTAGAATAGCTTGTTATTATCACGTGAGACGATCATCTGATTAAGAAGTTTTTTACCACTATCAGCACAAACAAAATTCTGATCACAAGCGGGATGGCTATACACATGAAGAGAAACAGTGTCATGCAACCCTTTTTTGTCGGTCATTGGCACCGATGGAGGCTTGGTCGCCATGGAATGTCCCGCCACGTTTTGAGACGCATTCCGAGAGCGATCTAGTTTTTTTCCCAATATGGCCACCTCCAGCATATTGGCGTCCAGTTGCTGCCGGCTCGCCGCGTTGCAACTTTCGCTCTTCGCTTCCTTTGGTTGTTGCGCTCAGTGATCCTCTTGGCTCTGCTGAGCCCCCTCCTGTCCTTAGGGCCCCTCGCCCTCCTCTCTTTGTTTCTTTCTTTTTCCGCCTACCAGGCCCGCGGGGCTATCCCCTCGGCGCCTCCTCTCAGTCTGTCTCCCCTGCCTTCTCCTTACCTGCTAGAGGATTTCGTCCTCTCCCCTGTGGCTTCTCCCTTAGTTCAGCATCTCTTCTTTGGTGTCCCGCTTTGCCTGCTGCTCCTCCGTTGTCTTCTGCCAGTACTCTTCGCCCCTCGTATCTTATACCCTTGCCATCTTCCGGGGATTTATTACCCACCGGACATCGCAGTCTGCTGGAATCATCTCTTGGCGAGTCCTCCAGGGGTTTTTTGCCTTTCAGGCTTTTTCCCCTCCGGATATTACGGATGCGGGGCCACTGGTTCCCGGAAACTCCGGCAACCATTGTGGCGTCGTTCCGTGGTAGACCATATCTCCTAAAAAAGAAATCTGCCGCCAGAGAAAGAAGAAGGAAGCTCTCCAAAGACATTTCCTCAGGTGAGGAGGAAGGGGAGGTGACAGAAGTAGGGGGCGACTTGGATATATCTGATATTTGTGACAACCAGTTAGAATATGTAGAGTTTCACACACATATACGTGGCCAGCACTCTCAGGTAATGCATAGGGTAGCTGGTAGACAGGCCCTCAATTGTAACTCTGCTTTTTAGCATAAAAATGCTTAATTGGCAACTCTCAAACTAGACCTGCAAAAGCAAATTAGAATTAGTTCACCAAGGGGGGGCCCTTCCACCAGTCCTCAAGGGCACTAAAATAGGTGCTGAAAATAGATATAAAAATCGTTGGAATTTTCTTGACTGGCCCCCTAATTGCCACCTAAAAAAAACACACAATGTCATGCTTACGCAAAACTATTGCAAGTACAAAAAAAGGTCCCACGTTGATTTTGCCTGTTTGAACACTTTTTCTCTTCGTTTTGCACAAGATGGCCTTACTTTGCTGATTTTTCAAAAGGATCCTACAACTGTTACTGTTCGAACTATATCCCACGTAGAAATTTTGGAAGAAAAATCTCAAGTACATATAATCCAAAAGGAACCTGGAAGTAGACAATTTAATTTCTGGAAAAACTAAAATAAGGAGAGGGACATTAACAAAAACGAACCGGCAGTGGTGCGAGCAGCTGTACCGGATGCAGAGTTTCCACAATAATCCTATGAATTCATTCTCTACGTTTGTCTGTGCATTGGGGTCGGGACAGAGGGACGGACCTATATGCCGTGCCGTTCTTACTCTGAGACCCAGTCCCTTCAGATGTATACGTTTTGTCCGTTTTGTTGTTCACGGCCAAATTTACTGTGGTAAATTTGTCCGCGAAGCCAATTTAGCTGCGGCCAAAACGGCTCTAGTAAAAAAAAACACGCGCCCCCTGCGGCCTTGGATCAGTCCTTCCTACACGGGTCGAATACGACGCCACAGGGCCTGGGTTTCTTTTTTTATTTTTGATCCCCGCCTCCAGACCTCCAGAAGCGGGGGACACCCCGGAAGGCAATCACTACCAAACATGGGGCGCAGGGGACACCCCCCGCAACCCCTGCTCCCCATGTTTGGTAGTGATTACCCAAATTGGTCGTTTCAAAACGACCAAATGACACTGGCCAAATTCGGCCAGTTGTACCATACGGTCAAGTTGAAACAAACAATTTGGGTAATACCGTCCCCTTCACCTCTAAAGTTCATCACAAGTGCTAATCAAACAATAGATGTCTCAGCCAGTTCATCTTCACATCCATATCGTGAAGCTGTCCATATTAGTACATACATAGTTCATGGTAAAACGTTTTAATTTTAGGGTGAGTGTTGTTAAAAATGAAATAAGTAACAGGCTCAGTGTGCATTATATATTTAGTTATTCAGCATGAACCTTTTTTTTTATTGAAGACATATTTGTCAAATATAAAGATCTGTGGCCATTCGTATGTTCCCAAAATGTCCCTTGATTCATTGTAAAGAAGCCAGGAACCCTCATCTGTTATATTTGTCCTCCTACTCTTTCACATAGGGTTATTTCAAACGAGTACAATAGGAGTGAATCAGGCTATCCACCTCGAATGATAATCTTCTTCGAGTCAATAATGTATATTGTTATGGGAGGATTTCAAAATATGCTTTTATCGGAAAGAAAGTTATAGCATTCTTTTCATGACTTCCTTGATTTCTCTTCCAGTCTCACCCTGTCATCATGCTCTTCCTCCCTCTCTCAAATCACCCTTTTCTCTTCTCACCCTGCCGCATTTTGAAACAGGCCACAGGTGATATTTAGTACAATATAAGAAGGCTATCTACAAACATTCAAAGACAACAATACATGGGAGAAGAAATTCAAAACGGAAGACAATTATTGATAAACTGAGAATGAGGAAGGTGACATTGAGGTTGAAATGGAAATTGAGAGCTGGAGCTGAGACATCAACTGTTGTAGACCTATGTTAATAGGAAACATACTGATAACAACGTCTGCAAAAATGATTTGAACTGTTTTACGCCATTGAAGAACTTGTGAACTATCAACAGTATCCAATTGTTGGGCCAGACAGAAGTCCAAGACAGAGGACGTGTCCTGTTCTCCTCCTTTTTATTTAGTTTTTTGTAGTGGTAGTGCCAGTTAGTTGGAGAATCTTTGTTTTTTAACTTTGACGAGCAACTTTGAAACACTTGTGTATAGGCGTGTTATAAATGCCATATCATATCATACCATTATACCCTGATTGATGGAATTATTTGCGTGTAAAACAGGGATTTCTGTGCCATTCTGCCTGCAAATCCCCAGGGATTCTGCAGGCAGAATAGCACACAAACACCTCTGGGTTTTGTGTGCTTTATAAATGTTCAAATAAATAAATAAAAAATCAGTTTTTAGTTTTGCTAGGTATGGAACCTCCCACACAGAAATAGGGCAAGTTAGTAGTTTTCTTTTTATTAAAATAAACCTTTTGTTTGTTACATGTGAGTAACTTCTTCTGGTTCGCCACAGTAAGTATGAATCACAAAGCGGGTACTGGTCATTTGTAAACTAACCATCTACCTGTAACTGGACATTTGAATGCTAGTTACATCTAACACATACCATGTGAAATGTGCTAACACTGACCGTGTGGAAATTAGCAAATAGGTTACCCTGACACTAGGCATATGTAAACGTCAAATACTTTGGGAACTGACAATATGTGCTGCTAGTGTGATTTGAGTACTGGCAACCCCGGCTGTTGGTTGGAATGTTTTAACTGGCAAAATATTGTATTATTGTGTATATGGGAATTTACTGGGCCTGTGTGAATGGTGATATCTGTTTTTTCTTGAATATGCTGGACACAACATCGTGCTGTATATTTGTTTTTAAATCCTCCCATCTTTTGAGCAATTAAATGAAGTCAATGTGCTTAACAGGCACTCTTGAGCCCGTTCTAAAATGACCTTAAATCTTACAGAATTTTATTAAGGTTACTGACAATGCCCTTAAAATCCTTGACGATGGCCATCCTTGCCTCAAAGTTCTCCACAACCTCTCAGCAGCATTTGACACAGTAGACTACCAGATACGCACAGCAATCTACATCCCTGCATAGGGATCAGCAAGATCATCCTCAACTGGTTCAAATCCTACCTTGTTAATTGCCAACAGTTCATACAAATGGACTCTTCCAGATCATCAACTCTATCCATCACCCATGGAGTCCCGCAAGCCCCAATCCTGTCCCAATGTGACCTTCAATAATTACATTGAACATCTCAGAACCCTCCTCACTGCACACAGAATCCACATCCACCAATGCGCACATGACACAACGATCTATCTTAAGATATCCTCCATCGTCGACATCCACAGGCTCAAGACCTGCATCACATTGATCCAGTCCTGGGTGTCCAGTGCTTACCTAAAGCTCAACCCCTCCATGACTTTATGCTATGAACCGCAAGGGCTTCACACCCCATCTGGCCAGCTGTGCCAGGTCACTTTGGTTCAACATCGACAGACTTCACACATTCAAACAGCACATAGCAAGGAAGGCCCACACGGTGTGGTACCAACTTTCTCTCCTGCAGAAAATCAAGCCCTTCATCCCAGAAAATAAACTAAACATCCATTGTCCAAGCCTTGGTCGTCTCCCATCTGGATGGTTGCAATGCCCTTTTGGAAGACCTTCTAGTGACTACCCTGGCACCCCTGAGATATGTCCTGCATGCTTGCAGCAAGACTTGTTATAGGACTCAGAAAATTCGACCATCTACAAGGCTGTCACTGTGAAGTCCCCAAGCTACCTCATTGAGAAACTCAGCATCACAGAGGCCCCGTGATCTACTGGAAGTAAGGACATGTGCTTGATTTGATCCACTAGAAGTAAGGACATGACTGAAACTGAAGTCTCTGCCCTCCTTAGATCCATTAAACCCCCCAATTGTAAAGGGGACGGCTGCCCAGCTCAGGTTATCAAGGACTGTGCCCCCTACCTTGTTCCCATCATCACTGCCTTCATTAATGCCTCGTTGCTGTCTGGCCATGTCCCAGCTGAACTTAAGGAAGCGTGGGTTTGTCCACTCCTCAAGAAACCCTCCCTAGATCCATCAGTCCCAGGGAACTATAGGCCCATTACTACTGTCCCCTTCTTACTAGAAATCTTGGACAAAGCAGTTTACCTGCAATTACAAAAATTCCTCGAGGACAACCACCTTCTTGGTCTTCAGCAGGCAGGCTTCAGGCCAAGACATGGCACCGAAATGGCACTTCTTGACCTCAAAAATCAGATGGATGACCTCAGAGATGCAGGCAAACCTGCTCTACTCCTCCTTTTGGACCTATCAGCTGCTTTCGATCTGGTTGATCATAAGACCCTCTGCCACCATCTCGCCACCGCAGCCAACTTCACCCCCAGTGCCTGCAATTGGATAACTTCTTTCCTGCAGGAAAGAGCAATGAAGGTCTTCTCCGCCTCCTCCTGGGCCGACCCGACATCATCCAATGTGGTGTCCCACAGTGATCCTGCTTTTCCCCAACCCTTTAAAACCTCTTCACGAGGCCTCTGTTCAAGATCCTTGATGCCCTGGGCATCTATTGGGGCTCAAATGGGAATGGGGAATGGCCCTGGTGAATGGGGAATTACCGGTCCCTCCGACCTCGGAATAGACCGGTAATTGCTCCATTCACCATGGCGGAGTCGGAAGGGTTTTGGAGGCAGCCACGGAGCTAATAGCTCCATAACTACCTCCAACCTCGTAATGAGACCCTTTGTGATTTTATACTCTGTTTCCCTAACCTTCACACTGCTACCAAAAAAGGAAACAGAAAACCTTTATGCCACCCTTTTCATTAGTCCCTGTTAAAAGTAACTATAGCTCAAAAAAGATCCTACAGTGTATCTCGGAGAGTGCTTCATCCTCAGATAAGACGGGTATGGTGGATATTTGTACCGGTCTGGTGAGAGAGTATGCTTAGCCTATTGAAATTGAGGAGGACAACTTTTCTTAGGATACAAATGTGATAGTATTAGGGGATGATGACGATACAGAGTAGAGTCAAAAAGCAATGACAAGAAGAGAGAGTCTTGGTGGAGGAATGGGTACAAGCACACCACAGTGGCATGAAGTCGTTGTGAGAGTTGCCTCAGCTGATGTGAGTAAAGGTGGTATTAGCAGCATCAATTCTCTTGAAAGATATGCTGGCTGTAGAGTAGGACAAAGCAGAAGTACCAGTTGAGGAAATTTTTCAGCTGGATGCTGATGTCAGTCTCATACAACACTATCAGTGCACTACTTTTTTATTAATTAGTGGCCGGTCTTTGACTTCGACAGATGTACGTTAAAACAAGCGATAACTCAAGGGAACTCCTGTCACACAAATGATGGTTGAGTGAATTTAGCATTTTCACAGTATAATTACATATGTTTTTTCAAATATTTCTAATTAAAGAAGATTTGTGTTTAATTTGGCTGGTAACTAATATGGATATGATTAGTTGGACTCTGGTTAAACCTTTAGGGGCCGATTCATGGAACAAACGTGCGCCGAAAATCTACGCGCAAGCAGGCGCAAGCAGGCGCAAGCGGAAAAAAAGAGGCGCACGCGCACGCGTGCGATTCATGGAAGTCCCTGCGCGTGTCTTCCTCGGGATGTGCGCCAAACCCGTGCATGGCGCACACGTCACTGCAACATCCCGAAAGACGTGCGCGACGCGCACAGTGAAAGCGCACAACCTCTGCGCATACACTAGAAAGTGGGCGGAACACGGGGCGTAACGCGCAGAATGGGGAACAACTTGCGAAAACAAGGGCGTAACTGGGGATGTACTGCAGGGAAGCAGAGGGAACGCCCACACGCACCCGAACCACACGTATTCATGGAACCGAATAGGGCAAAGCCACGCACAGCGAAAGACACGCACAAGCCGATACACGTCCGCCACACGAAGGCAGGCGGTAGCGTCCCTGCGCATTACAAAAGTGGCAACATATAGCAATAGTGCCTGTGCGAGCGGGGCACGTGTATTTCGGGGTTGCGCGGGAAGTTACACACGCGATTGAGCGGGGTATGTGTATTTCAGGGGTTTGCGTTCTCACGTGATCGGGCCTGGGGGAGCGGGCTACGTGTATTTCAGGGGTTCGCGTGAAGTTTTCCACGCGATCGGGCCTGGGGGAGTGGGCTACGTGTATTTCAGGGGTTTGCGTGAAGTTTCTCACGCGATCGGGCCTGGGGGAGCGGGCTACGTGTATTTCAGGGGTTCGCGTGAAGTTTTACACGCGAATAGCCTGGGCGCGTGTATTTCAGGGGTGCGCGGGAAGTTTTACACGCGAATAGCCTGGGCGCGTGTATTTCAGGGGTTCGCGTGAAGTTTTACACGCGAATAGCCTGGGCGCGTGTATTTCAGGGGTGCGCGGGAAGTTTTACACGCAAATAGCCTGGGCGCGTGTATTTCAGGGGTTCGCGGGAAGTTTTACACGCGAATAGCCTGGGCGCGTGTATTTCAGGGGTGCGCGGGAAGTTTTACACGCGAATAGCCTGGGCGCGTGTATTTCAGGGGTGCGCGGGAAGTTTTACACGCGAATAGCCTGAGCGCGTGTATTTCAGGGGTGCGCGGGAAGTTTTACACGCGAATAGCCTGGGCGCGTGTATTTCAGGGGTGCGCATGAAGTTTTCCACGCGAATAGCCTGGGCGAGCGGGGTACCACTCACCGTCTGCCTTGCGTGTAGTAGAACGCGTAGCCAACACCCGCTGTGAAGTAATAGCGTGTGAACCCCAACGGATGGAAAACACACGCACCGCACGAAAAGCACGTACAGAACATAAAGGCATGCGGGATCTCCAAGCCCTGCCAGGGCAACGCCCGTGCGCAAAACGTCACAGACGCGCTTACGCTGTAAGGGCCTTTGGTCCAATGAAATCGCGTACGCGTGCTGACGCGCTTACGCGCTAAGGGCCTTTCCTCGAATTACACGCTGACGTGCAGATTTTTCACGTGCCAAATCACTCCGTATCAAGCTGGCCACGCGAGAACACACGGAAGACCACGCTCCTGCCCAGAAGGCCGAATCACTGCCCCCCAGTGCCCCGAGCAGCCTCCCACGTGCCATCTGCTGCTGCCTGCCTGCCTGCTGCCACCGTGACCTGCCATTTGGTGCCTGCACATCAGCCATCTGCAGGGGTCCAGTTGCTGTGTCCACCCCTGCTGGTACAGAAGACTCCCGACTCGAATAACATCGCTCCACAGCCCAGCCCCAGGACCCAGTTGCCCACCCACTCCTGCCCCTGCGGTTGCCATGTCGGGCACATCCACATCTGACCCCAGTGGCAACCCCCGGCCAGAGGGGCAGAGGGGCACCAGCTTCACTGCCACCGAAGTTGGTGTCCTGGTGGAGCAAGTCCTGGGGCAGTATGATGCCCTCTTCGGATCGTCCCGCGCCAACAGGGAAGGACGGGATAGGATCTGGGCCAACTGTGTGGTTGCCATCAACGCGGAGGGGGTGGCAACCCGCACCATCCTGAAGGTCAAGAAGCGCTGGGAGGACTTGAGGTCCAGGACCCTCATGAAGGCCCGGCGCCTCGTGGAGGGGGGCCGGGGCCGCATGAGTTCCATCCAGTTGAGGGTCCTGGAACGCGCACACCCAGCGCTCCACGCCCAGGTCCTTGAGAGGGAGACCCATCTGGAGTTGAGCGGTAAGTGGCCAAGCATTGCTGTGTGAGACAGGGCATGTTGCAGTGTGCTGGTTGTCTGATACTTGCCTGCATGTGTGACATAGGCCATGTACGCATGTATGTGTGCAGGGACATCATGGGAATGCATGTGCGACCTGTAATGTGTGAACCGCACGGTTGTTGCATGTGTTTGAATGCGACATGGGGAGCCCTGTGCAGATTGCACACATGAGAGCATGGCAGTCTCTGTTCCTGGACATGGGTGGGGGCGAGGGATGGGTGCCAGATACATATGTGGTATCCATGTCTGTGTGCCTGACCTGCGTGTCTTTGACTTGTGAGTGCCATGGATGCATGACACATGTCTGTGACAATGTACAGATTCACTGATGCAGCCTAGTCATCCTTGTATGCACTGTGATTGGGGTGTACGGGGCCAGATGGATGTGACTGAGGTGAAGTGTGTGCATGTGATAGGCATGACCCATGATGCATGTGAGTCCCATTACATTGTATGATTCGAGAGTCCATTGGGCATGCATTGAAATGTCCATGGCACGCACCATGACTGTCACTGTGTGTGTTTTGCCTGGACTGACACATGTGTTGTGGTGTGACATGATGGAAGTGTACTTTGACAGTGGCACTCATCTGCTATTGCTTCCTGTCTAGGGGACCATAGTACAGTACCCTGATGCTTGTGTTCTATGTCTCCCTCTACGCAGCGGCTAGTGAAGGAGAGGGCGGAGACGGCGCTGTGGAGCAAGGCGGCGGGGATGCCCCCACGGCTGCAGCGGAAGGGGTGGGTGAGCCCCCACAGGGGCCTGCTACGGCGGTATACGGCAAGGAGCCATCCAGGTTGGTGGTTTCCACAGAGGAGGAGGAGGCCGCCACTGAGGCGCACATGGGGCCTGGTGGGGGCATCCCTGCTGGTGCAAGTGGTGCAGTCCAGGGGCAGGGGCAGGAGACAGCACAGGTCACCGTGGAGGGGCCTGTGCATGTCGCTGTCCCTGAACCTGTGGGTGCACCACCTTGCACCAGCAGGGATGCCCCGTCCCAGGCCCGTCCGCAGGTAGAGGGGATGTCCATGTCATCTGACTCCCCTCCACCTGCGGACGAGGGGACCCCTGGCCGTGTGGAGAAGGTCCTGATTGGGGTCGCGATGCGCACGGCTGTGATTCGTGATGCCGTGCGTGCTTTCCAGGAGGAGCACGCACGTCATCACGAAGAGCACCGTGCCGACGTGGCCCAATTGGGATCGGCCCTGTTCGGGGGTTTCCTGCATGTGTCGGCCAATCTGGCGGCCCTCTCCTCCTCTGTGGAGACTATACGCCAGTCGTTCTCCTTGCCGTCTTCCGGCCCAGATGCCACCAGGGCCCCCTGTGGACCTGCCCTGACCAATGCAGCCAGCTCGGTGGGGATCCCATCCCTGCCACAGTCGGGAGTCAGAGGTCCAGCAGGGGTGGACAACACAGCAACTGGACCCCAGCAGATGGAGGATGTGACGGCATCATCGGGCAGGGCACGTGCACGACGGCGTCGGTGGTTTCCATCATCCTGGATGCCGTCGTGCTGGCAGAGGCAGTGGCGTCGGAGGCAGCAGCAGGCTCGACGTGGGAGGCATCATGGCTCGGGGCCATCAAGATCAGAGGGGCAGGCATCGGCCGGAGGGCAGGAGAACCCTGGGATGGTAGTGTCTTCCGTGTGGGAGCAGTTGGTCCAGCGGATAGGTGCGGAGCGGCAGCGGGCGGAAGAGGAGCGGCTCACCATGGTCAGGGCGGAGTTCTCCATGCGTCGGGCGTTGAGGCGGGCTGCGTGCCTCGAGGAAGCTCGCAGGGAGTTTGAGCTGGACATGGGGTTATCCCTGCGAGACCTCGGGGCCAGGACAGAGTCCCGCCTCCAGGACATCGACATGGAGTTCGATGATGCCCTGGCTGGCAACATCACAGAGTGAGCCGCAGGACTTGCCCACTGCCATTGTATATAGTTCTTTAGTTAGTTAGTGTTAGGTTTCCTTTATTTTTTAAGTTTTTTTTGGATCGCTCGGACAATGGCCACTTTTCTGTATATATTTTTTTTATTAGTTAGTAGTAGTAGGTTTCATTTATGGTGTTGGGCTCATGGACCCTGGGATATTCTTGTACATAGTTTGATGTTTGGAAAACATTTGTTGGATTTATATTTGTGTTCACCATGAGGCAATGGTTTTTCCTTATTTTTTCCCCCCATTATTTTGCTTTGGACTACATTAGTTTTTGGATTCCTTTGTTTTTTGATTTTTTCTATTAGTTCTCGGACATGGACCATTTGTTTTGTCATCCCCATTGTTGTGTGTTTTATTTCTTTACTTCATTTTCATCTTTAATACATATATTTATTACTTACATTTGTGGTATTTTCTCATTGGTTTCATGCATGTCATGATATGGGTTTTGACATTCACTTGCACCCATTGTGTATGTGTGTGTGACGGACATGTGTTCATTTACATACTTGCCATTGGGGTTGTATCATGTAATTGCATCTACTATGTGGGTGGATGCAATCCTTGGCTGGGTGTTTGTGCTGGGTATGCTGCCCATTACTGCCATGATTGCGTTTCGTCAGGACCTGGGGGCAGGGGGACATGAGTGGGAGCCTGCAGGGGGGTGGGGGTGCAAGGGGACATGAGTGGGGGCCTGCTGGGGGGTGGGGGTGCAAGGGGACATGAGTGGGACATGAGTGGGGGCCTGCTGGCAGGTGCCCCACAGTGCTGGGGGGTGGGGGTGGTGGGAGACATGGGTGGGGGCCTTGTGGAGGCTGCCCCTGGTGACTGGAGGGGTGGGGGTTGTGGGAGACATGGGTGGGGGCCTGGTGGAGGCTGCCCCTGGTGACTGGAGGGGTGGGGGTGCAAGGGGACATGAGTGGGACATGGTTGGGGGCCTGCTGGCAGGTGCCCCACAGTGCTGGGGGGTGGTGGGTGCAAGGGGACATGGTTGGGGGCCTGCTGGCAGGTGCCCCACAGTGCTGGGGGGTGGGGGTGCAAGGGGACATGAGTGGGGGCCTGCTGTGGGGTGGGGGTGCAAGGGGACATGAGTGGGACATGGTTGGGGGCCTGCTGGCAGGTGCCCCACAGTGCTGGGGGGTGGGGGTGCAGGGGGACATGAGTGGGGCCTGCTGGGGGGTGGGGGTGCAAGGGGACATGGTTGGGGGCCTGCTGGCAGGTGCCCCACAGTGCTGGGGGGTGGGGGTGCAGGGGGACATGAGTGGGGGCCTGCTGGGGGGTGGGGGTGCAAGGGGACATGGTTGGGGGCCTGCTGGCAGGTGCCCCACAGTGCTGGGGGGCGGGGGTGGTGGGAGACATGGGTGGGGGCCTTGTGGAGGCTGCCCCTGGTGACTGGGGGTGGGGGTGCTGGGAGACATGGGTGGGGGCCTGCTGGCAGGTGCCCCACAGTGCTGGGGGGTGGGGGTGGTGGGAGACATGGGTGGGGGCCTTGTGGAGGCTGCCCCTGGTGACTGGAGGGGTGGGGGTGGTGGGAGACATGGGTGGGGGCCTTGTGGAGGCTGCCCCTGGTGACTGGAGGGGTGGGGGTGGTGGGAGACATGGGTGGGGGCCTGGTGGAGGCTGCCCCTGGTGACTGGAGGGGTGGGGGTGCAAGGGGACATGAGTGGGACATGGTTGGGGGCCTGCTGGCAGGTGCCCCACAGTGCTGGGGGGTGGGGGTGCAAGGGGACATGAGTGGGGGCCTGCTGGGGGGTGGGGGTGCAAGGGGACATGAGTGGGACATGGTTGGGGGCCTGCTGGCAGGTGCCCCACAGTGCTGGGGGGTGGGGGTGCAGGGGGACATGAGTGGGGGCCTGCTGGGGGGTGGGGGTGCAAGGGGACATGGTTGGGGGCCTGCTGGCAGGTGCCCCACAGTGCTGGGGGGTGGGGGTGCAAGGGAACATGAGTGGGGGCCTGCTGGGGGGTGGGGGTGCAAGGGGACATGAGTGGGACATGGTTGGGGGCCTGCTGGCAGGTGCCCCACAGTGCTGGGGGGTGGGGGTGCAGGGGGACATGAGTGGGGGCCTGCTGGGGGGTGGGGGTGCAAGGGGACATGGTTGGGGGCCTGCTGGCAGGTGCCCCACAGTGCTGGGGGGTGGGGGTGCAAGGGAACATGAGTGGGGGCCTGCTGGGGGGTGGGGGTGCAAGGGGACATGAGTGGGACATGGTTGGGGGCCTGCTGGCAGGTGCCCCACAGTGCTGGGGGGTGGGGGTGCAGGGGGACATGAGTGGGGGCCTGCTGGTGGGTGGGGGTGCAAGGGGACATGGTTGGGGGCCTGCTGGCAGGTGCCCCACAGTGCTGGGGGGTGGGGGTGCAAGGGGACATGAGTGGGACATGGTTGGGGGCCTGCTGGCAGGTGCCCCACAGTGCTGGGGGTGGGGGTGCAAGGGGACATGAGTGGGGGCCTGCTGGGGGGTGGGAGTTCAAGGGGACATGAGTGGGACATGGTTGGGGGCCTGCTGGCAGGTGCCCCACAGTGCTGGGGGGGTGGGGGTGCAGGGGGACATGAGTGGGGGCCTGCTGGGGGGGTGGGGGTGCAAGGGGACATGGTTGGGGGCCTGCTGGCAGGTGCCCCACAGTGCTGGGGGGTGGGGGTGGTGGGAGACATGGGTGGGGGCCTTGTGGAGGCTGCCCCTGGTGACTGGGGGTGGGGGTGCTGGGAGACATGGTTGGGGGCCTGCTGGCAGGTGCCCCACGGTGCTGGGGGGTGGGGGTGCAAGGGGACATGTGGCTTGGCTGGGGGGCATGCCCATGGTGGATGGGCTGCCTGCAGGACATGACCAGGGGTGCAGGGTAGTCCCCTGTGGTGTGGGCTGCCTGCAGAGGTCGTGGAGGGGGTAGAGGGGAGACCTGGGAGGACCCACACTGGCAATTCACCTCTTCAACTTCCCGCACAGCCACGTAATACACTGCCCCACTCGCACAGGCCCAATCGCGTGTAGATTTTCTCGCGCACCCCTGTAATACACGTACCCAGGCCAATCGCGTGTAGAATTTCTCGCGCACCCCCGGAATACACGTACCCAGGCCAATCGCGTGTAGATTTTCTCGCGCACCCCTGTAATACACGTACCCAGGCCAATCGCGTGTAGATTTTCTCGCGCACCCCTGAAATCCACGTACCCAGGCCAATCGCGTGTAGAATTTCTCGCGCACCCCTGAAATCCACGTACCCAGCCCAATCGCGTGTAGATTTTCTCGCGCACCCCTGTAATACACGTACCCAGGCCAATCGCGTGTAGAATTTCTCGCGCACCCCTGAAATCCACGTACCCAGCCCAATCGCGTGTAGAATTTCTCGCGCACCCCTGTAATCCACGTACCCAGGCCAATCGCGTGTAGAATTTCTCACGCACCCCTGAAATCCACGTACCCAGGCCAATCGCGTGTAGATTTTCTCGCGCACCCCTGTAATACACGTACCCAGGCCAATCGCGTGTAGAATTTCTCGCGCACCCCTGAAATCCACGTACCCAGGCCAATCGCGTGTAGAATTTCTCGCGCACCCCTGTAATACACGTACCCAGGCCTATCGCGTGTGGGAACACCCGCACACCCCTGAAATACACGCTCCCCGCTCTGCGTTTGCTGCTGCCCTTTGCGCTGGATTGGGGATTTTGATGGCTTTTCCCTGCGCGAGGGGCGTTCTTGGGGGCGTAACTGACGCTGCTGCAGGGTCGCTGCGCCACTCTGCGCCACGGCTGGTTGTGGATGTTGGAATCCATGAATACGCTGTGCGCCTGAATGTGTTTCGGCGCACGCGGCTGGCGCAGACTACCGCACGCGCACACTGTGCGCCAGCCGCGTGCGCCACTTGTGCGCCGAATTCTATGAATTGGCCCCTAAATGTTATCCGATTGTAACTCATCTTTTCCTTTTTCATATTGTCAAACAGTGATTTAGTTTATTTAAAAGAGTTTGTTCCATATATTGCTTGCTTCATTGTTGTAATTTATATATTGTTCAGGTCATTTAGAAATCGCCAGCCTAACGTAGCCAGCGTGTGTCTTCATTAAAGCATCATATAATCCATTAAAATAGAGTGTAAAGAGCAAGGGAGCTAACATGCAGCCCGGGTGCACTCTGGAGTTAATGGAAAGTTCAACGTACGGTGCCCTTGGTCCGCAGTACGAACACATGCGTGATCGTTTATGTGAATGGCCAGTAGTACATTTATTGGTTCTGTAAGACATTCAAAGAACCTGAGCACTTTCCATTGCTTGTTCCTATTGACTTCATAAAAAGCCGTGCTCAGGTCCATGAATGCAAGGTAAATTGGCTCTTTTTTTATATAAATAGCGTGTGCAGCCAATAAATATCCATTCAATGCTTGATGCCCTGTTCCTATCCCCGGCCGAAACCCAAACTGAATATCAGTCAAAATATTGTTGGTGAGGACCAATTGTTCCAAACTTGCAAGAAATGAACTCCCCAAAATCTTGAAACTGGTATCAAGAAGTGATATGGCCCTTTAGGCAGACAGGCTTGCCCCGTCCCCCTTTTTAAATATAGGGAAAGAAAACCACTAAATTCCATACCGTGGGAATAATAATAATAATAATAATAATATTGCTGCCCATCGCCAATACTGAATTGAAGGCAGAAGTGTGCAAGGGGGCTCAAACCTCAATATCTTGAAATAGATCAGCTGGGATTGCATCGGCCCGGGGAACGGTTGTGGACCTGATTGACGATTGCTGTCCTCACTTCTTCCATTGACCGTTTTAATGAAGATTGGCACTTTAGCATATCCTCTGTCATCTCTGTTCCTCTATACTGGATAGAGAAGTGTTTAATCCATGCCTTATCCTCCAGAGTTGTCTCAGCACATTTAAACAAACATTTATGTAAAGGCCCGTTTCCCACTAGATCCCCAATTCTCCAAATCATTAATTCTGCTAGCAACCATTAAGTCCACCCTGGCAATGCTCTTGCCTTGATTATATCTGATATAGAGGCATCAATATTTTTTAAGGAGATTATCTTTTGCCCTTTTACATTCTTCGTTAAACCAGCCCCTAAGTTATTGGGCCTCATTATGACCCTGGCGCTAAGGGGTTAACGGTGCTGTAAAAGGCTGCGGCGCCTAATTACGAGGTCGATTTGCGGCTCCCGACCTTAACGGCTGGTCTCGACCAGCCGTTAAAGTAGGGACCCGCAAAGGGACCTTGAAGGTAATTACGGTACCGCAATTTGTGGTAGCGTAATAGCCGCCTTCCCCATTCCCATTGAGCCCTATGGGGCAAAAATGGGAATGGGGAAGGGCCAATGGTGGATGGGGAATTACCACCCCGCCAACCTTGGAATGGGGTGTTAATTCCCCATTGCACCATGGCGGACTTGTTACAATACCGGCATCAACCATGGTGCTAAAAGCGCCATTGGTTACCGCCGGTGTTGTAATGAGGGCCATTGTGTCTTTGGTACATATTCCTTTTGGAATATCTCTGTGTTTTATTAACAAGAGTTCATTAAAGGCCTGCAGGATGGCGTGAACATCCATGACATCATTAAACATGGTCACACAAAGGGCCAGGTTTGGGGACATTATATCATGATGAATTGAGGTGATCTTGATTTTACCCAATTTTAGTCTCCTTTTGCAGTTCATGTTGATTTTTAGGTTCTCTGAGTACATTAGCTCATTGGAGGGTGGACGATTTAGCTGTGATTTAATACACAAAAGAATGGGATAATGATCACTGTGGTGCTCACTAACCACTCCGATATCTTCAATAGCATACCAGTGGTTTGCAGAAATGAAAAAAAATATCTGTAGTGGTAGATCCCTGGTGACTTTTAAACGTAGCTATACCCGGGATGACAGAAGGAGAAGGCCGTTTATAGAACAATTCCATTAACCACATATAAACCGATAATCCATTTTCACAAGAGTATACGTCTTGCATTTGGGGATCCTGGATCCCTACCGATAAGTCTTTGGTTCCATCATAAAAATCTTTCACTGGCACATTGCCAATTTTAAGATTAAAACCTCCCCATATTAACACGAGGGTGTTCGGTAATACTTTTCCTGTCATTAACGTTTTAAATGCAGCCAGACTAGTGGAATGCAGGGGAATTTGGGGGCTGTTATATAAATTCACAATCACCAAACTTTCCGGAAATGGCAGTGAGAAGTAGCATCTGAAGAAAGTTCATGTTAATCTCAAGAGATTTGACAGTAAAACTCAAAGAAGTTCTGACAGAACGAGTTGGTCCTCCAAACCAACAGCCTTTAGATTTTTTAGAGGCATGGATAGCACAGGTCGAAATCCTCTAGTACCAAGAATTTCCTATTTGTGGACAGGTGGTTGTTTGAGCAGCATTAACTCTTTGCTTGACACTAATAAATTAAGTGGCTTTAGGCTTTCAATTTCGGATGATTTTATCTTTGATCCCTAACTCTTTCTCTGCTGTCTTGGACTTTGTCAGCATCCTGTAGGCAAAAGGGTGACTTGAAACATGATTTGTGTACTAAATTGCATGTCAGATCTATAAACAGAACATTATGTTAGCTCTTGAAATACAAATGTTAACACATAATTACATCTTTCTGTACAAACATGGCTATAGCATGCTGTGATCAATTGCATACATTGCTGGCTGGGTTCAGATTCTAGCTTCAACATTTAACCAAGGTGTGAGATGCTGTGTGACTCATTTAATCTCCTTGTGCATTGCCTTAACATATTGATTGTCCGTGGAAGTGATTTAGTTCATAATGAAAGTTATTCAAAAAGCCACACTCGTGGTGTACAAATGTGGGCGACTTTTATTTAGGAGTATTGGGCCACTATATTTCTGCTTCCATTAATTATTATGTGAATGCAGAACAAGAAAAGGAGGCCATAGAGTAACACGGTGTGAACATAAGGAGGTAGAAATGGAGGAGAAGGAGAAATTAGAACAGCAGGCGGTAGAGATGAAGTGGAAGGAGAAGAAACATGCAGAGGCAGATATCTGGTGGGGAAATCTAAGAGGGGACAGAAAGAGGTGAAATATTAGGTGATGAATGGGGAGCAACATGGGAGGAATTAGAAGGAACTGGAATGCTAGGAGGTGGATGTAGGGCAGTTGAAGAGGCAGCAGATAAAATACAATAACAATTCATGATACAAGGAAAAGGATGAGGAAGTGGGTGTGAGTTATGGAGGAAGAGAGGCAGGATGAGTTGCTGCAAGAAGGGGAGGAGTTGGATGAGTGAGATAATGCTGGTTGCTCCGGTCTTGTGGACGAGGCAAGGCAGGGAAAAGGATGGGACAAAGGACATGGACCTGCCCTTTCACTCTCCGCAACATGTCTTCTGGGGTGTGGCAGTCCTTCCCCGCAGTTATAGGTAGAAAAACAGCCAGAGGATTGTATATCTGTGTTCAAGCATTCCTTTGCAATGCTTGAACACAGATATACAATCCTCTGGCTGTGGGCCCACACAAATCAATGGTATTCATTCTGCATTACTGCAGTGCCAAACCACATTCAGCAGTGACATGAAACAACCTTTGAGACACATATGGCATCCACCATTCCTGCCTCCATGGTACTGTCCTCCAGTGGTTGGAGAAAGCACATGACTTCATGACTGCAGAAGCTTGTTCATCACCTTGATGTTGAATGGGGCCATGTGAGAAACATTATGAGCCATACCTACCAGGTTCGTGTGGGTTCCCTGCCCACCTGCGGAAGAAATGTTAGCTATGAATCTATGCAGGAGCAACCAATTCAATCACTTGTTCCAGCATGCAGGCACACATTGTCTGCATTGCGCAGTGGCAGATAGCCTTTAGAGCTGGTGGACAATACAGTCAAAGATGCTGTGGAAGCTGCTCTGCCCATCACCACAACATCCCCATCTAAAAAATATTTGTGTTGTGCCTGTTGTGTACAAGGCAGGCACATAGAAACGTGAGTGCTTGCTGCTTTCACATAGCATGGAGATCCTGAGGCATATTTGAGGTTGAAGCAAGGAAACCCTGAAACTTATTGGGTAGCAAGGAGACCCAAAGAAAAATACTGCCTGTGCCCCTCGCGTGGTATGAGGTGGATACAAAATTCTCATGTTTGTGCCTCTCATTTTGAAGGGAGGCACATAAAATGTCTCATGACTGTGGCTCTCATTGTACAGGAGAACCAGAGCACCACGTAAAACCTGAGAAATTTTGAATGACCTTTCTTCCCTCCTGGATGGTAGCTAAGATTGCATTACTGTTGTTCTAAAATAACAGGAGCAGATTTTTTATTTTTATTTAATTTATAATAAACTCTTAAAAATACAAAAAGACATCAAAACCATGTCATCTTACCAATCATTTACATGCACTCATCCTTGTGTATCATGTCCTACATCATACATCATGTCTCACATGTCATACCACTTGTTCCATTAAGCGCCAGGTTTGGTGTTCCGCAATGTTTTCCAGGAGTATGGAATTTATTTTGTCCAAAAAATTCATTAGAGCATACGACAATTTACCTTTTGAGTTTGCAAACCTCGCCCACCAATCCTCGCCACAGAGTGATGGGCTCCCTGCAATAAACATTCCTAGGTGTCTAGTTGGCAACAACCTAAGCCCTGGGCAATATAGAGTCAGATGTGTTAAGGTTTCTTTGCATCTTTCAAAAACAGACAATTTTTGTTCCAATCAACTTCTCTGTGTATCAACCTTAGGCTCTCTTTTGTGTCAAATAAGTTCAAGCCGAACTTCAAGTAAGTAGTTCTACATTTCATGCCTTCTTTCGCTGCATCTTCCATCAACCTATGTTGGTTTTGCGTTTCGACTGTAGTTGTGCAATCTAGTTCCCATAGTTTTTGGATTGTGTTTCTTTCTCAATGTGTCACTGTCAGTATTCAGGTCTGCCAAGTGTTTTTCACATTGTGCCATCCATTTGGTCAGAACAGAGTCTTCGCTACATTTTCCTAGATCAGCAAGAATATCAAACTGTGGAGCACGGTTTTCAACGATGATCTTCCTGTACGCGGATAACATATTCCACACTATTCTTGCATTGATTGACACCAGAGCTAGTTCATATCAAACACATGGGGCCTCATTATGAGGAATGAGGTAGCCATGCCGCTTTTTGCAGCATGGCTACCCCCATTTCGGGTACCGGTTCCCTAAATGGGGAAATACCGGGCCATTCCGACCTTGGAGGTCCCGGTATTTCCCCATTCAGGGAACCCGGACCCGGTCCATCCCCATTCCCATTGAGCCCCCATAGGGGAATGGGGAGCATGCTAACAACGGGCCTGTTAATGAAAGGCCCGTTGTTAGCATGCTGGACCGCTCGCGGGACCCGCTAAAGACGTCTGGTAAAACCAGGCGTCCTTAGCAGGTCACGCGAGTGGACCTCATAATGAGGCGGTAGGGGGTTAACAGGGCCGGCAGCTCTACCGGCCCCGTTAACCCCCTACTGCCGTCCTCGTAATGAGGCCCATGATATTGGTTGTCCCTTCCAAAGTTTTAGGATTCTGCTCCAGTACACGTTCTCTAGCTGATACCATAAGGAAAAGGGTACTCCCAATGCGTAGTCAGTGCCATGTATAAGGGGGGCACTACCTTTTGGTTGTAGTGAGCCAGCGCCGGTTTTAGGGAGAATTTTCTGTATTTCCGTATTTCAAGGAGCAGAAATGAAAGAATGACCTCTCATAACACACATTGGGACTCATTATAAGTGTGCCGCTCAGATAACAAATGTTGTTAATGGACTGCCACACAACGACTCTGCGGGCGGGTGCAGCACCACCCGCGAGGGTCTGACCTGGCGGGTGGAATGGCACCCACCCACAGAGTTTCACAGAAGGGCCCGCACCTTTATTAACGGTGCCGGAGCATCTGTGATCCCTGTTCCCATTGAGTCCTATCAGACTCAAATGGGAATGGGGATTAACCATTTAACGGCACCTGACTTCCGAGAACATCGGGGTCGTAATCCCCCAGTGTTTCTGGCAAGCCAGGTGCCGGTAAATATTGCAAGTCCGGCAGTAACCTGCTGGTTTTACCAGCATGGTTACCGCTGGACTTGTAAGGAGGCCCATAGTCTTGCAGTACGAGTTCATCTTAATTAATGCCAAGTGTTCCACTTAATGCAATAAAAGTCTTCTCCTGGGGCCAGTCACAATAGCTCCATCAGTACCAAAGAGCCATTGTCAGGACACTTGGGGATCCTGTGGTAACTCTCATTAATGAGGCTGAGCAGTTAGACAGCTTAATAAACCAGTATTGTAATGGATCATCATGCATATGTGCTGTGATAAGCAGATAAGCTTCCATCATCTGATCTGCTGAAGGCCCACTGTATGTTATTGCGGACACAGTTGTGTTTTAGGATTACCGACCTGAGGAGTGTGTCCTACAAGATCCCCAGCCTATCACTATTAATAGTGTTCACTGAACACGGTTCAGGTGGTGTTGCTGACAAGAGGAATGTACTTCCTGATAGTGACAAAGACAATGTTCTTGACATCTCTGGTGCTCTGTTGGCCACAGGGGATATTGGCATGTTTTTCCTGCTTCTAGTCATCACATAATTTGTTTGATGCCCACTGCTTCAGTACATCTTTGCTTTTATAAACTGTGTCTCCTGATGCTACATCCCGTGAATTCAGATTTACTAGATGCATCTGGGACTACATAAACACTGAAACATGGATTGAGAATTACATCAGGAGACTTTCATGTTATACTTGAGCAATGATATGCATAGTACCACATGCAAGTTTGAGGCCAGATCCTGCAAAAGCTGCACAGCATCCGCATGAACCATCTAAATCATAGGCCCTATCATGTTGCACAAGTTTAGTTCTAGCATGTACAATAACGGCAGTAATACAATGTGCTGGCTAACATGCGTGATAGCTTTCTCAAAAAAGCTGTAGCACACATCAGACATTAGATATTAGCTTACACATTTCGGAATAAACCATGACCCATTAATGCTTAGCTGTGACTTTCACTTTGCCAGTCCAACATGTGAAAAGCGTATTTTTAACAGGTGGCAACTGCAGTCTTCAGGTTCAGCTGTTGCAATGTGTGGTACTCAAGCAATTGTCATAATACATGTCTTGCACTGTAGGCCTGGCAGGTGTGAGCTAATATCCTAGGCCACAGCAATAATACCTTTCAAAGGCATGCAGATGCTGATGAAACATGTAACCACAGGGGTACGGACATGGCCAAAGCTGTGACCATGCATGGCTCTTTCAGTTCATGAGGACGCAAGCATGCTAGGTTGTTTCTTGACCAGAACAAAGACAAGCTGTGGGTGTTCAGGGCTTATCTGCTTCGCCACCACTTCAACAGCATTCTCAGGTGATCCTCCCTCGCTTCTCCACCCCCACGGTCGGGATCCAAGAGTTATGGCATTTCCCTTGCCACCTGAGAAGTGGATCCAGTGGCACTAGGAGTGAGAACACCCTCAGGTTCTTCACAGACCCCTTTTGGGTGGCAGGGCAAGGGAAGGAAAGGTCACCTTGTGTGTATGCACAACCACGTACCCAGTACTCTGTCAACTGGTCCACATGTCCATGTTGAAGGAGAATGTTTTCCGTTGGAATGATCTACTGTCTGTCCCATTGCAAAAGGTTTTTCTACATAGAATATGGTGAAAGGCTAGCATTGCAACATTTGGTTTATCGCTTAACCAAATGAATGTACCCACTAGCTGTGCATAGCAATTGAAACTGGTGCCAGTAGCAATGCAGGAATATTTTAAATACATTAAGTATTCTGTGTACAGATACCATCTTTATGGCAACTTCATGTAGATCTCATAAACTATTCTTTCAGTTTGTACAGCAGTCTCATTTGCCAAATATGATATAGTCGCTGGCTTCCATGTGAACCCCTGCTTTCACCACATTTGCTTGTGCATGCAGTAAGTCATAATAGCGCAGACTAATTTCAGTTAATATTTAAGCCGGTCAGTGCACCATATGTATTTATATATGCCCCTATTAGTGGAAGATTTGTTATCGTGTTCTTAACATATAACAAGAGATCATCTGCATAGAGAAACACTAGGTGGTGGTTACAGTAAATATAGATCCCTCTGTCTGCATGAGTCTGTCTTTATAAACATGCCAGTGGCTCAACAGTTAAGGCAAAATGTAACACGAGAAAAGGGACACCCCTGTCACATGCCCTTTGTCAATGGTAATGGGTTAGATATGATACCATTAATTAACATTGTTGCTAGTGGGGGACTATATAGTAATTCATTTATCTTAATAAATTGTAAACAAAGATATACTTTCCAAAGAACATCAAAAGCAAGGGTCATCCAACTGAATCAAATGCCTTTTCTCCACCTTGTGCCAGAAGGACTGCTGCAATCGCCAGATTAATATTATGTATTAATGCAAGTGACCTTTCTAGTTGTTTCTTGCAGTGAACATTCTTCAGTGATGCTTCATTAGTCTTATTAGGATGAGGGATGATTTCATTAATATATTCTTTGTAAAATTCAGACATAGGTCCATCGGTCCCTTGGGCTGTGCTATTAGGAAAATAATCTTCCACCATTATGGGCATCTTCATGAGTATTCCCAGTTCTTCTTTCACCCATCTCAATATGATCTCATCTGCAAAAAATGTCTACCATCATCATTGGCTGACAACTTGGAGGTGTATAACTGTTTTTGCTATGCAGAAAATGATGCATTTATGGTTTGATCCAAGCGATTTCTAGTGTCCTCTACATCTTTCAAGGCTTTTATGAGAGCAGCACTCCTCACTTGTTTCAAACCCCATGCAGGTAGCTGCACTGGCCCATTGTGTGCCCAATATTGCCAAGCTAGGTACTTATATATATTCCAAGTAACTAATGTCTCTATTTGCCATTTTCTTAAAATGCTCCAATGTACACCCTTTTCCACTCAATAGAGATTTGAACACTTCCCAAAACATTGTATCTTCTAGCACTGCTCCCACATTTCTTTCAAAGAACAACTCTATGTTGTCAGCCACTCCCTATTTGAATACAGGTCGTGTCAGTGATTCAGGCCAGGGATGTCATTTCACCAAAATACCAGGGGTAGCTAAAGTGACATCAGATGACCCTTGACATCTCATGACATCACAGGAAGTGATGTCACGTGACCCCAACCCGAAGTGACATCACAGGAAGTGATAGCACATGACCTTTCACCCATTGACAAAACAGAAAGTGGCATCACATAGCATTGTTACTATGTATGGTAACAATATCACTGTAATGTGATATACATTCCATACAAGAATGGATCACCATATGTATTGTTAATATCAGTGTGTATAGGTCCGTATTACCACATTATTGTGAATGCAAGCAGACATCTAAGGTCAAATGATATTGATGTAATATTATATAGCACTTACTCTTAAGAGCTTTATATAGAACAAATATACATACAATATCACCCAACCTGTGTTGGTACTCATTTGTCAACATCAGAAGGATGAAAGGCTGGGTTGGCCTTGCCAGGATTTAAACATGCAACCTGGAGATCACACACACATCACAACAGCAAGCGCTCAACACACTGAGCTATCATACTGGCTATAGCTATGTTATCGGCTATAGTAAAATGTGCAATTACAGGTCTGAATGTTTTCAAAGTCATAAAGCAAATTATACTCTGCAGTGGATATCATTCAACTGATAAATGAGATTTAACAGCAGGCCAGTTCATCTGCAGGTCTGGTGCAAAGTTGGCCACATGTCAGGCCTGTGTGGATCTACTTTTCAGGCTTCAGAGGATGGAAAAATACATACCATTGGGCGGGTGCAAAAGTGTGTATTAAAGAATTGAGAATAGCGGAGGTAAAGCAGCGCACTCACACGGCATCCCGTACTGGGCACTCATTACTTCATACGTGCAAACATACATTCTGAACAGAATGCCATGGGGATAGGACAGATATACACATTCAAACAAAGCCTTAATTGTGGCACATTGAAATCAAGGGACACTTTGTTTGCTATGGTCAAACATTTCTACACTGTACACAAGCTTTTAGGCACAAGGACTTTGTCAAGTGACCAAGGACATCGAGATGGAATGTCTTGAGATGATCTTAACAGAGACAATGGCAGAAAAAAACATGCTATCAAGGCAACTTGCGAAAAGCAAAATACATAATCCGAAATGCATGCTCATTCTACTCTAAATGCTTTTATCTGAATTTTTTGGCTGCATTGTGATGTTGAGGTGTTTCAGAACAGACTAAATCAGTGACTATCCCCCTGAAGTGAGTCTATAATGAGTCTAGCAATTATTGTATAGAATTCCAGAAAAACAAATTATTTGTTATTCCTATTCTTTCTTATTTAGGGCCACTGCTCAAAGTGTTACACTTGTGGAACTCCCTGTTTTTTTTAAAGAGGCCTGAACAAGAAGGCCAGCCACTCCAGAAACAAAGAGCCCAATGGTGCTGGCCACAGCCCAGGAGTTTCAATTTTTTAGGGGTAGCAAGGGAGACCACGGGGGTAGCTAGTGAGACCACAGGGGTCGCACCTGAAACCCCTGGCGAACCCCAAATGATGTCCCTGATTCAGACTTAACCCCATAAGTTGTAAGGGTGTCTATATTTGTCATGAATTACCATAAGAAATCATTATAGACTCTGCCCACTCTCGCAGTTAAGTGTTAAAGCACCACCTACAGTGATTAGAAGACATTCTGGGAAGATTATACTGCAAAACTGGCGGCTGATCTGATAGTGTATGAGGTAATATGTTACACCGGTAGGCCTTATGTGCTTACCTTGTGGGGATCACTTACGAATCAATGTCTGATGGTGCATCTTGAATAGATGAATAGAAGATATATTTTTGAAACCAGGAGTCAAGGGATATCAGACATCTCTAAGGAATCATTGTTGTGTAATATCTTGCCACTTCAAGGCAGACAGCAATACAGGCTTCTTCAAGGTCATGGATCTGTCCCACTACAGATCTATAGTCATGTTGAAATCTCCCACCCAAATAATGATACAATCCAGTTATTGGTTCAGCCGTTAAGCTGCACTTTAAAAAAATGTGCAGTTCATTTGGTTTATGGAGAGCATGTGTTCGCTGTTCCCAGTTCTAAACCTTATATTGCCCGATGGACTAGGGGCAAGTGTCCATCATTGTCATATTCATCTTCATGTAACTGAAAATTCAGTGATATATATATGAATGATGCTACTCCTCTACCAACATCGAAATATGAATACAAATAATTGTGTTCTAAGCAGCTCAGCATAATTTTAATTTACTAGTAGCATAAAATTGTGTCTCCTGTAGCATCAGAATGTTATACAAACTGTCTGACCTTCAGGGAGTTCTTTGCTCCTCTAATTTTCCAAGACATGATCTTTGGCAATGTATGCTCACAGTAGGGGTTATATCTGAGATGCCATATGTATATTTATTCCGGTATACTAATGTAATATGTCCTAAAATAAAAACAAACCACTCCAACATAACTACACCAATGCCCATACCGATGCGGTTCATATAAATCAATCGGCCACACCCCACCGACTAATAAAACCAAGAAAGAAAAAACATTTGCAGCATGCTGCAGGGGCATTCAATTGGCAGCCGCGATTGATCTACTCACCACCTTCAAGCATGTTACCCGGATGTCATACCTAACCATGTTTCAGTTTCTTCATTTATCTTTATTGCACTTCGGTCGGATGAGGAAATACTAGAATGTCCTCTTAGGGAGCATGGCCTTTTCATCAGGAAGTATTGTGCAGATTTGGGATATGGACAGAAAATGTGATTGGCCATCTACCGCATACATCATGGCATATTTTAATTTTACACTACAGAGATTTTGGTTAACTTTTATGAAATGTTGGCATGTGTTGTACTAAAGGGTTGATAACATTCAGGGGTTGCCCCACACTCTGGTGATACTCCCTCCTACCAAGTGAGGATATATTATACATATTTTAACCGAAGGAAGGAAACACAAACAACTCTTGATGTCAAACAATTGATGTACCCTCAGAAAGCGGCATCTAAAAACAGCCACTTAGCAAATATGGGCTGTATTCTGTATTCTATATACTCAAGAAACAAACAGTGTTGTCTAAAATATCATTTTTAATTCATTATTCTCTTTCTAGCACAAGCAATATAAACATTAAAAAACATACACATCACATAATAATATACATCATAAAATTGTTCCACCTTACAACATCAAAGTCACCAGATACTTGATCACAAAACAACAATGGCAACTTAATTATTCTTATTCCCCACTGTGTTGAACAAGCCCAACTTATATAAGTTTCTGTCCTATACGTTACAGGTAACTGGACATTCTTCAGGGGCAGAAGTAGTCTTGTGCTTCAGGTAGATCTTTTTAATTCACACACCAAATTCCTGAATCTAAGAGTACACAAAAAACAAACACATTACTAATGGGCATTATAGGTCTGATGAATCAACCTAGCCAATCCCTAATCACCAATAGGGTGGAAAGGTATACAATAAATAATATACCTAAACCAGTAGTCCGAAGAAATAAATGTCTTCAGCCTTAATAGCAAAAACCATTCTTGCTCTTCACTTCTCTAGCAGATAGCAGGATTCACTCAAAGTACCAGGTACCTAAAACCAATTACATAGAAACTAACCTTAGTCAGTAAAAGTCTATAGCATCATTACTAGCTCTAACAGGGTTACCCATAACCACAAAGGCGCTGGGCCCCACGAGACAAAAAGCTCACCCTGAGGTGTAGAAACAATTCTTCTCCTCGACACGACTCATTAGCGGTGGAGTCTTCAAATGTAGGCCGCTAGCACTCCGGAATAATCAATTTCCTAAAAGAGGGATGAAACCCCGCAGGGTCTCAGTCACTTTCCAACCTTCATAAATTCTTAGATCTTCACATAAAGGATCCTAAAAATCAGTCCCTTACCTTTATCTTAATGATGTTAACAATATGAACCAGAAGCGGCAACACCTCGTGAGCCTGTTCTAAAAAACGAGGAGAGGCCACATCCTTCTCCAATTAATTGGTCCGAGGCAGGGATATTTCTCATCTAGCCCTATAAGTAAAAAAGAACCACAGAGACAGTATTAATCTATGTTCACCAGTCTCCTTCTGTGGTCCAAGCCCCTAAAACCCAAAAACCAACACTCGCCCCATTTCTTACCTAGTAAAGGAGCCAGTACTGCACTGAAAGGAAGAAGTTGGCAATGAAGTCCAGGAGGATGGCGGGAAACACACCCTAA